>NC_135168.1:23174369-24374369 GCF_041146795.1 Maylandia zebra | reverse complement strand
GGACTGTGTGACGAGGACGTCCAACATGTAAGATCTAAGAAAAGATGATTCAAACAGAAAGGTCAGAGAGGAGAAGCAAACATGAAGGAATCATTTCAGATGCTCTCATATTCATCACGTTTCTGTCCTGTCCAGTCAAACTATTTCTGGCTGGGTCACCTCCTGATGGCGAAGCCACGTAAACTAAACGACCATCTGCATTTATAACAAATGCCGATAAAAAGCACAAAGCTTGTAATCTTGTTTTGCAGAATAGAGCCGGAGGCCTCGACGGCGTCTGCAACAACACAATCACAAAGACAAGCTTTAATGGGAATGATAAACCCTACAGTTCAATTAAATCCCCATAACTGGATTTTTATTTCATTACTGCCTTTCTGAGGAATTTCTGAGAGGTGCAGTCTGGAATAATAATAAAGGAATTTAAACTTTAATGTTTTTTTTAAAAAAACAGCACAAAACCCTGAAATCAGCAATTACACCGAATTAATCCTTGGAGGATACACAGTTATTTATTTCATTCATTTAAATCAGAAAAAATCATTTCAAACTCAATTAAGTCAGCCAAATATTTTATGACTACAACTAAAAACACGACTCCAAATAGCACTTTAATGAAGTGCAGGGATAATTTAACGACAATCTCAAAGGCAGAAATAAAACAATGGAAAGAATGAATGAATTGTTTGGAAAGGTCTTTTCTTTCATGTTCTTTTTCACTTAAACTATTTTATTTGATGAATTTAGTTCTTACTTTTGTAAATGATGTAAATAAACTTTGATGTTAAAAGACAAAATCAGAAATGTGGAAGCAAAGTTTCTGCTGCGACCCGTTTATAACAGCGAGCGCTCGCAGAGCTGCTCAGTGTCTATAAACACACACACTGTGTTGCAGCGTGTGTGTGTGTTCACACACTCGACATGACACACAGAGAGAAACAAAAGGTGGTAACAGTGATTTTGTTTGTGTGATGTTTCATGATGAGTGCTTTACCACCCTCTGAATCACCCTCTGCTGGTGTTTACTGTGTGTGTGTGTGTGTGTGTGTGTGTGTGTGTGTGTGTGTGTGTGTGTGTGTGTGTGTGTGTGTGTGTACTGTACATTAGGTAAACATGTAAAATGCCTCTAAGCTGTTGAGCTCCCTCACACAGACCTGGCTGCTGTGGAAAAACCCGACCTCTGCCTCGATGATTTACTGGTTACGAGAATAAAGCGCTCAGGTTATTTCAAACCACAGATGAAAGATTATGAGAGAAACAGAGACTTACTCAGCAGTTTTTATTATTTATAAATTATTCTGATTGTGACATATTGAGCTGCTAATGTTATCTTATATTATATTATCACCAAATGGCTGTGTTCCTCATTAATTTGTTCCTCGCAAATTAATGAGGAGCACCAGGTTTACTTGTTGTTCCTAGAGTATTTAAAAGTAGAATGGGAGGCAGAGGGTTCAGTTTTCAGGCCCCTCTTCTGTGGAAGCAGCTTCCAGTTTGGATTCAAGAGACAGACACTATCTCTACTTTTAAGATTCAAACCTTCATATAGTTAGGGCTGGATCAGGTGACCATGAATCGGGGGTTCCCATTAATTTAGTAACTGGGATTATAAATTTGGAAAAGCTGGTCCCAGACTGAGTGAGAGGGACTCTGCAGTGAGGGATGAGGAAGACGTTTACAAAGGCACATGAAAAGCAGCTTCAGGAGGAATGGGCATTATGCTGTAATCTCAGTTTCTCTGACTACAACAAGACTACAAACAGACGGGTGATAGTCATCCATGAGCTGCTGGAACCGTTTTTTATTCATTCACATGGATTCTCTGAAAAACATCTCCTTAAAATAATGATTTCCACCATAAAAATAGGGGTGGGCGATATAAACGATATACGATAGCAACTATATAAATTTGGCCAATGATAGAGATTTTGACTATACCGCTCTACCGCGATAGCGCATGTTGAAGCGGCTACAACCATTATCATCTACAAATTATGCCGGGCGACAGTCATAGCAAAGAGATGAAGCACTTTTGAAATATGGGGAAAGCCAAAAACTGCGCTTCCTCCACTTCCGTAGCATTGATTCATTAATGTTGAATTCTCTCGCAGCTGCTCTATTCCCATGTTGTTGCAGCATATTAATATCTAACCTCGTATTGTGGATGAATAATCTCAGTTGTTCTCCTGACTGAAGTTTGGCCCGTGTATAGCATCCTGCTATGCGATTGCATTTGTCCCTAACCACCACAATCCCTCACGTTAACTTTTATCGAGTGGAAAAATCGTTGGCGTTCATCCTCCAGCTTCACTGTGCTAATGTTATGCTAACACAGCTGCGTCGCTAGCAATCACGTCACGTAGCACAACATTATATACCAGGTAGTCCAACTTCAGGAACCCTGCAAACGTCACTGCTGTTTAGTTTTCTGTCTTCATTTATGTTGGAAGTGATAGCAGAGCTGTACATTTTAATTAGTTACAAAAATCTCTCAGTCGGAACATGGTATGTCATGTTTAGGTGGAAACTAGCGAGCTAACTTCCTGTTAACTTGTAACTCCGTTAAATTTAATAAATTCTGTTTTCATGGATGCATGGATGTTAAACTTAATTGTTACACCTGGTAAAGGACCAACGCTGATGATTTCATTAAATATGAAAGAATTTAGACCGTTTTTAACTCTTAGTGTTCGTTTGACTTTGGGACCTGAAGTGGACGGAGTTTTGGACCCAGATTACTCCGCGAAGCTTCTCACTACAGCAGCCGTAATGCTCTGACAATCCATCAAGCAGTGCGGCTTACCAAAGTTGTACTAAAACATTTTTTAACAGATTTCTGCACGCCAAAATCTGTTCGAGGTCAGTAAGCACAACCAGAATTCATACATAAGGAACACTCTCGATTTTTGTGAAAATGTTATACAGAAGAAAAGAATATATCGCGATATTTATATCGTTACCGCACGTGCTTCAAATTATACCGCGATATGGATTTTAGGCCATATCGCCCAGCCCTACATAAAAATTAATTCATTAATTAATAATCTACTCATCATTGTTTAACTGAGTTGAGATCTGATGACTGCTGTATGATTCACTTTCACTTTAAACTCTTTTAAACTCCCATCAGGACAGAAATATTTGAACGTAAGCTACTGTTCGTCTGTCTCACAGTGACTCTCTTCTCTCGCTGTCAGGTGTCAGCCTCCAGGTCTGAAAAACGAAGCCAACGCGTACCTGCCAAAACACACAGCCCCCGATTCTATTGACAGGTGGAGGCGACACAGGCGGCTGGAGTTCCTGAACTGGACCTCTGGGCCAGGTTTGCGCTGTTGGAGCCTTTTGAGGCACTTTTAATAACATCATGTGACCAATACCATGGCTGCTGTGAGGTCACTGTACTAACATTATTGTCCAAGACTTTTTGGGGCACAGTGAGATTCAATGATTTTATCTGGATGTTACTGAGCTCAGCATCCTCCAAATATGATCAGTTCTGGCTCCAAAAAGCCAACATGACTGATTAATGTTAGGCTGCAGAAAATAATGGGAGATGTGACACTGTCCATCTTTTGTTTACAGTTTTTGGTTTGCATAAGCACTTGTCCCACATATAAACCCAAAACCACACAAATCACACACCAACTGTATGTGAGCCTTTACAGACCGACAGGCACGACCACCGTCACAGTGACTGATCTCACCACTGGTAATCTAACAGCTGTTCCTACCTGGGATACTCATGATTCCTGTAAATGATGTGCAAAGAGTTCCTATTTACTTTATCGCCCACGTTCACCAGAGGGACGTCCCCACTGAGCATTTCCCAGTGGACAAAAGAACAAAGACATAAATGTTCTCACCTCAGCAACGTAAGACATCACAGCAGACATGCCGTCACTCACTGACTTCAACATGCCACACACACACACACACACACACACACACACACACACACACACACACACACACACACACACTACATCCCATGAGTCAAAGGTCATGAGAGGGGCAAAGAAAGAAAGATGAGAGACGTCAGACAGAGAGAGGGACAAAGAGAAGGGCGAGGTGAAGACGGAGGACTGAAGCACTGAGGTGACAGCAGCTCCCACATGACCCTCCATCCTCAGCCTGACCCTCTGACTCCGCCTCTAATTCCTTCACTTTTCATACACCCTTCTCCTTTGCTTCATGAAGATCAGAGCTGCAATGGTGGAAACCACTTTAGAAAATACAGACACACACGAAGAAGCAGTTTCTGCCATGATTCTGTAGATGTTACAGACCGTGGAGGCAAACACAAAGTCCATAAAGGAGAAAATAGCACATACACATCACACACTGAAGAAGGAGAAGGAGTGACAGCAAACATTAATACACACAGAGGGGAGCTGGAGGAAGAAGAGACAGCAGGGAGAACGAGACACAACTGAACCAAATCACAGGATGACACGAGGAAGCAAAACTAAGGCACAAGGAACACTATCAAAATAAAGGAAGTGAGATCACTAAACACAGACGTGAACGTAACACAGACTCATCACATGAGGATGGAACACAGGGAGGGATTCACATCTAAAGCAGCTAAGAAAAAACTGAATCCGCTAAAGATCCAACAATAACCATTACCAGGAATCAAAAAAATATTTAAATAAGAAACAGGCAGTGAAAAAAAAAAGTGCTGCTCTGACTGTTGCTGATTTACTCTCATGCACATCAGCCAATTACACAGAAGCGCCTTTAAGAAGAAGGTCGTTCCCACCTGAGTTGTCTGTCCTTGCAGACGGCCACCATGACCAACAGGTTTCCAAAGATGCTCATCAGCATGACCAGAGACAGGAAGCAGATCAGGGCCATCCGCTTTGGCATGCTATCGCTGCAGGGAGATAAAACAACACCATGTCAGTTTAAGTCTAAAAGCCTGCTAGGATTCTGAACTGAGAGGATTCTGTCACATTTCAGGCGCCTTACAGTAAAAGAAGTTAGCCAGGGTGGTCTCTGCCT
The DNA here is from genome assembly GCF_041146795.1 of Maylandia zebra. Classification (NCBI taxonomy): domain Eukaryota; kingdom Metazoa; phylum Chordata; class Actinopteri; order Cichliformes; family Cichlidae; genus Maylandia; species Maylandia zebra. Next base: position 24,369,365 of record NC_135168.1, on the reverse strand, counting down.
GCGTAGCTACCCTTGGAAAACACTGCTGTAATGTTTATTGATATTTGCAAAGGTGTCAGAACTCATCAGGCAGGATACAGAGAGGCTGTCAGCTCTCATTTTATGTGAGAGAGAGTTAAAACTGCAGAGTGACCCCTCATGTGGCATTTATTACAGACAATATTACAATCTTTCTTTCATCAGCCTGCACCACGCGGTGGAGCAACAAGAAATCAGCCCTGCTCCCTGCTTGCGTCGGCTCATTAAGTTCAGCCTCTGGAGCTAGTCATTAGCTGTAAAAGCTCCATTCAGGTAAAGATGGATTTACCTGTTCTTGTTTGGTGTCTCTGGCTAAGAGGATGTCACTGAAAACATTCAGATGCAAATGAGATTTATTTCCATCTCCAAGGTAGCTTGCTGAACCCGAACAAGCAGCCAGGTGCAGCAGTGATGATATCCTGTGTATTTAAAAGCAGAGGTCTCTTCCTCTGCTGCACTGATTGCTTCCACCTACATAAGCACTCGGAGAGGCTTCAGGATGCATGGATACGTTTCACAACAACAAAAAGAGACTCGGGAGTCACAGCGAGGAACAAACTCCCCTGCAGGTAAAACAGTGTGGAGCAGAAGCTGAGAGCCAGAAGCATCTGCACACTCAGAAACAAAGGTGGACACATTTATGCTGTACCTATCTGATCAGTTTGAATCGTCACCAAAGTTCGCAGCAGACATTTTGTCATTTGGGTTTGATAAATGAGCGTGAAAGAAGCACTGAAACCAATGCAGTGCAATCGTCTTCTGTGAAACCATTCATCTGCACAACACTGCTGCAGGTCGAGAGGAGGCGTAAAACGGGCATTTCACAGGTCACGTGACCCTTCTTCAGCTTTAAGTGGTCCCTGTGAGCGCCCCCTGCTCGAATCACGGACACTATGTGTGATCATGTTTCATGGTGATGATTCGACGCTCTTAAAACAAGAATCAGTGATGACGTGGTGCTTCCAGCTAGCTTTAAACAGAACCTCTGAACATGACCTGCTGCCAACCAGGTGATCAGTTCAGCACCAGTTACCATGGTAATCTAGCCAGGTAAAAAGAGAAACCCTTTAAGAAGCAGAAAGCTCACACAGCTCAGTAATACACTAGTCTGGCTTTGTAGCACAGGATAGTCGAATGAAGATCAACAAACCAAAGTGTGAGTGCATCCTATCGAGCAGAAGCAAAATAAATAAAGTCTGCAGCAGCAGGTGACCAATCAGAAACCTGCACAGGTGTACCAACCGCATGGGATTTTACAAAGAAAGAGATAAAACAGAGAATTCAGTCTGAAAGTAATAAAAACAGCGACACAGAAGGTCTAAAAGCTTCCAGGCCCTTCTAGCTATGTGCAGCCCACAGGACCACACAGGGATCTGATGCTAACGTCCTGGTTAGAGATCCTCAGAGGTCCCGAGTCTGCCCCCGCTGCGTCAAAGCCCTTTTAGTAACAAAGGGGCCTAAATCAAAGTGCTTTCAGTGTTTGGCGGATTCATGCTATTCATGGCAGAGGTGCTCATGTCCTGGCTCCAGCGTCGCTGCTGCACCTCAAAGCTGTGCTCTGATTTTCTATATCAACTTTCATACACAGCCTGTTTGAAAGACCCCATTTCCACCTCCTGGGGTCGAGCTGTGCTGAGCCTGAGACACAAAAAGGTCAAAGCAGGCGAACGATCTTTGTATAATCCACAGAAACCCGGACACAAATCACTTCTCTCCAAAACACAACAAACAGCATTTACTGAGGTTAAACTGTCATCATCAGGAGCATAAACACAAAAACACACTCGCCTGTTTGACAAAGCTCATCTTCCAGCGATAACCGAGACGTCTTTGGTCATAGATACAGAACTGACATGTTGCGTATTCAGTATCCAACATGGGGAATATGATATGATAAATAATACAGGCTAAAACTGCAGGCGTTGCATTTTCGCCCCCGCACGCGTATAACCTCTAGAAAATGTCTCGGGTCCAGCCAGCGTGAGTTATGAATCGAAGCTCCTGGAGCCACTTCTGTGGTTTGAGAGATCTCAGAAAGCGACTCTTTAAACTCACACTTGTTTGACATCGGTAATGCATCACAGCAATCCTTCTGAGGTTTGCTGTCTCTCTCACAGCTCACAGCCTGGCGGGGAGGTGGGAAAACACAATGAACGACAGCGACTGACATGGCTGGGCGGGCAACATCTCCCCACATGAGAAAATGCAAATTTCTACAGGAGAAAGTGACGTTTAGAGATGTTTATCTGTGGCTTTTATGTACTGTCCACATTATCGGTAACATGCAAACATGAGCCTCTGTGCTGAATTCAGAAACCTGTCCCCGTCTGCCAAATGATTTCCCTCTCAGCATCCGAGGTTCAAAGGCAAAGTGATAGTGTGCAAATGAGGCTTGTTCTTTGATCCGTGATGCCAGTGCACTAATCAGATCAAACGGGAACGCTGACTTCTCAACAGAAGCATCGTTACCAAGAAATAATCAAGAGGCTTCACAATAATCCTTCACGTCAAGTTTGTCACGTACACCTTTCCCCTAAATGAGACATTGATACGCTCATTATGGCAGTATCACCTGGCTTCTAACATGGCGACAGGTACGAAAGTCGCTGTGCAAATATTGGCTTTGGTGAGAGTCTCGGCTCATTTTGCTTTTATAATTAATGGATCAGCTGCAGAAGCTAGAGCAGTGCTGGGCGCACACACTTACTGATCATTAGCTAGAGTCATGTTCACTCGCTACAACTGCTGGTGGTCTGCTCCTTAATGAACAATTAGGCCACACCGTCCGATGAAAAGGATTTTATTTAGGATTTAAACTCCACTGTCAAAACCTTAAACACAAACTTCCACAGCTAACTTTCAGCGAACTGACGCTTTGACACTTAAACTAAGAGGTTCAACATTTCCAAGCACAACACTGTTGTTGTTCATAGTTTTTTTCTAAAGTGGGAGTAAAGTTTGAGTAAATCATATGACGATCCACCTGTCACCAGGTTTACAGCTGTTCTCACACAGAGCTCGCTCCATAAAAAAGGGACGGTGCAGCAATCACATTAGCACATTAGGACACACACCTGACCCATACCTGGGGATACACACACAGCTGAGGACAGCCTGCTCTTGAAGCCATTATTTTAAAAAGTGACAGTGAAGTGCAGCTAATCCAACAGATGGATGAAATATGTGATAACCCTGTGATATTTATACCGTGCTGATAGGAGCATGTCTTGTTCATGTCTTGAACTTGTTCAAGGTCAGCACGGGACCACACTCAATACTGTTTAGTCTCTGAGTCTGAACCCAAGAGGACGTCTGTGTAGGTTCTCAGTGTTCCAGGTCAAGGTAGCATGAAGAAAACTGCACTTCTTCAGGTTTGTCAGGCCCTTTCAGCTCTCATCCAAGTGGCTTCTGCAGTTCTAAAGGCTGATGTCCCGCCTATTTAACCCTAACGCCCAACCCCAATCAGTGTGTGGAGTGGTTGTTCTGTTCTGTCTGATGGAACATTGGTTCTCGCCTGAGCATCTTCGCTGATTTAATAAATGCACAGTTTGGACAAACACGTGTTTTCAGTGGTCACATGATGATGGGGGACATCAAGGTGACAACACCAGTAAGGGTTAAATAGCCATCACTGTCCATCAGTTTTTAGGATGGACGACGTCTTCAGGATGAGAAGCAAGAATGAAGGCCAGCTGCTGGGAGGCAAACACACATCAGGACACCTGCATCTGTGTCTTGTTTGGGACTGTGACTACACACCTGACAGAAGGCTACACCCCAGCATCACACACAGTAACCCGGCTCCTGATCACTCGTCAAAACGCGCTTAATTAAGCTGTGACTTCTTCAGATTGAGTGTAATGTCTCATCCAAGTACGTTATAAGGTAAAGGGTTTGGAAAGAACACAGCCGACGTCCTTTGAAAGCAAATGTGCTTAAAAACAGTCGGCAAAGGCAGGAATTTCCTCTGCTGCTCCTCAACGATTCTGCAGACGTACAAAAAGGGCTTTCTGCTGTTGAAGAAGAGAGACTGAGAAAGACAAACAGAGAAGCTGTGGAGCAGTGGGTTTGAAGGATGAAAGACATCAGGTAACGTGAACTTTGACCTGAGTTAAGCTGGGTAATGCTGGGTATGCTAGGTAATCAGCACAGAGCAGCCTCAATTAGGAGCTCAGAGGGGACAGATGAGCGGGGAAATACCTCCATCATCCATGACCGAACATCTGGTTTCTCTTACTCCTCGTGAAGACTAAATGCACATAAATAATGTTTTTGCACATTCTTGGCTCTGAGCTTGATATTCTCAGTTGGTCTGACTCTGGTGAGTGACAGCTGGAGAGCCAAACCTTTGAAATATGAACACACACGTATAAAAAAAATTCTTTTACAGCTATAGGGGATACCATATCATGTGGCTGAACTAAATGAGCTGTCACTGATTGGCTGCATGGAGCTGACTGTTAGTGAGAGCTGGACTGAGCTCTCAGAAGTCTTCACTGAGGTCCTCTCAGAGCTGAAGCTACCCGACTCTTACTGTGTCAAGCAATGCCACGTGACAGCGTGCACGGGATCTGTCGAGTCAACTGAGGTGGGCCGACAGAACCGGTTCAGAGATTGTTTTGTTAGTTCCACCTGCTCGCAGTCATTTCCCCTCCTCACCACCTGACCGCAGCTGATGCAATCAAATCTGCAGAAATGCCACAGGGTGTGGTGACGCAGCTCGTCTACACAGCATAAAAACACACCAAAACTTTTTTTTCTGTTCTCTGTGCCACACATTTACACAATATTAAAGAGAGCATTTACAAAATATTATCAACAAATAAAATGAACAAAGAATCTGAGTGGGGCTGAGTGCACAGTGGTCTCTGAAGTGCAGCAGCCAGGCTTGATGCATCACTTAAATGCTTCTCTAGAAAGTTCATGTTCATCTGAGGACACAGTGTCAGGAAACAAGCTAAATTTATTTCTGGGTGAGACATCCAGCGGGACTCTGAGGTCTCTGTCAGAGAGATGAAAATTAAAGATGGAGGGAGCAGGAAGTCCTGGCCACATCCACGGGGAATTTCAGAGAAGAAGAAGAAGGGAGACGTGAGAACATGTGAATCAGTGATTTCATCTCCAAACTGAACTTCCTCCAGAGACACGGCGCTCTGGCTTTGACAAATTTCCACGATGACGATGCTCGCGGTGCATTAGCGGCTGTGCAACCAATAGACACTGATCATCTGAACCAAGATACCTGAAATGATTATCACTTATTTAGACTTTCAGCTCATTCATTTTCATTACTTTTAGGTTTTCCTCCATGTCAGGATGTGAGATGTTTATTTTAATCAGAGTTCACCAAAATCTACTCAATAACTTTCCTTTAAAAATAAAGAAACTGTTTTTAATGAGTTTTTAAAGAGCTTAATGACTGAGATCTTAGTAGTGACCATCGCTGGCAACAACGGCGGAAATACTCTCAAGAATCGGTCAAGCGGCATTTGCCTCCCTGGTGGGAGCCGTATCTTCATGATTTGCCTCTCCATTGATTTGTTGGTCCTTCGGGCGTCCATGGTACTGATAAAATCTGTCTAAGTTTCAGAAGCCCTGATTCATCGATTGTCCGGTTTTCTTTTTTCAGCTTTCACAGCTATAGGTGAGCATAGAGAAAATAAAACTGTACTACAGCCTTTTTTATTTTATTGGCCGAGAAACGTCCTTAGATTCGAAGACTTTATCAGATGACTTCATCATTGCTTTAGCCATTGCGATTCTTCTTTGGCAATAATGATAATTGTTGATGGATAATCACTGGATAATGATCTCACTGATAATTAAAAATTTATCATTAAAATAAAGTTCTTGACCTCTCATTGTCATCTATGTGGAAGCTGCCATCTTTGTAGTTTTCAGTCGTCAGGATTTTGGTTTCAGACATACATATTCCCATGTTCTGGCTTTCTCGTTAAACAGTGCAAAGTTGCGGCTCAGCCCAAATTTAATCAGGAGTTAGTCCTTTACAGCAGGCTCCTAAAAATAATTCTTCTTTAACATCATCTAAACATACCATGCTCCTCTGAGAGCGCTGTCTCTAAAAGCATATTGTTTCACATTATTTTATTATAACAGTGAGAAAAAGACTCCATTGTCTGCTCTCAAATGCCATTTCAGCCTCACACCCCACCCTGTCCATCCAAACCCGTTTTCTCTGTTCTGCTCATCCAAGCGTGGCCACAAGTTTACGCACACACACAAGAAGAGTGTGTAAACAGCGAGGATGGCCTCCAATTTCCAACCAACAGCTGCCTGTGTGCTGCTCAGTCAGGGTCTGATAGCGGCGATCTCTCCGCTGGACTCGAGATTATTTTCTTTGCTCTGATGGGTCTTTTAAGTGTGGCTGCAGCTGCTGAGGTTTACTTCTGAACGACAGGTTTTGGTTTCTGAGTTGTGAGACCGAAGTTTGGGCCTAATTAAGTTCTGTTATCTTTACCTCACCAATGAAATGCGTTTAAAGCATAAAGGAGTGCAGACGAGAAGCAGCAGAAAGGTAGGAAACACAATGTGCTTTCCAAGCGCGGCTGTCAGAGCTGAAAGCGCGGTGAAGTGTTTGTGACAGCTCCGGCAGCCTCAGCTGGGGGCTATTCCCGTATATGCAGACAGACGAACATTGTAAGTGACAGACAGTCAAGTGTGACAGCAAAGAACTTCCTTTATTACATTTTTGTTTTCTTTATAGTCATGAGGGGCTCAAACCGGTTAATTAGGGAAAATTCTGGTTTTATGACACCCCATCGCTTCATATGGCCGCCCTGAGCTTGGTTCATCCTGGAGGTTTCTTCCTGTTTAAAGGGAGTTTTTCCTTCCCGCTGTCGCCAACGTGCTTGCTCATAGGGGGTCATGTGATTGTTAAGTTTTTCTCTTGTATGTATTATTGTAGGGTCTGCCTTACAATATAAAGTGAGATATATAAAGAATGAGATCACAGATACAAGCAGCAGATGTAAGATGAGCACTTTGCTCATTTGGAAGGAGCTCAGAGCTGATACTGGTGTTTTGGACATGACTGGTACTGGCTTGGGAACACCTCAGTGTCCCCTGAGAAGAAGTGAAGTAAGTGGCCAGAGGATGGATATACAGATGGGTGGAAGTATGTATTGACAGATGGATGGGTGAATGTTAGACACGTTAGAAGGACAACCTTGGTCTTATACAAATCTGTGGTTGGTTTAGGATTGTAAAGACCAAAGCACCTGTTTTAATGAACGAGAAGCCAGAAACTCCAGCATGTTCCACTGATGAGCATCTCGCAGTTTGTCAATAACACTTGTCATTTACATAATTTCATCACTGCTGTTCCTGAGAATCCATGTTGCTCTGTGCTGGAGCCTCACAAATGGATGGAGACCTTCATATTGTTGATGTTTTATCAGATTTTAAGCTCATTTTGCATTTATTTCAGCCCACTTATTTCAACTGCTGAGACTGGTGTGTGTTTCTGCTACAAATAAAAAAAAGAAAAAAACACCAGTCTGTCGCAGGGCCCAGAATGAAAGCACTAATATATATTTATAATAATCAGTTTCTATTGTCTGTGATCAGAAACCTGAAGCACTGAAATAAAAGAAGCGCGGTGACGACCTGACTGCACCTGACATTTACAGCGATGCATCATCAGGATATTTCTGGCTGTGATGATGGGTGATAGCGGCACAGAGTTCAGTGGATTGTTTGCACAGATAAATTAAGCTCCTCCAAGCTTTCTGAGTGTCGCTAACATCGTGATTGGAAATGTCAAGTAACTCTGTCAAGTGTTTCAGCTGCAGAGCTGCAGAGCAGAGAAATACATTGTTTCAGTCATCACAGTTTGCTACACAGAATTTCAGTTTCAGAAAATCGAAAAGGTTTGAAGGTGTCTGACTGAATACTGTTTATAATCAGACCCAGTGGAGAACTTTGAGATAAATTTTCCTCACAAAACAGATAAAAACCACGAAAAACAGGAACAATTTAAGATTCCACAGGAGAAAAAAACACCACCTGAATCAGACGAACTGCAGAACACACAAGAGAAGCAAACACCATCATGATCACTGCAATCATTCACACACACACACACACACACACACACACACACACACACACACACACACACACACACACAGGTTTATTTGTCTCGATCATGCAGAAACACCCTTCCTTAAAAATCCTCCTCGTGTGTGTTCACACATCTATTCACATCTTTCCCAACGGCGCACCTTTAATCAGCACAATGGCAGTCGTCCACTTCAACACTGTTTTTAAAGCTAGACCGAATTTACACTGAAAATCCCTCCAGTTCATTTAAAAGGGAGTAGGGCTACAAATGAAAGGTCATTTTAAATTCAACTTCCAGGCGCTTTGAAATCCAAACTGTTCCTCAACAACAACTGGTCTCATCATGTATCCTGAACACGTCTCCCCAAGGCTGCGTGCCGTCCACTAACGCCATTCTTTTAGGCTTCGAGCACAATTTTTAGCCAACTGCGTCGCAGTGCTGCCTGCGCTCATTTTCCTCGGCTCATATGCGATGCAGCATCAGTGCTTTCACGTCAGGTTCAGCAATTGGACTGACAGATGACTGGCAGGAGCTCTCTTTGCAGAAACACCAGGACGGGGACCAATGCTTGACTTTGTAATTCATGCTCTGAAACCGGACAGGCATGAAAGCTGTTTGGAAAGATTGACAACTTGCACAGAAATTGGTCTTAGTTCAAGGCGGTTACTCATGCTCAGGTTCAATAAAGCTTGATCAATTTTAGGCATGCAAAGAGACAAATGGCCTCTGAGATCAAAATTTGCTGACTGTCCAAACCCACAGTCTGGCTGTGACTCCGTCGCCTCCATGCAGACGTAGACTATCCAGCTTTGAAACAATTTTAAGCCAATTGGCTCCTACAGTACGTGCTGGACCACCCGGAGACTTGGTATGTTCTCTGTTAGAAAAACCAAAACCTCCAAACCTCCTGCAGATGAGCCTGCCTGTAACCATAGTAACAGTAGTTTGGCCTGTTGCTGTGATTCTGACAGCAGACCTCTGATTAGCGGCCCATGTTTCAGGTACGTCTGCTGCTTTTGTCCACCGGCAACTCTGAAAAATGCACTCATACACAGAAGAAAGTGTGTTCAGATGTCTTTGACAGTAATTAGACATGTCAGACTAACAATCAGTTTGTAAACTCATGCGTTGGTCTCTGACGATGAAGCTCTGTTTGGAGCACTTTTCTACAGCACTTTGTACAACATGGCTCATTTACACATTCACGCTCTGAGAGCAGCTCTGGGTTCCTTCTTGCCCGAGGGTACTTTGGCATGCAGACTGGAGCAGCCAGGGATGGAACAACCCACCTTCAGTAGATGACCTGCTGAGCTCCAGTAGCTCCAGTAGCTCCTTTTCTACCTTTGGATCTGTATGAAGTCATGAGGGACAGCCAATCAGAAGAACGTTGGTTTGAAGTGGGAGGAGCTTGCTCCAGACAGAGAATGAGAGGCCCTTTCACAACAAATATTTCAATTTTTAACAATGGTCGGATAATTTGACTGCCATCATTGATTACAGTCCTCTGACATGCTGTAACACATGCACTGCCGTTATATTAACCTGACGGTCCTGACGCATCGTACACAACTAAAAGAAGTGTGCCTTGCCCTCATGCACCTGTTTTCATGATGATGACTCATCATCTGTTACTGCTTCACTGACCGGTAGAGCTGCCAAAGCTTTAAATAATGCAGAGAAAGAAGCTAAATTAAGAGAAAAGTCCAGGTCTGTTTTTAATTGAATGATCAATCAACACTAATGTGATAAATTTTGTAATTACTGAATATAGTTGATGTAAAACTTCACTTAAGCCTTGTGAAATCACAGATGTGAGTTTCATAAATGGGTTATAAATTAGAAGTACCTTCGAAAAATCCAGTTTGCTGGAAATAATAGAGGATATTTTCAGTGTAATAATATAATCAAGGGCCAAGAATAACTGAGCACATTTCACAGCCATAAAGCTCGTCTAAAGTCGGAGGATGATTGCCTGAACATAATGCAATGACGCGGTCTGCCTGAATGGGATAGGTAATGATGTGTGACCAACGGAGGAGGCAGAGAAGGACAATAAGAGTCCACGAACCAACCCAACATCAGAATAGAAAAGGCCCACGCAGTCTGTGTGAAATCTGCCTGGAGATAGAAACGGTCAGGAGGCCTGGGACGCCCACTCTGTGTGATTATGTTAAGACATCATCACTACTGAGTCCTTCTCAATGAATCCTCTGCTTTCCCCGGTGGGGAAGGGTTAATTTGGCCCCGGATAAATGAAAGCGCAACACAGACTGCATGCAGACACAGCCGAGCAGCAGTCCAGATTAATGGCATCGGTAACGAGGTCCGTTTTCTCCTGAACTTCCTGGGTGTGATGAGTTTAGCAGCTCTGGTGCCACTGGCTACACCTCTTTATTTTGCTAAGCAATACTGGCTCCAAAGTGAAGGTTTGATTGGGTAATCAGACCAGTGTCATGTGTGCAGGAATGTGGACCCGAAACCTTTATTTAGGCAAAGAAAGAGTCCACAGATATAAACAGAAGACACACTGGAGATAAAAACTGCTGGGAAATAATAACAGACATCACAAAGAGCAAGGCGAGAGCTGGAGCTCTGAATATACAAAAGCTGATTGGGCTAACACGTTAACACCGGTGTGGACAATCGCCACAGCGAGGAAATAAAACTGAAGACGGTAAAGTGAGGAGCAATAATTAACAGAGAAGTGCAGACTAACCTAAGCATGGCAGGAAACACAGAGGGAATACACAAAGGTGAAAATCGAGACCACAAACAAACAGACATTCATTTAAACAGAAGCCCACGAATATAAAATACTGGTTAAAAGAGCCAGGACCACGACAAGCAGACGACATGAATTAACTATGAGGAGTTCTCCCTGGGCAGCCGTGATGGTGGGAGTGAACCAGTCTCAGTCACTGTGGGAACCCACAAAATAAAAAGAGTGAAAAAGATTAACACAGGTGGAAAACTTCACCTTAGGCAGGCGTTCACGTAGTCATTTCTACTGTAAAACAAACCAAAATACCTTCAAATAAATCCTCAGTGGCTCACTTCGACAACCTCTTTCTGATCACAGAGCAAATCTCTGGACACTCCATGGTTTTGGTTTAAACATGAAAAGTGCCTTCAGGTTTGCACTTACTTCATAAAATGTCTTAAAACAGAAAAGCATCTCCGTAAAACTCTGTTTTCATTCAGCACAAATGTTAATATTATCATTTGTATTTATTGAAACACAAAGACCGCTCAGTGAGTTTACTTCACTGTCAGCAGCACAGTGAAACAAACCAGACTGAGCTCTAAATAACTTCCTCCTTTCAGCTGCAAGTAAGATAAACCTACCAAATGTAGGTCGCCAAAGGTCACGTGTTACAAAATGCACTTTTAAATAAGTAAGAACACAGAGACCATTTCAGACTGAGTCACAGTCCTGAACTAAGGCATCAGCTCCCCACCATAATAAGAGTCACTGACTAATTCAAACGTTGTGTGATTCAAACTCAAATTAGTGACAGAGCAGCATGAGCCATCAGTCAGCCGTCAGTGCTAATGTGGAATAAAAAGCCCTGCAAGTCATTTCAGGCTAATTGTCTCATAACGATTTCCCGAAGGTGCGAGGCGTGATTCTGGCAGCTTCCCACATAAACGCATCCCAAAGGCGAGGAAACAGGCTTCAGGCAATCAAATATGAGCTCAGCTACTTTACATCAGCTGGTTTGGTAGGCCGTTTCCTCCCAATTATCAATCATTCATTGGCCTCTTCTTGCAGGCCATCTGGAAATGGGTTGCACCTGGGGCCAGGTCTAAGCTGATGTTACCACATGTGACCCATCGCACGTCCTCGTCTCCGCCCACAGACCGGGTGAAGGGGTGAGGACGCCCTGACAGGTATGCCAGGAAGGAAGGAACAGGAAGTGTGTAAGTCCTAAAGTTTTAGATTCAAAGCTTTAGCTGACCGTGTGATTGAAAGGAGAACAAATGGCTCCTCAGACAGTGGAGCGTGGGACAGACTGAATCCATGAATTATTCCACCAAACACGGCATAAGGAGACTCTGGGACAAAGTGAGGCTTTATGGTAATGTACCGGTACACGATGATAATGCCCACATCATCATGCTGATGTTTACCAGGTTCAGTGTTAACCCTGTTCACCGTTTCAGTTTAGGGTGTGACATCACCAAGGGCCTTGTGGACTGTAAGATGTGGGCTGTCATCATTTTAGGAGTCATAAAACTTGTTTTTTGAAGTGGGATAGTGGAGCGCATGGATGGAGAAAACAAACGGAGTTGAGCTCCATTTTTGGAGAGTGGGAAAGTGATCGTTGTCAGCACCAACTTGTCAGAGGAGCTGTGGTTCTTCGCGCTCTCATGTCTGCTTATTTTTCACAAAAAAAACCAAAGGAAGTTCTCCATGCTGCTCCGACCTGCCAGCTTTCTCGGAAACTGGCATATAAAGTGTTTACCTTGGAGGCGTGGTGTAACGGTAAGGTTCAAATCAGGACTTCTGGTATAAAAAAATATATATATATCCAGAGGTTTTATTTTGGTGCCTCAGAGGTTTGTGTAGGTTCTCACAAATATATAATATAAAATTATGCAACACTGAAAAGAATTCCCTTCTAATGGTGAGCAGCCAACAGCCAAGTTCTCATAACAGGAACACACAGCAGACTCAGTATAATGTACTCAGCGTGCCACGTGATGATACGTGCGGCAGAATTCTTGAAGCATCTTATTTACATACTGACAGAGTGATGATAACACTTTCTTAGTAATAAACTGCATCCATCTGCTGAAGGCTCCTGGCAAAGTTCAAACTGGCGACAGTTGCAGTCAAACACCGGGTTGGGTTGCCAGGCAACATGTTTTGACCAAGTGTACATGAGCCTGATTTTGTTTGGTCCACCAGCAGAGAGATGCCCACAGACCAGCCTGGCGATTAAAGTCACCCACAGAAGACTTTGAGTCACAGAAGGTGTGGAATCATATCCGAGTGTCGCTTAAATGTTGAGCATGTGTCCCGACATGATGGTGAAACAGAAAATCAGGAAAAGATACTGCATGATCTACTAAAACAATACTGTGCTAGCGTTTAATGACTCTGGCTCCCCTGCACTGAAGCAAAGGAGTTTGCAGTACGTTTGCAGCGCTCCGAGTTATTTACTACCTCTGACAACTAACTGACTGACTCTCACTGACTGTTTACTTATCATAAAAAGTGTAATTGGGAGTCACAGCTTGGGCATGTAACACGGTCAGTTTATGCTGAAAGCACAACAATTATCCACAACTGTGCAACTACACAAAACTTCAAAATGTCATTTTAAAGGACTTATTTATGAAAATTATTATTTGTAATGAAAAATAAATTTCTCTTCTAACATGCAGAGAAGGGTTGAAATTTGTAATTAATATGCAGCACACACACACACACACACACACACACACACACACACACACACACACACACACACACACACACACACTTACACTTTCAGGTCTTTACTTGTTTTGAAGCACATGTGAGGGGAGACGTTCAAAACACTCACTGCGGAAGATTAAGGTGGAAGCTTCTTTGTTTCTGTCTCCAGGAAAGTACCTGACATTACCAATGCAGTTATGGGTGTAGTGATATTCCCACCCTTTACTATTTTTTGACAGTTTTATGAGTTTATAAAGTAAAAGCGTACCTCTTGAAAATTCCCAGCTGACTTCCCAGCTGTTTCATGTTCAGCTGTTGTGCTCGTTGATTGTTACATGGTTTGCATTCAGGCACAATACTGAGAATATTGTGGGTCATACTCAAAACCCAACATATGAGGGAGATGAGAAACTTAGAGAGAGAGAAAACCATCCACAACTTATGTTTTGTTTTGTTGATGTGGACAAATATGAGTAGAATTAAACAGCAGTCAAATTAACTTGAACATTAAACACATAATATTAGATCAGTCGATATGCAGATGACACATTATTGTTTCTACAGAATCTCCTTCATCACTTCATGGAACTTTAAATTCCCTGAACTTGTTTTATGGTTTTTTCACCCTTCCACCACCCATCCTATCATACACATCATATGCTCAGCCATCAAATATCACAATCAATCCATCTCTACCTCAGGCTCAACTGGTTAGGCTCTGACCAATCAGCTTCAATATACGCTCAGATGGACTCTGTGGATGCTAACCCATCAGATAGCACCTGGCTGCATGCAGAACAAACACCTTGAAATAACGTGAAAGTTTCAGTTCCAGTCAAACAATCAAACAGCGTCTTTGCTTCGAATCATGACACGCAGCAGCAGCAGCAGCAGCAGCAGCAGCAGCTCTGACGGCCTGCTGGAAATTTCACTCAATCATAAACACTCCTCTCTTTTTCAAATTTAGTCTCATCTGGCAATTAGAAAGAAACTACACATGGACTAAAAAATGCTTCACACGTCTTCAACATATTATTCATATTAACATCCTGAAAAGGAGGTCATTCATAGAGTAATTTACGTTTTCTGTTCTGGACTGAACAGAGAACTGCAACTCCAATCATCCATCCAAGTAAAATCCAAAAATGCAAATACCTCAGAGCTAATCAGCATCCTGCACAGAGAAACATGACAATCTCCCAAATAAGTAACTCCTGGAGTCACAGAAACATCGATTTCATGGTGAGGAATGCAAACCTACAACTCAGACAATATAATTCACAGAGGGGGGGCTCACATCACAAAACACACCACATGACTATATCCACATAGATGGCTTTGCACATCAGCGAGTCGCCTCCCCCCCCTCTGCACCCATCCATCCGAACAAACAACCTCAACGTGGCTGGTTACGCTCCAGTTCTAAGGAGGCGGAGCTCTCATCATCAGCAGGAAAACTACAAGTGTGGTCAGCATGGAGCGTCCACATGAGCAGTCTGACAAAGTTTTCAAATGCATCAAGGACGATGACTTAACTTACTTGACTTCCCTCTGGGCTTAATAAAATCTCTCTGATTCTGAACGTTATGCATGCGTATATGTATTAACACAGGAAAACAGACCTGAAGCATAAAAATATGCATTAAATTGTGTTTGCTGGACTGATTCCAGTGTTATAATCTATCAGTTTCGGAGAGGAAGCCTCTAAAGTAGAACAGAATGAAATTCACTGCTACTGAAACAAATTCCTGCTGATTTTTACTGCAAGACTTTGGGAGGTTGCTTTGTGTTGTAGAGGAGTCTCCTGCCTGGGGATTAATGTCTGCTGATGCTTTTTAAGTTCTGATATTGAGTGCACATAATGCCAAAGGGATTCCCAGACAGTATTCACTGAGCCCAGAGAAACTGCCTGAGTCACTGAGAAGATTAATAAAGGGGAGACATAAATAGAAAGTGTCGCGAAATCGATCAATGTGGAGCAGTGTCACAAACCACGGAGGCCTCAGAAAAGTGCAATCAAACGTTGAGTTTGATTGCACAAGCAGACAGAGTAAAGAAAAAAAAAAAGCAGCAGTCCCAGGACATTCTCCAGAATAGACTGAACAAATAGAGGTGATGGAGGAGAAGCAGGATAGGAGCGGCAGCTGCAGACTGCAGACTGCAGACTCTGTCCACATCTTACCTCAGTGTGACTGGCCCACATTAATCCATCATTCTGTGTCATTTCATTGGCTCAGTCCAGAGAGGCCTTCAGACTTCACCTCATGCCAAAGAAATGTGGGTAAAACTAATGTGAAACTGCTCCTTCCACCGTTTCACTCGTGCACAGAACAGCATCTTTATCGAGTATCTGAGTTCTTCAGACGACTGTGACTGCAGGAAGCAGAGCTCATTTTCTCCTTACTGTTCACACTGTGGGAAAAGTGAGTTTTCCTGATTTAGAAGAAATGATGTGATCCACATTACAGCACATTCACATGTGGCTATTTTAATGAGGAGCTGGTAACATGATAATTACTGAAGCATTTAGTTTCATGCACGGCCAACATGGTGCTAAAACTGTCACCTCACAAAGGTTAAAGACAAAATCATCTTTGCATTTGTGATGTAGTTCAAACTTTAGCAATGAAACACTTCTTTGTTGTTTTCTTAAATTATGGCTGGAATTCCCCAAATGTTAAACTCTGTCTGCTGAATTTCTTGGAGCATTTAAGTCATAAAATACTGACTGATAATATTTGTTCCTCAGAAAGGACGATGCTCCAGTGAGCATGGGGTTCTGACAGACATGTGTGACATGTTTTTCTAGTCTTGTGTTCTTGTACAGTAAATGCTGTTGCCCAAAGTCCTGATCTGGGGAAATAGCTGAAATTTGGAGAGCTGCAAATGAGACGTTCTGGAGACCTGATGCATCATCATCATCAGAGACCTGCAGCGTGCACCACTTAAGCTTTGCCAGAGTAATCAATGAAAGCTGGTGCACCTCCTACAGAGAGCACACATCCCTGCTGCTACGCAACACCCCAAAGTATGAACTTCTCGTTCCTCTGATGGACTCGAGGGAGCTGACGCTTACCCGTCGCTGCCTCAGGCAGAAGCTCTGCTCTCATGTTGAGGCCGAATATTTGTCTTGTTATTGCACGGAGCTGGATTGTACAGCGAATGGTTTATTCACCAACATTAGACTGACTATAGATTTGAAAAGATTCTTTGTGGCACAGGTGGACAGAGACACAAATGTCCTCACTGCCAAAGCTCTTTAACTACTGTCCACCCCGTGACCCAACAGCTAGAGATCCTCCTTCAGCAGCAGTAACTCACAGTGATGGTTCCTGTGTGACGTCATCAGTCTCTCTCATCGCTGTGCAGGAGTTTTGGTCCGCTCTTCTTCACAGTGTAGCTTCAGCTCTTTGAGTTTTGCAACATTTATTCATGCACATGCTGAGGCCTGGACTTTGGACCACTAGACCCCACATGGGGCGATTGTGGCTCAAGAGTTGGCAGTTCGTCTTGTAATCGGAAGGTTGCTGGTTTGACAGTCTCGGTCGGACCGAGGCTGGGCAAGACACTTCACCTGTTGTCTACTGGTGGTGGTCAGAGGGCCCGGTGGCGCCAGTGTCCGGCAGCCTCACCTCTGTCAGTTCGCCCCAGGGTAGCTGTGGCTACAATGTAGCTTGCCATCACCAGTGTGTGAATGTGTGTGTGTGTGAATAGGTGAATGACTGAATGTAGTGTAAAGCGCTTTGGTGTCCTTAGGGACTAAGTAAAGCGCTATACAAAATGCAGGCCATTTACCATTTATTCACTGCAGCAGCTCCGTTCTTTCCTGTTTCAGCCGTTCTAGTGGAGATGTGCTGCTGAGCTTGGATCTTTGTTCGGGTTGGTCCGAGCTTTAGCTGTGGGACAGACGGCCTCACGCTGACTCTAGAATACTTGGTGCACTCAGGTCATCATCCCTCCACCGCCGTGCTGCCGTTCTTTTGGAGACAGACACTTTCTTCTGCAGCCCTTCAAACCAACCGCAACTTTCTTCTTTACACCAGTTCAGCACTTTGTTTTGTTGGTGTGTTCTGACATGCTCGTGTCCTCTCTGTTGCTTAGTTACCTGATTCCCCCCCCCGTGTGTGTGTGTGTATTGCAGGTTATCTAGTATCTTTGTTTAACAGCTCAGTTCAGAGCACTCTCATTTCTCAGAGTGGAACTAAACTAATTAAATAATAATAAATTATCTTGCAAAAGGAAAAAGTTCAACGTTCAACAGATTTTTTTTGTTTGACTGCTGCAACATCTCAACATGTCAAACACTGGTTTTACCCAGTGCCACATAGCCAGGGGATAATGCAGTACTGTTACTGTATTGTTACAGTATCAATCAGAGAATTCATAAGAATAAAAACATAATTCATGCATTTATTAGAGAAGTTCTCGTGCTACAAATACAGCCTCGGCATTAATTTTTGGCCTTTTGAGATTCTACATAAATCAATATCATACTGTCATCTTAAAAGCATGCTACGGTCTGTGTTGAATCAGCTTTAAGCTCCACCTTTTCACCCACTTCTCGATCTGGTTGGAGCAAGATCGCGGAGCTTCTCTGCGAGCTTCCATGCCCACTCAGCTGCCGTCGAGCTGACAGACACCAAAATACCAAAGAGACGGCAGCGAGCAGCAAACCTGTGCCGCTGTGGTGGATCAGAGCCTGACGTGCTCATGTCCAACCTTTGTGTTTGATTATTAATAAACCACAATGAAGGCAGGCAGCTTTTCCCTACACAGACACACACCATGTTGGATTATTACCTCTAGTCTGACCTCCTTGTAGGGCTTGAATGATTTCTTCATTAATGGTAATCCCTTTATATCTGCATGTGCATATCTACAGGTTTATGAATCTATGTGTAATGTTTTGTTTCACAAGCAGTCAAAGTTCCCCAATATTTTTTTGACTCCTCTGTTGCTTTATGTCCACAGGATGAATATTATAATGAAGGAAGGACAAAGAAAGGAATCACCCGCTGAGCCGCTCACATAACTAATATTAACTGTGGCTGCTTTGACACCACAGGAACTTAGGTCCTCTCTAAAGGACACTCCAGATGGATCTGACGACATGGTCCTGCAGCTGAAGGACAACTGTCTTCGTTACTATGCAGCACTTAAGCAAATATTAAATCAAGCTGAACAATTAGAATTGACTGGAGGTCAAAACAGCTGTTCTTTCCACCACTCAGGACACGTTATTTGCCTTTCAAATTCATCACTTTGAAAAACTGGCACACACCGAGCACAAAAAGCTTTCAGAAGGAGGGAATGAAAACACATTCAGACATTAATAAATCATAAAAAACCCACCAAATCAGACAATCTTTTATTTCTGGTCAGGAAACACATCGTCAGTGTGCCTCTCACACATATTCACTCAAAATCCCACAAAAGCCAGACTTTATAAAGTTTTCTGTGCAAGTTGACATCAGCTTTCTAAAATCACAATCACAAGAGGAGATAAGGGGAGCCGATCGCTTTGAAGGCAAACTTTAAAATGAACTAGAGAAGAAGAAGCAGTTATGAAAACACTGCAGGCGTAACAGCAGGAAGCCACTGGTCTTCTTTCCAGATGTACGAGTCGTCACACATTTCATTTTTTTTTGTCTTTTATCTAAAGTGAATGAGTCTTGTCCACTAAATGTTCTTACACTTTATGCAAAATCACCATCAGATTCGGGACATGACTGATCGCAAACAAGCGGGCTCGTGCTTGCCGTCCACACACCATCACACCTGCATTTCTCTAAATGAGGAAACAGGTTTATGTTCAGGTGAAGGGCAGAGAGCAGTGACGATGTTGGAAGACTATCATGAAATTCAGACTGAAGAAACTTAACTTTCCAAATCAGAGAGACATTGGGGATGAAATCATACGGATAATAAATATTTTAAAAAGAGAGAAAAACTTGAACATCAAAGCTGATGTGAATAAAAGAGTGTAAGACACGGACACGGAGCAGGGGATCTGTCAGACAGGAGACAAAAATCCAGATGTTTCACAGTTGTGGGACACAGTCAACAGTTTGTAATGGAAGACAAGATCGTGTTTATCAAGATTTAACTAAACTCAACTTTTCCTACAAAAACTAAATGATTGGTATTATTAGGAGTAGCAGTAATAGTAGTAGTAGTAGGATGAGGAGGAGGAGGAAGAGTATTAGTAGTAGTATTAGGAGTGATGTTGGATTTATAAGTGTAAAGAACTTTTCTCTGACTGTCAGACCTTTGTACTTTCTCGACGTGTTTGTAAAGTGTGAACACATTCACATATAGAAACAGTGATGAATGTGTGAAACATACAGGAGCAGCACACAGATCTGTGCACAGCTTTAATGCAGCGTGACGGGCAGTGCAGGTATGGAAGAGTGTGAATAAAGTTTGTGAGGACGGATAGCAGACGCTACGAGCAGCATGTTTCAAACCAAAGGGCGCCATTAGCCGACCAGCGGGTGAATAAACGATGGCATCAGCGCTCTGATGTGATAACAGAGGATGTGGTTTTAAATAAATTCTGGACGCCGTCTCCAGTTTCACTCTGTTCATGTAATGAAGGAGCAGGTGTCCCGTTTCTGAGAGGGCTGTCCGGAGATCACAGGTCTCTCTTTTTACTCATATCACAGGATGTTGCTGCAAACTGAAAACCTAAACCAGGTTTTAGCTGAATGTGCATCAGGACAGACTGCAGGCTCGGTTGCTGCACGCTGCGCTGTGCTAGATTCAGTTACTCCAACTCACTCTGATTCCTGGCGTATAGAGAAGCGTGGCGGTAAAATTCTTGTTAAATAAGGCCGTTATAGCGTTACATACAACATCAGGCAAAAGGAGGAGCTTCCTGTCAGGTTTTTAAAAAAGAAGCCAAATGAATCATGACGGCAGGAAAGCGTGCACTCATGTTTCACAGCTCTGACTTTAAACTGTGCCTGATACCGACCTCATCATGTCACAGTGTGGCTCCTCTTCCAGCACATCAGAGTAACTTATTTATTTGAACTGCTGATCTTGAATCTGCAGCTGTGTGGAAACAATTTCCATCCCAACTTGTGCAAATCTGCAGTTCTCCTTCTGAGAGTTCCTCAGATTCCTCGAGCAGGCTAACGAGCTTCAAAGAGAAACTGCCAGCTGGACTCAGTCATGCTCATTATCAAGAAGTTAACAGGCCTTAAAGTCACTGCAGAGCTGTGTATGGGTGTATGTCTATGTTTGACCCTGTGTGGATTAAATCCTAAATAAACACAATTTGATGACAAAAGTCATTAAAGATGTGTGCTGCACCATCACTCCACCCTGGGAACACCCACCCAGGTCCACGATGAGTTGATGGAACCTCTGGTTATAACTGTACAGTGGGGCAAAAAAGTATTTAGTCAGCCACCGATTGTGCAAGTTCCCCCACTTAAAATGATGACAGAGGTCAGTAATTTGCACCAGAGGTACACTTCAACTGTGAGAGACAAAATGTGAAAAAAAATCCATGAATTCACATGGTAGGATTTGTAAAGAATTTACTCATAAATTAGGGTGGAAAATAAGTATTTGGCCACCTCAAACAAGGAAAATCTCTGGCTCTCACAGACCTGTAACGTCCTCTGTAAGAAGCTTTTCTGTCCCCCACTCGTTACCTGTATGAATGGCACCTGTTTGAACTCATCATCTGTATAAAAGACACCTGTCCACAGCCTCAAACAGTCAGACTCCAAACTCCGCCATGGCCAAGACCAAAGAGTTTTCGAAGGACACCAGGAAAAGTATTGTAGACCTGCACCAGACTGGGAAGAGTGAATCTACAATAGGCAAGCAGCTTGGTGTGAAAAAATCAACTGTGGGAGCAATCATCAGAAAATGGAAGACATACAAGACCACTGATAATCTCCCTCGATCTGGGGCTCCACGCAAGATCTCATCCCGTGGGGTCAAAATGATCATGAGAACGGTGAGCAAAGATCCCAGAACCACACGGGGGGACCTGGTGAATGACCTGCAGAGAGCTGGGACCAAAGTAACAAAGGTCACCATCAGTAACACACTACAACGGCAGGGAATCAAATCCCGCAGTGCCAGACGTGTTCCGCTGCTGAAGCCAGTGCATGTCCAGGCCCGTCTGAAGTTTGCCAGAGAGCACATGGATGATACAGCAGAGGATTGGGAGAATGTCATGTGGTCAGATGAAACCAAAGTAGAACTTTTTGGTATAAACTCAACTCGTCGTGTTTGGAGGAAGAAGAATACTGAGTTGCATCCCAAGAACACCATACCTACTGTGAAGCATGGGGGTGGAAACATCATGCTATGGGGCTGTTTTTCTGCCAAGGGGACAGGACGACTGATCCATGTTAAGGACAGAATGAATGGGGCCATGTATCGTGAGATTTTGAGCCAAAACCTCCTTCCATCAGTGAGAACTTTGAAGATGAAACGAGGCTGGGTCTTCCAACATGACAATGATCCAAAACACACCACCCGGGCAACAAAGGAGTGGCTCCGTAAGAAGCATTTGAAAGTCCTGGAGTGGCCTAGCCAGTCTCCAGACCTCAACCCCATAGAAAATCTGTGGCGGGAGTTGAAAGTCCGTGTTGCTCGGCGACAGCCCCAAAACATCACTGCTCTCGAGAAGATCTGCATGGAGGAATGGGCCAAAATACCAGCTACTGTGTGTGCAAACCTGGTAAAGACCTATAGTAAACGTTTGACCTCTGTTATTGCCAACAAAGGTTATGTTACAAAGTATTGAGTTGTATTTTTGTTATTGACCAAATACTTATTTTCCACCCTGATTTACGAATAAATCCTTTACAAATCCTACCATGTGGATTCATGGATTTTTTTTTCACATTCTGTCTCTCACAGTTGAAGTGTACCTCTGGTGCAAATTACTGACCTCTGTCATCATTTTAGGTGGGGGAACTTGCACAATCGGTGGCTGACTAAATACTTTTTTGCCCCACTGTATATACATATTACTGCCTGCTGAAAGCTACAACGCTGAGAGACTGCAGTCACATAGATTTGTATGAAGCTAAACACAAAGAAATGAGAGAAAAACACGGATCAGCTTTGGTCACATAAAGAAAACAGCTGATAGGAAAATGATCAGCTTCAGCAGCAGCAGTTCGTTACCTTCGGTGCTGGTCGGGTACAGCGGAGGTTTTACTGAGCCCAGAGGATTTACTGCTCGGTTTTTGTTAGAAAATAAGATTCATGACTGTGAGGCATCTTTGATGAAGAATACAGAACTAAAATACAAAGTAGATCTGCAGGCCTCAGAGTTCCTGCCAGCAGGCCCTCGTATATCACATGGAGTCATCAGTGGTCAACAACTCTAACAAAAAATGGTGAAAAAGGATCCTGACGGGATAATCACCTGGTCGGGCACGAACGGGATGGGAACGATGGAGCGCTCTGGCTCAGACTCATCTCCGTGGGAAGGAAGAGAGATTCAGCTGCTTCACAGATCCCATCACTGCAGATTTTGACAGCATCGCTGTGTGTGCGCGCTCAGCTTTTATGCATCAGCAGGTGCCTTTTAAATGAATGGAGGGTTTCTTATTGATATTACATAAGCAGTTGCTGAATGAATTATTTAGTCTGTGAAAAGTGACGGTGCAGTGCGTCGCCTGCCAAGTCCTGACTGTGCAGCACAGCCACCACGTGTAGTCTGAACGAATGGATAGAAAAACAGTCAAATACACTGAGACTGTGCCGTCAGCTGCTGCCAAAGTGGCAGCGAACAATCAATGTGGCAAAATGGTAAATGGCCTGTATTTATATAGCGCCTTACTAGTCCCTAAGGACCCCAAAGCGCTTTACATATCCAGTCATCCACCCATTCACACACACATTCACACACTGGTGATGGCAAGCTACATTGTAGCCACAGCCACCCTGGGGCGCACTGACAGAGGCGAGGCTGCCGGACACTGGCGCCACCGGGCCCTCTGACCACCACCAGTAGGCAACGGGTGAAGTGTCTTGCCCAAGGACACAACGACCGAGACTGTCCAAGCTGGGGCTCGAACCGGCAACCTTCCGATTACAAGGCGAACTCCCAACTCTTGAGCCACGATCGCCCCAAAATGATGCCTCGGAGGAGAAGCCGAGGGATGCTGAATGGATTTCTGATGCTAGCACGCCTGGCAAACATGCAGTATGTCATGAGTCAAAATTCAGGCTAAATGTTGGACTTACATCTGGGTTTTCTCACTGTTTTCTATATCTGTGTCATCCCCGGCAGCAGCCGTGTGTGTCATTGTGTGTGCCGACCTGCCAGCGCTCTGATCGGATCATTATTCCTGAAATACTAACGCCACTGCTTTAGTTTACAGTCTGTTGACACTGTCAGAGATTTTCTGCATCTCAAAGTCCCTGCATTGTCAGGCACGAGCTTTTACTTTTCATACTACGACAAGAATTCCTGGTGTTCCTGATAAAAACGTACTCCGTGGGCTCGGCTGGAGCTCAGCACAGTGCGAGCAGTTCCTCGGTTTCGTGTTGGCTCATTTCTCTCCTGCGCTTTTTATCTGCAGCGCTGTGCTGGAATTTGTAGCAGAAGAAGAGTGTGGCACGTCTGCTCGCCCTGATAGTGTTTGTTAAAGTTGTGCCAGCCGGGCAGTGGCAGGACGCACGGCTTTGTGTTTAATTTTTCCTGGTGTGCAAGAATAAATACTGTTGACTGCAATTTATCTCTCGTCTGTCCTTAAAGGAACCCACAACTAGAAAAATATCTTCTTAACAGGAAAAGGAGAAAAGGAGAAGACGGCGGTGTGGGATTTAGAGAACAATGACTTTGTGCTCTTTATCTTTTGCCTCTGAAACATTTGAACTAAAGGAAGGACCGAAGTGCGCTGACAAATGTGCTGTACGGACGGACCGGCAGGAGGCGACCTGAGGCTTCGGGTTGGGTCTTCTAGAGCTTGAGGCTCCTGTTGGAAGCAGTCATGCAGAAAACAGGATCTGTCACAGGACACCTGAGGTGACGCGGGAAGAGGCAGTAGCTCATTCGACGAGAGGGAAGAGAAGCTCACTGATATCCGAGCGCTCTGAGTCTGACTCTCTGGGATGACTCTTGCTGCTGAAAGTAGTGACTGCACTGCAGGATGTAAGCTGAGGAGAGCTCTGCACACGTCTTTGTGGACTCCATGAACACTTTATCTTTTCTTATCACAGTCTGAGTTATAGACCGGCCGTCTGTGACTTACAGCATGAAATGCACACAGCTTGACTGAATTATACAAATAAACCTCAGATAAGCTGCATAACTGTGCACCCACAGCAGAAGCTGAGAAACTTTGGTGTCCATTTCTAGAACTCAGTCCTAAGCATCGACATTCGATGAACTCCCTGAAGCCTCTCACACCTCAGTATAAATCAATAAATATCAATAAAATCGAGCTTTGACAACCAATAGGATCATTTCTGTTTTTTCCAGGGTGGCTGCACAGGCACAGACCACCCTCACTAACTTCAACTCAGGAGAGAGAAACAACGCTTAGCCCAAAAGCTGAAAATCTGCACATTTCAGCTTCCTCATGTCATTTCACGGAAGCAAAGTTAAATATTTAACCTTCTTGGACGTGTCTGCATTCATGGATTATAGCACAGCATAACATAGAACAGCATAGCATAGAATAAAATTGAATTGCCCTTTATTGTCATTGTACATGCACAATAAAATCGTGTGTACTCCACCTGACTATATCTGTGAAGGTTCTCAGTCATCCAGGTCATCGTAGTCAAAGGAGCTTGCAAAGAAAAGCGTCTGGACTTCTTTAAGTTGCTTGAAGACGTTTCACCTCTCATCTGAGAAGCTTCTTCAGTTCTAAGGTCAAATGGTGGAGAGTCCCAGATATAAACCTAGTGGGAGTGACCCCCCACAGAGGGACAAAAGGACCCCCTTATGATCCTCTAATCGCCTGAGCCAAGGTGTGAAACTGGGTGTGGGTCCCAATCAGCCAGAGTTTCGGGTGAGTTCATTGTGAAACCTGGCCCCACCTTATCATGCGAATTCCTGAGATCAGATGGCCCAGGATGTGAGCGTTAAGGCGTCTCAAAACTGGATTATAGATGGCAGAGAGTTGGTGTCGTAAACCCCCGCCTCTGTTCAAAGATGGTCGCTCACAGTGGACATAGATGGCTTCTTTCACTCCTCTTTCAAACCATCTGTCCTCTCTGCCCAAAATGTGAACATTGGCATCCTCGAAAGAGTGTCCTTTATCTTTAAGATGCAGATGGACTGCTGAGTCTTGTCCTGTGGAGGTGGCTCTTCTGTGTTGTGCCATGCGCTTGTGAAGTGGCTCCCACTAGGTTTATATCTGGGACTCTCCACCATTTGACCTTAGAACTGAAGAAGCTTCTCGGATGAGAGGTGAAATGTCTTCAAGTAACCTAAAGAAGTCCAGACGTTTTTCTTTGCAAGCTCCTTTGTCCACCTGACTACTGTGCAAGAAATATAAAGAACAAAACGGATTCTGTACACTTCGTTAGTGTGTGTAAAAACTGAAACCCAGTTTATTATCAATATTATTATCATTGTTTCGGATCAATGCACGCTCAGCACTGACCTACACTGAGCTACTTTACAAAGTCTAACGGCAAAGAGCTCCGGCGCAGTGTCATGCCCTGACACGTGGAACGTAAATTTAAATTTAAGTCAACAAATGAACGAGTGGAGAAAAACACGCAGCTCCAGTTTGAGGGTGGAGCTGCTGGCACTGAGGCTAAGTCCATATCCAGCTGTTACAACAGCTGTATTACACACACGCACACACTGCTGCCTGTGTGTGTCAGTGTTTAAAACCAAACAGTAACAGCTGGGTCACATGATCAGCCTCAGCTCAGCGTGCACGACTCTCTGCAGTAACAACCGGCAGCACAAAACATGTTCCCAAATCACACGGCTCAGGCTGTCACTGTGAAAAGGCCCCACTATAACAACCACTCACATACAGTACACATTCATAAGCAATAAAAAGATGATGAATAACATTTATGAATAATTATCAGTGTTGAAGGGCAGTTTGAGTGAAGTGGCGGGAACGAGACTGAGAATCTCCAAGACTCAAGCCAGAAAATGGCGGGGACACCAGCCAAGAGGAGTGTAAGTGCTTCCCGTTCCCGGGGAAACACGAGTCTGCAGCTCGCTGTGGGAACGACAGAACTGACCTAGTGATTTACTGCTCAGTCTACAGTCACACCCTCACCGATGGCCACGAGCAGCAGAAATGAATTTCTCTGAAGGTGTCTGCACTCAGAGAGAGGGTGAGGAGGAGGAGGAGTACACCTGCTCCTCCTCAACATAAGGAGAAAGTCGTTGTTGCTCAGCATCTGACCAGGATGCCTCCTCGGTGACTGTCCAGGGTACTCAGATATTGTTCTAACCAAAAATCAACCAATCACTGAACATCCATATGACTTCAGTGCTTTTAGCTTAAATGAATGTGTGTTATAAATTGTCACCAGTGGAAGTGTGATTGTGAGGAATGCTCATTTTTGTGTGCTGGACCTTTACACACACGCACACTCTTCTTTAAGCCAGGACGGTCCTGCTGTGTCTCCTCTCTGTCCAGAGGGATTCTCATGTGCTTGTTGTGTTAGCTTTAGCATGCTAGTTCTGAATTTTAAAACCGTACCATGAAGAAAGCGCTGCTCTCTGCAGTTTTGCATAACTTTGCGAGAAACCTACCTGCACAAACCTACACAACATTATTACACTACAAATGTGTGAAACTGGGTCATCTCATACGCTTTGCAGTCTTAACCCATGTCCTCCAATTAAAACCACCTGAAAAGCTCCACAACATGTGTTATAGCACATAACATAAGACCAGATGTATAAGAGTGAGGCTGCTGCTGATGCTGAGGAAGATGATGGATGATGATGATGATGATGTTTATCTGTATGAAGTTTTTCACATTCCTGGTCCCTCTTCCTCTTCCCATCTGGAAGAGGAAAAGGGGAAGAGGGGAATTCCCCTCTGCACCCTGCTCGATCATTTACTGTAATCTATTACTACACCCTTCAGGTGTTAGTGCCTTCATCCTCCAGCTCTACATCAGCAATGTGTGCTCCACCCACAGCGTCTACACTCCAGGACTTCAGTCCTCACCTCCTACTTCCATCTCCACTCTCTGATGACCTCATCATCATAGTCTGACCGCCAAAGTACTTCTTATACTCCTACTACACTCAAATGTACACTGAACACTTTCTCCCACTCAGAAGGTGTAAACAATAACCGACCTGAGACTGGTGAGTTTTATGAATGTCTTACATGCCCACAACACACAGTGGGGGGAATAAGTATTTATTATCACATCATTACCACATTAATGTAAGTTGAGGCCGAGCTGTTCAGAGTCAAATTTCAGTCTCCAACAGGGACCCCATTTGGCATCTGTATGATAAAAACTGTGAGACACAAACTGAGTGCCGTGCAGAGACAGATGTCTGCCCCACAGCAGCAGCTCCAACAGGAAACTGTGCACAGAAAGATTTTCTCGCATGTTTCCTGCATCTGCGACTGAGCGTGCCTCTCTAGGATGATGGATAAAGACTCAAAGCCAAGGCTGGAGAGGAGATCAGACCACAAACCTGATTCCACCTTAAGCCCATCACTCTATAAGTTGGAGACAGAAAGTCAAAGAGCCACAAGTACTCTGTTCATTTTTATTCTGAGTGCACTCGTTTCATCTCTCATCATATTTGAAGGTAAGTCACCTGCCCACCACCTCTGACTGATATGTGCCACTCGTGTGACCACATTTAATGTATACAGGCACACGCTATGATCTCATGTATGTCAAGTGCAGCGTGAGCCTCTCCAAACGCTGCTGGAGGCAGTCATCACATGACACGGACCCCATCCATAACAGCACAGCACACAACTAGGTCATGTAGTACTACCTCATAGCTGAGCCTGAGCAACTACTGTACCGCGACCTCCTGCTTCTCGTACATCATTTTAATTCTGACTCAAACGTCCTGAGGGAATCAAATCCTGTGTGTGCCTGGTTTAGTAATGAACTCTCTTTTTCCATGAAGCTGAAAGGAAACGTTAATGTTGGATCCACATTTTATATTTCATGCTGTTGCTGTTTGTGTCACAGTTCTTCTTTGGGTTCAGCATTCGTAGTTTCAGTTTCAGATTCACTGTTGACACGCAGGAAATATCTGAATGTGAAAACAACACGACGCGCGATCAGCAGGTCTCTTTAACCTTCTTCTGATCAGCTGACCTTTGGGGTGGGTGGAGCTTGTGTGTTTAATAAAGTGAGATAAGCTTAGTGGGATAACCATCTATGCACCCACCTCATTATTAGAAACCTTATGACTAATATGGAGCAGGAAGCAGAAGCTTAGTGTAGTTAGAGGTGCTGAGTGTTGCTTCACACAGAGTGGAGATCACACTGAATAATCACACCATCAACAATGTTTTCTCACAGAAACGCCCACAGCAAAGAGGAAATATTTAATGTAGAGATGTAAAAACCTCAGCTTTCACTTGGTTCTGTGCTCCAGCTCCAGACTGACGCTCCCTGTCTCTGGCTTCTTTGAGAATTGTGTCTGTGGATCTGTGACGCTCTGAACAAAGTCTCATCCGTCTCTCATCCTCCAGGCTAAAAGTTGTTAACCAAGAACAGAAAAATGATCTCTTTGCATCCCAGCACAGCAAAAACAGACCAGCCAGCACTTTCAGCAGGATCAGTGTTTTAATCAAACCCACAAGCCGGAGGCAAAGACAACTACAGAGGCAGCGAGAACCCCCGGCTAGCTGATGTTTCCTCAGCTAAACCAAATATCTGAAGATGAGGATGTCCCTGAAGAGGAAACCAGAGCTGTCAAAATACATTTGAATATTGCTTTTACATAATGGACACCAGCGTGTGGGTGAAACCATGAGCACTTCATACTCAGTGTGACTTACAGGACTGAAGCGTCTGTTGGAATGAGATTAATTATGAAGCGTTTGGGCAGTCGGTTATGTTTCACAGTGTTTCATGTGAACATTAGTGAATTCATTCAGGTCTCAGAGTGAAGCTCACCACTGCAGCTCAGCTGATACACATCCACACAACACGTCTGCATATACGCAAATCTGCAAGCCACTTTGTAACTGGCCTCTGCACCCTCTTTTCTTGCTGTTTCATATCTGTTGTCAATGATGCATTTTAGTTCTGTGTTGTATGAACCTGAAAGGCTGCTGAGCCACACTTACTCCTGTACAGTTTCCTGTATAGGAGTAAGATGACATATAAGAAAACGTTTTGATTCGTACTATAAAAAAGAAGCGTCATGTCACGTCTCTGATGCATCCATGCAGCGTCAGCATCTACGAACAGTCAAAGCTCTCATCACTGAGTCTGACTGAGCTAACAGCTAAAAGGTGGATTTTGTGTTGTGTATTAATCAGCGTGACCATTGTCAGGAAGTGTGTAATCACACATGGTGTGATTATTCTCCGTAAAAGTTGATTAACTCTCACCTCTCACCGCCGAGCTCCGCCATCGCCGGCATCTGGCCTGCAGCGCTGACATTCATGTGACCATAAATGCTGAGAGTCCCTGCAGACAGAAGACCACTGTTAAAACATGAACATGATGATTTACATTATTAAAGAGGGAACTTTTAATTACTATCACACCAGTCCTGGTCTCAGCAGATTACATTAACATAGGTGAGTTAAACCACATCAGGATTATGCAAATGCGACAATTTTGGTTGACATTTGCCGTGTGCTGATGAACAACTTGCCGCTGCACGTGCAGCTTTGGATTTGGGTCGAACGAGTTTGAATTCAGAGGATTTCAAACTGATTGTAAGTCTGAGTCTGTAAGGAAAGGTGATTACTAAACATCTGACTGACCAGCTGGAGGTCAAAGACTGAGCATATAACATCCAATGTTTTATGAAATCGACTGTCGATTTAAGCATTCAGGAGACTCAGGTACCACAGTAACATTTATTACATTTCAGCACCAAGGATAAGAACAAAAAACAGAGCAGAGTCCAGGACACTCACTGAGTGGTTGAGATCAAATCCACTCGGGCTGGCCTTTAAGTCTCCACAGATATAAATCTAAAAGAAGACCACAGAGCAAAGGTCTCGAGGTCATCCACGGAGTCAGGGCATCAAATTTCAGAAAGCCGATCTGTTGTGCAATTCAATTCAGTTTCATTTATACAGCGCCAAATCACAATGACAGTCGCCTCAAGGTGCTTTATATTGTAAGGTAGACCCTACAATAATACATACAGAGAAGAACCCAACAAACACATGACCCTCTATGAGCAAGCACTTTGGCGACAGTGGGAAGGAAAATCTCTGGCAGAACCAGGCTCAGGGAGGGGCGGGGCCATCTGCTGCGACTGGTTGGGGTGAGAGGAGGAAGACATTTCTCCAGTGGAAAATGCGACGCTGTCAGCTGATTGTGTTTTTCCAACATCGAGAAGAAAGTCGTTTTTACTTAAAAAAAAACGACTTTCTCACATTTAAGAAAACATGCTTTGTGTTTTGGAGTATCAGGATACCCGGATGTTCAGTCAGGTAAGACAAGATCGCCGACGAAGTGCAGCATCAGTTAAAAATGTTCACAAAATAAAAATCCATCAAAGCAAAACTCGTTTCTATTCATGCAGAATTCAACAGAAACAGTATTGGAAGGCAGCCCAAGGCTGCAGGTGGGATGAACGGGGGCGGGGCAGTGAAGGTCAGCCTGGCAGAGAAAGAGGCAGAGGAGGGTCACGCCCCGCAGATTTACCCCCGTTCAGCCGAGCTGGCAGCTGTCACGAGCGCTTTGCCGCGTGGACGTTTATATCTGCACAAAAACAAAGCAGAAAGAACAAAATCCTCACCTAATCTACATCCCATATGCTGACAGCTCAAAGCGTTGCACAGCATTGCAGAAAAATGTCTGCACAACCACTTATTTTTCTGTCACAAGGAATCAAAAGAACCAGACTGCGTCTGTAAATCTGCTGCACACAATCTCCCTACACCAGCGTTTATATTACATTATACCAGGATCATGTGCACCCACACGCACAGCCACAACAATCTGCTGCAGTTATTCTGTCCAGAAACAGTTGATACAGACTGATCTGAGCTCTGTTAATAATCATACTGTCACATGATTCACCAAACCTTTCCCCTCCTGCTCTGTGGAGGGGAGACTCCCAGACGGCTCATTTATTACAGCATAAACAACAGCTGTACTGAAGAGCAGTGACCCTCTCCGTTCGAGGACACGCAGGCCCAAACCGTGCCAATGAAATGCCACTCGCAGCAAAGCAGGGCCCCAGGTTGACCTCCAGGGGGGGGTTAAAGGTTCAGGGTGTTCTCTCTAATCTGTGACCCATCTGTACGACACGGCAGCCGTGAGAAAGGCGCCTGAGCAGCAGAAAAGATCCTAGCGTGTTTGTGTGATTGTGACTGAAAAACCTTCTAATCTGCACAAAATACTGAATGTTGCAGGAACAAGGAGGAGTACAGATTTAAAAAGTGCTCTGTGATATATGATTAGCCAATGTCTGTGCATTACGAATGAGAAAAAACTGATTTTATGAGATTTTAAATAATTCACAGTCCTGTCACAGTAGAGTCCAGCGATCTGTTTGTGGGGAAAGGACAAGTGTTAACCCAGAGCCACTCCTACTGGGACCCCGTAGAGAGAATAAAAGCTGCTCTGGTGGTTAGAGGGGATTTTATTGTTGTGGCTGATCTGTGGTTGTATGCAAGTGTTAGTACGGAGGACGTGTTGTTTACATATTCCATCCACATGTGAAGAGAAAAGCCTGGATACACAGAAACTTACAGCCTGCTTTGGTTTTAGGCTTAACCTCTAAATATCGGCACACTGGGATGAGATGAGCATATATAAAAGGAAGGCATATTTAATCTATCTTCAGTCAGAGAGAAGGTAATTCATCATATAGAGTCTGAGATTTATTCAGGAAGCGTGATGTACTAAATATAGATGCAGAGCTCTTTATTAGCTCTGCAGCATCGCTAACGTGCTGAATGCAGCCATGCCACCTGCACATGTGAACAAACAGCTCAATGCATGCGTAATGTGCACAATCCATCACAATACACATCTGTACAGTCCAGCTAATCCATAACTCATCTTCAGACAGGTTAACACAGACTGAGTGAACTCAGCTCAGTCCATGTAGCCTCAGCTGGAGCTGCTCTTAATTATTCTGTCATGAACCGGGTTTCCATGTGCTCACATAAACTGGAGCACACGTCACCTTCACAACAAAAACATACTGACCAAGAACATTCCTCTTCAGTACTTTATCATCTCGTCTCTAATCATTATTATATCATCACTGATTCGCCGTGAGTCAAAAACGCCTTGGAGCCGTCTCCAGGTCGCCACGGGCTGCCGACTCTGTTCTATAATAGCCTCAGTCGGGGAGGTGAGGTGAGCTGAACGCATGACAGAGCTAATGGGCAAGGTTGCTAAGAGGGTTTACTGGAGTCTGTCAGCTCTCTTCCAGTCACACGGAGCTCAGAGAGTAGAAATACAAGCAGAGCTAAGACGGTGGGAGATGCTGACAGGGAGTCCAGGGAAGAAGATAAAAGACTGCTGAGCAAGAAGGAAATGAGATGACAGCAGCTCAGGTGAGCTCAGGCTGCAGGGCTGGGACATGCAAGGCTTCTTTTTGAGGCATCGAAGTCGGCCCTGACAACACGCTGAGGCAGGCCAGCCAGGAAAGCCTCCAGTGTTCCTGCTGCCAGCTGCTAAAGCGGTGGGAGGGACATCACAAGTGGACAGAAAGATGCTGCTAAGAGATTTATTCACAGCGACGTGAATGAGAGTCTCGGCACGGAGGATCAGAAGTGCACATCAGCGTTTAAAATGACGACCCTGAGTCGAGCCAACAAGCCAGTGAATGCAGAGAGACGTGTGGATGTTTGGACTGAGTCTGGCAGGAATTCCTGCATGCAGAGCAAGAGCTGGCAGACTGGACCTCATGAAGTCTTCCACATTCAGCCATGGGCTGCCTCTTACATTCACACAGCGCCGCCATTGTTTCGATGGGATATTCCCGTCATGGGGTGACTTTAACACAGCTCTGCCCACATGCAGTGGCCTGAGGGCAGGACGTGCACGCCTGTGGCTGGGCGAGGTGACGTCTATCAAAGCACATTTACCTCACACACACTTTCACATGGATCTTTGTTCACCACAGCTCTGCACTTTAGAGTCATCACGTCATCTAACATAACCGACACATCGCGCAGGCGTCGTCTCACTACCACCACAGGAGGTCTCGGTGAGTTTGAGCTTATCACCCAACTCCACAAATGTGCTTCCACACCTACGTCTCTCAGTTACCCTCACCTGCATGTGATTGGACTGTGTGGGGAAGCTAAAGAACTCAGAGAGAAGCCTCACACACACAGAACCCAGCTGAGCCGGTACATGACGTCACTTCACGTCACTAATAACATCCGTAAGAACTATAGTATATGCTCTATGCTATAGACTTGTAGTCAAGACCGCCTAAACCAAGACCAAGACAATACCAAGACCAGAGGGTATCGAGACCAAGACAAGACCAAGACAAAGTCGAGATGAGACCGAGTCAAAAAAGTCTTTAAACTGCAGCCAGATGCTGCTTCGTTTACAGGTGTCAGGCATATTTATGTGTTTTTGCGATGCACTCGCACGCTCCACTTGACTGTCGCGTCTCTCACCCTCTGTTTTTCACATAATGATATTATCCTACATCCTCGCATGCTATTGGCCACAATATGGAGGGATTGGAGCATAGCTGAGCCACTGTGTGAGAGCTGAGCAGCGAAAGGAAATTAAGTGAGGAGCCGGCTCTCGCTCAATGGGAGTCGACTCTTCTGATTCACTACTAAGCACTCTCTAAGCACGGCTCTTAGAGCTGATGCTTTTGCACACGACACATTATCGGACGTTACGTTGTGTGTCATGGATACTGTTGACTCCAAATCTCCCGACCACTACGTGGATCTGAGACAGCAAGACCGAGACAGCGAGACCAAGACAAGACCAAAACCACGTAAAAGTGGTCTCGAGACATCCAACTCTATGTGATGCTTCCGATGACAGCCGTGCAAAAGTTTCTCACATTTTCACAGGATCAGAGCACCTGTCATAAAAACAAAACTCTGTCAAAAACCACTTTAAAGTTTATAGCCAAACACAAGCCGGCGCACTGGACGCCAACATGCAACCTTTAACATATCTGGAATCTGGCATCTTAATAAAAATAATATGCTTTTTAAAACAGTAAACAGCAATAACTCTATTATAACTCTAATAATAAAAATTAGTCAGCATGAACATAAATGCATAAAAAGATTAAGTAAGTCAACCCTTTTAACATTTTTCGTGCCACAGCACGAAATGCTGAATATTAGCGATGCCATGTGTCACATGACGTGCACTTTCCAAACGGCAGCACAGCCTGTGACCCTTCCTGGGCCCCTGTGTCCTATTTAGCTTTGCTTGAGTGTTGCCGAGCATGGATCACTGCCTAGGGCTTCAGTGTCAGTAAAGCTGGTTTTCCATATAACCCACAAGTGTTTGTGCAATCGGCGTGATTTTATTTCCTGTGTGATGTAACAGCAGGATGCTCATCTGCAGCTGGCGCTCCTGTTCTGTCACAGCCATAAACCGGCATTTAAATCACCGGCGTTTCTTTAACACATCATTAAACAAATGCTTGAAACTGGGTTAGGACAGAGCTTTCTGAGCGCACATGCAAAGCTTTCTGAGCATAAAGCTTTGAACATGAGAAAAAGAAAAATGTGAGAGAAGAAGAAACTAGTGTGGAGAGGCCAGAAAACATAAATGTGCACAAACAGCCAAGCCACGAAAAACTCGAGAAGAGTCCAGACTGAGTGACGGAGCGTCGCGAGGGTGGAGGGTAAGTGAAGTTCAGCCAAAGTTCAGCCAGTGCAGGTGGGGGGAGACGAACAGCACGCTCCTGTGTGCGGGAGATACTCAGCAGCCTGCAGGAGGCCATGAACAGTGCAATAACCAGCAGGGTGGAGTAACAGGGTGGAGTTGTCCAACAATAAAATACAACAGAAAGCACAAATATTCAGATAGACCATGGATCACTAAGGGTTTACAAAATGCATGTAAAAAGAAAAATACACTCTATAGGGAATTCCTAAAACAAAGAACAAAAGATGCTGAAAATAAATATAAAAAATGCATAAATAAGTTGACCAATATTATACGTATATGTAGAAAGGAGTATTATAGTAAAATATTGAACAACAATAAACATAATATGAAGGGAATATGGGATGTTTTAAATGGTATCATTAAAAATAATTCTGAACAACAAAGTTATCCTCAATACTTTATCGACAATGGCAATATTATAGAAAACACTGCTGTCAACAGCTTTAATCATTATTTTGTAAATATTGGACCAAAACTGGCAGAACAAATGGTTCTGAGTCACTGCCATCAGTAGACTGTAGTGAAAACCTGATTGATAGGAACCCTAACTCAATGTTCCTCACATCAGTGGAGGAAAAAGAAATAATTGACATTGTACACATGTGTAAATATAAAACATCTACTGATTGTAATGATATTGACATGAAAATCGTCAAGAAGGTCATTGAAGGAATTGTAGGACCTCTAACATATATTTGCAACTTATCATTTCAGACGGGAAAAGTGCCAAACAAAATGAAAATAGCTAAAGTTGTGCCGCTGTATAAAACCGGGGATAGACGCCACTTCACAAATTACAGGCCTGTTTCTTTACTACCTCAATTCTCCAAAATCCTAGAAAACCTGTTTAATAAACGATTAGACAAATTCTTAGATAAATATGAATTACTCTCTGACAGTCAATATGGATTCAGATCAAAAAGATCAACATCTCTGGCATTAATTGAATCAATTGAGATTACGAATGCTATAGATCAGAAACAGTATGCAGCTGGAGTATTTCTGGATCTCAAGAAAGCATTCGACACAATCAATCATGACATATTAATTAATAAACTGGAACGGTACGGGATCAGGGGGGTTGTACTGCAATGGGTGAAAAATTATTTAAGTGACAGGAAACAATTTGTGAAGCTGGGTGTCCATTCCTCATCATGCTTGGACATTGCTTGTGGTGTTCCACAAGGCTCTGTACTGGGTCCAAAATTATTTATTATTTATATAAGTGATATTTGTAAGGCATCTGATATATTAAAATTAGTATTATTTGCAGATCACACAAATATTTTTTGTTCTGGGGGGAATCTAAAGGAGCTGCTGGATACAATTACTTCAGAAATGTGCAAAATTAAAAAATGGTTAAACAAGAACAAACTAACAGGAACAAACGGTGGTTAGCACTGTTGCCGCACAGCAAGAAGGTCCTGAGTTCAATTCCAACATCAGGCCGGGGTCTTTCTGTGTGGAGTTTGCATGTTCTCCCCGTGTTTGCGTGGGTTCCCTCCGGGTACTCTGGCTTCCTCCCACCGTCCAAAGACATGCAGCTTGTGGGGATAGGTTAATTGGATAATCCAAATTATCACTAGGTGTGAATGTGCGAATGAAAGTGAGTGCGAATGGTTGTCTGTCCCTGTGTGTTGGCCCTGCGACAGACTGGCGACCTGTCCAGGCTGTACCCTGCCTCTCGCCCTATGACAGCTGGGATAGGCTCCAGTGCCCCCCGCGACCCTGAAAAGGATAAGCGGAAGCGAATGGATGGATGGATGGAGGAACAAACTATCGCTAAATCTAAGTAACACTAAAATGATCTTATTTGGGAATTCCCTTAGAAATGCACAAGTGCAGATTCATTTAGATGGTGTGGAAATTGAAAGAGTACTTGAACATAAGACTCATATAAATCATATACATAACAAAATTTCAAGAAGTGTCTCAATCTTGAGTAAAGTAAAACACATTCTGGACCACAAATCACTCCACATTCTCTATTGTTCCCTGACTGCACTGTATTTGCAGTACTGTGCAGAGGTTTGGGGCAATACTTAAAAATGTTCGCCATCATCAATCTTTATATTACAAAAAAGGGCCATAAGGATAATCCATAAAACTGGTTACAGAGATCATACAAATCCACTATTCTTAAAATCAAAAATTCTAAAATTCACAGATCTGGTTCATTTTCTCACTGCACAAATTATATATAAAGCAATAAATAACCTGCTTCCTGACAATATTCTAAAAATGTTTTCTAAAAGGGAACGGGGATACAATTTGAGGGGGGAATTAAATTTAAAACATCCTCGTATCCGTACAACATTAAAAAGTTTTTGCATCTCTGTGTGTGGAGTGAAGCTGTGGAACAGACTAAGTAAAGATATGAAGCAATGTCCAAGCATGGCGCAGTTTAAAAAGCGGTTTAAGGATATGGTATTTACAGAGTACAGGGAAAAGGTAGAGATTTGATAGGGTGTTCTTGTCTAATATTTTCATGTGTGTGCGGGTGCACGGGTATGTTGGTGTATATATATATATATATATATATATATATATATATATATATATATATATATATACATACACACATACACATACAGGGAGTGCAGAATTATTAGGCAAGTTGTATTTTTGAGGAATAATTTTATTATTGAACAACAACCATGTTCTCAATGAACCCAAAAAACTCATTAACCCTTTAAGACCTACCATAGAACCAAGTCCGCCAGAGCTTATAGTATATTTTTACATGCTGTGGAGCCATTTTTTGGAGCATTTAAAGTTGCTATACATCAATACAACCATTACAGCCCAAATTTTAATAATATGTCTGCATTAAGTGCATGGTAATTACATAAATTGCAAAAAGGTGTAATAAACTACAAAAAATTGAAAATCGTTTTTGTTTTTTTAACATATATTTCTAGTTAGAGAAATTTAAGAGGCTTATCCCTCAAAACTGTAAATACAAAAAAGTTGCACAAACTAGTTTCCCACCACAGGAAATTTATTTTGAGTGTCTTCATAGTTTTATTTTTGAAATACACCAATTTTCATATACTGCAGGAAAAACGAAAAAATATATTATAGTGCAAATTTGCAAAATAACAGCATATGCATCAAAATAAAATATTTCCAGCAGTGCAATATGAGTCCTAAGCATCCCAGAAACGACACAGAAAGTCATGAAATCAAACATAACTTTTAAAAACACAAGTATAAGCCCATGAGGCCACGATGGTAAAAAAAAAAAAACTACATTTCCGCAAAATGACGTCACTTCCGGTTTCGGGCAGGTCATGCGATAGTTCGCGCTGATGGACGTAGGAAGTGTTACAAACAGCTGATCGGATCGGCAAAGTGTGTTCCTGGAATATTATGTTTTTGTTGCTACAAGCGCTTTTTATGCAGTTTTTGCAAAGCTATATGTGGAAGGAAAGTGTGACCTAGGACAGGCTGATGGCATAAGATGTAAGTACAACTCGTCCGGTTTCATATGCAAAAAAAATTATTGCGCTAGCTCACGTGGTTGCAGAGCTACCGGGATTTAAAAATAGTTACGCAAAATGGAGCGTGTCCGCTCCTACTGGCTCTAAAGGGTTAATATCAAAGCTGAATGTTTTTGGAAGTAGTTTTTAGTTTGTTTTTAGTTTTAGCTATTTTAGGGGGATATCTGTGTGTGCAGGTGACTATTACTGTGCACAATTATTAGGCAACTTAACAAAAAACAAATATATACCCATTTCAATTATTTATTTTTACCAGTGAAACCAATATAACATCTCCACATTCACAAATACACATTTCTGACATTCAAAAACAAAACAAAAACAAATCAGGGACCAATATAGCCACCTTTCTTTGCAAGGACACTCAAAAGCCTGCCATCCATGGATTCTGTCAGTGTTTTGATCTGTTCACCATCAACATTGCGTGCAGCAGCAACCACAGCCTCCCAGACACTGTTCAGAGAGGTGTACTGTTTTCCCTCCTTATAAATCTCACATTTGATGATGGACCACAGGTTCTCAATGGGGTTCAGATCAGGTGAACAAGGAGGCCATGTCATTAGTTTTTCTTCTTTTATACCCTTTCTTGCCAGCCACGCTGTGGAGTACTTGGACGCGTGTGATGGAGCATTGTCCTGCATGAAAATCATGTTTTTCTTGAAGGATGCAGACTTCTTCCTGTACCACTGCTTGAAGAAGGTGTCTTCCAGAAACTGGCAGTAGGACTGGGAGTTGAGCTTGACTCCATCCTCAACCCGAAAAGGCCCCACAAGCTAATCTTTGATGATACCAGCCCAAACCAGTATTCCACCTCCACCTTGCTGGCGTCTGAGTCGGACTGGAGCTCTCTGCCCTTTACCAATCCAGCCACGGGCCCATCCATCTGGCCCATCAAGACTCACTCTCATTTCATCAGTCCATAAAACCTTAGAAGAATCAGTCTTGAGATATTTCTTGGCCCAGTCTTGACGTTTCAGCTTGTGTGTCTTGTTCAGTGGTGGTCGTCTTTCAGCCTTTCTTACCTTGGCCATGTCTCTGAGTATTGCACACCTTGTGCTTTTGGGCACTCCAGTGATGTTGCAGCTCTGAAATATGGCCAAACTGGTGGCAAGTGGCATCTTGGCAGCTGCACGCTTGACTTTTCTTAGTTCATGGGCAGTTATTTGGCGCCTTGGTTTTTCCCCACGCTTCTTGCGACCCCGTTGACTATTGTGAATGAAACGCTTGATTGTTGGATGATCACGCTTCAGAAGCTTTGCAATTTTGAGACTGCTGCATCCCTCTGCAAGATATCTCACTATTTTTGACTTTTCTGAGCCTGTCAAGTCCTTCTTTTGACCCATTTTGCCAAAGGAAAGGAAGTTGCCTAATAATTATGCACACCTGATATAGGATGTTGATGTCATTAGACCACACCCCTTCTCATTACAGAGATGCACATCACCTAATATGCTTAACCCTTTAGAGCCGATCGGAGCGGGAACACGCTGTTTTGCGTAACTATTTTTAAATCCCAGTAGCACTGCAACCACGTAAGCTAGAGCAAAAATTTTTTCTTCATATGAAACCGGACGAGTTGTACTTACAACTTATGCCATCAGCTTGTCCTAGGTCACGGTCTCCTTCCACATAAAGCTTTGCAAAAACTGCATAAAAAGCGCTTGCAGGAACAAAAACATAATATTCCAGAAACACGCTTTGCCGATCCGATCAGCTGTTCATAACACTTCCTACGTTGGAATAGACGTCAGCGCGAACTTTTGCATTTCCGCCATTACCTGCCCGAAACCGGAAGTGACGTCATTTTCGCGGAAATGTAGTCTTTTTTGCCATCAGGGCCTCAGGGCCTATACTGCTCTTTTTAAAAGTTATCTTTGACTTTATGACTTTCTGTGTCGTTTCTGGGATGCTTAGGACTCATATTGCACTGCTGGAAATAGTTTATTTTGATGCATATGCTGCTTTTTTGCAAATTTGCAGTATAATATTTATTTTCGTTTTTCCTGCAGTGTATAAAAATTGGTGTATTTCAAAAATAAAACTATGAAGACACTCAAAATAAATTTCCTGTGGTGGGAAACTGTTTTGTGCAACTTTTTTGTATTTACAGTTTTGAGGGATAAGCCTCTTAAATTTCTCTAACTACAAATATATGTTAAAAAATCAAAAACGATTTTCAATTTTTTTGTAGTTTATTGCACTTTTTTGCAATTTATGTAATTACTATGCACTTAATGAATACATATTATTAAAATCTGGGCTATAATGGTTGTATTGATGTATAGCAACTTGAAATGCTCCCAAAAATGGCTCCACAGCATGTACAGTGGGGCAAAAAAGTATTTAGTCAGCCACCGATTGTGCAAGTTCCCCCACTTAAAATGATGACAGAGGTCAGTAATTTGCACCAGAGGTACACTTCAACTGTGAGA
The DNA here is from genome assembly GCF_041146795.1 of Maylandia zebra. Classification (NCBI taxonomy): domain Eukaryota; kingdom Metazoa; phylum Chordata; class Actinopteri; order Cichliformes; family Cichlidae; genus Maylandia; species Maylandia zebra. The sequence goes on along the minus strand of NC_135168.1, from coordinate 24,327,908 downwards.
GACAGAATGTGAAAAAAAAATCCATGAATTCACATGGTAGGATTTGTAAAGAATTTATTCGTAAATCAGGGTGGAAAATAAGTATTTGGTCACCTCAAACAAGGAAAATCTCTGGCTCTCACAGACCTGTAATGTCTTCTGTAAGAAGCTTTTCTGTCCCCCACTCGTTACCTGTATGAATGGCACCTGTTTGAACTCATCATCTGTATAAAAGACACCTGTCCACAGCCTCAAACAGTCAGACTCCAAACTCCGCCATGGCCAAGACCAAAGAGCTTTCGAAGGACACCAGGAAAAGTATTGTAGACCTGCACCAGACTGGGAAGAGTGAATCTACAATAAGCAAGCAGCTTGGTGTGAAAAAATCAACTGTGGGAGCAATCATCAGAAAATGGAAGACATACAAGACCACTGATAATCTCCCTCGATCTGGGGCTCCACGCAAAATCTCATCCCGTGGGGTCAAAATGATCATGAGAACGGTGAGCAAAGATCCCAGAACCACACGGGGGGACCTGGTGAATGACCTGCAGAGAGCTGGGACCAAAGTAACAAAGGTCACCATCAGTAACACACTACAACGGCAGGGAATCAAATCCCGCAGTGCCAGACGTGTTCCGCTGCTGAAGCCAGTGCATGTCCAGGCCCGTCTGAAGTTTGCCAGAGAGCACATGGATGATACAGCAGAGGATTGGGAGAATGTCATGTGGTCAGATGAAACCAAAGTAGAACTTTTTGGTATAAACTCAACTCGTCGTGTTTGGAGGAAGAAGAATACTGAGTTGCATCCCAAGAACACCATACCTACTGTGAAGCATGGGGGTGGAAACATCATGCTATGGGGCTGTTTTTCTGCCAAGGGGACAGGACGACTGATCCGTGTTAAGGACAGAATGAATGGGGCCATGTATCGTGAGATTTTGAGCCAAAACCTCCTTCCATCAGTGAGAACTTTGAAGATGAAACGAGGCTGGGTCTTCCAACATGACAATGATCCAAAACACACCGCCCGGGCAACAAAGGAGTGGCTCCGTAAGAAGCATTTGAAAGTCCTGGAGTGGCCTAGCCAGTCTCCAGACCTCAACCCCATAGAAAATCTGTGGCGGGAGTTGAAAGTCCGTGTTGCTCGGCGACAGCCCCAAAACATCACTGCTCTCGAGAAGATCTGCATGGAGGAATGGGCCAAAATACCAGCTACTGTGTGTGCAAACCTGGTAAAGACCTATAGTAAATGTTTGACCTCTGTTATTGCCAACAAAGGTTATGTTACAAAGTATTGAGTTGTATTTTTGTTATTGACCAAATACTTATTTTCCACCCTGATTTACGAATAAATTCTTTACAAATCCTACCATGTGGATTCATGGATTTTTTTTTCACATTCTGTCTCTCACAGTTGAAGTGTACCTCTGGTGCAAATTACCGACCCTTGTCATCATTTTAGGTGGGGGAACTTGCACAATCGGTGGCTGACTAAATACTTTTTGCCCCACTGTAAAAATATAATATAAGCTCTGGCGGACTTGGTTCTATGGTAGGTCTTAAAGGGTTAATTGGTAGTAGGCTTTCGAGCCTATACAGCTTGGAGTAAGACAACATGCATGAAGAGGATGATGTGGACAAAATACTCATTTGCCTAATAATTCTGCACTCCCTGTATATTTGTAGGTTGTGTATCCTTGAGGTGTTAATGGGGTTATTGAAAATGTGTATATTTGCGTATGTGTATATACATATGTATGGATAGATAGAAACATATATGTATACATATAAAAAAAATTACACATAACATATAATGTAATTGCAAGGAGGTGTTTTTGTAGTCTATTGATACTAGATAGTGGAAAAGGGGTGGGATTAAATAAGCTTATGCTTCTTCCTGCTCCTTTTTGAACAGGAACGTTATTTGGAGTTGTGGTTGCTCGTTTTCCTTTTGTTTTGCTTGGTTCATTTGTCTCTTTTAATTCTATTTTGTTGTACTTTTTCAACATGTTCAAAATAAAGATTCAATCAATCAATCAAACATCCATACCGCATGCATTTTTCATTTACGAGGCAGGCCCATGCTTACAATGAAAACCATGTTTCTGCATGTATGTTACTTAAAGCTACTGCATGGATCGTCACCTGGCTGTGCTGACAGGTTTACCTGTCCAGGTGCTGTTTTGATTCAAGAGACCCACGATGGCGGGAACAATGAGGAGCCAGGATCAAGAACACCACCCAGGACTGGGTGAAGGGAACGCCCATAGCCGGGCCCTAACTCTGAAACCACAGCCAGGCAAAGTGGAGACTTTGATGGTCTGAACAAAAGTTACCCAGACTGACCTACAGGAGATTTCATTAGGTCTGGATGGGTTCTCCTGGACTTCCACTTTAAAGGTGGCCTCAGTGAGAGGGGTGAGCAAGTATGAGTGTACATGAATCTCCATGTATGATCTCTGATGAGATCTAGGCTGGCTTGGATCACCCCAGTGTGCCCTGAGAAGAGGTGGAGGAAGCGGGGAGAAGGAGACAGTCAGTGTATTTTTATTCTTTCCACTTTGTCCTTCCAAACTCTCTGAACGAAAACACCAGCTCCATCCCTCCTGATCAGAGAAGAGTAGTTTAAGAAGAGCTGTACAGATACCTCTTCCAGCTTTTCTGAGGAGAGATACAAGCTCGGGTGAACCCCAGGTCTGAACCACCTCAGCCAGATCCTTTCGATGCCGAGGACCAGGGGCTCGAATCTAAACTGACCTGAATTACCGAGGTTGAAGATGAGCCCATACACCCTCTGGGGAACGCTCATCTCTTGTACATGAGCTCACCTCTTCTTCTTCTACAGCTTCATTCAGTACTTTTTAACTTTAATGAACATGTATGGTTTCCCTGCTCAACACAACCAAAATGTAAATGGCCTGCATTTGTATAGCGCTTTTCTAGTCCATAGGACCCCAAAGCGCTTTACACTACATTCAGTCATTCACCCATTCACACACACATTCACACACTGGCGATAGCAAGCTACATTGTAGCCACAGCTGTCCTGGGGCGCACTGACAGAGGCGAGGCTGCCGGACACAGGCGCCACCGGGCCCTCTGACCCCATAAACTAACAAGACTGCTGAACAAAACCAAAGTCAGAACAATTCTTTTGTAGTAAACTTTAGAGCCAGTACTGCATTACTGTGACAAGTATTGATCCACTTCCTGTTCTACCATCTTGTCTATATTCATGTTCAGCGCCAGTCTTCATTATGCTTAAAGACTGAATGGATGTGAACTCCGGCATGAAGACAAAGATAATACTGTAACAAATCAAAACAATAAATCGTGATGAAAATGTCAGAGAATCACAGAGACGACCTCAGACCACAGTCCTCTCTCAGTATTTGGACTACAGGTCAAAAATCCAGTTAAGCTGCTTAACATCATTTCATTCAATCCAATATTTGTATTCTGGAGCTTTTACTGAATATTGAGGCCCAGTGACATAAACAATTACTACCTCAGAGAGCCATTTGTGACATTTACAGTCAGTAATCTGATTTTATCGGGTGATACAAACACCAGCGCTTCGTGATGTTGTTATATTACACACGATAAAAGGAGCGATGTACATGTCAGCCATCCACACAAAACTGCAGACAGTGAAGCTGCTCTATTTAACATGTGAAGCACACAGGCTGTCAGCTGGCTCCGTGGAGCTAATGTGAGGCCACATGGGGACACCCTGCATGTGTTCGGGGGGCTTCGTGGTCTCATCGAAGGGAACAAATGGCGCCAAACAACTCACCTGCAACGTTTGTGGCCCCCGGATCTGACCCTAACCACGCCCCCTCACATCAGCTGACAGAACAATCTGATCTCTGGCAGCTTTTTACGACATATAATGGTGTATTCATTGTTTGGTAATATTTGGAAGTTTTAGGATAGTGTCACGGTTCTGGGTCAGTTTGACCCAGTATTTTGAGTTGTCATGTTTTTGCAGGTTTAGTTTAGTTCCATGTGTCATTTTCTGTCTGTCTCTCAGTGTCGAGTCTGTCTTTGTGTGATGGTTTCTTGTTCCTGTTTTATTGTGAAGGTCTGCGTCTCGTGTGAGTGTGTTCAGTTTTACCTCTGTCTCGTCTTGTTGATTATTCCCAGCTGTGTCCCCCACCTGTGTGCATTTAAGTCGCGTCTTCTGTCTTTGTAGTTGTTGGTCCACCCTGCTTCATCTGTGTGTTTCCCTGCAGTCAACCATCATCTGTTTCCGCCCGCTCTCATTCATGTCCAGGTTCGTGTTCTGTAGTTAGTTTGTTCCCAGTTTAGTTTAGTCATTGCTCCGTTCGCCGTTTGTCCATTTGCTTTTTGTGTTTAATAAACCACCCTCACACCTGTACAAGTGCCTGCGTTTGGATCCTCCTTTATTTTCCACATGGCTCATCTCACTCGCCGTGACAGGATATGGTCTACGCACACCTGAGGTTCACCTGCAGGTTGAAACCACTTGCTTTAGCGTACCTTCAGGCTTGAGGATGCTGTCTGTTGCCATGGTTTCAAAGCCAGGAAAATAGTTACCGTGCAGAAACAGGAAGAGAGCCACCTTTCACCTGCTAATGTCATGCGGCGGCTGTGTGAAGGCAAGAGAGGACCCAAATGCACGGCTCTAGACACACGGGGATGAACTCAAAGGCCGGTCTTTATTAACAGGAACATAAGAAGTCATATAAAACTATACTGGGAGCAACTAAAAGCTGAGGCGCTGGGAAGACACGGAAAATGCACACAACCTAGAGGGACGACGCAACACAGAACAAAGGGACACTCTGACATAAATACACAGAAGGTAATGAGGGGAGTGGGAACACACGGGGAACACAGCTGAAGACAATTACTCATGGCCGAGCAGGGAGGACACGAAACTGACGATACTGACACCAAGATGTGGACCTTAAACACAACACAGTACACAGAGATGAGCACGGAGAGAGAGAGGCAGAGAGAGAGGCAGAGAAGAAGGATGAATACGAGGGGATGAGGAGAACACAGAACACATAGGGTGGGAACACGGTACCAGAGCAAACACCACAATAAAAACATGGACACAGAGGGAATCCAAATACCAAACCAAACAATCCAATGGACATAAGAAACAAAATACAAAACTACAGAAAAACTAAGAACACTGGGTCAAAATGACCCAGGACCATGACAGCTAACTGACCGACTCACACCAGCAGCCAATCAGCTCCCAGCTTTTCTCACGTAACATTACTGTCTGCATCAGGACGGCCTGGAGACTGAGAAGGCAGAGGAAATGTGTGGGTATTTATATCCCTGTGGGGACATCTCATTGACAGAATGAGATGTCGCATACCCTATCACTAACCATCAAAAATGAATGCCTAGCCTAAACCTAACCATAACCTAATTGTAACCCTGACACTAAAACCACATTTTGAGTCTCAAAAATGCCTTCAAACTCGTGGGGACCGGGTTTTTGGTCCATTAATAACCCCCCCCCCCCCACACACACACACACACACACACACACACACACACACACACACACACACTTTAGAACTTTTATTTCTGGATTCGCACTGAAACTCTGAATCCTGATAATCTCTTATATGATCTGATTTACAGGAAATGCAGGAAGTGAAAAAGTGAGGAGGGCCCGAATGTCTTTCCAGAGAGACTTATCTCCAACTGAGAACAGCAGCAGCTTTCACTGACAGCGCCACAGACGGGGACGCTGCTGCTTATGCTCACGAGGAACTGCAGGGGAAAACTAAAGGTGGTGCAGAACCTGTGATATCCAGTCCCAACACCAATGAGAAGACTAATCTTAAATACAATTATCAGTTTCTGGTATTCAATACCTATTGCACAGTCATCTCACTTAAATGTAATTGCAAATGACCACTTCATATTGTCTCCGTCTTTGTTTATTGTGATATAGTTAATAGCAGTACCTTTTTATCTCTTAATTTTACCCAAATTTAGTGAGTTATTATTTACTTGTAGTTTCTAGTTTTATATCTTGGAGATATAAATTTTTTAATTCTTATAAATGCACCATGGGGGGTTTGGGGTGAAACGGCATTTTGTTACGCTGTATACTGTGTACAGCATATTGTTGTATTGATGATAAAGAGCTTGAATCTTGAACCAATAAAATGTTTTTGTTCAAGAGAATAACACAGAGTGTTCTTCTGCTGCTTGATGGCCGGTGATGCATTATTCATATTTCATCGACACTCTTATCAGATTTGGTTTGCTGGGTCGTTTCATAAAAATGGTGTATGTAATGTATGTTTCAGATAATAATGTGCAGAATATTACAGCCTCCAGCTGAGGATTCAGCTGATTTGGTGCTTTTTGCACCCACAATTTCACCTTCGAAATATCATGTTTTGGCATTTATGCCTTTATTTGTTCGCAGTAATGGAGGGGTGTGGGAGTAGGAGGGATATGAACAGCAACAAAGATCACATTATCAAAGCCAGATAATTAATCCATTTTTTTCCTCCCAGTTCTGAGTCTGCCTTCCAACATTGAGACATGATAATGAAGATTATTGCAACAGGTTCTGTTTCTCTAGGCGCAGCCAAGTGGTGGAGGGCTTTCGCTTTGGTGGTCTCAGAATCTCCATCCATCCATCTTCATCCGCTTTATCCGAGGCCGGGTCGCGGGGGCAGCAGCCTAAGCAAAGAGGCCCAGACCTCCCTCTCCCCAGCCACCTCCTCCAGCTTATCCGGGGGAATACCAAGGCGTTCCCAGACCAGCCGAGAGATATAATCTCTCCAGCGTGTCCTGGGTCTGCCCCGGGGCCTCCTCCCGGTGGGACATGCCTGGAACACCTCACCCAGGAGGCACCCAGGGGGCATCCTTGTCAGATGCCCAAACCACCTCAGCTGGCTCCTTTCGATGTGGAGCAGCAGCTGCTCTACTCTGAGCCCCTCCCGGATGGCCGAACTTCTCACCCTATCTCTAAGGGAGAGGCCAGCCACCCTTCGGAGGAAGCTTATTTCTGCCTCTTGTATCCGCGATCTCGTTCTTTCGGTCACTACCCACAGCTCGTGGCCATAGGTGAGGGTAGGGACGTAGATCGACCAGGAAATTGAGAGCTTCACTTTTACACTCAGCTCCCTCTTCACCATGACGGACCGGTGCAGCGTCTGCATTACTGCAGCTGCAGCCCCAATCCGTCTGTCGATCTCCGGCTCCCTTCTCCCATCACTCGCGAACAAGACCCCGAGCTGGAGGCCCTCACCCGATGAAGCCTCAGAATCTCATCTCTGATTTTTGCGGATGATGTGGTTCTGTTGGCTTCATTGGGTGATAGCCTCCAGCTCGCACTTGAACGGTTCGCAGCCGAGTGTGAAGCAGCGGGAATGAGGATCAGCACCTCCAAATCTGAGGCCATGGTTCTCAGCCAGTAAAGGGTGGAGTGCCCACTCCGGGTCGGGGATGAGTTCCTGCCCCAAGTGGAGGAGTTCAAGTATCTCGGGGTCTTGTTTGCGAGTGATGGGAGAAGGAAGCCGGAGATCGACAGACGGATTGGGGCTGCAGCTGCAGTAATGCAGACGCTGCACCGGTCGGTCGTGGTGAAGAGGGAGCTGAGTGTAAAAGCGAAGCTCTCAATTTACCGGTCGATCTACGTCCCTACCCTCACCTATGGCCACGAGCTGTGGGTAGTGACCGAAAGAACGAGATCGCGGATACAAGAGGCAGAAATGAGCTTCCTCCGAAGGGTGGCTGGCCTCTCCCTTAGAGATAGGGTGGGAAGTTCGGCCATCCGGGAGGGGCTCAGAGTAGAGCAGCTGCTGCTCCACATCGAAAGGAGCCAGCTGAGGTGGTTCGGGCATCTGACAAGGATGCCCCCTGGGCGCCTCCTGGGTGAGGTGTTCCAGGCATGTCCCACCGGGAGGAGGCTGACCCAGGATATGCTGGAGAGATTATATCTCTCAGCTGGCCTGGGAACGCCTTGGTGTTCCCCCGGATAAGCTGGAGGAGGTGGCTGGGGAGAGGGAGGTCTGGGCCTCTTTGCTTAGGCTGCTGCCCCCGCGACCCGGCCTCTGATAAAGCGGATGAAGATGGATGGATGGGTTCTGTTTCTCAGTAATACTGTCATTCCCTCACATCCACGGTTAGTTTCCATCCGTGTTTATTCGTTGACTTGCTCGCTGTCCTCAAATCAAAGATTAACTGACTGAATTAGTTGTATTATATTTATAGAGCAGCAGTCATCTAAAGGTGCTTTACAGAATCAGATAAAGGACAGGACAGGAAGGGCTCGGGAACAGGAAGAGAAAGGAAAAGCAGAGCAAGTCGAGGACAAAACACAAACTACAGAAGAAGAAACTCTCAATGCATCATGGGAGGCCACCATGCAGCCGGAGACTAGAGCAGCGCAACTGAGGACCTGATCCAGCCCTAACTAGAATACGCTTTATGAAAAAGGAAAGTAGAGATGGTGTCTGTCTCTGAATCCAAACTGGGAGCTTTTCTTTAACTCTCCATCCATTCCAGCATCCACCTGCAATCATCCTCATCCTTCCTCCTGGCAGTGTCATCAGGTTTTTATCATCAGCAGCGCGCCGGTCTGAGCGTATCCGTTTACGTCTCGTGGCACCAACGGGACGCCTTACACTTCTACTATTTGTAAATCATGCAGCGTGACCGACACTTGGCACAGCTTTGCTTTTCATGCGATGCTGCAGAGTCAAATGACATTTAACGCCACAGAAATACTTCCTTTGCCAATTTTCTTTCCCGCTCTCGTGCATTTTTCAGCATTTGGCACTGAGGCAATAAGATGACATTAACACTGTCAGTATTCACAGCTCAGGATGGGGGCATGCATCACCAGTCATCTATGAAAATAATAACAAACTGCTCAGAAGTGACACACTTTAAACTTACTACATATTCCTTTAGATTTAGTGGAAGGCTAGTGATTAGGTTTTCCTGTCTGGCTTGTTGGAAATATGAGCTTGAACTGAAACAACCAATAAAAATGTCTCTTCTAAACGATGCTGGAGGTCTTTGACAGAGTCTCAATATTACCCTAAACCCGCTGCATCATGGCACCCGTGCCAAAGGACCTGTCGTGGATATCTGTGAGATGAGAGGGGCTTTGTGGAAACTGCAGTATTTTATGTCCTGGTGCTGGAAAGAATTCAGACTCCATAAAATCACCCCACTGCCACAGTAAATACTCCATTCACTCTTCTGTCCTTAGAGTAGAATAATAACAACAGGAAGCTGTCTGACAGAGAAACCTCGGCCAAGCACTCTGAGCAGGATTTCCTTCTAAGGCAATAATCTGATATTTAGAATACATTCACTTTATTTTATTTGTCCTTCTTAAACGTAATTTTTAAAAGTTTGCAGTAACAAAAGAGTGCAAAGTGCAGCTTTGGCCTGTTTAAAAACCATTTTAATACACTTGACATAATTTTGACTATAATTATTTTTTATGTGGATATAAAACATGTAGCGCTCATAAAGTTTGTTTAAATGTTCAGTAATAATACTTTTAAATGGCCTGTATTTGTATAGCACTTTACTAGTCCCTAAGGACCCCAAAGCACTTCACACATCCAGTCATCCACCCATTGGTGATGGCAAGCTACATTGTAGCCACAGCTGCCCTGGGACACACTGACAGAGGCGAGGCTGCCGGACACTGGTGCCACTGGGCCCTCTGACCACCACCAGTAGGTAACAGGTGAATTGTTTTGCCCAAGGACACAACGACCGAGACTGTCCAAGCTGGGGCTCGAACCGGCAACCTTCCGATTACAAGGCGAACACCCAACTCTTGAGCCACGATCGCCGTTAAGCATATTCATATTGTTATGTATTTAAACTGTTACAGACTGGTACTGTGAGGTACATAACAAAGTACATAATAAAGTAATGTAATGAAGAGAAATATGTTTAGTATGGCTGCAGGTTTGTTAAAGGAGAACTCTTTAATGTCTGACTTTGGATTGATTAACCAACATTCCCACATGGAAACACATGACGCGTACTTGTGAAATAACCCAGCGGGTGTGAGAGGGTGAGCCGGTTTCTGTAATGAGAGCTCACGGTGTCATTACTCAATCAGTTCTTGGTAGCCTGGAGTGAAAAACAATGAAAATGAGAATCAATAAAAGCCAGATGCATGGCTTTGCTCGCGCTGTGGGTCTGTCAGTCACACCATCTGCTGCCTGTCCCCCGCAGAGAGCCACAGTGCAGGGCACACTGTGACCTGAACCGGGCCCCATCGGAGCTCGACAGACTGAACCGGGACCTCTGGCAACAACTGCACATCCAAAATGAACCCTTCATCATCCTGCCAAGAATGAGAAAGGCAAGAGAAAGTTTTCTGGCCAGTCGTCTCATCTGCCAACTATTCCAAATAAGGAAAAACATTCAGTTTAGGGAACAATAAATGCTTCTAAGGCTGCTTTTGGAAATGTTCATAGCCACTATCAACTATTGGTTTTATAACTCACCTTGAAGCCTCAGCGTGAGCGTTTTACTGCCACTGAGAGCCAGAAGTAACCACAGACACTCAGACACTTGCTAATCATCCAAATGAAATTCTCAAATTTCACTGGGCACCAAAACTGGAGCTCAGACTTTATAGATGGGACAAATTGTTATTGGTCAGGTGATTGCATTACAAATGCTCCTACCTGCCACACACTGAGCTCCTGTGCAGTTGTCACTGAGGCTGAGCTAAACGGACTGTTTCTAGTAATCATATACACTCTGAGGAAAGCACAGGGATGGACCCACCAACCTTCAGCGCTAGCAGATGTCCTGCTGTACCTCCTGAGACACAGCCAGCCCCGACTATTCATAGAGACCAAGCTGCTTGTTTGTGTGTGGCAGGGTGTAAACACGGCTTTAATGCTGTGTATCGGGGATTTTAACATGCGAGTCTGAGGGCTGCCTGGCTTTTGGAGCCAGCCTGTAACCAAAGTTTTTGGAATTTCTGTGTTGGCTTAATTTCTCAGTCCCGGAGGTTGCTGCTTGACTGAAAATACAACCTGGATTATGTTAGCGGTAATGTAATAAATAATAAAGTTCTGCTTCTGGAGTGAGGCCATATAAACAAACAGATTTAGTGCTTCCACTGCGGTGCTTAAAGAGCTGCAGTTTCATGTCAGAGAGTTTGCTGTGACTCATGGTTGAGATTAAGTCTGGATTCAGAGAAAGTTTTTTTTGATGAAGCACCACACAGAGCATGATTTTATCTCAACACAGAGCAAAATACAGAAAATATATTAGTACAGATACAAGCAATAGATGGGCGACAAAAAGGTCTTGGGTTTAAGGCCAGCATCTGGCTCATTCTTTGACCTGTACAGGTGTACCTCTCACCCTGTGGCAGCTCTGACTGTGAACTGATAAGGATGGGTTGAAAAAACGGATGGACAGATGAATGGCCGGATGGACGGCTGGATGGATGGACGGACAGATGGTTCCTTATTTGGTTTCAGACTGTGTAATATGGGGAATTCTGACTCGGTGACGGTTTTTGTTAACGAGATGAATACATTTGATCTGCTGTGCAGCTCATTTTAATAAGTGCAGAGGGCAGCGATGAGGTGAGGTTTAGGAGGTTAATGGGTGTTTCTAGTTTGGGACACAATGATGTGATACTTTTACTCTGCTCTGTCTCCTCAAAGGGGGGTCAGTTTCTATCTTGACATTGCCATCCAACTGAAAATACCCCATCCCTTTTCCTTTCGCTTCAATTATCTGCCTGCCTCAGTGTGCTTAGGGGCCTCCAACCAACCCATAACTTTCCCCTTCGCTATGTTTTAAAGAGCAGAAATTACCCAGTAGACATCTGGACCGGGTGCTCCTGGGTTTCATTCCAGGAGCAGGCCCACAGATGACTCCGTTTGCTTTTATTTGACAGCGGTAATTAAATTTGTCTGCCTTTTGTTGAGGGGCAATCCAGCTGCCAGTCGTGTGGGTATCCGGCTGGGGTAATACTTCACAGTGGCAGAGCGGCGTTCCGCTTAGGATGCTGCTCTGCTGTGCTCGTGTAGAGGTAGAGCTGTGTACACACGACTCTACCTCTTGATGAATTTTCCAATTTGATTTAAATGCTAATTTGAGTTTGATGGCTTTCTCTGGGATCTTCTTTCTCAGTGAAAGATGGATGCTTCTCCTGCAGTTTGTGCGTTCTATTGGGCTTCTATTAAGCTTCTATGCATTCTCAATATGGCTTCTACACATAGATGAGATCTACCATGTGTTTTTGCAGTTTTTTGGTTTGGGTGTGATTTTCACATTCGTTATGCAATTGATCGAGAAATTTAAATCGGTGAGTTATGATGAGAGTTTTAAAGACTGAGAAAGAGGCAAAGGAAAAGGGAAACAGAGGTGAAAGAAGAAGACGTATCAGGTATAAAACACAGGTGATGAATATCAGAGGCGAAAGGAGGGAGAAAGGAAGAACAGAGCAAAAGGACAGCGAGCTGAAAGGGGCTTGTTGGACCTTGCTCTGAGTTATTTGAGTCTGCATCTCTTCGTCTTATTGACTTCTAATACCAGTTGAACTGGGTGACATTTCATGGGAATTTGTCCTGTTAAATGTCAGCATGGTCTCACTTCAAGGCCTCTGAACTTTTAAAGGAAGAGAGCATAGAAAGATAAGAATAGGCTAATTGAAGGTGTCTTTCTCCTCCTTGCCTCCTACAAATTAAAACTTCACTGACTGGCTTCAAACAACTACACAGAGTTTCCACGGTTTCAGAGTTTATTCGAAATAATCTCTGATGCACATGAAAAAAGCCCTGCACGCACACACACAGCTCTCCAAGCAAATTAATGACTTTGCAGATTTAAAAGCAGCCAGTTTGGATCTGATACTTGGTGATGATTAAATCTATGAGCTGAGACAATCTGTGTGACAATGAGTCTGTGTGCAAACTCAGCACCCTGCAACAAGTGCTTTAAGCTGATACTGTGTAAAGGAGGTAACTCCTCGAATCTGATGAAACACCTGGCGACGTATAGCATTTTGTTAAAAGCCGAGAAATGCGCTGTATTTGATAGCTTGCTGCAAGCCCTCACACCGTGCACATCTACTGCACGTGGGTTGCCTGTTATCTGACCCGGAGTTAGCAACATCCTCCAAAACCCAAAGAGGAGAGGCCCCTAGACCTGCCAGTGTAGCAGAAACGATGACGGATGATGATGGCAGTAGCAGCCGTTCTTCTCTGCGTGAGTAGCTTAATGTTGTTCGTGTGTAATTTACGTTGAGTAGGCTAACCACATTATTAAATTAATGGATGTAAGGTGAACTAGCAAACACCGTCGTAGTTACATGCAGCTGTCTTCTTGTTTGATGGCTGATACTCCCTTCACCCTGGCCAAAAAGGCTAAAATGACCAAAGAAAAAGTGGAAAACAGCTAAACATGAGAGGTTTTTGGACAAAGTTTGTTTTTTCCATTGTTTAAGCACTGCTTCCAGCCAAGAGTGATGCCATATATCCCCTATAGCTGCAGAAAAGGCTAACATTGTTATCTCTTTACAAAAAAGCAGCTGAACATGAGAGGTTTTTGGACCAATTTTGTGTTCTCCATTCTTTAAGCACTGGCACCGTTTCAAAAGTACCGGTTTGGTACTGATATCGGATAAAACCTAAACAATACCCATCCCTAGTGACAATAAGCCAAAATTTCTGCACTGTATTGAGATGATGAGAACAAAGCTCTACTAATAGGTTCTATTTCTGGAAACTAAAAGCTGGGTTCCTTGAAAATGTAAATAAATTGGTGGAGGTTGTCAAGTTTGGTGGTGTCAGGATCTCACCCCTGCTTTTTGCAGATGATGTGGTCCTGTTGGCTTTGTCAGGTGATGAAGTCCAGCTCACGCTGTGCCGAATGTTAGATAGAAAGTGCTTCCATGAAGCAAAAAGTGCCTGAATGTGTGTGCGGTATAAAGCACTGAGTGCTCAAGTAGAATAGAAAAGCCAGTCCATTTAAAGCCATGGTCCACAGCTCGGAAAAGGTGGAGTGCCCACTCTGGGTTGGGATCCAGCAGCTGGCCCAAGTGGAGAATTCAGGCATCTCAAATCTTGTTCAGGTGTTGATGGATTTGTGCCTTAGAGATGAGGTAAGGAGCTCAGACTTCAGCTGCTACTCCTTCACATCCAAAGGAGACAGCTGAGGGAGTCTCCTGAGTCTCTTCTAGGTGAGGTGTTTGGGAAGTATCGAAGTGGAAACAGGGCTTGGGGCAGACCCTGGGCATGTTGGACTCATTATGCCTCTCGGGTGCCCCAAAGAGTTGAAAGAAGTGGCTGTGAGGGGGAGGTCTGGGGGGAGGTCTCTGCTCAGACTCCTGTCCATGTGACTCGGACCCAGATAAGAGCAGGAAATGGAAGGATGGGTATAAACACATTTGTATATTCAAGCTTTTAATTCAAACATTCACTGTAGCCCTGAAACACTCTATAGAGAACTGATTGGTAATTTTAATCATTGTGCACCAGACATAATGAAAACAAAAGCCAGAGATCATTTTCACTAATTGCAGCCTTTCAAAATGAAACTTCCCTGTAAGCAATAACTTTGGACGGCTGCTTGAACAAAACATTTTTAAGTGCTTCGTTTTACAAAGACGATCAAAAGATTCATCAAGATAATAATCCGCACAAAGTTAAAATACCTGCAAGTTGCTGAGATGTTACTTAAAAAAACACAGAAAGAAAAAAAAACACACTTTTCAGCCGCTCTGAGCTGAACAGCAGACTGAGCAAGCTGAGGAATAACTATCGCTGGGATTTTGTTCAGATATTGGCTTGAACTGAATGTCAGAACACTCAATAACACAGGCAATCAAGACTGGTCCCTGAGCTCTGAGTAGTCATCACAAAGTGACCTTTCATACTGACGGATGGGTCTGTCTATCTGTCCGTCTGTCTGTCATCGGGAAGTTTCTCAGCACTGTGCTTTATGGTGACTCAGTGGAGATTTGAACAGCAGAAGCCATAAAAACCCTGCTGGGCTTTCCAGAGTGCACACACAGATCTAAACGTCGGGCTGAAGGCAGGAGTGCCACGATGGCTGAGAAACAGAGTTGGTCCTCATTTTAATGGCAAACGAAGAAGGAAAGAGGTCTGATGATAATTCAATAGAGCACTCCTGAACATCTTGATCATATAATAAGTCAGCAAGTCATTGACTTCACATGGAAACACTGACAGAGACAAACAGTTTTATCCTTATTACGCTCGTGTAACCTTGTGCTGCCTCATTCACCGAACACAAACAGATAAACTTAATCACGGTGCTGATGGGGTTGGCAGGCCTGTAGGGGGAGCTACTGATGAAATACTACTCTATAAATAGAAGCAAGAACAGTATTCTGTCCAGAAACGTGTGACTTCCTGGCAGCTCGAGTTGCTGTAACTGCTCTAATAACAACAGCAGCACCATAAAAATGGCTAATCAGTGGGAAATATCTGCTATTTGCCCTCCTGATCTGCAGTTTACAGAAGCCTTCAGATATGAATGTTTGGAATAATGAAGTTCACACACTCATTTTAGGGATGCCTCAAACGGCACTGAACTCTCTCTGATCTTTTTTTTTATTTATTATTTTTTTACTAGTCTTTATCTATCCAGGAAAAATCTCATGGAGATTAAGAAACCTGGCATCATGGCAGCAAAAATTTGTATGTATGGCCAAACACAAAAAAATAAAAATAAAAAAAAATTCAAATTTTATTTGTCACGTACACAGTCATACACAGTACGATATGTAGTGAAATGCTTGGACAACTGCTCGTGACCTAAAGAAAACAAAAAAGGAAACGGCTATGAATAAGATAGGAAATAAATATGAAAAATTAAAAAGGGTCAATTTAACTAGGAAGGAATAAAATATAAATTAAGGTTAAAAATGAAATAACTGTACAACACAAATTAGAATGAAGGGTAAATTTAACTGGGAAGAATAAGATAAAATATATAAATTAAAGTTGAAAATAAAATAACTGTACAACAAAATACACAATACACAATATAGAACTATATAAGAATGTATGAAGAAATCTAAATATAAATAAATATATACACAATAACAGCAGCTGTACAAGTATTAACCGGAAATGAAGAATATAGTGACCAGTGTTGTGCAAAAAAACAATGTGTGCAAAAACAATGTCCAGAAAGTCCAGTGTGTGTGTAAGAACTGTATGTGTGGGTCAGTACTGTACACATACAGTACACAGATGAATGCCATAAGATAAAAAACCTTTAGAATTAATTAATTAATTTAATTTGACTGTAATTCTTTAATAAAGATATATGCTGTTATGTGGCAAAAGAAAAAATATTAATTATAATGCACTGCTCGCGCTGTTCTAACAACACAAAGATGAGAAGTAATAAATAATAATAATAATGGATGGATTGGATTTATATAGCGCTTTTCAAGGCACCCAAAGCGCTTTACAATACCACTATTCATTCACTCTCACATTCACACACTGGTGGAGGCAGCTACAGTTGTAGCCACAGCTGCCCTGGGGCAGACTGACAGAAGCGAGGCTGCCATATCGCGCCATCGGCCCCTCTGGCCAACACCAGTAGGCAAGTAGGGTAAAGTGTCTTGCCCAAGGACACAACGACCAGGACAGAGAGCCCAGGGATCGAACCAGCAACCTTCCGGTTACAGATGCCAAGATTCCCAACCCCCTGAGCCACGGTCGCTCAGTCTGATTTGCACACGAATAAAAAAGGTCACAGAAAGCTGAAGATAACTTGCATATTTACTCCACTCGGGTTTGTCTTTTAGTCAAACAGTGGCTGCTAATAAATAACAATCTGTTTCAGTGATGATTTCAGTAAGAATGTTGTTCACAAAGACAAACTAAGACTTCCAGTCACCACATCACACGACGACCCACCCACAAGGACACCAGACTTTATGATCCTTCAGCTGAGAACAAAGCACCCTCTTGTCTCGTCAATTATTTAACACCTTCAGGCCGCCTTTTTATAGCACCCTAAACACTTAAGCAAGTCATTACCAACAAGCCTGGTTCATCTCATTTAGCAGTGGGCAAAGTCCAAAGTCAAAGCCAGGCTCCCAAACCCTTCGCTTTATAACAGCTTGAACTAGATAAAACTCCAGCTTTCAGGAATATTCGAGATGGCCTGTTTTCTATGCCTGTGTATTTTTTTTTCATGTCCAGTAATAAATAACTTTTACTATTTTTACAAACTTGCTTGCTGTTATGAATATTAAGCTTGGCGAGTCCACACAGCAAACAAATCTTCCCTGTTATTGCTAAACATGTCTGTAAAACCATGTCGTTGGATAAAGTATTCTACAAATCAAAGTCACCGCATCACTAACAAACACCTGATATCAGCAGCATCTACATCTGAGGTCTTATTAAGTATATTTGACTGGGTCAGGATTAACATTACAAAGATTTGTACCATAAGAGATTTTATGGTGTACTAAAAGCAGTGTGGCCATCCTCTACATCATCAGCTGGTCATCAGAATAATCACACTGTCTGATTTCATTATGCAGAGGAAACACGCTCTGTTCTCCGAGGGAACACCGAAGGAAGATGAACTGTGCTTCCAAGGATTTGTTGGTGAACTGAGAGTTCAACATGCACGTCCTCAAAGCCGGCCGTTCAAAGTGACATTAAACTGAAAGTGAACTCACAGACAGACGAGGGGGGAACGGCAGGGATGAACTCCACTTAATGGCAGCTTCTGTTAAGCAGCATTGGTAGAAACTCCAAGCATGTAGGTCACAGACATACAGCTCATTAATGACACAGTTACCTGGATGCGTGCTGCAGCAGAAAGCACAGGAAACTCCTGCTGTGCATTTTTGCACAAAGGAGACTCACATCACAGCCGTGGATCGCTGCGATAACTGCTGGGTGACTGAGCAGTTATAGTGACATACTGGGCCTTCAATATAATGTAGCCCAGCTCTAACACTCTTCTTCACTGTTTCAAAGTTTCAGCTCTGCCAATGAGTGGCTGCTCTTTGTTTTTTCCCTCACCGTCAGTGTGGTGGATCACTGAGAGAAAAGCGTCCAGATTTTGGAAACTTTGACATCACCCTGACAGGATCAGCGGCATGGACCTGGAACCCCACTACAATAAAGGAAGGAGGAATACACCAGTCTCTCCAAAACCAGAGTGTGGTCCAATAATTTAGTTTAGTCCCATCCATCCATCCATCCATCTGTCCATCATCCATCAACTCATCCAACCATCCGTCCGTCCATCCATCCAATGAGTTTCTCCCTCTTTTATCTGATGATGCTATACAGGAGCAGCAGTCTAAGCTGATGACCCCAGACTTCCCTCATCCTAGCCCAGGGGTTGGCAACCCGCGGCTCTGGAGCCACATGCGGCTCTTTAGTCTTTATTTTGCAGCTCCGGGTGGTTTGGGAAAATAAATTAGAAGTATTTAGCTGAAGTGTATTTTATTTCTGTTTAGTTCTTTTTTTAACTTGTAGTTCTAAATTGGAAGATTATTGTGATATTGAAACATAAAAATAAAATTATATCTTATTATTTTTTTCATCGCTCAAAATAAGCGTCACACTCGCGGAAGCCGGTATACCCACTGAAACGCCGTGTATTTATCGAGACTTTCAAACCCAGGTAGGCCAATTATGGATCTTCGGATCCACATTATGTCAGCAGCTATTCTCCACTGTGAACTATGGTAAAACACATTACCAACTCCGGAAGACGATCAAAGCAGCCAAGCGTGAGTACAGGGACAGGGTGGAGCAACAGTTTGACAACCCTCAGAGTATGTGGCAGGGACTAAACACGATCACAGACTTTAGAGGGAAAACCAGCACACCGCAGACCACGGCCTCTCTGTGTGAGGATCTAAACGTATTCTACGCTAGATTCGACACAGCAAACACCATGAGACCGGACAGTGTGCGCACCGCAGATGACGTCAGTGCGCACACTGTGTCTGAGGAGGATGTGCGGAGGTGCTTCAGGAAGGTGAACGCACGCAAAGCTACTGGTCCGGACGGGATTCCCGGCCGCGTCCTCAAGTCATGCGCGGCTCAGCTGGCTGGAGTGTTCACGCACATCTTCAACCTTTCCCTCTCTCTGTCTGTAGTCCCAGCCTGCTTCAAAATGGCCACCATCGTCCCTGTACCCAAATCGTCCACCATCTCATCAGTGAATGACTGGCGACCTGTAGCCCTGACCCCCATCGTAAGCAAATGCTTCGAGAAGCTGGTCAGGGACTTCATCTGCTCTGCACTACCCGACTCACTGGACCCTCTACAGTTCGCATACCGCCACAACAGGTCCACTGATGATGCCATAGCCCTGACACTACATACTGCCCTGTCACACCTGGAGAAGAGAGACACGTATGTGAGAATGCTGTTTGTAGATTACAGCTCAGCATTCAATACCATCGTTCCCTCGAAGCTGGACAGGAAACTGCAGGATCTAGGACTGAGCAGCTCCCTCTGCAGCTGGATCCTTAGCTTCCTGTCTGACAGACGCCAAGTGGTCAGACTGGGCAGCATCACCTCATCCCCCATCACACTGAACACTGGTGCTCCACAGGGGTGTGTACTGAGCCCTCTCCTGTACTCACTCTACACCTACGACTGCACAGCCACTAACAACTCCAACATCATTGTGAAGTTTGCGGACGACACTACAGTGGTGGGTCTTATCACCAACGGTGATGAGACGGCTTACAGGGAGGAGGTCAGCGCCCTGACCCACTGGTGTCAAGACAACCATCTCACCCTCAACGTCGCAAAGACAAAGGAGTTGATAGTGGACTTCCGGAGGTGCAGAGAAGTACACACCCCCATCACCATCAGCGGCGCTGCTGTGGAGAGAGTGAGCAGCTTCCGGTTCCTTGGTGTACATCTGGCTGAGGATCTTACGTGGTCAGTACACACAAACAAAACAGTGAAGAAGGCGCAACAGCACCTCTTCTTTCTCAGGAGATTGAAAAGATTCAGCATGAGCCCCCGCATACATATGGCATAGAAACTGAACATTTAACAGTGTTTCCTGAAAACCCTCTCCTGTCTGATCATTTCCTGATAACATTTACTTTTACAATAATTGATTACACAGCAGTAGAGAGTAGACTTTATCAAAGTAGATGTCTTTCTGAAAGCGCTGTAACTAAGTTTAAGAATATAATCCACCCACTGTTATCATCTCCAATGCCCTGTACCAACACAGAGCAGAGCAGCTATCTGAACGCTACCCCAACAGAGGTCGATTATCTTGTTAATAATTTCACCTCCTCACTACGTACGACTCTGGATACTGTAGCTCCTGTGAAAACTAAGGCCTCAAATCAGAAGTACCTGACTCCGTGGTATAATTCTCAAACACGTACCCTAAAGCAGATGACTCGTAAGCTGGAGAGGAAATGGCGTGTCACAAATCTAGAGGATCATCATTTAGCCTGGAGAAATAGTTTGCTGCTTTATAAGAAAGCCCTCCGCAAAGCCAGAACATCTTACTATTCATCACAGATTGAAGAAAATAAGAACAACCCCAGGTTTCTCTTCAGCTCTGTAGCCAGGCTGACAAAAAGTCAGCGCTCTTTTGAGCCAACCATCCCTTTAACGTTAACTAGTAATGACTTCATGAACTTCTTCACAAATAAAATTTTTATCATTAGAGAAAAAATTACCAATAATCATCCCACAGATGTAATATTATCTACAGCTACTCTTAGTACCATTGATGTTAAGTTAGACTCTTTTTCTCCAATTGATCTTTCTGAGTTAACTTCAATAATTACTTCCTCCAAACCATCAACGTGTCTTTTAGACCCCATTCCTACAAAACTGCTCAAAGAAGTCCTGCCATTAATTAATTCTTCGATCTTAAATATGATCAACCTATCTCTAATGATCGGCTATGTACCACAGGCCTTCAAGCTGGCTGTAGTTAAACCTTTACTCAAAAAGCCATCTCTAGACCCAGCAGTCTTAGCTAATTATAGGCCAATCTCCAACCTTCCTTTCATATCAAAAATCCTTGAAAGAGTAGTTGTCAAACAGCTAACAGATCATATGCAGAGGAATGGTTTATTTGAAGAGTTTCAGTCAGGTTTCAGAGCTCATCACAGTACAGAAACAGCTTTAGTGAAGATTACAAATGATCTTCTTATGGCCTCTGACAGTGGACTTATCTCTGTGCTTGTCCTGCTAGACCTTAGTGCAGCGTTCGATACTGTTGACCATAATATCCTATTAGAGCGATTAGAACATGCTGTAGGTATTACAGGTACTGTGCTGCAGTGGTTTGTATCATATCTATCTAATAGACTCCAATTTGTTCATGTAAATGGAGAGTCCTCTTCACACACTGAGGTTAATTATGGAGTTCCACAGGGTTCAGTGCTAGGACCAATTCTGTTTACATTATACATGCTTCCCTTAGGCAGTATCATTAGAAGACATAGCATACATTTTCACTGCTATGCTGATGACACCCAGCTCTATCTGTCCATGAAGCCAGATAACACACACCAATTAGTTAAACTGCAGGAATGTCTTAAAGACATAAAGACCTGGATGGCCGCTAACTTTCTGCTTCTTAATTCAGATAAAACTGAGGTTATTGTACTCGGCCCTGAAAAATATGGTATCTAACCAGATTCTTACTCTGGATGGCATTACCTTAGCCTCCAGTAACGCGGTGAGGAACCTTGGAGTCATTTTTGACCAGGACATGTCCTTCAACGCACATATTAAACAAATATGTAAGACTGCTTTCTTCCATTTGCGCAACATCTCTAAAATTAGAAATATCCTGTCTCAGAGTGACGCTGAAAAACTAGTTCATGCATTTATTACTTCCAGGCTGGACTACTGTAATTCATTATTATCAGGATGTCCAAAAAACTCGCTGAAAAGCCTTCAACTAATCCAAAATGCTGCAGCAAGAGTCCTGACAGGGACTAGAAAGAGAGAGCATATTTCTCCTGTTTCGGCTTCCCTTCATTGGCTTCCTGTTAAATCCAGAATTGAATTCAAAATCCTGCTCCTCACATACAAGGTCTTAAATAATCAGGCCCCATCTTATCTTAATGACCTTGTAGTACCATATCACCCTATAGAGCGCTTCGCTCTCGCTCTGCAGGCCTACTTGTTGTTCCTAGAGTATTTAAAAGTAGAATGGGAGGGAGAGCCTTCAGTTTTCAGGCCCCTCTTCTGTGGAACCAGCTTCCAGTTTGGATTCAGGAGACAGATACTATCTCTACTTTTAAGATTAGGCTTAAAACTTTCCTTTTTGCTAAAGCATATAGTTAGGGCTGGACCAGGTGACCCTGAATCCTCCCTTAGTTATGCTGCAATAGACATAGGCTGCCGGGTGATTCCCATGATGCATTGAGTTTTTCCTTTCCAGTCACCTTTCTCACTCACTATGTATTAATAGACCTCTCTGCATTGAATCATATCTGTTATTAACCTCTGTCTCTCTTCCACAGCATGTCTTTATCCTGTCTTCCTTCTCTCACCCCAACCGGTCGCAGCAGATGGCCGCCCCTCCCTGAGCCTGGTTCTGCCGGAGGTTTCTTCCTGTTAAAAGGGAGTTTTTCCTTCCCACTGTCGCCAAAGTGCTTGCTCATAGGGGGTCATATGATTGTTGGGTTTTTCTCTGTATCTATGAAGCGCCTTGAGGCGACTTTTGTTGTGATTTGGCGCTATATAAATAAAATTGAATTGAATTGAATTGAATTGAATTGAATCCTCAGGACCTTCTATCACTGTGCCATTGAGAGCATCCTCACTGGATGCATCACCACCTGGTACGGCAACAGCACCGCCTACAACCGCAAAGCTCTCCAGAGAGTAGTGCGGTGCTCTGAACGGATAATTGGAGGTGAGCTTCCCTCCCTCCAAGACATCTACAGGAAGCGCTGCCTGAGGAAAGCGGGGAGGATCATCAAGGACTCCAGTCACCCCAGCCATAAACTGTTCAGACTACTTCCATCAGGAAGGAGGTTCTGCAGCATCCGGTCCCGTACCAGCAGACTGAGAGACAGCTTCTTCCACCAGGCCATCAGACTGCTGAACACTTCATAGACACCTCAGCTTCACTACTGGAACTTCAACATTATGCACTACATACTGTACAGTAATGCCACTGTTTTGCACATGTCTCAACTCTGTATATTTTTATATATTTTATTTTATTGTTTACTCTATTTAATTTGTAAAATATGTATACACACACACACACACACACACACACACACACACACACACACACACACACACACACGCAGAAAAACATATTTAGTATACACATCCAGAAATGCATATACTGTATGCACATATATATATTGTACATATATTTATTAGTTTCAGATTTAGCCATTCTTGTATTTTGCTTGTTTACATTATTGTATTTTGCACAACTCTGTTGCTTGTGAAGCTCGCACACAAGAATTTCACTCACATGTAATGTACCAATGTACCTGCACATGTGATGTGACAATAAAAGTGATTTGATTTGATTTGATTAAAAACAGACACCCCTCACGCCTCACAGATGACAGCTTACAATCCTGCGTAAAGATGAAAGTGACTTCGTACAGCCCCGATTTGCAGACGCTGTGCGCAGAGGTTCAGGACCAGATGTCCCATTGTAAACATATCACGGCAGACCCGACGATGTTTGCATGAACATGCTTTTCAGCATCTCTTTATCGACCGCTTTTCACACACGGTTGTTGTACGCATACAGCCGGCTGTAGCTTTTCAGCTCACAGCCCGACAACACAACAGCATAGATGGCACAGACTTTCAGGCGGTGAGGCGTGATTGCGGGTGCCAGTCAGGTGCGTCCGCCTCCGCTGTAGCGTCACTGGAGACCACGCCCCGCCACACACATTTACCAGGTAAAATACATATTTAGGCAGAATTTTGCAAATATCTTTTTTTTTAAGCAGCATAGTGCTTTTTTTCCCAATTATTTTTTAAAAGTCAGGTCAAGGCTCCAAAAGCCCAAAGGCGATATGAGGGGGGAGGCTCACAACAGTTTTTGTTTGCTACATGGATCATTTTAGTTCAGCTGGGTGTCTTTCCTTTTGTTATATTTCTTTAAGAGTTCAAAATGTGTTAATTACAGAAATAAAATGTAATTTTCTCTGTAGCACTTCATGGATTTAAGCAACACACCTTAGTTGCTCTGTGGATTCTTTTAAAAAGCAGTTAAAAACTTTTCTGTTCAAACAAGCCTTTTGTTGATCTACGTATTTTATATTCTTTACATTATTTACATTTGATCTTTTACATTGTGTATAATGTCTATCGATTGTATTGTTTATTTTAATATTTGTGTACAGCGCTTTGTGACTGCCTGTCTGTGAAAAGCGCTTGATAAATAAACTTCACTTACTTACTTTAGTTGTTCACACAAAGCACAAAGGTAAAACAAACAATATCTACAGTGTTATCTTCATTTTAGATTTCAAAAAGTATTTGCGGCTCCCAGTGTTTTCTTTTGCGTGAAAACCGGGTCCAAGTGGCTCTTTGGGTGTTAAAGGTTGCAGACCCCTGTCCTAGACTCTTCCAGGTCATTCTTGTGGACACAGAATAATTCCCAGGCCAGTCGAGAGATATAATCTCACCAGCAAGTCCTGGTTCTGCCCCCGGGCTCCTTTCAGGTTAGACATTCCCAAAACAAATCACTTAGCAGGTTTCACGGAGGTGTCTGAACCACAGCAGCTGGCTCCTCTGAGGGAACGGTTCTAAGTCTGACTTCCTAGCAAGTGACTGAGCTCCTGAGCCTCTAATGGAGAGCCCAGCCACCCTTCAAAGGAAGCTCACTTCTGCCGCTTATACAGGTGACCTCATTGTTTTGGTCACCACCCAAAGTTTGTGACCACAGGTGAGGGTAGGAACATGGATTGACCAGTAAATAAACACCTTTTCTTTAAATTTAATTGAGTTTTATTTATATAGTGAACTGTTGCTATTTTGTGCTTTTACAAAACACTGACTCGAGGCTCTTTAGTGGTACATGTTGTTAAAACTATGCCCCATGACTAAATTACAATTTAACCTCAAATTCATAAAGGTGTCCATGGCACTCTGTAGTGATTCAGCTTCAGAAAGATTCACAATGATCAAATTTATAAGACAAACAGCCTCATTGGACGGCGGCAATAAAGTGATTATGAAAGACACTCTCTCTACAAACATCCCCACACAGCACACCGTCCAAGCTGCTGCACCAACACTTCCGTGTCACATTAGTCTGCATGTGTGGGTTTATTTAAAGCTCTCTCTGAGTTCTTTGTGGCCTGTTTGCTCTTGTCTCTGTGAATTCTCGTACTTCCACCTCTTTATGGCAGTGTCATAATCCTGCTCGTCTTAAGCAAGTGATTCCTGGCACAGGGACACCTTACAGTTGATCTCAGAGTCCACATGTGTCAGAGTATTATAAACCATCTATCTTCAAAGCAACTATGTATTTGCTATCTGACACATTAGATTCTTGATTGTGCTGATAGCTGGAAACCTTTGACAATAAAAACATAAAAGACTTCATACAAAGGGCTTTTACCAGGAAAGTTTTCATTTGGAAAAAATGAAAAAGGAACGGGACGTTTTCTTACTGAGCTGCAAAGTCACAACTGGTAATTTTATTGTGACAAGTTGATCATCAACTGAGGCCAAGCCCTGGTCTCACAGCCAGGAAAGATAAATGAGAGAGTCCTTACAGAAGTCATAATCAGCTCTTAAAATGATGAAGAACCACTTCATGAAAACCATTACATTAGATTGCTATTTTTTTCTCCAGAGTTCATCAGGCATACTTTAATCATCTGTAATTCATGTTTCAAAAACTGTGAGAACTGTGGTGAAAATGAGCAGACAGGTCCTCAGCCACAAACACAACATTTTTATAATAAATTTAACATTTAAAAATTCAAAAATATCCATCAATCAGCCATCCATTGATCCATCCATCCATCCATCCATCCATATTATCATCATTATCCATCCATCCAATCATCTATCCTTCCATCTATCGTCCGTCCATTCATCTGTCCATCTGTTGGTCAGTCCATCCATCCATCCATCCATCCATCCATCCATCCATCTATCCATCTATCCTTTATCTATAACTTTAACCTGCTGCCTGATGCCTGAACAGTCCAAGCCTGACGTGAATCACAGTTGAATGCTGCAGACCTGCACACTGCTAAAACTCTGCTTGTATAGAGGTGCTCACACTCCTGAGTTAATCATGTTCACCTGATTAGCAGCACCCGGGTGTCCTCCTGATGGAAGCAGTAAGGGTGGATTTTATTTTTCACAGGACAAAAACTCTGTGCTCTGCCATCACTGGTCACTCAGACAGCCTCATCCAAGTCTCCGCCTGCTTTATCTCCACCTCGACCACCAGGGTCTAGGCTCCAGGGAGTCCTACCATTGCTGGGACTCCACTGTGCTATGAAGTCACCAAATGGTTTATTACTAGAACACTATTACTAGAAATCTTCAGCTCAGTGCCATCAGACATCAGATGGACTTTACCCTCCCAGCTGCCTACAGTCTGCATCATGTCCAATTACTCCATGTGTGTCAAGCACAGGTAACACATCTAACCCTAACCCTTCACATACACAACAGAGAATACTCCTTTTGCGAGCAACATGTGAAACAGCAGCAGCACCCCGACCTGCTCCTCAAACTGTCCGAAGTTCATGTGTGATGTGATTTTATGGTTTGCAGGAATTATTTTTAGATTTGTTAGAGCTGCAAGCACACGCTAAACAGTGAATGACCCATAAAACCAAGACATGCCTTAAATGGCAGCACAGGGGTCCCTACGATTATTAATCCTAACGATAAATAAGTAAAAAGCACCATAGAGCTATAATAGCCTGTTTGTGTGTATGAACCTCTGATTTATTACTAACTTAAAGACAGAGATCAATAAACCCACATCATAAATAAACACAACTACTGTTAACATCATAAAGCAGGGCTTTGATGTTTGCAGTTATACTGCAGGTCACAGGAAGCCATCATTTAGGCGCCACAGTTTGTGTCGACACACAGTGCAGAGTATGAATAAATTTAACCGTCCCCATTTGAAACAGCACAATGGCTTTTTGTGCCACAAACGGAACAAATTCAAATGTGTGTAGGAAGAACCGGCCTTCAAAACAGAGCTGCCTCAGTGGGGTCTCAGCTGAAAATAGAAGTCATTACATCAACTCATCAGCCCACAGACTGACTCGTTTCAGCGTGGCAGTAACGAGGCATCGCTCAACGGGTCATCAGACGCACAAGCAGAAACGCAGAGCGAGGATAGCGACCAGCTCTGAGCTCCCACCACAGAGGACAAATACTGGGATCAGCTTCAGAGCCTTCGATAAACAGGGTGATTCTGACCTTTCCAAACGTCAGATTCATTTCTTGTGTTCCACCCACTGAGACGTAACTGCACCAGTGAGATTTTTTATGCCTCCAGAGCAGAGCAAAGTTTGCATAACATTAATGTTGAATTCTCTCGCAGCTGCTCTATTCCCATATTGCTGCAATATATTAATAACTAACCTCGTATTGTGGATGAATAATCTCAGTTGTTCTCCTGACTGAAGTTTGGCCCGTGTATAGTATCCTGCTATGCGATTGCATTTGTCCCTGACCACCACAATCCCTCACGTTAACTTTTGTCGAGTGGAAAAAAAGTTGGCGTTCATCCTCCAGCTTCACTGTGCTAATGTTATGCTAACATAGCTGTGTGTTTAGTTTTCTGTCTTCATTTATGTTGGAAGTGATAGCAGAGCTGTACGTTTTAATTAGTTACAAAAATCTCTCAGTCAGGACATGGTATGAAATGTTTAGGTGGAAACTAGCAAGCTAACTTCCTGTTAACTTCTAACTCCGTTAAATTTAATAAATTCTGTTTTCATGGATGGCTGGATGTTAAACTTAATTGTTACACCCGATAAAGCAGCAACGCTGATGATTTTATTAAAGATGAAAGAATTTAGACCGTGTTCGTTTGACTTTGGGACCTGAAGTGGACGGAGTTTTGGACCCAGATTACTCCGCGAAGCTCCTCACTACAGCAGCCGTAATGCTCTGACGATCCATCAAGCAGTGCGGCTTACCAAAGTTGTACTAAAACATTTTTTAACAGATTTCTGCACGCCAAAATCTGTTCGAGGTCAGTAAGCACAACCAGAATTCATACACAAGGCACACTCTCGATTTTTGAGAAAAATAAAGGATTTTAAGTGTGCCTTATAGTGTGGCGAATACGTTATACAGAAGAAAAGAATATATCGTGATATATATCGTTACCGAACATGCTTCAAATTATATCGCGATATGAATTTTAGGCCATATTGCCCGGCCCTATTACCAGATAGAGACAGAAGTACAAAGATTATCTGCACTTGAGAGTAACGAACAAGGAAAACCTGTATTTCCTCACGTTCACAGGTTTTTACAGAAATAAAAATCTGCCTGCTGTTGTCAAAGCAGTTGCCGTGGCTCATTCACCGCCGTGGTGTGTAAATTTAACCAAACCGTCTCTCCCGATGACAGCCGAATTATTTTCAGAGTCTAAACCAAAGCAGTGAGTCAAAGACTAAATAAATCAGCGCGATACACAAAGGTCAACAGTACGTGAACACGCTTCAAGCTCTGAACGCAGACTTTGCTGCTCAGAATTCAAAGCTCTGTGCATGAACGTGCATGATCGAGGAAAAAGCAGCGCAACAGCAAGACTGCACAACTTCACACATAACAGATCTCATGCATCCACACTCTGACAGTGAGACATACAGACACACACACGTCCTGCCTGCTTCTTACTGAAGGCATGGTGACACAGTTTAATATCTGCCTGCAGGAGGATAATAAAATCAAACATATTGAAGCCAGCCTCCTCCACTGCGTGCTTCTGATAACAAAACCACTTTGACCATTAGATGGAAACTTTCAAATTCACTACAGGAAGAAACCATCCCTGATTTTAATCATCATATCTGATCATCTCTGTGCATCTCATCTTGATCGTTCATTAACGAGCTTCTCGAGAAGCATAACTGCCAGATAATTCAGGCACGATTAGACTCACTGAGTGAGTCCCAAACTACAATTTAAACCTCAGTTTGTACATGTCTCTGTGTTTTCTGAGGGGAAACAGCTGCCCTCTGTCTCAGCCTGTTTAACTAAAGGTCTGGAGGAACTACTAGTGATAGTACTACACTTCCATACTTAAATCACAGACGTGGAAGTGAATCCATTCATAGATCACGTTTACGTGTCTGTCTATGTTAATGTGACGCACATCTATTCTCCTCGTGATTCTGGTTCTATACAAATAAACTTTATTATTCTGAATATTATAAAGTGCAACATTCAAATGAACTTTAAACATGAAATAGAGAGCAGCTCTGACATCACAAGCTCAAGATTATCTGACAAAATGAATTGGATTTAAAAAATAATACTGCTGGGAGTCCTCTAATCAATCCCTACATTCACATGTTCAGCATGGCTCTGCTCTCAGGTTAGAGCACCGCCGTCACCCCAGGACCTAACCACGCTGATCTCTTTGCACATTCATTAGAAAATTGTTTCAGACTGAAGAGGCACTTGAGGAGCGCTTGGATTATCCCCGCAGACGCCTGAGCCACCGTGGAAGTGTGCGTCAGGTGCACTTGATTGAACTTGTGAGATGAATTTCTCTTCAATTAGAAAAAAAGGCATCCTGACCGTTTGTGCTCCGAGGATTCACAGATTTTATTTAATCATCAGCAGAGCTTTCCAATCAGGAAATGATTTAGGTCACATTTTCTGCTGCATCATCACCGAAAAACACTTTACTTATGGAAGATCTCTCAGTTTAGTCAGCACTCTTTGCTTTTCCAGACAAAGTCTTTTTATTGCCTCGTCTGCTTTGAAATTATTTGCTCCTAAAAAATCCATAAATAAACACCAATAAATCCACATACTGCCCAGTGGTCACTGAGGGAACCATAAACTAATTTTAAAAGAGGACATAGCTTCACGGGATGTAAATAACAGGAAGTTCCCTCCCTTCAGTTTCTCACCAGTAATGATTTTTATTTGGAAAGAATTGAGTATTTTTTATTTTTTATGACCTAAAACATCTGCCAGGTCACACATATCCCACTGTGACATCACAACATTCATATTCATGCTAATATATTAGCAGATGACAGTTTGATCTCCTGGGGAGCAGCATGCGGTGGGAACCATGTTCTCCTAAATCATCTCCTAATAGTGCCGCTTACAGGGTGCCTCAGTCCAATGCATGCAGATGGGAATGCTGCGAGGAATCCACCATGTAATGGATGCTGCTATGTCCACTCTGCATGGGTGCAGTATTCTTAATGTGGACATCCATCCAACCATTTAGCTGAACATCCAACCTGAGTGGGACCTCAGTCTATGCCGAGGTGTGCCAAGTACGGATTAGTTTCAGTTTTGGCTGCAGTCGGATCTCATGTTAAGTCCAGGTTACCACTAACTTGCCTCAGTTCCTAAATCAACAGATCAATTAAAGCTCTTCATGCAATGAAGAAATGGCAACAGGAAACAGATTGGATGTTTGGAAACTCGTTTGCAGCTGCACGGAACAATGCTCTGAGTCCAGCAGCTGCTCACATCCCACAAAGCTTGTATTTTACCTGCTGCTCAGCTGCTCTTTTTTATATACCACAAATTTAGAGGAAATTGAGTTAAATGACTGCTGTCAAAAAGGGAAGTGAGATTGAAGCTCAGTCCACGAGCAATTAAAAAAAAAAGCTGACACAGAAACCTTACATTTCCAAATCACAGACAAAGCTGTAGATGTTCTCCTCTCTGAGGGATGAGCGCATCATCAGAGTGCTGTCATGCTAACCTGTTCACAACAATAACAACACTGATTCCAGGTTATCGTGTCTGCTTGAGTCTCTGTACGAGAGTTCAGGCTGAGTGCATTACGCTAACGGCACGCCGTTGTGTGTGTTTTTCCGTGGAGTCAGGTCCTCGGGTCTTATTGGTGCCACCTCAGCCGCCTGTTATTGACTGCTCACGCGGCACTGCCAGGATAAACCAATGAGTTCGCACCAAGCTCCCAACCTAAAGTAAACAGTCGCACAGTTTGCAGATGCTTGTTCACAGACTGATGTTGGCATTTCACCAGCTCCGTCTCCTTTCCTGGCTCCTGCGGAGCTCAGGGACAGGCTATCCCCTAGCCACATCTCTCCTCTAACAGTCTGGAAGAAGCAGGTTTCGCTCCCACGGAATAGAAGTCCAGGCAGTGAACATGTGGAGGCATGGATGCGTCTTCCAGGCAAAGTGCAGCTAATCGATCCATCTGTTATGGATCCATTGTCTCTCCATCAAAGTTCTCTTTCTTTTTTCCTATTTGCCTTCGCTGGATTTCCTTTTTCCCCAAATGTATCCAAACTAGCTCAGCTCTCCACTCGCCTTGCCCTTTCCATTTCCATCGCCTGTGGTGTGACTGAATCTCCACTTGAGCTGAAAGAGACCAACACCAACAAGCTCATCTGTGACAAAGTGCCAGCAGATCAGTGCAGACTCTGACAAGTACACAGGCCCCAGCTGCTCCCACTTACAATCAGAAAGTCCAAAAAAAATCTCATCTGTTACTCAAACATCTTCAGTGACCCAAAGAGGGTAAATGCTCCTCTTGTTTTCCATTGTGATGGATTTTTTGTTTCCACACATAAGAAAAACAACAGAACGAGGCCTTCGATGACTCTGAGCACGTGGGTTGAGCACACATCTCCCTCGCCTCTCCAGCCTTTGGCACACTCAGAAAGAGTTTCTGCTCAGAGCTGGAGGGTTCGATGAGGAATAAGGCAGGTGGAGTCAGATTGAACCTGTGCCCGCCGTGGAGGTCGGCTTGCTCCAAACCAGGACATAGCAAAGAGGCGTTAGGTGGAGAAAAGTGACTGCAGCTGGAGCTTTAAAGAAGTTTTCCCTCCAGACTGTTGCACCGACCTTACAGAATATCATCTGTGGGATTAATAGCAAGACAAAACCAGAAAGCAATCAGGTTCTTCATGGCCCAGCAGGTGGGCAAACATATGCTACAGAATAATCAGAGCACACAACCCAGCAAACAATTTCATGAAGTCTGTTTCATGAAGTCTGGGAACAATCCACTTCAATGCAAAAACAAATATGCAATTATTCCCTCTATTCCTGAAAATCAGCTCCTATTCTAGAGCTGATCAGATAATAAAAAATAATGTCAATTTTATTGGTTTTTATTTTCAGATTACAGAACCTGTAATGTCAATAATAAGAATAATATGATAAGATATTCACGTGGCAGCAGCTCAGCGGTCAAGACGAGCTGCTGAAGTTCAGACTGAGCATCAGAAAGATGAAGAAAGAATATGGCATGGTTGTTGGTCTGAGTGTTTCACACACTGATCTCTAACCATCTCTGAGCTCAGAGGAAATATCCAGCCAGCATCATCTCTGTGGAAGGAAATGACTGGCTGACCACACCGGTGTCACTGCTGTCAGTAAGAACAGGAAACTGAGGCTATGGCTCACACAGACTCTCAAACCTGGACAACATAAGCTAGGGAAGCGTCTCCTGGTCTGACGAGTTTAAAGCATGGATCCATCCTGCCTGTATCCGTGTTCAGCCTGCTGCTGCTGCTGAGCATCGTTTAAACTCCACAGCCTCTCCAAGTGCTGCCATTGACCACACCCATCATTTATGACCTCACTGCACCGCAGTATACAACAATTTGTCTCCATATGTGAAAGCTGAAAGTACTGAATAGCAGAAACTAGGTTTCCTTCGCTGAGTTTTCTCAGATCAAAAAGCAGACGACCACATTGTACACATGGCAGACTGCTGCGTAAAGAAGTGATGGGAAACTGCTCGTGAAGCACACTGTGCACGAAGTGTGGTTTTATCACGGTGGAGTTTTTAGAAGCAAGACAACAAAGGTGATACAGAATTCGTGCTAATGTTTCAAATGTGATGCCTAATTTTGGTTCAGGGAAATTTAAAATGTGAGGGAACTTCTCACGAGCCTGTGAGATGTTTGCAGAGAGCGGGGGAATCTGCACCTTGTGTTTACGTCTTTGTGCAGGATGTGTTTACTGGTTCTTTAATTATTTCATGTTTCAGCTGTTTGCTGCTCATGGAAATGGTTTTGTGGGCTTTGAGCTGAGATTCTGATGTCTTTGTCAATGCCACACACGTCTATATTTAAATAACACACAGCCCGTGGTCTATTTTCAGCGGTTGCTTTTAAAAAGTGTTCACAGAGAGACTGTTAACAGTTAGATCCTCCAGTTTAAAACACCGTCACAAACAGAAGTGTCCATGAAACTCAAATCCTGGATGGATGCCACATTCGGGTCAGGGGAACAGCAGACGGGCCTCGCTGTCTCAGCACACACAGACTCTCACCGTCTGTGTTGGTGCTCGCTGAGTCCAGCTTCTGATCGCCACAAACTAAAGCTCCGTTCCCAGGTATACCTGCATTCCTCCTCCTCACCTGTCTGTCCTCTGCGGTCATGCCGTCTTCTCTCTCCTTTGGTTTTCCTGATCTAAATGAAAAAAAGCTTTAGGGTACAGTAGTTTGGGCAGCACACTGTAACCTCCCTGAAAGTGAATTTATGATGTTTGTAACTGAGCTTAAGGAGGTTTTTAAATCCAGACTAAGACAACTACATCCATAAAGAAATAAACCCAATGAATTCATGCTGTATTGAGTGGATGATGTCAGCTGCTGTTTGTGCAGATGTTACAAGGTTTTGTTATTTTAGGACATTTATTTAGACGGCAGAGACTCGGCTGTATCAGGCTTCCTGGGTCGTTGACCCCGTGTTTTACTGCGTTGGCCTTTTTTCTCTGTGCACTATGTTCAGTTCTACTTCCTGTGTCTTTAGTTCAGCTGTGTTCTCACGTGTTTCCATTCATCACCATTATCCAGTGTATTTCAGCCCTGAGTTTCCCTAACTTCTTTGTCTCATCATCATCGATTCCTCGTGTGGGTTTCCAGTCCAGCTCAGTCACTCAGTTCAGTTCATCCTGTCCTTATAATAAACACCGTGCTTGCTCTCAACTAGCCTGCGAGTCCTGCATTTGGTCCTCTCTTCCATTCCAACACACCTGAACGCGACAGGCCAGATGTTTCAGCCATGCATGAATCCAGATGTTTTTGTTTAGGGGAACAAATCAAAGATCAGCTGAACAATTTCAACTTTACAGCTTCAGACATGGCCAGGTCCTCGCTGCTTCCACAGAGACACAGCTCAGAGACCACCTTTCCTCTCCAGCCCAGTTTCTTACTTTATTACCTTCTTTAACATAACAGATATTTTAATCGTTGCTTCATGATTTGAACCCGACCCTGCATCATTTTATCTACTCACTCACTCACTCACATTTTATTCTATTTTATGATGTAATTGGTTTTTAGTGAATTTCATTCATTTATTCTCAGTTTTGGGAAGGTTACTTTTACAATGTATTCCACTACAGATTACAGAATACATGCCCCAAAATGTATTTTGTAATGTATTCTGTTACGTTACTCAATGAGAGTAACGTATTCTGAATACTTTGGATTACTTAATATCATGCTTTTTACAACTACATGAATGTACTATTGCTGTGTGATTTATTACTATTACTGAAGGTCTGCGGCTCCGAACCGTAGTAAAGGTACCTCTGGCTAATACGTCGGGCTCCGTGTTGGGCTTGTAGCTGAAAAATAGCTTTACTTTGTTGTCTGGGTCAAGTTTGAGACAGAGAGAGGTGTTGAAAGGCTGCTCCAACTGAACTTCTTGGTCATGTCCAAATTCATGGGCTGCATCCTCCTGAGGACCCGGCCTTCGCGGTCTACAAAACACTGAAAAAAGCCCAACAATAACATTTTTAGGTTGTCTAAGTGACTTATATATTACGTTTAACCCGGGAGTGTGCCGGGAGTTGTGCCGTTCTGGGCCGCATCAGTAACCCTCGAGCTCCCGGCTAGCTATCGAGCTGGTGGGTAGCAGACGTCTCCGAAAACGTCTGCTACCTGCTAAACGTGAAAATATGTTAAAAGTTTATTTTGTGACCCAGAAAGATTAGTATGAGTAATTTTAAAACTTAGTAGCAGCCGCCATTGTTGGAAACTGGAGTTTGGCTGGGCCGCGCTATGAATTCTGGGATATGGTAGGTCACGAAGGACACACCTGACCCATCCTTCAAATTCGGAGAAAAGGAGGACGCATTTGTCGGCTGCATTCGGAGGAGTCTACGAATTTGGACAGCCTTCGGCGCGTCACTGTGACGTAATCGGTCTACAAATGCGGCCTCAGGATGAATTTGGACACGACCATTGTTTCAGAGGAAAACACGAACACGGTGTTTAGTCGAGTCTTAATAGCTTACTTACAACTGGGCTCGTCAGGCACTCTTCTTGGCTGCAGTGGTTATTATTATATTTAGATGCTTCCAGCTCCCATTTCTGCTCGATTACAACTCGTACTTTCCCACTCTCCTTTTTCTCCCTCCTCGCGCTCACAGACACATAACGGGTATGGCAGTCCATTCTCTCTGCAGCACGGACTACACTGCCCATGAGGCTACATTCTTTAGGGCTATGCCTGTAGCATTCTGCCTATCCGGTTGTTCAGTCTGACGTCACTAGCCGTGTCTGGGCCTAAACTCCGCTGCAGGTCCATATATCAAACGATCACTATTGCATTACTGAGAGTTGAAAAACTGTCTAAAGTCTTTCATCTTTAATAAAATGATCAGCGTTCTGCTCTACCAGGTGTAACAATTGAGTTTAACATCCAGGCATCCATGAAAACGGAATTTATGACATTTAACAGAGTTAGAAGTTAGCAGGAAGTTAGCTCGCTAGCTTCTATCTAAATACAATATAGCATGTCCTGACTGCGGGATTTTGGAAACAAATTCAAACATACAGCTCTGCTATAACTTCCAACATAAATGAAGACAGAAAACTAAACAGCAGTGACGTTTGTAGGGTTACTGAAGTTTGGCTAGCTGGTATATAATGATGCGCTACGTGACCGCTAGCGACACAGCTATGTTAGCATAACATAAACAAGCTAACTTTTTTTCCACTCAATAAAAGTAAACGTGAGTGTTGTCGGTGGTCAGGAACAAATGTGATCACATGGCAGGATGCTGTAAAAGGACCAAACTTCAGCCAGGAGAACAACTGAGATAATCCATCCACAATACGAGGTTAGTCATTCATATACTGCTGCATGGGCTGGGCTGTAGTTACATCCTAAGGTTTTAAAAACTGAGCTTAAATAAATGATTAGCGGTAATAAAAGCCGAGGGAGGTCAACAGTGATCACTGACTGTTTTAGGAGCTTTTTGAGATTAAATAGAAGAAAATACATAACATTAAACATGTTAACAACACAAAAGCCATATTAAACGCAGACTACTTTAGTAGGATTTGTCACGTCATCACTTAACGACCGGATTAGCTTAGCACAACAACAACAACAAAAAGGCGCTCTCTCACCCAGGAAGCACACAGTCGCAGAGAGAGAGCGTCGCCCTGTAACCATGGCAACTGTAACGCTGCCTCCTGGAACAACAGAACATAGCTGTCAAACAAAACCCAAACAGTCCTGACCCGCCACAATATGAAACAGGAAAATACTGCCGTGTAATCCATTTATTTCAACAAAGTAACTGTATTCTAAATACCACCTTTTTAAACGGTAACTGTAACGGAATAAAGTTACTCATATTTTGTATTTTAAATACGTAACGGCAGTACATGTTTTTTCTTTATTGGCTCTTACCGTACTTATTTAATTCACTGATATTTTGTGTTTGAATGGTCACATATTGATGTTTTTTCAGGATTTCTCCTTAAGTCTTATCAGCTTGTGAATAATGTGTGAAGCTCTTCGAACCTCGCTAACATGCATGAAACGTGCAGATAAAATCTGAATCGTTGAGCTGAGCAGCCCTGCCATTTGATTCTGTTTGCTTTGATTTATGTGGGTCAGTTCATGAAAAAGGTCACCTGTGATGTCATAAAAGGTAAAACTGGAATTATTAAAGATTATTATTATTTATTAAAGATGACTCCAGCATTTGGCGACTGTCGGGAGGAAGAACTCCCGTGGAAAACCAGCACCAGCATATGATTATAGACTCTTGATCTTAATCCCATTGCTTCTATTGGAAACAGTATCATGTGACCATGTGACAATTTCAGGTCACTGTGTGTAACGCCACCTGACAAAAAGACAGGATTATTAAAAACCAATATGATATCTGTAAATGCAGATTATCATTAAGTTCGACTTTGTTGTGTCGTTGCTTCATCCTGTTTGTATGCTGCCCTTAGAATGTGACGGTAAACACTGTCCTCGCTGATCACTGCTGTACACCGTGATGTTTCCGGTAGCGTAACTCGTATGTGTGAGCTGAGCCGCACGCTGTGATTTGACCGTTTACGTTTCTGTGACTGAGACCCGATTCCAGCCTCTGTGACCAGCACACACACACACACACACACACACACACACACACACACACACACACACACACACACACACACACACACTCATGCCATCGTGTAAACACGCCCCGCTCCAGGCTTCTCTTTTCTCATGTTCCCTTCCAAACTATTTATTAGACAGCAGCAGCTTCTGCCTCACTCTCAAAGCCAAATGTGAAATGAGAAAGCCCCGGAGAGCACTGCGCTGCACAATAGACCAAACTCAGCTTTTAACACAGAAACTCTGCATGTGGCTGTGTGACAGCCTCAAGATTAATGTTTGTGCTCATCAGGTTGTGATTTCATCAAATCAAATCAAATCAAATCACTTTTATTGTCACATCACATGTGCAGGTACATTGGTACAGCACATGTGAGTGAAATTCTTGTGTGCGAGCTTCACAAGCAACAGAGTTGTGCAAAATACAATAATGTAAACAAGCAAAATACAAGAATGGCTACATCTGAAACTAATAAATATATGTACAATATATAATATCAGGCTACCTGTGCAGGTTTAAGCTTTTGGGGTTTTGCACAGACACATAACTCACAGCAAAACAGATCTACATTTCATTTCCATCTTTACGTGCACCAACTCTGAAATTTAGTTGCAGCATCTCTACGTTTTCCTCTATGCTGTCCACGAGAAGAGGAAGATGCTGAAATAGCTGCTCTTGCCCCCCGGATGCTGCCCTCTTTCTGCCAGTAAGACCCGGCGGTTATAAACAGTTGTCAGGGAGGAGTTTAAACAGCGGCTCCTCGCACACATTTAAACGGGCTACAGTACAACCATCTCATCACTCACATCATCTCTCACGAAAGGCTCGGATGTTTGTGATAAATAAATAGCGTGAAGCTCAGCGCTTGACTCCTGGCTTTTTTAGAGCCTCTGAGTAAACCGTCGGCTCAGTTTACACCAAATATGTCAGTTTTTAGCTTCCGGTGCTGCTGCTGTGTCACATAGTTTGAATTTTTTACGTTTCCTGCAGGAATTCATTGACGCTGCTTTGAAAAGAAAACAGCAAACAGCAGCTGACTGTGTGATAACATCCTTGACCGAACTTCCAGCTTCTCTGTTGCTCAGCGTTGCTCCAGACTCCTACACTACGCAGCCTCCACCCCCACTTGAGATCCATTTTGCTCTGCTCTGCTTGGTTTTTGGGGTGAATCTCAGCTCGCTGTCCTGAGAGAACAGAAATGGAGTGTGGATCACATCACCGCGTACGTGACAGGAGGAAGCTGCTCTCAAACCTCGCTTTAGGAAACACGATGGTGTCTCAGGCAGTCGTTTCTGACTCACAGCTAAAGACGCTTTACAGGAACAGGACAGGCTAATATTGATGTGTGCACATTAAATCAGTACACGCAACTTTAAGTGAGAATGAGCAGCAGGGTCTGTGCACCTGTGAAATCACAATCAGCACTCAGGAACCAGTGAGCATCCTAAATCACCCTCGGTGCACTCACAGTCCTAGTTCATCAATGACCGGAGCAGCACGCCCTCAAGTAAACCTTTACCACTGCTGAACAACAGTATCAGAATATCTCAGTCAAAGACAGCAGCATTGAAACACAAGCAAAAACAAAGACTAAAGAATCAAATCAGAAAAGAGAAAAAGAGTCAAAATTAAAGATGCTAAATCTGCAACAACAGCTGCTTTTTAAAATCACATACACACCTGTTCAATGATTTAAAAAGGACTTAAAGGCTTTTGAACCAAACAAAGGAATGACAGCTCTGAAGCTCCTGCGGCATCATTAAAGTGGACAGGAACAAGTCCCTCAGAGTCTCCGCCCACCCCCTACAACAAGATCTACGACTTTCTTTTCTCACCATTCAAAGACGGCAAGGACAGTGTAAATCCAAACAGAAGCAGAATTATATCATGCTACTCAAAAAGCATCCACCTCAGGCTCTCCCAAAAAAAGCACTTAACGTGTGCAGATCCGGCACAGACACACGTCAGCAGCAACGACTCTAACGTGAAACAGCGATGCAGGAAAGCAAACAGACCCCGGAGTCTTCCTGTGTGCTTCAGCTGGAACAAATGGCCTGAGTCTTATTGAAGGTGAATGCAGACTGGAGCAGCCTGATGCATAAATGGTGAGAGACGACATTTACTTTCTCACATTTGGGGAATTTTGCTGACTTTCTTATCTGGACTGACTTAGAGTGTACCAGCTCACTGAGTTCACCTCCACGTGTGATAACTGAACAAAAAGATCAATAAAACGGAGCACAGATCAGAATAAAACAGCTCGGAGCATTAAATCAGTCCACATAAAGACTTCGAGTACCTGAACTCATGCAGCTGTGCAGCACACCAACACAGAGGACACTCAAAGTCGCCCATTGCATCCTGCAGGGATCCTCTCTGTCACACTTTATTTCTTTCACTGATCAGCAACGCGAGCCAAAGGCCTCCTCCTCAACGTCGTTCGCTTTTATTCTCTGACACCATCCCTGAGCTTGAACTTTAAGATTTATGTCTCTGCAGAGCTGTAACATGAACAGAGAGACTGATTCAGTGAGGTTAGCCTCCTGAATACTAGAGGAGAACACACCGAAGAGCAACGTCCAACTAACCCACATTCACAAGTCCTTTTATTCATCCAGCAGCTGGATTCATTATACTGAGGCTCAGGAATCAGAAGGTTGGCGGTTCGATCCCTCGCTGCTCCCGGTGCATTTATCAGAAGAAACGTGTTCGTGTGAGTCAGGCACGACACCCAGAAAACGAGCCACACAAGAATAATACAATCATAACAACAATGTAATAAATAATAACCATATACAGTACACACGCACAGCAGCATGACAAGCTGGTTGTCATGAAGCGTCTCGCAGTGTGAGTGAGGTTGTCGAGCGGAGTGTCTGAGGTTAACCTAAAATAAATACCCTCTCTCTCCCGCAGTGCACCTCCCCGCCCCTGCTCCTGCCCCCGGCATCACCTCTCCTGCCCTTCATGCTCTTTTTCTTTCACATACGTGTCCCCTTTTGTATTTTTCGTGAACTCTAGCTACCCCAATTGTCTCCCTCGCCGCCTCTCTGTCTCTGTGTGACTCTCTCTTTAACCCTGCTTGCTTCATTATGCCTCTTTATTATCCTCCTTCTTCTGCCAGTTTTTGTTTCTAAATGTCCTTTTGTTACCTCTGAACGCACAACAGTTTAACAGGTCATGGCAATAATACCCTACACACTGCACACAATGGGACTAACAACATGGGAAAGCTTTTTTGTTTACACAATTTTTGGATATTTTGTGGAAACACAAACAGCCAAATAACTTTCTCCAGTTTTTGTCTTTTTTTAATTTGAAATGAGCGTGACCTCTCCTGCCGCCAACCACATTAAAAGAATCTGTAGCAAACAGGAAGTGAAGCGCTGTTTTTACAACAACCTTTACAGGATTTTATCAATCTTCCACTCGATCCCCATCGCACTCTGCATCCACGCACATCTTTGTGCTCCTGTGTTTCCCCATGAAACAAGTTTAGAAGCTTCAGGTTTGACATTTCCTTCTTTGACTGAAGTGTGTCAGGCTGTGGCGCAGTGTGCGGGTGCTCTGCTCGGTCTCTTAAAGTGCAGTTGGTTGCAGCAGGCTCTGGTCAGGAGTGACCCTCTGTGAGGATGACGCTGTCTGACTTCCTGATGGACAGGAAGCAGCATGTGAGGCTGGGAAAGAATGTCTCGGACTCCCGGACCATCAGCACTGGCTCCCCTCAGGGCTGTGTTCTTTCTCCTCTGCTCTTCTCCCTGTAAACCAACTGCTGCACCTCCACCCACCAGTCTGTCAAGCTAATCAAGTTTGCAGATGACACCACCGTTATTGGACTCATCTCGGACGGGGATGAGTCTGCCTACAGGAGGGAGGTTGAACGTCTGGTGTCCTGGTGCAGCCACAACAACCTGGTGCTGAATGCCCAGAAGACAGTGGAGATTATTGTGGACTTCAGGAAGCACACAGCACCACTCCCCCCCATCATCCTGACTGACACCCTCATCACCTCTGTGGACTCATTCCGCTTCCTGGGTACCACCATCATCCAGGACCTGAAGTGGGAGCATCACCTCCGTCATCAAGAAAGCCCAGCAGAGGATGTACTTTCTGAGGCAGCAGAAGAAATTCAACCTGCCAACACGGACGATGATGCAATTCTACACTGCAATCATCGAGTCCATCCTCACCTCCTCCATCACCGTGTGGTACGCTGGAGCCACTATCAGGGACAAACAGAGACTGCAGCATGTTGTGCGCTCTGCTGAGAAGGTAATTGGCTGCAGACTCCCATCTTTGCAGGACCTGTACACCTCCAGGACACTGCGGCGTGCAGCTCGGATCTCAGCTGACCCTTCTCACCCTGGACACAGTCTGTTTGACCTGCTCCCCTCAGGCAGGAGGCTCCGGTCCATTCGCACCAGAACCTCTCGCCACAAGAACAGTTTCTTCCCCTCTGCTGTTGGACTCATGAACAATAACCGTATGACTGTTCCCACCACTAACACATGACCCTACGCTGTGTTCACTGCATCATTCCATGTTTGGCACTGATCACCACCTGCACTCATGTATATATCTATCTACTTAGCACTTTTAATTCTTATTCTTATTTTTATTTATTTATTTATTTATTTATTTTTTCATGTCTATTTAAGCGTAATTTATGACAGTATGTTCGCACTGAAGCACTGCAGCAATTTCCTAATGTTGTAAACCTGCTCAACATTTGGCAATAAAACCCTTTCTGATTCTGATTCTGTGTAAGAGACCCTGGCTGACCCATCACAGCAGTCACAAAGTGCTGTACACGAAGGATAAAAATAAATAAATAAATAAATAATAAAAAAGTAATGAATAGACAACATAAACAACACAAAAGGTTAAATGTAAAAAAAATTTTTTTAAAATGTAAAAAAAAAAAAAAAAAAAAAAAAAAGTAAAACGCATTGATCAACAGAAGGTTTTTTTAAATAGAAAAGTTTATAACTGTTCTTTAAAGGATTCCACACAGTCAACCAA
Organism: Maylandia zebra; assembly: GCF_041146795.1. NCBI lineage: Eukaryota > Metazoa > Chordata > Actinopteri > Cichliformes > Cichlidae > Maylandia > Maylandia zebra. Next base: position 24,285,347 of record NC_135168.1, on the reverse strand, counting down.
ACATAGTGGTGGTGGTAGACTGCTCCACAGCCTTGGTGCCACAGACTGAAAGGCTCTGTCTTCAGTCGTCTTCAGTTGTGTACGGGGAACAACCAAGAAACTCTGAGTCTGTGAGCGAAGACAACGAGCAGCAGTGTATTTTGTAAGAAGCTTGGATAAATAATATGGGGCCTGGCCATTCAGTGCTCTGTGTGTTAAAACAAGAATTTAAAACAAATTCTAAAATCTGTTGCTAGCCAATGTAAAAAAATTATAAAATAGGAGTAATGTGAGCTTGCTTGCTAGAACGTGTCAGTAGCCTGGCCGCTGCATTTTGTATAGCTTGGAGGTGAGAAAGAGATGATTTGTCCAAGCTGGTAAACAGGGCATTACAATAATCTAAAGGCGATGACACAAATGCATGAACAATTTTTTCCAGTTCAGCTAAGGAGATCACATGTCGCAGTTTAGAAATGTCCTTAAATGAAAGAAACAGGAACAAGAAAAGATTTTACATGTGAGTCAAGGCCCAGAGAAGAATCAAATAGTACTCCAAGATTTCGAATATTTGACTTGGCAGAAGGACAGAAAGAGGAGAGGCAAGAACCTGACTGATTTTTGAATGTAGTTCAGGAGGAGCTACAATCATGTTCTCGGTCTTATTTGTGTTTAAAACAAGGTAACTGTTTGAAAAACAATCAGAGTTAAACACTGGACTAGGGTGGACAGCCTATGCAGCTGATGAGGCTGAGGACATATGCAGTTGAATCATCAGCATAGAAATGATACGAAATGTCACTAAAAGATTGAATAATGCCAGCTAAAGGAAGCATGTAAAAATAAAATAAAAACCCAAAACTGAGCCCTGTGGAACCCCGCAGGTTAAGGGGACAATGTTAGAGGCGAACCTGTCAGTCCTAACAGAAAAGGTCCTTTCTGATAAGTAGGAAAAAACAGTCTAAAGCAGATCCATATATACCAGCCAAAACCTTCAGTCTGTTAAGTAGGACTTTGTCGTCAGTGGTATCAAAGGCTGGACTGAGATCAAGCAAAATGATCACAGAACAATTCCCTGCATCAGAAGGGATTAACAGATCATTATAGACCCTTAAGAGAGCAGTCTCAGTGGAGTTCTGCTTTTGAAAGCCAGATTGAAAAGGGTCAACAATCTGTAATCTGCCTTAAGGACCTGAATTAATTTTCTACAATTTTTTCTAGTAATTTGCTTATAAATGGCAATTTTGAAATAGGCCGGTAATTACTAGTAGAGACTTACTACTAGGATTACTAGTAGGATCTTCTAGGAATTGCATTATTGTATTAAACTCCTCACTGGAGGGGAGAGGGAGGGGAAACGGGGGGACAAAGGAGGGCTAGAACAACTGAGCTGTAGTGTTTTTTTACACTGTGCAATATTTGAAATATATATATTTTTATATTCAACTGTGCAATAATCACTGTGCAATATACTCACTCAAATGTGCAATCCTATTTATCCATATGACATATTCTGTACTCTCAATGCAAACTAAGAGTGTGTAAAGACTTCCCCAACACATCCACCCTGACACTGCTGTTGATCATCTATGTGCAATATCTCAGTCTTACCATGTTCTGTGCAATATTTTTGGCTCATGTGCAATTATTTTGGTCCCAGTCTGTTTCAATGTTTCCTACGCATACACCATGTATATAGTTCCACTCACATATGTATACATATACACTGTTTTTTATTTTATTCTATTTATTTAATTATTTATTTATTTTCCGCCTTCGTTGTATATTGGTTTCTCTTCTTCTTACTTTAGCACCTTTGTGGTTCAGCTACCCAATTTCGCTGTGCAAGAAACTGCACAATGACAATAGAGCTCTAAGTCTATATGGCATATTTATGCTTATATCCTTACTCTCATTCCCCTTATTGTATCTGTAACATGCAACTTCTGTCGGTGCCGTGCTACTGGAAACTGAATTTCCCGGAGGAACCCACCCGAGGTATTAATAAAGTTTCATCTAATCTAATCTAATCTAATCTCATCTAAACATTGTGCAGTTACTGGACTTTAAAATGCCTCTTTATGGTCCAACTTCTTCTAGTTTCTTTTGCAAATTTAAAGCATAATGACATACACCAGTATGTCATTGTGCATTGTGAATATATTTGTCAGAGAGTGCAACACTGACCCTAACCTGCACTGGATGTTTGTAATACTGAATCTGATGCTAATAGTTAATACTGCTGCAGGTCTGAGTGGAGGTTCTGCCACCAGCAGCTGGCCTCCATCATACTCAGGACATTGGTCCACTCATCGTCTTCTGGGATTTTTGTTGTCCTCCATATTAACCTGCTCTTTCTCTCTCTATCTCTCTCCTTTGATTTGTTCTAAGTGCTGATTGGTTGCTGAAGCTTGATGGATGTGTATAAAAGCACGGCACCTTGGTCCTTCTCTCCTGCTACATGATCTCCATCAGCACCGTCATGTTTCTGTTGATGCTGCGGTGGAGGGAGTTACCCACAGTACTGTTCTGGTTTCTTCTTCTTTGGTTTCCAGGTCGAGTTTAGGGCTCGTGATCTTCTTCATCTTTCGTTTGTTTTAGCCGGGCTCTTTTCTTTGGGAGTATTTTCAATGTTTCCATTATTTAAAGCAGCATTGTGGCATCTCATGTGCTGTGTTGCTTTGAGACAAAAATTTAGGGAGCGTAACAACTCAACTGAAAGAAAACAGACCCACTCCATGTCCTGGAGCCCGACACTGTGGATGCAGCGGGTAGCTGTGCTTATGATAAACTCCACATGAGTTTAATGAGTCAAAGTGGTGGCCCCTCCCACAGCTGCTGGGTCTTTCAATAATCACCACCTCTAATAAAAAGGAGTTGCTTATTAAGGAATCGACTAATCAAAGTCTGTTAATGACTGTTGCTTCTACTCTGCGTACATCGAGACACAGTAAGGGACGCTCTTAGATCTGCTGTAGAGCAGATCCTCCAGGTTTCTTTTTCACTGTGCAAAATTGACAAGACGTCTGACATCGAGTGGTTTGAATATCAATAAACAGCCAGAGCGATAACACATCAGCTGTGTTAATGAATGTCACAGCCACGATACAACATATGGAGGAAGCCCCCCAGCTCCTATCGCAGGGCCACAGTTTAGGTTTCACAGTTAATTACAGTCACTTTTATTGGCATCGTAAATCATCATTACTATTAACAACTGTGTGCCTTTTATGATTTCTCACCTCACAGTGAAGCTGATTTAGTTACTGCGTTTGTTCCTGTCTCACACATGAAACACGTAACCGCTGCATCCAGAGCCCAGGAGGCTGAAAATACATCTCATCAACATGCAAATGTTGTAATTGATCAAAAGTATGATTTAAATCCAATTAATTATGCAGCTAGGCTCATAAGAGCTCTGCTGTCAGCCTGCCAGGTGTGAAGCTACAGCACAGGTGGAGGCAGACAGCGACCACGTCACAGAGACGACCGGCTATAGATCCTCAGCAAATGCTGTGTGTGTGTGTGTGTGTGTGTGTGTGTGTGTGTGTGTGTGTGTGTGTGTGTGTGTGTGTGTGTGGGAGAGATCCAGTTATTGATCCAACCTGCTGGACTCTTGCATTTGGTCATTCTGGTCACACAGATGGTAAACGGGTCACATTAAAGCTCTTCTTTAGACTTTAGCCACACTCACAGTACAGACACAGTGTTGTGCATTCACTAACTTTCCCACTTAGACGTGCAGACTGTTCAGATGACCACACACGTGCATGTTTATTTGTTAACAGCCTGTGTGTTATCCTCCATAAGGGCCTTCATAAAGTGTTTGTGAACCAACATCAGAGCTGAGAGAAAAACCCATCAGATTCATTATCGTGCAGTAGAGACACGAAACATAGTCGATATAAAGTGGACAGAGCTCGTCCATGCATGTTCTGACAGACAGCACAAACAGCCGGTGACAAAGAGAACAGCACCGAGCTGAACCAATCATGCGGCTGGGACAGAGCCAGAGAAAGAGCACAGGCGCTAATGTTTGGGCTGCTCCACACTTGAGTGTCAGTGTCATGCTCTTCTTCATTTACATGAGAACGATTCTTAAATAAGTACATGTTTCCTGTTTGGCTCTATTTCAAACATTTGGACACACAAAAATAACAATTTTAGTTTGACTTTTTTGTATTAATAATTATTTTATGTCTTTGATTTTTCTTTAAAATGCAGCTCTACATTTTATCGTGTTCAACTTCTGACAGAAGATAAAGATTTAAACCATTTAACCAGCAGTAAAAAGAAACCTTTATATTTATCAGAAACTTACTTACTTTACTTACTTACGTAATCAATTTACTTCATTATATTTATCGATAGTGATGTGAAAAATGTATAATGCTGCTGGCAATTTTATTTATTTAGCACATTTCATAATAGCAAGCTCAATGTGCTTAATGCAGAGGATGAAACCATAGAAACCTGTGTAGGTTGATTGTGCCTTAAGGCAGTGAAAACAGACAAAGAATTATAAAACAATTATTGAGTGCAGGGCCCAGTGAAAAACGTCTGTTTTTAAATGTATGCATATCCATGTGATGTCATGTCTGCTGTTATTTTTCATGCACTGACATATTTCTGGGGATCTGTAGCTGCAGTCTTATTCCCAGCTTTGCCGAGATAGTTGCACTCCTCTCGTTTGTCTGAATGTGACGACTTTTCTCTGAGATTAGAAATCAGACAACAATTCAAAGCTTCTTTTTTTTTCAGGATTAAGAACTCTGACATGAAAGGAGTAAAAGTATAAAAGTACAGAAATTAGTAAGACAGTACAGTAAGAGTGTCAAATAAATGTACGTACACTAGTCCTTCCTACTAACTGCAGCAGCTGTTACAGCATCTGTACAAGTCGGGGAAATGACACCGACAACACTCGCTCTACTCACTCGGCATTGTGTTAAGATCATCAGCGCACTATATACGTATAGTTTGAGCCAAAGTTCATCTTCTGCGAGTCATCCTAACACAACACAACAACTTACAGAATATCACAGAAAAGATCAGCTGCCATACTTCCACCACCACAGCATGACTCTCAATGCTTTGAGCACACTCGCTCAAACACCTAACACTCAGCGAGACGGAGCAGCGGCTGGAGCGCAAACATGTGGATGAGGTGGGTAGGGTCTCTGCTGCTGCGAGTCTACACTCTGCCCTCTGATGGACTAAAACCTCCCAACAAAGCTTAAAGTAAGAAGAGGAGCTGTTGAGGAGAAGACTCTTCGCTGGAAATGGCACAGTCTAATCACCATGAGGAGAAAAGGCTGAACACTGGAATAGGAAGGGAATCAGCCGGTCTGAGCGGCTCTGCGCTGACCCGAGGAGGAACCCGGTCACACCGAGGCCACAGCAGCTGACACTAACACTCCAAACCTGCACCTTTGATCGAGTCGTGCCAATCCCCTGCAGAGCCATAAACGTTACACAATAACGACGATAACAGCAAAGTGCGCAGAAGGAAAAACAGCCAAGTCCAAGTTTGACAAGAGTGAAGGAAGAGTCTGACTCTGCCTGCACACGGGGGTCCTTTAAAAATTGCCTCACACCCTCTGCTCATTCAACATGAAGAGTCTGCAGGTAGAAGCAGGTGAATGTGTCACCTCAGGATCAACCCAACACTCCCCAAATCACGCGAATCCAAACGGACCCACACTCAGAACCAACAATCAGGGACACGCAGTTCAGACGCGCTAACTTACAGGATCCGGTTCCGCTGCACTCACAGTCCGTTACCGATCAGTATCCGCAGACAGGTGAGTAATCCCCGCTGCGTGATCGCGTCTGCGTTTCACACGGAAACTCGCAGAAATCTGAGCATAACATCGCTCCACGGCCAAAGAGCTCCGACTCCCTCACACACGTCATCCCTGCGCGCTTCCTCCGTGCGCGCGCGGAGGTCACGGCAGAACACAGCGAGACGTTTCACTCACCGTTCCTGCGCGAGCATGTCACCACATCCCCACGGTCACTCTGCTCCACTCCGCGCTCACAGCCACGAGCACCGAGGAGCGCAGACCCGCGGGGACGCGCAGAAGGCGATGCGCGTCCGACGCAGAGAGCCGGAGAAAGGGCCAGACAGGTGGAGGAGGCGAGGGGGAAGCTGGAGAAGTGCGCGCAGCCGGAGCTGAACTCAGAACATCCACCCGCTCCACCCGCTGCGCTCTGATCCCTCCTCCTCAGGCCTCAGCCGAGGGAAGCCTGCCCCCCACTCACACCCCCACCTTCGTCACTTGACAAACGTGATCCGTTTGGTCGTTCCTGATGACGTGATCGGGCGAGAGAGAGACCAAGCCTGACCTTGACCTAACATGATCCTTACGGGTCAGGGGTCATAGTGGGATGTGTGATCACTGTCAATATTAGAGTGTAATGTTTCTTATTCTGTGTCTGTGGACAGTCTTTAAAAAGTGTTTGTGAACCAACTTCAAACAAACTCTTTCTGGGGTCAAAATAAACAAAGGCAGAAACACAGTTTCAAAAATTATTATCGCTTTGATGCAAATTAGCATCCACAGCGATCGATAAACGTTTCATAGAGCTGAGCATCAGGCAGCATTCAGCCTGCTGTATGGTGGAGCAGCTGTGAGTGCAGCAGGGCTTTCTGAGGACACAGCATTTTACATATTACAATGGGCCTTAATTAGAATAACACTGAGAAATGTTTGTAGGTCATCAGAGGCTTTTATTTAACAGCAGGACTTAGTACAGCCTCCTCTCATAAACATTTTCATGTCTTACTACATCACTGACAAAACATAATGTATCTGTACGGCAATGTTCCCTCTAATTTGCCATTTATCTGAGCGAACACACAAACTCCCTGAGCGGTCCCTTGGACCACTGTGAGCAACAGCAGACGTGTGCACTGTGGTCATGCCAGCATCAAATCCATCCAAGTCACATGGTTTATTAAAATAATCAAATTACATAAATTTACATTTATGTTAGACTACTTTTAATTAACTGCTTTAGCCCACTTACAATGAAAACTTAAAAAAATCTTGTTCATGACCCGTGTAGTATGTTAACACTATTGGAAGTAAAAATAACTTGAACTCCAATTTTGAAAACACAACTTTCTGTCTTTCTTTCTTTTTTAACAAAAGCTCTGACTTGTATTATGAGTCTGTGGTCTGGGAGAGAGTCCTGTAACTCTGTGTCTGCAAAATACAGTATATAATGACCAATGTTGGGCAATTAATTATATAGTTACTTCTGCAAAAAAAGTTACTGAGTTTTGCAAACAACAAAGTTTTTTGCGGCTGTTTACTTAGAAATGCAGCCAAGGCGTTTTTTTAAAATAAACATTTCAAACTATTTACAGAACAATCAGCTCTTCTGCATCAAATCTGATGCCACACAAATTATTTGTGCCACTCCAAAAATAATTTCTGTCCACTATGAGATAAAGGAGAACAACAGGCCTGACAACAGGAGATGTGTCACTCCTGTAACACCTGTAACATTCAGCAGTCGCCTCATTGTTCTGACACACACAACAAAACTATTGACTACACTACACACTAACTACACAAGATTTGAGCTAAACGTCGCAAATCTCTCACATCTCCAAAGGTTGATTCTGTTCATCTGGACGTAGTTTTGTGGGAGAAACGTTTCGTCACTCATCCAAGTGACTTCTTCAGTCTCAGCTGACTGCAGCTTTCCCCAATCTTATAAACAGTACATTTGCATAATGACTGAAACCAGCCCACTGAAGGAACAATGGGCTGGGAGGTCAGTTCCTTAATCTTAATTATGCAAATTCTCATGACCATTGATCAACAACCACTGACCAAAACCCACTGATCAATGGCCATGAGTACCATTCACAGAGAGTTGGGGTGTCACGGCGAGTGAGAGGAGCCGTGTGGAGGAAATGAAGGAGGGAGGATCCAAACGCAGGCAGTAGTGGAGAAGTGAGGGTGGTTTATTGAGCACAAAATAAGGACAAACAGCAAATGGAGCACGAACTAAACTAGACTGGAAACAACTAAACTACAGAGCACAAACCTGGACAAGAATGAGAACGAGCAGAGGAGATGGACAGCAGGGTGAACACACGAGCGAGACACGGTGGTTACACAGACGGACCAGCAACTACAATGACGGAGGACACGACTTAAATACACACAGAGAAACACGGGAATTACACACAGGTGGTGGACACAGCTGGGAACAATCAGTAAGATGAGACCAAGGTAAAACTGAACACTCACATGAGACACAGACCTTCACAATAAAACATCACACGCAGGCTCGACATCAAGAGACAGACAGGAAATGACATATGAAACTAAACCCACATCTTAAACCCAGATAAACAGAAACATGGAACTCTAATAATAGACATAATCATCACCCTTAACACAACAAGAGAACAAGAAAACAATCTCTGATGCAAAATTACACCAAAACATAATAAACTCAAAATACTGGGTCCCACGGACCCAGAACCGTGACATGGGGAATGGCTGCAATCACAGCATTGTAAGATGGCAAAAGATGTACCCTTAGGCCCCCTCCTCGATTCAGAGATGGTCTTTCCCTTTTCACGTAAATGGCCTCCTTGACTCCGCGCTCAAACCAGCGTTCCTCCCTGTCCACGATGTGTACATCCTCATCATTGAAACACAGCCATCACTCCTAAAACGTCCCCCTTCCTAAACACTAAATGCCATGTTGCCATATCATGTTTTTATTGGTCAACATGGTACATTTTTCGACCAATAGGAAAGGGTGTGGGGTTTTTTGGTTTTGGTGTTGCTCACAGGTGGAGAGTGCTTTCAAGCGTTTTCCTTATAAAACGCTGTTTTTACCATTTCTTCCCGCAGTAAATATAAACAATGATAGTATTCAGGAAGAAAACCAAACATTGCAAATATTTTTATGATAACTGGTTTTACGTGGCCTATCAACACAATTTAAAAACTGGTATAAAGTCCACACTTTTTCCATCAATTGCTCCGTCTGTCCTGCTCACATCTCCAATAGTTGTACATGTTGTCATTAACGTGGCTTCACTCCACATCAGCCACACTGCTTTGCTAGCTAAAACACCGGTGTCGGCACATAAGGACGCTGTCATAGCCTGTCAACGACGTTGATTAGCTGTGTATATACGACTGTGAATCGCATCATTGGCTAGATTATGGGATAAGGTGGCATCGTTCTAATCCCACACGGGAGCAGCCAGTCACTCACTGACTAACACTGCAAAACAGAATTGTTAAAGTTTTAATTTTAATTTTTTGTGCGTAACGCAGATTTTCTGTGCGCAGAGAGCTTGCCAGCAGTGAGCAATTGCGCACATGCGCAGTTTAGCGGGAACATTGCTGTACAGTTAGTTCATCAACACAAATACATTTGGATTGGTAGTGAAACTTTCACAATGATAATTCTTTTATTTACACTCTTTTATTGATAGTTTTATTCATTTTAAATGTCTTTAAATGTGATCTCAGAGACTTTATTAACAAGAAAACGTTTCAGGCAGCATTACCTGGGGAATGCACGTGAGTATCATTTGTTAATGTTTCAACAGATTTACAACGTTTGAATTATTTGACCTCCAAATAACGAACCCTCTGCTCTTTAACATAGACTCTCTCCACTTTAACCTCTTACTGATTGCATATCCTGTAAACTTGTTTATTATTTTTGATGTATGGGTTATTTCCATTGTTTTAACTCCAGTTTTTAGTATTATTATTGTTGTTGTTGTTAAAATGGATTTCAAACTGCGCAGTCGTAGATTTTTATTAAATATGGTCTATGAGCGGTTCATTATGGCCCCTAATTCCTGCAGATTGTTGTACAGCTGTTGCTCTAATTATTTGTTAAAAAATAAAAATAAAACAATGGTGAGATAGATTAGGAACAGAAGGGGCCCACAGACAGCCCACGGTGCCCAGAGCTCTGTGTTACGGCCTTGTTTATGGGATCATTACTTTCTAACTGTGATGTTCGGGCCTTCTTTTTAAAGTAATTCCTTCCATGTGTCAGAGATGGATAATAAAATAGGGTAATAAGATAAATATTTAAAGTAGATGACGTGTCAGTGACATATTTTTATTATGTCCGTATATTTCTGTGCAGCTAATCAGATCAAAGTCCTGCAGTGAAACCGGTTTAGCTGTGGTATCTTTGGTATGTCAGTGATGCGAGGCCGCCGCGGTTTATTTCTGTCAACAGAACAGCATCTCAAGGTGCTTCGTTGTGTGAGATGAAGACCTGATAACATCACAGAGTAAACCCACCAATCAACATCACCACTGTGAGCGTCACTCGATTACAGTGGGGACAAAAACACGAAGAAAGAAAGAAAACTCCTTTGAAACCTCGTTTAGAGACAGCGTCTGTCTGCTGATGGTTTGGGCCGAGACAAAACAATAAGAATAAGAATAATACATTTTATTTATAGGGGTTTTTCAAACCCCTCAAAGTTACCAAATGAAAAACATACACAAATAAATGGGAATAAAAAAACATGTAAAACCATAAAACTATAAAAACTGATCAAGTAGAGAGGGTGTCATGGTCCTGGGTCGTGCGACCCAGTGTTTTGTGTTTAGTCTATTTTGATGTTTATTGATTGTTTAGGTTCTTTAAGGTAGTCCAGTCCTTTTGTAGTTATGTTACCCTTGTATCAAGCCTCCCTTGCCCTTCGTGTGTTTATGTCTGTGTGCCTTGTATTGTCAAGTTCATGCTGTCGCGTCTGTCACCTCCCCCTGTACTACGTCTCCCCGGTTCATGTCCCATGTTTCCTGTTTTACTTTGAAGGCCTGCATTCACTGTCAGTGTATTCAGTTTCACTCCTCCTGTCCTGTCGTTAAGTTCATGTATATCAGCTGCGTTCCCATGTGTGGCCACTTCCCCTGATCATCCCTCATGTGTATTTAGTCTCTGTGTTTCTTACAGTCTGTGTCGCGTCGTCTGTGTTCCCACCCTCCATGTTTCCATGCCCGGTCTGTTGTATTCTAAGTCATAGCCTTACCTTAGTTCATTCCCAGTTTAGGTTTCTGTTTAGTTATTGCTTTTGAGCTGCCCTTATTCTTGTTTGTTTCTCTTGCGTTACCAGCCACAATAAAAGGCTCGCTTTTGTTTAAAGTTTACTCCCGTGTCACTCGTGTCTGCACCTGAGTCCTCCACGCACTCTCCACACGGTCTGTCACAGCGGACCGTGACAGAGACAGAAGGACCTGAAGACCATAGTATCAAAACATTCAATCAAAGGGAAACTGTGTGTAGTCTCTGTCGTAGGGATATATTTTCTACAGACACATTCAGAAGGAAAAACTGAGAGTTAATCCTGATGTTACCTCTGTGACTTCAGGAGGATGTTTTAGTGTCAGGGAATGCATTAGAATTATAATAATAAAACATCTGAAGCTCAGGCCTCCTTCTTCCAGCCACTGCACCCAGCTCTTCCAGGGGACACTGAGATGTCCCCAAACCAGCAGAGACGCATCATGCATGTCCCAGCTCTGCTCCGGGGCCTCTTCCCAGGTCGAAATGCCTGAAGCAGCTCACCTGCAGGGCACCCAAAGACACCCTGCATGTGCCAGGAGGGCACCTTGTCAGGTGTCTCTTATTCCTACAAATAATGGAGGAAAAACTCAACAAGCACATCATGTCAGACCCGCAGGCCTCTACAACGACACACATCATTTTCTCATGTGTCAAACTTTCCAGATACTGCATGACAATGATTTCCACCTTCAGGCCAAACTATAATTAACAATAACACTAAAGCCTAGCGACAAAGATCATCCTTCTCTGTCTGTCAAGATTTGACAAGTTGTGTCTGGTGCATGACAGCTGGATAGATGGCCCGAGGCCGAGCCGAGGTCCCACCCACTATTTTTCAGCGGAGATGGCAAACGATGAGAATGAGCAAAGAAACAATACCGACACAATCGTCCGCTCACTCTGAGTCAGCATGTGAAGAGCTGGAGTTACGCTCAGAGAAATGAGCTCTGTGGTCTCAAACTGGGCTGTGTTGACTTAAAGCTGGTCACAAACACATCCTGCTCACACAATTGTTAAACATCAGATATACGAATCAAAGTTTTTCTGTGGTGGTTTTATTAACTGTGCTTTAGCCCCGCCCAGCGTCCTTCGCAGCACAAACAAGCCCGTCCATCAAGTGTAGCACTCACCATCCCTCTGAACTCTTTTGTTCTTGCAGATCACAACAGTTTATACCTGCTTGCAGCAGGATGATGAGCTCCGAAGGCAGGTAAAGGAGCCAGAAGAGAGCACCTGCATGCGTCCCGGTCGTCTCACAGCCAAAACTTTAACATCAGTCAGGAGCTTGTTTTAGGAGGAAAGCGTCTCGTTCTGCTGTCTCCGTCTCCCTCTCTCATATCCCGCCACAGATAATTTCTGAGCATGTCATCCTCATCCATTAAGTGCCATTCTGGTTCTCTGACTCCGATAACTCAGTCAAGATTAGACTTCATGAAGGCAGACTGACGCCTTGGTAAGTGAACACAAACTCCAGTTTGTTCTAAACAGAGGTTTGATTTAGTGCAGTTTATAATTTAACCTCTTTGGTTACAACTGCGTCAGCCTGACTCACGAACTGAAGTAAAAGTGCATCATTTCTGGAGGATGGTGCATAAAACTAATTTAATAATTCTGTAATAAAATATTGATTTCACGATAAAAGTAAATTTCAGGATCTCAAAATAGGACACAGAGTCAGATTACCGGTTTCAAAGGTTTCTATCGACACAGGAAGAAACAGTTGGTCTGAGGAGAGGCAGGTACGTGAGGTCAACCACAGGTAAGCTTCCCTCCACACAGGTGTGTTTTCCACAGTGAATGCTTGTCTCTGTGACTCTGGAGGAGAGGGCTGGTACACTGGAGGAGGCAGATGGAGACAGCAGGTAGGTACATAGAGAGAACTTCAGCTGAGAGGCTTTTTTAAGGCTGGAGTAGTTACCACTCTGACACAGTTACCACTCTGACAACTGTAACCATCAGTGAATGGATGGAGAAACTTCTCATACATGTGAAGGTGGCTGGATTGATGGAAGGCAGGCTGCTGCACGGTGCTGTCATGTTTGCTGTGTGCGACAGGCAGAAAGGACCTAAAATGCAGACTCACCGGAGGAATTTAACTCAAAACTCGGTTTTATTGCTGGACTCCAAAAGAACAAAACAAACTGGGGAAACTGTCATGGTCCGTGGGAGTTTCCATCTGTGGCTGCTGGTCCCCTCTCCTCCCCTTTGGGGTGGAGCCCACCTGGACCTCATTGCATGCAATCAGCAGGAGGGCTTCTTAAACCCTGAGCAGTCTACCATGCCTCACTAGTTCATTGTGTGCCATCCGGCGGTAACTTGGCCTCTAGTTTTCTTAAACTCATGATCTCTCCGTGTACACAGGTTGACGTGGCTCGAGCTGCCTGGAGTGTTCTCACCTACCTGTCCTGGTGATCCTTGGCTACTTCTCCTGTTCGGTTACCTGCCCTCAGCCTGCCTCGACCCCCCCGGACCACCCCTCCTCAGTGCACTCTGTATCGGGCCTTTTAAGTAAGGACAATTACTATCTCCAGTCATCCCCCCCAGTCAATAACTCATAATCTCGTTTTAATTATTGTTCTTCGTCTCCTTATAGACCCTCCACGGTTCCCCCGTCCCCGTTGGTTCCCCCTCGTTGTTCCCCACACCTGTCGGCAGCTTGTCCCTCAGCATCCCTCCCAAACCTTTCCTTCTTTTGTGGCTTCCTTAGTTAAATAAAGCTTTTCCTGAACTGCTCACCTGTGAGTCTGCTTTTGAGTCCTTTCCCTGGGCAAAACCGTCGGGTTATGACAGGAAACACATGAACTAAACGGGCAGCTGGGCAAAACTAACAGCAGGGAACGAGGAAGAAATACAAGAGGCTAGCGAGGGAAAACTCAGCTCGGACTAATCACACACAGACACATGAGACCGGGCAAAACACAATACACTAACCCAGTGGTTCCCAAACTTTTTTGCTAGGCCCCCCTTTGTTTTACAAGAAAAATGTTTGCGCCCCCCACCACCTAACCCCCCCCCCACCCCCCCACCCACAACCACAACCACATCCTCCAACCACACACACCCATATTTTGTTTTCAAACTGCGGTTGCGGTTTATTTCACACCTCAAACATTTAGTAAACAATTAAGCAAATACTTCAAATACTTCTAATAAATCTTCAATAAATTACAGACCGTGAGTGAACCACTTGTGTTCTATTTCAAGATGACTGTACCCCCTCCACGGGGCATGAGGGGTCACTGAGCGGTTTCGACTTTGGACTGACGTGGCAGCTTCCACCATCAAAGCACATTGAAAAGGAAGATGTTTGGGATGAAACATGTCCACCGACGTTTAGAGTCAGAGCCAAGAAGCAGCCAAGCTGCTCTGTCTTCACATGGAGACCCGATGATGTTCTCAGACACCAGGTGTTTGGATTTTTATTCATTTACCATTAAATGAACCAACAGTAATTGTTTTATGCCTCTAATGTTTAAAAATTAGTTTAAAAAATGAATCGATTGAAAACACAAAAGTGTTACCTCAAAAGGAAATCCTGTGCAGACAAGCGAGCTGCCCTGTGAAGTCTGCACTGTCAGAGTGCTTATTGGTGGGTTGGAGGTCAGCAAGCACCAAAATGATTATGCTTTGGAAATATTGAAGTTTTAAAGCACAGAGTGTGTAACCTCAGCAGCTGCATGCATGAGAGATGAGCTCTGAGGAGGCAGTGCTGTCACGCCGCATTAATGACGCGCCACAGCAGGGGTGGGAATTCCAGGCCTCAAGGGCCTGCAGGTTATAGATCTCATCCTGGGTGAACACACCTGAATCAAATGATTAGTTCATTACCAGGCCTCTGGAGAACTTCAAGACATGTTGAGGAGGTCATTTAGCCATTTAAATGAGCTGACACGTCTAAAATCTGCAGGCCCTTGAGGCCTGGAGTTCCCCACCCCTGTGCTCCAGCTTCAAAAACACATCTGCGTGTGGCCTGTCTCTCTCTGTATGAATGCTTTGGCGATTAAAGTCAAAATTTGAATATATCTATAGAGTTTTATGAGTTCTGACTTCTGCAGCTCTTTTCCGTCCACCCAGCTCTGAAAATGAAATTCATATTTGTGACCTGGCTGTGACTTCTTCAGAAATAGATTTCAGCTGGTGCAGACCGTGAGCAAACCACTGGCTGTCTGTGATCCATTTCATTGAGATGACTTCAAACACCAGAGCTTTCTGGGTCACATCTAATTCTTGTCATGGTGCCACGACAATAACTTGGTCTTAAACACCAAAAAGACCAAGGAGATCATTGTAGATTTCCGGAGGAAGGGTCATAACAACCATCTGCCTCTCTTCATTGGCAGTGAGGCGGTGGAGAGGGTGAGCAGTTTTAAATTCTTGGGGGTAACTGTGACCGAGGACCTGTCCTGGGGCACAGTTGCACGGAAGGCCCAACAGCGCCTCTACTACCTGAGGAGACTGCGGAGCGCACACATTCCCAGATCTCTGATGTTGAACTTCTACAACTGTGCCATCAGCAGCGTTCTGACGTATGGATTTCTAGTGTGGTTCCCCAGCTGCACCAAGGCCGATCAACAAGCACTCCAGCGGGTGGTGAAAGAAGCTGGCAGAATTATTGGAACAAGTCTGCCAGAGATCAGTAATATCTTCCCCACTCGCTGTCTGAGGAGGGTGCACAGTATCCTGCGGGACCAACATCACCCTGCGCGCCACCTTTTCCACCTGCTGCCCTCAGGGAGAAGGTACAGGTCTATACAGGCCAGAACATCCAGACTGGCCAACAGCCTGTATCCACAGGCTGTGAGGCTCCTGAACTCTCTGCCCCCCTCTCACGGACAATAACCATATCCAACTTCTTAATAGCACTGAACTGGTCTGCATTGGTGCATCATATCTTTATTCTCTTTCCCCCTCCTGCTCCCCCACCCCCTCTTTCTTAAATAGATAACTATCATATCTGACATCATATCTCACAGTACAATAATATTGAACGGGTTGCATTGTTGTGCTTTGTCATGTTTCTCAGATCTTTGTCTGAATTTCTTATGAACATTACTTGTCATGTTCTCATGTTGTTGCTAAGGATTGTCTTATTGCACTGGAGTCACACTGGGTTAAATATTTACACTTGGGTTTTAAGGGGTATTTATTATTTTCTTCATAATTTTATTTACGGGCTGTACGGAAGCCCCAAACGCAATTTCATTGTTCTCTGACAATGACAATAAATACTTAAATAAAATTAAAATAAATAAATTTCACACCAGCATTTCTACGACAGGTTTTAAGGTTGTGAGCAGCTCTCTGCTAATAACCACTCATCACAAGTTAGCTTCAGGCAGGATGAATATTTCAAAAGGACAGCTTTATCCAGTCTTATTCATCTGACTGTAAATAATGAATAGCTTAAACACACACACACACACACACACACACACACACACACACACACCACCACCACCACCACACAGTACTGACCCACACATATAGTTCTTACACACACACTGGACATTCTGGACATTGTTTTCACTTCATCACTTAAATCACTTTAATAATATTTGCACTGCACAAGACACTAAATAATGTGGATTGCACAACACTGGTCATTATATTCTTCATTTCCAGTTAATACTTGTACAGCTGCTGTTGTGTATATATATATATTTATATTTCTTCATACATTCTTATATATTTCTATACTGTGTATTGTGTATTTTGTTGTACACTTATTTTATTTTCAACTTTAATTTATATATTTTATTTTATTCCTTCCTAGTTAAATTTACCCTTTTTAATTTTCATATTTATTTCCCACCTTATTCATAGCCTTTTCTTTTTTTCTTTAGGTCACGAGCAGTTGTCTAAGCATTTCACTGCATATCGTACTGTGTATGACTGTGTATGTGACAAATAAAATTTGAATTTGAAATTTGAATTTGAACACACACACACACACACACACACACACACACACACACACACACACACACACACACACACACACACACACACAACTGCAGCTGCCCCACATCAGAGGGGAAACAGTAAAAGTTCAACAGCCCAGAGGTTTCCCTCCTAATTCTACCAGTTTTCTATAAATTCATACGCAGCACAACTCAGAGGGCTGGACTTTTCCTTTTTAACAGTGCTGTATGTAGTTAATCAGGATGTTCCCCACACATGAAAAAACCTAAGCCAAACCAACATAAAAGAATCATAGACATAAATAAACTAAGTACTGTGTGCTTGGGTTATGCATACTGTTGTAAAGATAAAACATTCAGAATATGAGCGTTATGGTATAAAATAATATCACTGTATTATAAAAAATAGGAACTGCAGCAGCACTGCTTTTAGCTAACGGTGTTCATTTGTCAGATGGATTTGTTGGTTGGTAATCTCAGAGATTCTCGGTGGGCTTCAGGTCTGTGGGAAAATGGTTCTTTGGTTCC
This sequence comes from Maylandia zebra, assembly GCF_041146795.1. Lineage (NCBI taxonomy): Eukaryota > Metazoa > Chordata > Actinopteri > Cichliformes > Cichlidae > Maylandia > Maylandia zebra. Next base: position 24,267,840 of record NC_135168.1, on the reverse strand, counting down.
GGGTAATCTGATGTGGATCAAACCGGAGTCCGATGAATCCCAGCTTTGTCATCCTGGAATATCCATCAGGAAATCCTGCTGACTCAGGATGTTCACCCAGTCTGCTCGTCTCATTTTCTTTCCATGACGTAGTTTCCTAATGCTGCTGTGAACTTTGACCTTACCATCTGAAGCAACCCTAGAAACTGCCCCACCAGCAGTGACGACGACCTGGCAGAGAACTGTTCCAGCCTCCAGCCTGATCCACATCAGATCACCAGGACTTGGACTAAGTGACTGTCTGAGGACCCATCTTCAGATATGTCTAAGAAACTAGAGGCTGCTCACTGCAGTCAGGATGAAACAGCCTGAAATCAGCTGAAACACAGCCATGACTGAGATAATGGTCCACAGAAGATTCTCACATGTATGCTCAAATTCACAGGCAGGGAGGCATTTAACCTTATCTGTGTGTGTGTGTGTGTGTGTGTGTGTGTGTGTGTGTGTGTGTGTGTGTGTGTGTGTGTGTGTGTGTGTGTGTGTTTCCTTCGTCTTTCTTCGTTGTTGTGTCACATATTTTCATTCTCATGTCCAGAAAAAAAACCATGAAACAGCCTGTTGGAAAAAAGGCTTTTTAATCATGACGCCGTTTCCTGAAACTTCGTAATATTTACTACACCTAAACATCCAGCAGCTACTGAATCGACTAATTGGAAACATGAGACAGTCCCTGGCAGCAGCAGGGACCTGCTGAGCTCTTTCAAATCCCTCCTGTTTCTGCTCAGATACTCCGGTTAAAGAGCTAATTATGTTTGGGAGCGGTCTTCCAGCCGCTTAACACACACCGAAACATACGCACAAGCACAGATGCACGGATATATCTGAAACCCCTAAAAATGTTTTCTCTGACCTTGGTGCTGTGAAAGTGTCCATCCATCATGGGTCAGTATCCGAACGTTCTCACAGCAGTAAATCAGGCAAACACGGACAGAAAAGCCAGAACGTCATCAAAGAGTGAAAGCAATGTTCTGATTGCACACGATTGATCGCAGAGCGTCAACTAAAAGGAACAGCAAGTGTGCAGCTCCTTCTCTTTGATAACACAGTGACAGTGAGAAGGCACCGCTGATGGCATGAGAGAGCAACTCGGGCTTGGTATCTTGCCCAAGGATACAGACTGGAGCAGACAGGGATTGAACCACCAACCTTCCCATTACTGGTCACCTTCTGAACTACAGACACCCACTGTGTGTGCGCGTCTGCGCGTGTGTGAACGATTTCTCGGATGGATGCCAGCGTGATTCCTCACCTGCACGACCAATTCCAATAAATTCAAGTGACAATGAATGACAAATGGCCATTGCAGTAATGTGGACATCTCTAACGGGTGACTGGTGTGATGAGAAGAGCATTCACAGGGCGCCCAGAATAAAACAGCATAAAGAAAGAAACACGTGACTCAAAGGAAAGAAGCGCTAAACCAGTTTTCCACACATTTTAAATATGAAAAGACAATAAAACTGTGATTACTAGATGATATTCTGGTCAGAAACAATGTCAGATTCTTATAGGTTGTATAAGATGATGTGGCCGTTTCTTGGTCCGGATGGTGTCAGTGCTGCGAGGGTGCAGAAGCTGCATCATCATGGAGACGAGACAGCCGGAAAAAATGAGGAGCCATCAGAGTTTTTGTCTAAACAAAAGAAGCAGCGATGCGCCACGCTGCTGCACAAGCTCTATAACCACAGAGGCTTCAAAGGAAAGAAGAGGTCCGTATGGTGAGTGCAGCAGCTGTTTTATTGTTATATTGTGTGAGAAGAACTGTGGAGAAACGCAGACTTAATAAGACAGAAACAACATAACACTGTGAGGAAAAGGGAGATGGCCAAACCATCTAATACCAGGTAAATTATGAGATTATTTAGCCCTGAAATGAACCGTTTGTGGCTGAGCAAGTCTGTCTGGAGGCCTGAGCAGAGATGGATGCTGGCCAGCAGCAGGCTCAGAACCCACAGTCCATCCGCTGACACTGAAAACTGCAGAAAATATGAAGCAAAGCAGCCAATGATCACCCGAAAACAGGAGCAGCAGTCACGCTTTCTGCTGCTGCGCTGAAAACCTTTTTCAGGGAATAAAGATCCGTGGCAACGCTGTTTGATTTACACTTCTGTTAAGTTTTCTGTCAGCTCTGCACTGTCTTTGCCATGACCTCTCTCTCTCTTTGTCTTGGTCATAAAATGGAAAATATTCAGTTATTCCATCATATATATATATATATATATATACACACACACATATATATACACATATATATAGTATACATTATAAACTGGTTATGGAGACTTTTCTAAAATCATCATAGGGTTGCTTTTGTGTGAGACCCAAGTGCAGGACTCAAAACTCAAAAGCTGCTTTATTATTAAACTAATGAAACATAATCAGTCTGACAAGCCAGGAACCAGGAAACAAACAACCAGGAACCAGGAAACAAACAACCAGGAACCAGGAAACAAACAACCAGGAACCAGGAACCAAGCCAAAGGACCATGGACCGTTGGCTTGGAGTTTTTAATGCTGAAATGGCGCTCTTATTATCTGCCGCGAGAGTTCTCAGCTGTGTTTTTGGCCATTGTTTACATCCCGCGGCGAGCTGACTCCGCGGCAGTGCTCGGCAAACTCCATGACGTCATCAGTGCATTAGAGACGCTGTTTTTATCGTCGCTGGTGACTTTAATAAATGCAACCTATGGACAGATCACCTGGACCTGCCAGAACCGCCAGACCACCCAACCCCCTCCCCCGCCAGAGGTCACAATAGACCAGGTGCACAAAGCCCTGAGGAGGATCAACCCCCGCAAGGCAGCAGGACCAGACAACATCCCAGGACAGGCTCTTAAAGCATGTGCCAATGAGATGGCGGAGGTTCTTTCTTCAACTTCTCCCTCAGCCAGAACACTGTCCCCACATGCTTCAAGACCACAACCATCATTCCTCTCCCCAAGAAAAGCCCAGCCACCTGCTTGAACGACTATAGGCCAGTTGCACTCACTCCAATGATTGCGAAGTGCTTTGAGAGAGTGGTGCTGGCCTACATCCAGAGCAACATCACAGACACTCTGGGCCCCCTGCAGTATGCCTACCAGTCCAATAGGTTTACGTCAGACACCATCGCTGCTGCCCTTCACTATTCACTCTCCCACCTGGAAAACAAAGACTCATACATACTGTCATCCCACATAAACTCACTCACAAGCTGGCAACACTTGGCCTACATCCCACCCTATGTGACTGGCTACAGGACTTTTTGACTGGCAGGCCCCAGTTCGTCAGGATCGGCAACAGGACTTCAGCCAGCATTATTACAAAAACTGGCGTCTCGCAAGGTTGCGTCCTCGGTCCCATCCTCTACCCCCTGTACACCCACAACTGTGTCACCTCCAACAAAGATAACATAATTTTGAAGTTCGTGGACGACACTGCAGTGATCGGCCGTATCACTGGAGAAGATGAGGCGGCTTACAGGAGAGAGGTGACCGGTCTGGTGTCATGGTGTGAGGATAACAACTTCACCCTCATCACTGGCAAGACAAAAGAGATGATAGTGGACACGACGGAGAAGAGGAGGCCTCACCAGCCACTGTTTATCTGGGGGCTTGAGGTGGAGATGATGAGAAGCTTAAGATACCCGGGCCTCTACATCTCTGAGGACCTTACCTGGACACTGAACACCACACAGCTGGTCAAGAAGGCTCAGCAGTGGCTGTATTTCCTGAGAAGGCTGAGGAAATTTGGTATGTCAGCCAAGATCCTCAGCAGGTTCTACAGCTGCATTGTGGAGAGCACACTGTCCAGCTGCATCACTGCCTGCAGAGAGTGATAACAACCACGGAGAAGATCACCAGGACCCCGCTGCCCTCTCTGCAGAGCATCTATAATCGCAGAGTCCAGAAGAGAGCTGCCTCCATCCCCAAAGACCCCCCACACCCCGAACAGTTCTGGTTCCTCCGGTTTCCCTCTTGTGTGTTCTGACACAGCTTAGCAGGCTATGTTCAGAGATGCTGAGCACATCACCCGGTAGAGAGCAAGTGGTCTTCAGAGTTTTGGCTTCTGAAGCGCTGAATGAAGCTCCTCTCCAAAGCTCACATCCATGAATCTTCTCTGTGGTCTTCCTCTTTCCTGCTGCCTGGCATCTCCATCATATTCACCTTCCCTCTTCTGTGCACGTCCAAACCATCTCAGCCTCTCTGACTCTGTGCTGGCCCTCATTTCTAATCCCGTCCATCCTCCTCACGCCCAGTGAACATCTGCACATACTTCTGTTTACACCCTTTAGCACATTTCCATCTCTATCCTTAATCACGTTTTCTCTGGATTACTATGGGCTCTTTACCTCACAGCAATAAGCACAGAAGCACTGAATGTATTTTAGATCAAACACAAGGAGTAGTAAACCAGTCTAAATCATGCTGGATGAGTCCGCCACTCGTCCAGCATCCTAACACGGCAAGTCTAGCTCCCTGAAACAGACGTCACGTGTGCAGTAAAGAAGCCAAAAATCAGGCTTTTGAAATCCAAAGAACCACAGAGAACTGAAATGAACCAGGAATAACTGCTGAAAGTAACATCAGACAAAACTCAAGCTCCCAGGAACCCCAGCACACGTATGTCAAAATGACCACGGAGTAAACCAGTAAACCAGGTGATTATCTGGACAACAGTCACACACCGCAGGACAAAGCAGCTTAAATGACATACATATTATGTATATATTAATTACATATTAATTATTGTATGGAAATATACATATCTCAATATATGATACATTAAGTGGGCTTGTGAGCACTTATTAAATGTGCTTCCTTTTAAATTTTCTTGCGCTCATTTGTGTGAATCCTTCTTTCGTGCAGAGTGTTGGACAGTTTGGCGCCCTGAGATTGTGACATAAGCGAGCGCCTCAGACTTTGGACTTTTATTAACGATGAACTAGTGAATTTCTTTGACCTCCTGGATGATTAGTCACACTGTATATCTTATCCACACCCTCCATAAACTCTGACTTCCAGCTCTCACTCAGATGAGCCCATCAGAGGTTATCAGACCCGAGGAACCTTTAGACCTGTGTAAAAACGAAAGACCTTAGGCTGACTTCATGTTTATGGCAGATTAGAAAATATTTGCATGGAGATGGTGATGATAATGATTATGGCATCACAGCGAGCGTAGCAGACTCCTAATTGAGGATCCTTCATTACAGTTTTTTCTGAATACTTAAACCCTAACTGTGATTCATATAGCACAATTTCTAAAACTATTCAGACTTATAGCAAAACCACTCACTGAGTTTGCAAAACTAAAAGCACAAACACTGCTTTGCACTCAGTTTGCCATTTTGTAACACACACTTTGCAAACCTGTAGCTACAATCTACTGCACAGCACTCTTTTTGCAGAACTGTAAACACAACTCACTGCTTTACACTCAATTCCCAAATGATCAACGCACTCCTAGCAAAACTATACACATTTACGGCCATTATTTACACTATTTTGCCAACTGTCTGGCACACTTTCACATGTGAAAACTGTTTTAGATAATTAGTTCACTTTGCAATCAGCCTAAGCACTATAATACAGGTAAGCTGTGTGTGCGGAGTACAATGGAGGGAGCAGAAAGAGTGAGAAGTAGAAGAGGCCGAGGAAGAGGACGTGGAGGTGAAGTAGTAGGATGAAGAGGACGACACGGACAAGGAGGAACAAGAGGAGGACAAGGAGGGGGGAGAGGAAGGGTAGGAAGAGTAAGAAATAGAATTGCTGATGACATCAGAGCTACAATAGTGGACCATGTAATCAACCGTGGAATGACCCTGAGGGTAGTTGGCCAACGGGTCCAGCCTAACTCGAGCCGCTACACTGTAGCAAGTACCATAAGGACATCTTGAAATGAGAATCGGTTAGTACAGTCACTTCGCACAAAGATTTGTAGCACTGCCATATGCCAATGAGAAACACACCAATACCATTGATGTAAAAATACTGAAATTGTTACTTTACAGAATTGCTAGATGACCAGATGCTGGGGGCAGAGGAAGCATGTTCACTGCAGACCAAGTAACCCATATAGTCATTATGGTGATTGCAAATAATCCTATACTTGGAAATAAACACTTGTGTTTGTTTTGATGTACTTGAAGTTTGGATCCCTCTATGCTTATGGATCTATGACAGAAGTATGAGCTCAAACTGACATAGCCTACCTTGTGCACAGAGAAAGCAAAGGCCAGATGTGTTTTGTATTCATACCATCAGTGTGCAGTTGGCGCATTGTGTGCTTAGTAGATGATGGCTTGTGTGTACTGTTTGATACGGAAACACCATTTTTACGAAAGTGTGAAGAGTTACAGTTTTTTACAGACGCTAGGACACATTTCTCAATACTTAGGTCACGTTTGCAAAACTCCTCACACAGTGAGCACAACAGAAGTCTACGTGGGCTAAACTGAGGACCAGTTATCATTGTTTTGGCACAAAATGCATTCAATGACTACATCTCTCAAATTTCATGAATTATCTTCTCACTCAGACACAACAACTGCCAAAAATCTTTGTACGTACAGGACATTTTGCATGTGCTTACATACTGTTTTCAAAACTGTTAAACTTATGGCCAAAACAATAACACAATGCAAAACTTAAAAAGACAGCAAAATCCAACAGCAATATTTTATTGAAACATATTTTAAATCTAAAAATGCAGTTTAACCAGCCACAGCTGATTCTCATTGTAGATGAACATCTACACAGGTGTTACTCCTTCAGTCTTTCAACTCCTTCAATTCTGGCAGCCAGAAGATTCTTTCCTAGGTGTGTTGCCCTAGATGACATAAGATGTGATGTGGATGAGAACCTGCGGCCAAATGGAGAAGACCGAGTAGATTAGCATTACTATTGTATGTGTATCAGTGGATGGTGTGTATACAAATTCTTGATCGTGGCTCAAGAGTTAGGAGTTCGCCTTGTAATTGGAAGGTTGCCGGTTCGAGCCCCGGCTTAGACAGTCTCGGTCGTTGTGTCCTTGGGCAAGACACTTCACCTGTTGCCTACTGGTGGTGGTCAGAGGGCCCGGTGGCGCCAGTGTCCGGCAGCCTCGCCTCTGTCAGTGCGCCCCAGGGTGGCTGTGGTTACAATGTAGCTTGCCATCACCAGTGTGCGAATGTGTGTGTGAATGGGTGGGTGACTGGATGTGTAAAGCGCTTTGGGGTCCTTAGGGACTAGTAAAGCGCTATATAAATACAGGCCATTTACCATTTACCATTTATTTTGGGATTACTTAGTGCAAAAAAAATAAAAATACATAAACAAATATTAACAAATTCTGCATGATGTCTGATTCATTCCAGTAACATATATTGAAATTATAAACAGAGATGTGTCCTTGTTTTACACAAGAAAACACTGTGTAATGCTACATGTTGTTAGTGTTTTTTAGGTCATTGTTTTGTGGGTGACGAAGTGTGTTTGTCGGCTGTCAACCTTTGCTAGTGTTCTGGAAGAATGAGTTTATTTGAGACCTGAATTACAGTTTTTTCTGATGGCTTAAGCACATTTTTTGTAACTATTGGCTAATTTTGCAAAACTCTTCACACAAATAAGAAAACCTGTCACCCAATCATCAAAACATTGTAGTTCTCTTGCAAAAGCAAACACAGCTAGACTAACTCTTCACACCTTCGTAAAAGTGGTGTTTCCGTATCAAACAGTACACACAAGCCATCATCTACTAAGCACACAATGCGCCAACTGCACACTGATGGTATGAATACAAAACACATCTGGCTTTTGCTTTCTCTGTGCACAAGGTAGGCTATGTCAGTTTGAGCTCATACTTCTGTCATAGATCCATAAGCATAGAGGGATCCAAACTTCAAGTACTGGTGTTTATTCAAACACATCAAAACAAACACAAGTGTTTATTTCCAAGTATAAGATTATTTGCAATCGCCATAATGACTATATGGGTTACTTGGTCTGCAGTGAACATGCTTCCTCTGCCCCCAGCATCTGGTCATCTAGCAATTCTGTAAAGTAACAATTTCAGCATTTTTACATCAATGGTATTGGTGTGTTTCTCATTGGCATATGGCAGTGCTACAAGTCTTTGTGCGAAGTGACTGTACTAACCGATTCTCATTTCAAGATGTCCTTATGGTACTTGCTACAGTGTAGCGGCTCGAGTTAGGCTGGACCCGTTGGCCAGCTACCCTCAGGGTCATTCCACGGTTGATTACATGGTCCACTATTGTAGCTCTGATGTCATCAGTAATTCTATTTCTTACTCTTCCTACCCTTCCTCTCCCCCCTCCTCATCTTCCTCTCCCCCCTCCTCATTTTCCTCTCCCCCCTCCTCATTTTCCTCTTGCTCCTCCTTGTCCTTGTCGTCCTCTTCATCCTACTTCTTCACCTCCACGTCCTCTTCCTCGGCCTCCTCTTCTTCTCACTCTTTCTGCTCCCTCCATTGTACTCCGCACACACAGCTTACCTGTATTATAGTGCTTAGGCTGATTGCAAAGTGAACTAATTATCTAAAACAGTTTTCACATGTGAAAGTGTGCCAGACAGTTGGCAAAATTAGTGTTAATGATAGCCATACATGTGTATACTTTTGCTAGGAGTGTGTTGGAAATTTGGTAATTGAGTGTTGTGCAGTGAATTGTGCCTACAGTTTTGCAAAGTGTGTGTTACAAAATTGCAAACTGAGTGCAAAGCAGTTTTTGTGCTTTTAGTTTTGCAAACTCAGTGAGTGGTTTTGCTATAAGTCTGAATAGTTTTAGAGATTGTGCTACAGGAATCACAGTTAGGGTTTAAGCATTCAGAAAAAACTGTAACTGTTTTGGTAGTTGTAGTGCATTTTGAATGTGAAATGAACTGCTTTGCCAAGCTGAAGGTCAGTTAGGAGGATTGTGTGAAGAGTTATGCAAAAGTGACCTAAGTATTGGGAAATGTGTCCTAGCGTCTGTAAAAAACTGTAATCTAGCTGTGTTTGCTTTTGCAAGAGAACTACAATGTTTTGATTATTGGGTGACAGGTTTTCTTATTTGTGTGAAGAGTTTTGCAAAAATAGCCAATAGTTACAAAAAATGTGCTTAAGCAATCAGAAAAAACTGTAAATAACTAGATCAGCCTGTTTCACACAGAGTCTGAGGTGTCAGGGATCATTCTACAGGTTTGTAAAGTGCTTAAAGGGATTTCTGTGTGTGTGTGTGTGTGTGTGTGTGTGTGTGTGTGTGTGTGTGTGTGTGTGTGTGTGTGTGTGTGTGTGTGTGTGTGTGTGTGTGTGTGTCTGTGTAACTTGTATCAGAAAGGTGGAATGTTTTTAATGATGATGAGGTCATGTGTATTGTGAGTTTGGTGCAGGAGGGTGCAGATGTAACACACACACATTAATAAATGAAGCTAATCCACAGACAGAAACCTGCACAGATCTGCAGCTCGTATTGAAACAAATTACCATCATATGTTTCCTCCTCTGTCGACCTGCTGTGTCATCCCTCATTGGTGTAATGAATTTAATTACTTTGTCATTCCTTCCTCTTATCTGTTGCTATTCAGCTCATTACTCATTATTCATCTGCATCTCAAAGCTGCCGTGACTGCCAGGGTCTGCGGCTCCACAGGTCACTGAGCTTTTTTCTGTGGATTCCTCTGTGACAGCGAGAGACAAAATCTTTGTGCTGTTTCAGTTCAAGTTCTTCTATCTGAAAAAAAGTTCCCACTTCACCCCCTCAGAATCTGCCATGCAAAATTAACATGTCCATGCTATGAAATGTTACATGTTGCAGGTTTTTCTGTAGAGAATGAATGCGATGCTGTTAATGTGATACATGTGATCACTGAGCCTGATTCTGCTGCAGATGATGAATCTTAGTGAAAACGCCCTTTTTAGCAGAAAGAAGCTGTAATCAGATTGTGCTCAGTTGAAGAGGCAGAAACAAAGCACAGAGAGGAGGCTACTTACTCTGTGCAACCAGAGTAAGTAGCCTCCTTTCTGAAGCACATGATTACAGCACAGAAGCTCGATCTTCTCGCTCTGTTTTGCAGAACACATTGGAGGGATTTCCAGCATGAACGGCTGTTTAAGGTCACGCTGAAACATCTCGGTCTGATATAAGTCCAGACTTTTACTGGACATTTGTTTTGTGAGTCACATAGAAGTGAACCTGCTGCTGTGTTTGCATCATCATCCTGCTGCATAACCGGAGTGCTCCTGAGCTTCTGTCTCATCAGTCTTGAGTATTATCCAGATGTTTGTTGGCAGATGTGAGACCAGCATTTGTGTTCTTCTTGGTCAGCAGTGATTTTCTCCTTGGACTCTCCCATGGAGGCTATTTTTGCCCTGCCTCTTTCTTATGGTTGAATCATGACCTCTGACCTTAACTGAGCTAAGTGAGGCCTGCAGGTCTTCACATGTTGTCGTCAATGGACTTTTGGAGTAATTTGGTAGACCAGTCGGTCGCTCCCGGGAATGATCAGCACTGTTCCAGGTTTCCTCCATGTGTGGCCCTCACTGCAGTCCCGCAGCCTTACACATGTCTCTGTAACCTTTCAGACTGAGAGATATCAGCGAGGTCATCTCAGCTTTCTAAAAATGGTACTGACTGATTAAACACAGGGTGTGTGACTGTTTCACAAAACACAGGTACATTTGTTTAAAAAGTGCCTTTTGTGCTCGGTCGAGTTATATTTGCCTAATATTAGAATTTGTTTCATCTTAAGTGTGCCAAATATGCAAAAACTAAGAAATCAGTAAAACGAGTAAATATATTCCCAGCTCTGCAGAGAGCTTACGTTTGATATCTTCATATTTATATTTTAACCTCCTAGGACCTGGCGTCCACATATGTGGACATCACATTTTGGGTTATTTAGACCAAAATACTAAATTTTGCTCTACAAGGGCCTGATATCCACTTATGAGGACATTATACTGCTACTGTTCTATTGAAATTTTAAACGAATATCCTCATATGTCACTCTCATTTTTCTTAGAAACAAAAAATCTGGTAAAAAAAAATCTGGTAATTCTTTGTTTTTACGTTCATCAGGTCCCAATCAGCCCAAATATCAAAGAGAAATGCATGCCATGAAAGAGTTCGGGTCTTAGGAGGTTAATGAAGCTTCAACTGAGCGTCTATGACAAAATAGTCTCATCCCAGGATTAATGGAGCTAAAGACAAAAATGAGAAAATGCTGCAGTGAGAAAAGAACTACATGAAAGATGAGCGTGAGCAGATATTTGATGTCTTTGATTTTGATGACGAAAGAAACAGAAACACGCTACAGCTGTGATCAAATCTGTGAAGCAGCTGCTTTTCTCTGCACTCATGTCACAGTTTAACATGCTGTCATTGTTTGCAATCACCTTACGCTGTAATATTAATAACTCTGTGGATTATCAGAAATGCTGTTCATTTGGCATTTCCTTTTGTGGTTGCAGAGAAACCGCAGGAATCTGACCGTGTTTGATTATTGTTGCAATCAAAAAAGTCTGAAACAAAACGCTGAGACACAATAAGAAGCGAACGGAGTCTTTCTGTTTTTGAAACTCCTCCTTTATTCATAACGCTGCCTCACTCTTTGTTCTGCTCGCTCTCATTTCTGAAATGAAAGCTCGCTTCACACCACCTCTGCCTCGCTCTTTTGTTAGTGTCACCTTTTTATTCCCAGCAGGGACAGAATGAAGTGTTTCCCACTTATTCCCACTGTGTGCTCTGCTTTAGCAGGAAGAATTCATGCTCGGGTTTTGGACTTTTAAATATTTGCTTTTTAATCATGAGATTATTTTTAATTTGTTGCAAAGTGAAACAGATTGATTTTTTTTAAAGTGGAAGGTAATTTATTCATTTTCACAGCTTGTGCCTTTAATTATATTCCCTGGACACCACTGACAATCTGTGTTTATGGGAACTACAAGCAAAGTTGCAGCTCAGCGAAACTGAGAAAGTTTTCAGAACTTTATGCAGAGTTGTTATCTTAAAAAAGACCCGGTTAGAGCAACTTCCTCAGTGAAGATGTACAGTACTTGGAGCAACTTGATTTTCCTGTGTGAATGATACAGCTGACACATGTGTCGATATGAATCAGCTGACCTGGCTACAGGTCAGAGGATCTGAACCTACGCTTTAAGCGAGCTGTCAGTTGGCTTTTAAACAGCAGCTGGTTCATGCTGACACTAAACTCCCCTGATGTGAGAGCAGATGCTGAAACTACAACATCCTCCTCTCCTCTCATGAAGGATGCTCCAGTGTCTCCTCTGCTGAAGGAGGTAACAAAGGGGCACTGAAGCTCCTTTCCTTCTTATTTAGAGGATCCAAGTGGCTCGGATATCTAACTCGTGCTAACTGATGCTCAGCTTCCATCACAGCATAGGTTGGTGCCCCGCCTTTGCTTTTTCTTTCTCAGGCTCCTCCCACCTCAAAGAAAATGACCTCACCTGTTTGGGAGTGCGTACTCACAGGTTTCCTGTCTGTCTTCTCCGGGAAGGATGCTGCCTCTGAAACACTCAGTTTGCATTTGCTGCAATTTAGTTAAAGCCATGTTTATTTTAAAGATCTACATCATTTGCTTTCTTTGATTTATTCTTGTTTTTGACATAGTAAACATGATTTCTGTGAGGATCTGAAATCTTTATCATGTCCTTTATCACGCGAATAGCATACACGGCACAGCTCCCAGGATCAGCAGATGACCTTTAGCTTTTTAAATGTTTGACGTTTCCTCTTCACTTCAAATGTGCTTCCTGGTTCGTCTCACCTGTGGAAATTTTACCTGCATTGATGAGACAGAACTTTTAATTTTGGAGGAGGCCATCAGCCCTGATCCATCGCCTCTGGGGTGCGGGACTTGCAAAACTCGAGGCACATTCTCTGAATCGTGTCAACACATTTTAAGGTTTTCACTTTGCAGCATTAAAGGACGTGCAGGAATGTCGGGCTGTAGTTAGGGGCCTGATTAAAATAGAAGAGCATCTGCTCTTTAAACGTCATCGTACTCGGGACGCTCACAGACGCTCCTCTGCAGACGTGCATGAGTACATGTCACAAGTCGTGTGTCACATGTTCAAACGATTACTTGGACGGACAATGTGTTTACATGAAGCCTGCTGGCAGACAGTCTCTCTGGAAGCAGGAACAGCTGTGTAGGTGTTTCAGGCACTGCTGAGGACAATGAAGAGCACAGAGAAGCAGACTTAGGGCCTAATTTCTGAACGTTTTTCCAGGCAGTAACGCAGAGCCTCCAGTGACCTCTGAAAGGTCACCAACAGGATGGCTCGTGTCTCCGCTCTCTTCAGAGCTTCAGACTTTTGTTCTTACCTTTCCTCGTTGTAATTTCGCCCACCGCGCTGTCTCAAAGCAGCTACTGTTTCCCCCATTACCCTCCCTCCGGTTCGACTTTTCCCACTAACACAAATATTTTCATAGTTAGGAGCAATCATTTTCTCTGAGGAGGGGGGGGGGGGGGGGGGCGAGTTTGACAGAGCCCAGAGCTTCACATGTGACTGAATGCTGGTAAGAGGAGACTTCCACACGGAGGCCTCTTCAAACTTAGTTTGACTTCTTTCTCCAAAAGTTCTCAAAGTCTGATTGCTGCAGAAGTATTTTGGTCTCTGAATGTCTTCGCAAACACCATCTGTGCCACGTAGGTGGCGAGAGGTAGAAAGCTGAATTGTTGCATTTATATTTTTCCAGTTTTTCCTCACAGGGAGAAGATGATTGGGACTGATGACTCACATTTACATACTGTTGCCACAAAGCTCAGCGTGATGCCTCTTTCAGATGCCTGATTTGATTCGCTGTACCTTTTTACTCTGTCTGCTTTCTTTCAGCCTATTTTCATTATCACGTTCTCTTTAAACAGTCAAAGGCCTATTTCTTCCACCTTTTAATTACTGTGGCTCATTCTTCAAATAATCCCAAAACTTTTTAAACTCCAAACTTTTGTTGAAAGAAAGAAGAAGCCATGATCAGATAAATTCAAAGATCGATAAACTTGGACTCACCCAATGGTGATATCAGTGCATAGAAACGGGAGCGAAGATTAAAGACATTTAAGAAGAAAAGTTGCTGCATTTGTTGTAAAAGTAAGATGAGCTCAGCATGAAAACAAAATCAAATAAAATGACAGCTGTAAAAACTGCGTCAGTGTCCACCAGGCTCAGGAACTGTCACTTTATCAGCAGGCTTCATTCATGTGCCACATTCTCTTTGTGTTGCTCAGACCTGTACTCTAGATCTCTGTTAGCACCTGGAGGTGTCATTGTGAATGTGTTTGAATGCTGCTCGCTGTTCTTGTTGAATTCTTCTCCCTCTGCTCTGATTAAGTGACCTGATCTGACTCTGTAGGCCGCCGCTGTCAGAGCTGACTCCAGCTCTGACAGCGGCGACGTGTCCCTCCCCTTTACACACAGAGTGGACCAGCTGTGACTCTAACAGGGAACAACTTTTAGCCAAAATCTGAGAAGTGCTCATTAAAGGCTGAAGTGGACCAGAGAGCCAGACTGAGCCTGCTGAAACATCAGGAAGACAAAAAGTGATGAAGGACAGTTACTGCATGGAAACATTAAGAGCCTGGGGGCTTGGAGTGGGCACGGTGCACTACTTCTGCCTACGATCTTATCATCCACAATAAAATGTTGAGGGCCATGGCAGGATGGAGGAGTGTAGACAAAACCGCTTTAAAGAGCAGACCGGGCAGGGTTTGTCGGCTGGAGCAGAGTGGACTGTCTGAACTGTGGTCTGGAGGTAAAGTAGTTCCACCATGAGGGATGAGAGCAGAGGCACTGAACTGGGAAACAGTAATCTGAGGAACCTGAGCAAGGCAGACTGTAAGAGGGAAAGATCTAGGATATTGGGAAGGTTGGTGACTGCATGGAGGGAGACACAGCATGCGACCAACCAAGATGAACTGCAAACAGACCTTCAGGGGGTCTCAGGTTGGTGTCACCGATCCTTAAATGTTGCACGCTCAGATTAAACATTAAGCACAGGCTCTTCCTCACAGACCTTGAATATGACCCCATCCACGAGCTCCTCTTTACCGAAAGCCACGAAGGCTGTTTGGTAAAATATTTATGAGTGCAGAGTGGACTGTAGCTGCTAGATAAACTTTCCACCAGCAGCATAGTAGCAGTGGTTGATTTAAAGAAGTCAGTCAGAGGAAAGGAATTTAATTCAGCTCTAATACGCGTGTAAAATCCCACAATTAAACTCAAAGTGACATCGACTCCGTGCTGTGCACTCATAAATCAGGCTCCCCGCGTCCTCTCTGATGGTGCCAAAGCTGTGTTTGTGTGTCTGAGCTGCTGGATGATGACACATACATCTAATTTATGTGCCGACGAGCTTCATTCTTCCTCCCACGTCACACCTGCAAACAAACAGTAATAAAGTGCCTGTTGGTGAAAGAAGCGTGAGCTGAAATCAATAAGATTTCCAATCGACTGTCACCCTCATTTCCTCTTCTGACTCTGTCTTAGCCGGGCTGCGGCTGTATGGAGTAATTCAGCTGTAGACAAGTATTTCCTGACAGCTTTATTTTCTGCTCTGTGATGAATTCTGCATATTTTCTTACATGATTCATATAGCTCAGATGGTGTATCGGTATTCTACAAAAAACACAGGATACAGATTAAAAATGACACGAAGTACTTTGTAAGGTTTAAACCATTTAATACCTTTTATATTCCCACAGACTGCTGCTAAATCACAAAGGAGTTGAATTTGAGATTCGTTTATTTTCAAAGCCAAGACAGAAAAGCCACGTTCCTGTTTTTTTCATAGACAGATGAAAATCTCTGTCCATGCTGTCTCTGTCTGCCGGGTCCACTCTCTTTAAACGCACACTTTGGAAGTCCTGGCTTTTCCAAACCAGATGTACTGGATGTCATTTAAAACCATGAAATAAGACGGAGACACTGTTCCCTGACTCAGCCTCCACGGAGGCCCAACCTTTCTTTAGAGGTTTATGAAGTAAAGCGTGTGATAGGTGGAAATTTGAGCCACATATGAACAACGTGCTATACTTCAGATAAGCATATAGTTAGAGCTGGGTCAGGTGACCCTGAATCCTCCCTTAAATATGAGATTCCCATGATGCACTGGGTGTTTCTTCTTCAATGTGTTTATGTTGGGTTTAAGTCAACTCTGCTGGTAAACAGAACCTGTTACTGAAAGCAACCACATAGACACCAGAGATGGGCAGTAATCCGATTACTTTTTTCAAGTAACGAGTAAAGTAAGGGATTACTATTGCAAAAACGGTAATTAGATTACCGTTACTTTCCCGTAGGAACGCTGCGTTACTGTGTTACTAAAACCGTGATTTTTTTGCGAGAATGTCTCACGACAGTGACGTAAGCAAGTGCGACGTTCGTGACAACAGCTGTGTGCAGATCAACAATGGATAACATATCGAGTGCGGCAGATAGTATGAGCGTGCAGCGTTTAAAGTGTGGAAGTACTGACCTTACTTTGAGTTTGATTCCATAAAAAGTGACAAAAACATTAGTGTCTGTTGTGCGTGGGAAGAAAACTTCTTTTTACAGCAAAAAAAAGCCCTAAACTTCCAAGCAAGCTCCGAGTGCGCTCCGACGTAATGGGAAACTCACAGAGAAACTCGCGGATTCTTCCACTGACCGCTGCGGCACACCTGCACCAGGGTAAACCTCCGCCTACCCTACTCCTGCTTTACAGGTGAAAATAGAGCAACAGGACCGCTAGTCTTTGACTTTATTTATTTTCTGCTGTGTTTTACTTGCATCTATTTGAAAGACTGAGTGTAAACACAAAAATATATATATTTTATGTGCTGGAATGTGCAGAAAATAGGTTTAAATATTAAACAAATTTCTTCCAGTCAGAGAATGTTGCAGATAATTTAATTTTTGCTTGATGCATAAAGTTAAAAGATTAAAACTAATAAAACAAGTTTTAATGTGTGCCTGTTTCTAGCCATACTATACATAGATACGACCTTTCAATGAACTTAAACTGTGTGTATGAGGTATGCAGAAAAGCAGAAATAAGCGTCTTGCTAAACTATAAAAACAGGAACTTGCAAGGTCTCAATAGGTCTCAAATGCATATTTAAAGGTGTGAAGTCCTGCACTTTAAAAGAAACAGAACACGGTGCTTTCCAAATGTATAACATAGCTCATCTCTGGACTAAGCTGCACTCTAAATAAAGAAATCACATTTTGTCAGCACAGACACAGATAAAGGAAATGTTAGAAGGTTGAAAATAAATCCTCTGACTGTCTGGCTTTTTCTTCAGAGCCATATTAGGACACATAAAGGCAATGATTATATATCTATATATTTTAGCACAAATGACAATATAAAAAATATCAATTCCAACAGTCTATACGTCTCTCTGCATTTAATCATTAGTGATTATTAATCTCTGGCTCTCTTTCACAGCATGCCTTCCCCTCCCCACTCCTAATGGCCGCCCGTCTCTGAGCTGGGAGGTTTCTTCCTGTTAAAAGGGACTTTTTCCTTCCTACTGTCACCAAAGTGCTTGCTTGAACAAGATAAATAAATATAGTTGAAGACATTGTGTTTTCACAATAATTGTCATAACTGTACCTACTGAGGGACAGCGCAAGGTAGACTTCAAACTCAGCTTCATTCACATCATTTACACGAGAAGCTTTTACTTTGAAGCTTTTATTTTGAAAGTCTAGCACACATCTTATTATAGATATGTATGTTTATAGATTTATAATGACATTGGCAGAACTGAGTAAAGTCATATACTCTTTCACTTCCTGTTCAGAGATTCAGCTCAAAGATTTTATCATTTCTGAGTGTGGGGTATGTATGTATCATGCATGTAGAAGAAAAAAGACATTTTTTTAGAGGATTTTGCAGTTTCTGTCATGTGAGGCAGGACATGATGAAGGCCCCAAACGCAGAACTCGTAGACAGACTCAAAATGGCAATTTTATTGCTGGAAAAAAACTCTAATACAGAAAACTAAACCAAAAACCAGAAACAAGAAACTCAAACCAAAAAATTAAGAAACCAGGGAACTAAACTGGGTAATACCAGGAGCACAAAGGAAACACACTGTGAGGGTACGACACAACAAAGGGACACAGGAAAACACGGGGCGTAAATACAGAAGGGAATGGGCGACAGGAGGCAAACGCAGCTGGGACTAATCTGGCTTAACGAGACGAGGGGGAAGAAAAACTCAAAACACTGAACACAGGACGCGAGTCTATCAAAGTAAAACAGGAAACACAAAACAGACATGAAATTTAAAGTGCTCCTATGAAAATACAATAAATCTGAAATCACAGATTCAGTCAAGAAAAGTCCAAAGTTTGAAATTATGTCTCTATGATAAAGTTCGGTTCAGAGGGATGGCTCCGCAGTGGCCTGGGTCTGTGCACCATTAAAGTAAATGGGGTAGAAATGGCTAGGTTTTTGTGAAACTGATAAAAACTGTACAACGAATCATTCCCAAAACGATGAAATGGTTTCGTGTCTCTCTGCGTTGGCCCCATGAGAACTGCTTATCCATCCTTCCAGAGTGCGCGGCAGGAAGATCGGCCCTCCGCTGGTCGACGAGTGACGACTGACTCGTGAGCAGCAATGTTTGGCAGGAGTCACTAGGTCAAGCAGACACGACCCATAATGCATTAGTGTTTGTACTGTGGCAGCGCAGGTATACGATGTTAGCCACTAATCAGACATGAGAGGATGGTTTCTGATCCAGCTGCTGCTCTTTACTTTATCCACTCGGCTCTTTGGTTTCTGTGCGCTGACCTCTGAGCTAGTTATTGTTGCAGACTGCATTAATGCTGCTTAATAAATTAGGAAAACACAGGCTGGCCTTTAACCAATAAAGGCATCATTCAACAAGAGCAAATGGTCCTGCTGGAGCTCTCTGAGCTGCATGCTGTGCTCTGACTCAGCATTAATACTACAAGCTCATTGATCTCAGATCAATCATGGCCAGATAATGACAGTGTACTTTTGCAGGGATGTGATCAGAAACCTGCCCCAGCTGCAGCTGTAAGTGCAAACTCACCAAATAAAATTCAGAGGCTTTATGTTGTGAGGAATGTTCTTACATATGTTCTTACTCTTTGTTTTCCACATCACAGCTAAATGGTGAGGGCAAGTGCAGATTTGCCTTCACACTTTGAATGTTTTCAGGTACAGGTGCGGAGTACACAGGTCGCATCCAGATTTGGTGCTGACACAGACCTGATGGGTTTCAGCTCAGCGGGGTGTTTTTCTGTGAGTATCAGTGTGAATAACTGCAGCAGCTTCATGTCTGTGATGCAGAGCAGCAGAAGCTACTCATTTACTACAGGAAACTTAAGAAGTGCATTCTGGGTAAACTCATACCAGCAGGTAGGATAGGTGTGTGTTAAGAACAAGTGAGAGGATCTGAAACGTCTCCTTGTTATATTCATTTAGCGACCAGGATTATGATTAAGGCTGTGGTTGGGGTCAGTGCTGACGATGACTCAGAGCTTAGGGTCAGGGGTTAGTAAGTGCCTCTGCTGCACCCACGCTCCACCCAAAGGGAACATTTAAGTCACCATCATTAGACATCAGATTTCAGGAAACATGCTGTCACAAAGACTGGAAAAGTGTGTTTAACTGGGTAAAGATGGCAGGTCGCAGTGTTGGGAGCTTTCTGTCAGGCAGAAATATATTTCTACATTTATCCTTGACATGTGCAAAGCCACTGTAAACTGCACACTTCATGTGAGGAGGTTTAATGAGACTGAAATTAAAAGTCTGAATGTAGCTGACCACCAAACTGAATGGAGCCTCTGGGTTATGCACCTCAAACAGGAAGGGTAAATGTAATCATATCTCCTGAATGCAGTCAGAGACATGAGAGGTGGAGGTATAAAGTGGGCCTGACTCATGGAGCCATGTTAAAGGACTGCTGTGCACACCAGGCTGAAAGAAACGGATCTATTCCCAGCTGTAATCGATTCTGTGATCCTCACCAAGCATGAAACATGTCATCCTTCAAATGCCGTGTAAAAATGAACCGCAGTAACTTACTGACAGTAAGACTGTGGTGTGAATGGATGTTTAATACGACTCACTAATGCTGCTAAACGCTGGGAGGAGTGTCCAGTCTTCTCCGGTCTCCCCCGGTCCCTCCCATAACTGCTCAGTGTGTGGGTAACAGCTGATGGCTTCATGTCCTCCCTGCTCTCATCTGCTTCTCACACTTTTCCTCCCATCTTTTATTTTGTCTCTATATCTCTGTAGAAACATCTTTTGTCTTCTTTCCCATTTAAAATAGATTCATTTCTTCCCGAGTGTGTGGGTGAGATGACCCAAGGCCACCACAGTCTCTGCAGGAATAACCTTGGTTCCTGAAATCTGAAAGGTTGACATAAACCAGGAGATGTTGCAGAACCTTCTGAACACAATGAAACCCTTCAGTGTGACGACAGCAGTAACATTCACACACAGTGGTTCTGTGAGGAGTTTCTACCACACGGTGGTCGTCAGACTTTCCTGAGACTTAAAGAAGCAGGGTTGGAGAATGATTCTGTGTGTTGTTGTTCTGCAGCTGGTAATGATTTTGCTGTTTCCTGCACCTCATTTTATATTCTACCAACTGGAAACCACCTGCAGGGAACTCAAGGAAAAAACTGTTCAAATGTAATCAGGAAAACACAACTCTGAGTCTGAGTGAGTCTTCTTCATTTTTATGTGTTCAGGTAAAACCTGAGCTTGTTTTTGAGGTGTGACATGGAGCTCCGGTGATTTTTGATATGTTTGCTGATTATTTTCTTGATTCATTGTTTGATGGACAGAAAATACTTGAGGACAAATCCTTTAAATGTGCTCAGCACATATTTACTTTTCTCTCTTTAGCTGCTCGCTGTGCCATTTCTCACCCAGCTTATCTGTATCTGTCAATCATTTGCTGGTGGAAATTTCACGTACAGCTGTCTGTTGCTTATCTGAGCATTTACAATTATGGAGATCATCCAGATTTAATTAAATGGCACCTGAAGGACAGCACTGAGGTTTGAATTGGAACCATTGAAAAACAACATAATTAAGACAGAAGATTGATTTGACCACAGAGCGTAAGCGTTACCTCGCAGCTGGATGAGAAGAAAACCTTCTGGTCACAAGAATGACTTATTTAGATATTTACATAATGGTTTGTTTAGTCTTTTTTTAATTGAAGAAATAATTCACCTCAAGGCCAGAGCTCAGAAAAAATAAAATCATGGAGAACTTAATTAGGGTTTAGGAAGAATTAAGTCTCGAGTCCAGATGAGAGCTGAGGCAGAGCGCCAGTGGGGACGTTTGGAGCAGGCAGCTGGTGGATTAACGAGCAGCCCGGCCACAGAAACAGTCCCAGCGGGCCGGGACTGGATCAGCGGCTGGAGGAGACTGAACACAGTGAGAAAGTTTCAAAAAAATGTGACAGAGCAGCTGAGTCAACAACCTGGTGTCATGAAGAACACAAAGGCACCCCTGATTCCACTCATGCAATCAGCTCAGAAACCCACTCACAGTTAGCAGTCCTTATACATTCAGGTTATTAGATCTTTATAAGTGATTCTACTAAAGGACTGCACGAAGGCAGTTTTGTACTAATAAAAAAAGAACCAAGTGCAAAAAACTCCTCCATTGTTTCAGTGAAATGATTAATTATTAGAAGAAGGCTGCAGACTGCAAATATTCATCAAATACGTTTCCCATAAAACAGTAAAAGTCACGATTTAGAGCGAGCAGGTGTGCTTTGGGCAGGGCTACAAATGAAGGTGAGGTCAATCTGCAAAAACAGCCCATCAGTGTGCATTTGTCCGTATTTATTCCCAAACATGTTCCCTCAGGTGACACTCAGTGTTGAACCGTGTCAGACTGCGCTCTGATTGGCCAGTTTAACCCACCAGCCTGGCTGCTGAAGCACTCACAAACTGACCATAATCATGACAAACAGAATGAACTGCAGCATTCATGATCCTCATTTGTCCTGATGAGTTTACGGTCTTTATGCCTCCCACAAATCCTGCGTTGGTTCCAGAGGATGTTCGCCCACTGAGCCCGAACCAGCTGGTAGTGGAGGCATGTGTGTGACATGGAGGGGAGTTCAGGCCATTTCCTGGCACAGAACAGGGCTGCATGTACCCACAGACTCTAACATTAGGTCAACAGAAGTTTGTTGTGTTTCTTGTTATTTTGGGGATGAAGTGCATCAAATTTTCATCAGCATCACAGTGATGGCAGGCCTGAGGTTTCTCCTCTTTCCCCCTTCTTTCTTTCTCATCCTCGCACTCTCTCTACTTTCTACTCTCAGGTGGAGTTGTGGGCTGGTTCTGCTAACCGGCACACCTGTGGGTGGAGCTAACCAGTTCCCAGACGGTAGCCTTCGCACCTGTTCTGCATCCACCATCACCTCACGTATTTAAGGAGTCTTTTCCCTCGTCTTTGAGTTTTGTGCTCTTTAATCCCGCTCTCACGGTTGTTCTCTGGTAACTGCTGCTGGGCTCCTCTGTACCTTTTACCTGCCTGCTCTTCACCTGTCTTGAATCACATCTGCAGTTACCTGCTCATGAATGACACTTTAGCTTCACCATTAAACCTGTGACACTGAGCCGAATCTTTGGCTAAGCATGACACTCACAGTTCTGAAATGATGCCACCTAACTGGTCAGTACCAGATTTGTTTCTCTGGAGGATCTCAGCAGAATGACAGCATCACGTGCTGCTGAGGATGATGGCGATGTCATTCGTTTTGCATCAGGAAAAAGGAGCAGATTACCCAAACTGGATTTGTTTCACAGTGACAGAAAATAGAGCCGGAGAACAACCCCATCATAAGGATTACTTATAAAGGACTCAAAGTTCATGAGGATGCATGGTTGAGATATTAAGTCTGGACTGAAGCAGAGGAGCAACGCTGTGGCTCTGCGGCATGTATGGAGAAAAGAGTAATTATGAATCTGTTGCATGAGACGTCACATAAGTAATTATCTCTGTTATCGCTCTGATAATGAAGCCTAGTTTCCTCAGCAGGGAGTAAAATGAGACGCGACTGCACGTCCATCAGCTCTGACATTTAACAGAAGTGACTCACAGTATAACTTGATTACAGGCATGCACACTCCCTCAGAGACCTTTATTCGAGAGGACAGAAGCAGTCTGAGGGGCGTGGATGTCTCTGAGGAGGGTGACAGACGTCACTCGCTGCTGTCATCTAGTAGATGTCACTTTGATTGCTGTCCTTTAAGAAAGAGGACTTCTGAACCTCGTGGGTCACACAGCACAGAGCGTGTTAACACGGAGTGTTAGTGCGGTTTCTAAATGTCAGCGATTAACCTGAAGTCTCTGGTATTCTGACACTAAAGGGATTTATGATGTTGGATCAAAGAGATGGAGATAGAGGCAGAATGACCAGGAGGTAACGAAGGCAAAAAGATCAATACCAGCATAACACGAGTAAGGAAGAACCTCAAAGATAATGAGGTTCTTCCTCATTATTAAGGAAGGACTGAATCATAAAAGTTACACACTGATCCGTGTCTGCATCTTCCACTTCCGCATCTTCCAAAACAGGTCTGAGAGACTTTTTATTTGTTTTCTTTCAGAGGAGGGCAAGATATCACTTGTCTTATCCATCCGTCCGTCTGTCCGTCCAGTGAGTGATTTATCTGAAGCCAGGTTGCCGTGGCAGCAAGCTAAGCAAAAGGGAGGCATCCTAACTAGATGTCGGTAGTCATTAAACATGGTTAAATTAGCGCCAGTCTTGGGCTAAGCAATATTTTGTGTAGTGTGGTGACTGTGTCACATTAGATCAGCGGTCCCCAACCTTTTTTGGACCCGACAATATTTTCACGGACCGGCCTTTAAGGTGTCGCGGATAAATACAACAAAATAAAACTAGTACCAGTACCGGAAAAAAGAAGATCTATTCATCACACATGTGAAAAGACCCAGGAAAACCGAGTTAACGATAAAAACAATAACAAAATAACGCTGAAAACCGATAAAAACCCTGAAAACCATACATTTCACACCTGAGCCTCAACTCTCGCGGCCCGGTACCAAATGACTCACGGACCCGGGGGTTGGGGACCACTGCATTAGATGATCACTGTCACACTGTTTGAGGCCCTGGTGTGACAGCAGATTCGATTTTATCCTGACCTGATCAGAGGCAGCAGGTAGTGTCGGTCTTCATTTACACTCCACATACAGACAGAAACAGATACAGAAGAGCTGTGGATGGAAGCTGTCCTGTGGAGGAAGAGGATGAGGCCGGGCAGCGTGACCAACATTCACGTGTTTTAAATTAAAAAGGATCTCAGACTTCACATCTCTCGTTCCAGAATCACTATCAAGTCACATGATATAATGTGTGTATGTGTGTAAGCTTCATATGTGCAGGAGGAGATGAGATTGACACTTAAATTGACACACAACAAACATGAGACGTTAAACTGTGTCACACCACACGGTGTGTGTGTAACGGGTGTATTAAAAAATAATTTATATTTCACCAAAGATCCATCCTGCAGTGTTATCTTGCTTTGTCAGTATTGGTTATGTATATGTGTTTATTTATATATGTTTATTTTCTGTATTTATATTTTGGGAGCTTTTATTTTGTTTGTGTGACCTTTGACTTCCCACGAAGTCACTTCCTGTAGCTGCGCGCTATTTTCCTCAGTCATGTAGAGGCCCCGCTGAGGAGAGGTGTTCATGCAGAAGTCCAGTAAAGTGAAGTTGCTGTACTGTTTTGTTTTTATTTTAAACAGTTCTGGGAGAATAAATCCACCCAGCTGGCAAAGTGAGAGCTGACTCCTCTGGTCATTCGCACAACACAACGCAGAGAACTAACGGCAATAAGAGTTTAAGGCCAGTCCGGCTACAGTGGTGCCATGACCCGGATCCACACGACTTCAGACTTGCTCATCGTGGTTCGCGGAGACACGATCAACATCAGTTTGGTCACCAGAGGTTGCTTTAATGGACAATGTAATGTAAGCTTTGAACACAAATCCCAAGCGTTCTAGGAAACACTTGCACCTTTTTTGGACTGTTGTTTACAAGGTAAAGTTAATTCTGCTGTTTGCATTGTACATATGTTAGAACAATGGATGATGAAAAAGGTTCAAGTGACGGGTTCAGCTTTGCAATGGGAAGAGGGAAGGTAATTGAGGGGTTGCCTAGTACACCAGTTCGTAGTGCAGGCTCCCCAGCTTTCTGTTCCACTCGCATACTTGGTTGAACATCTTCCGGTAGTGGTAAAGGTAACTCATTCTCAGACCCTTCAGCCACAGCAGACCCAGCATTAAATGACCTGATAACACATATAGCTCAACAGGTGGGGCAGACCATTAGGGATCAGTTGAAAAAGGAATGTGGGGAAAGGGATGACGGGGCTGCACAAGCTCAGAGCAGTGTAAGCCAGCCACCCAGCGAGCCCACTTACCTTAACCTGACTGGGGCAAAGCTAGTCCTGCAGTCAGATGTGAGAGAGCCTCCAGTCTTCAGAGGAGATGGGTCGGATAAACATACAGTCTGTGAGTGGGAGGAGCTGATGAGAATGTACAGTATGTCAAGAAGCGAGCAACACCCCTTCAGGAACAGTACCAAGAAATAATGTTCAAGTTGATGGGCAAAGCTAAGGACATTGTAAGAATAACTCTAAGAAGCACCCCATCGTTAAAACCTTGTGAGAATCCAAATGTTATATACATGTATGACATACTGAGGCAACATTTCAGTGACATGACATATTCGTGTATGCCTATGGCCGATTTCTACAGCACAGTTCCAGTGCCAGGAGAAACTCCTGTAGAATATTGGGTCAGACTGAATAAGGCAGTTGATGCAGCAGAGGAAAGCCTGAAGAGACTCGGACGGCACATGGAGGATCCCTGCCAGGAGGCAGCCATGATGTTTGTGAAGTACTGCCCTGATCCCACCCTTGCTGCTGTTTTCAAGTTCAAGGCACCAGATAAGTGGACAGCCAGTGAGATTCAGGAGCATGTGAATCGGTATCAGCTTGAGATAAAAGAGCGTATGCTCCCCAGGTCTAAGTGTCTCACACCAGTTAAAGCTAACATCCAGACCCCTGCAGCTGATGGTCTAGCGACATCAATGCACCCGGGAGAAACACAGGTGCAGGCGGGATCAAATGAGACAGTAAAGGCCCCTTGTAATGACAGTTGCCTGAAATTACTAATCAGCCTTTTTGACCATGCTTTATCGCAGAATAACCAGGTTGCAGACAAGCAGCTTCCTCCAGGTCAGACCCGACCCAGATGTTGTAGAGTATGCCAGTCCCCTGAACATTCTACCCTTGCGCACTGTAGGCAGAAAACACCTATGCCTTGCATGCTTTGAGCCAAACCATATTAAGAGAAACTGCCCTCGTCGCTCACCGATTCAAAGGCGCCCTGCCTCCCAACCTAATGACACCCAGCCTTTAAACTAGCTGGCCCGCATTTGGTGAGGGGATGTGTGGGCACAGATGTTGAAACCCTCAGCAGTGATGATGTTGAAAAGCATTACATTAAAGCATGTGCAGCCGCACCAGATGGTGTTAAGGTGGTAGTACAAAACAGAGAGTTGGCCCGTTTGACAAACTGTTTTACACTCCTGTCAGCATTAATAACAGACACCACATGCAGGGTATGCTTGACTCTGGTTCCATGGCGTGCACACTCAGTGAGCAAGCAGAACAGAGTATGCTGAGTGAGAATACACTGCCAGAACCCACTCCCTTGCCTCAAGAAATAGTGCTAGTAGGCTGTGGTGGCACACTTACCAAGCCCAAATGCATGTATGAAGTTGAAATGAAACTGTATGTAGAGACCTGTATTGTTCCCATCCTTGTAGTGCCAGGTCAACGTGATGATATAATCATTGGCACAAATGTCATCCGGTTTCTCATGCACCAGTTGAAAATAACCAATGACTATTGGCGCCTCGTGTCAGGTGGCGGTTGTCCCCCAGAGTGTGAGCAGTTTCTTGACCTCATGGCTAATTCATCCCGATGGAGAGGTGAAGAACTCCCAGACAAGATCGGCACAGTCAAGCTTCAGCAGTCAGTCACCTTGTTAGCAAGACAAGAGCATCTAGTCTGGGGCAAGCTGCCGAGTAATGTTTCTATGTCACCAGGGAGCACAGTGATTGTTGAAGCCACTTCATCAAAGTCCATGCCACGTAACATCATGGTTGGCCGCATCATAACGCCATTGTGGGGTGATAGGTGGGTTCCCATGAAGGTCACTAACCTGTTGGATAAACCAGTCACCCTGAAAAGAAACAGTAAGTTGGCTGACGCATCCCCTTATGTTGCTCTTGATGATTTTGAAGTTTTCCAGGGCACCTGTCGACCCTAGAAATCTGTGCAGGAGGAAGAGAAGGATGATGCCCACCTCACTGATCTTAAACAGAGACTAAAACAGGTTGGGCTCAGCGAAATTGATATTGACCTGTGCCATGTTGGTCAAGGGGGGAAGGAGAAATTGGTTAAAATGCTTGAGAAGTACAATGACATTTTCTCCAAGCATGCACATGACTGTGGCAAGGCCGAAGGCTTTGTACACCGCATCAGGCTCGCTGATGAGAGGCCATTCCGCCTTCCTTACCGCCGAGTCCCTCCAGCACATTATCAAAAGCTGCGACAAGTTTTGTCTGAAATGGAAGAACAGGAAATCATCAGAAGGTCCATGAGCGAGTATGCCTCTCCACTGGTGTTAGTGTGGAAAAAGGATGGTAGTTTCAGAATCTGCACTGATTTCAGATGGCTGAATGCAAGGACCCTCAAAGATGCACACCCACTGCCACACCAGTCTGACTGCCTTGCTGCATTGGGTGGAAATACCTATTTCAGCACCATGGATCTGACCTCGGGATTTTATAACATCCCTATGGCAAAGGAAGACAAGAAATACACAGCATTTACAACCCCAATGGGATTGTTCGAGTACAACAGAATGCCCCAAGGACTCTGTAACAGCCCCGCCTCATTCATGCGAATGATGCTCAGTATTTTTGGGGATCTGAACTTCAGTAGTCTGCTGTGCTATCTCGACGATCTGCTTGTATTTGCTCGGACAGAAGAGGAGGCCTTGGAGCGGCTAGAGACTGTGTTTCAGCGCTTGCGCATCCACAACCTCAAACTAAGTCCTAAGAAATGCAACTTAATGAGGTCATCAGTCAAGTTTTTAGGCCACATTATGGATGGCAATGGAGTGGCTGTGGACCCAGCAAAGGTTGAGGTCATAGCAAAGATGACAAAGGCTGAATTGATGGAGGATGATGGCTGCACCCCGTCAGTTAAGAGGGTTAAGTCATTCCTGGGGATGATATTCTACTATCAGCATTTCATCCCTAGCTGCTCCTCTATGGCCAAGCCTTTGTTTGCCCTCACTGCTGGACAGAAGAGGAGAGGGAGAGTTAAAACAGGCACCAATGCTGGTGTATACAGAAAACTGAAGCCCTCTGACTGGACAGATGAATGTGACGCAGCTCAGTCTAATCTGAAAGAGAAGCTGTTGAATTGTGTAGTCCTTACACATCCAGACTTTTCTTTGCCTTTGATATTGTCCATTGATGCTTCATTAGATGGGCTCGGTGCTGTATTGTCACAAATACCAGCTGGACAGCAGAAAGCTCGTCCAATTGCTTTTGCAAGTAAGACCCTGAGCAATTCACAGAAAAAGTACCCAGCCCACAGACTAGAGTTTTTGGCATTGAAATGGAGTGTGTGTGAGAAGTTCAGTCACTGGCTAAGAGGTCATCCCTTTACAGTGTGGACAGATAACAACCCTCTCACCTACATCATGACAAAACCAAAGCTTGATGGATCTGGCTGCTGAAACAAGGGCTGTGGAACTGTTCCAGTCTGTTCAGGACTTAGTGTTGCCAGGACAGGAGTCATTTCCTGTGTCCACACTAGAGATGGACCGATCCGATATTACGTATCGGTATCGGTCCGATACTGACCTAAATTACTGGATCGGATATCGGAGAAAAATAAAAAATGTAATCCGATCCATTAAATATCACGAAAGCACCTCACAAAACTTGCAACATGCCGTAACTCATCTCAGAACGTTAGCACGTCGGAGCAGTATGCATCACGTGATAGAGCGGCTGTGGCATGCGGGACCTGTCAGTGGTCTGGATAGCATTTGGAGCTTCGCTAGCAACCCGGCATTTCATCTCCGACAAAGTTATCCCCGAGAGAAGTAAAGCAAGTGTGTAAGTCCATCTCTGAATGTTTGTAAAGCATTCCTGCGTTAAGCTTAACAAGCGACTGCCTCTTCTTGCTGCTACTTCAATCATGAAACTGGTTAATGATCAGCTGATCGGCTTTTCTGTCGCGAGTCCGTCTCTCTGGTTTGTTTTTGCCCCACTTTGCACCAGAAAGAGGAAACCAGCGGCTGAACAACAGCAGCACGTTTAAGCTTGATCAGCTGTTGTTAGAATTTATTTAATATTACTTTCTACTCGAGGATCTTTTTCTACGTAGCTGACGGCTGGTAACTGTGCAGGGGCGCATCTAGCAAAGTTTAGCCAGGGGGGCCGATAGGGCATTAACAGGGAAAAGGGGGCACAAAGACATACTTTTCTTTCTTATTCTCATTTAAAATGTCTAGCGTTTAATAAATAATTATCTGACACCCAAAGTTTTAATCTGATGTAAAATGAATAGAAGTCAATTACTGTATATAGTAACTATTAAGTCTAATATATATACCCTAGTAAGCTATAGTACTTTTTCCTTTGGGAAGGTACCATCTGTGCAGTCTGCAATTTTGTTGAAGAAAGATGTTGAATCTATTTAATATTTCTTGAAAAATAATTGATTTCTGTGCATTTTTTTTCACACTGCATCAAATTAAGGTTGATTACGTCGATTAAGCATCATGAGGTGGAGGGTGGTTCCCTATTTTTTATTTATTTATTTTTGTTGTTGCTGGGAGTTGGAACCCTATTAGTTAGGTTGCTTAATATTTACGCTAAGTACTCTTTAAAATACCAGAATAGGGAGGATGGTGTAGGTTTATGTTTATTAGATTGATCAGTATTGCTGAACTATGAAATATTTTTTTTTTTGCATACAGGTATAACAGAATAGCTTTAGTGTAGTTGTTGTTTTAAACTTGAGTATGAACTTATACAAAATGCAGCAAGATATTTAAAAAACAGTTTTGTTGATTAAAAAACACTATATCGGATTCATATCGGTATCGGCAGATATCCAAATTTATGATATCGGAATCGGTATCGGACATAAAAAAGTGGTATCGTGCCATCTCTAGTCCACACTAGAGGAACTCCAGCATAGCCAGGAACTTGATCCCAGTATTTCAAAGATATTACCATTTGTCATAAGGAGAAGGCGACCTTCCAGGCGTGAAAGGGCAGGATTTGATGCAAAAGCCATGGTGTTATTTAAACAGTGGGAAAGGCTTAGGATCCAAAATGGAGTTCTCTATCGGATCACAAAGGACCCCCTGAGTAAACAAAGGAGACATCAGTTTGTTTTGCCTGTCAGTCTCAGAGCAAAGGCATTGAATGGTGTCCATGATATTGCAGGACATCAGGGGCAAGTGAAGACTTTATATCTGGCAAGACAATGGTTATTTTGGCCGAAGATGGAGTCTGATACAAAAGAGTATGTCAAATGCTGTCAAAGATGCATCCTGGCCAAAACACCAGAACCTTCTGCTCGAGCCCCACTTGAGAGCATCAGAACCTCCGCCCTTTTGGAGCTGGTGTGTTTGGATTTTTGGAGTGCGGAGGATAGTAAGCAACGTTCAGTAGATGTTCTTGTCCTTACAGATCATTTCACTAAGCTAGCCCATGCCTTCCCTTGCACAAACCAGACTGCAAAGCAGGTGGCTAAGAAACTATGGGACCATGTTTTCTGTGTGTATGGGTTTCCTGAGCGGATTCACTCCGATCAGGGGGCAAATTTTGAAAGTGAGCTCTTGGCAGAACTGCTCAAGTTCTCAGGGGTTTCCAAATCCCATACTACGGCATACCATCCCATGGGCAATGGAGGGACTGAGAGGTTTAATAGGACACTTGGCATCTTAGTCACGTAGAGGCCCCGCTGAGGAGAGGTGTTCATGCAGAAGTCCAGTAAAGTGAAGTTGCTGTACTGTTTTGTTTTTATTTTAAACAGTTCTGGGAGAATAAATCCACCCAGCTGGCAAAGTGAGAGCTGACTCCTCTGGTCATTCGCACAACACAACGCAGAGAACTAACGGCAATAAGAGTTTAAGGCCAGTCCGGCTACAGTGGTGCTGGAGTTAAAAATGAACATCCTGACCACATATAGGATGGAATTCACCTTCACCTGATATAAAATAACCTCTGAGGCTCTCCGTTAACCAATTACACAAAATACACCAAACTAATCAGAAAGCATGATCACAGGTTAGTTACACACACATTACTGACACATTGTGCACGGTTCCTGTTTTTGTTCCCGAGCTGAACTGCGTCTGCTGGATTGGGTCATAGCTGGGCTGATATTCTCCTGCACTGGTTGCCATAAATTAACAGCAGGGGCTTTGGGCTGTTTGCACTTATAGATATGCGTAGCATGGATCCTCGATCCTTTCAAAATGATCAAGGACTTCATTTTGTACCAAATTTTGTACCAGCAGACTACGAGTTTTTACTTGTAGTCTGCTGAAATAAATCAAAATTTGTAACCAATGTGCTCAGCAAGTCCAGGAGGCAGGAGAAACACTGAGAGTATATTTGAAGATAGATCACGCTGTCACAGTTCATGATTCTTATCCAAAGTTACCCTCACAGAGGGTTTGAAATGCACACCGAGGAAAAGCAGGCAAGCAGATTTGTCATATTTTCAGCTAAAACAGCAGCACTTACTGCCAGCATGGCACGCTGTCAGGTGACAGACAAGCAGCTACAACCAGAAGGCAAACACAGACTGAAGTGCAAGAACAGGCAGAGCAGCTGAAGTTCATACTGCTCCAGGAAGCTACACACAACCTCCCACATCCAAACACATACACAGAGGGGAGATGGTTGCCACAGATGGAGTTCTTAGTGTTTAACCAACTCCATCCATAGACAGGTGTACAGGTGCTTCACACAGACATCCGTTAATTACTAATTAATCCAAAACTGCTCCTGTGGGCATAAAGCATTTCCCCTGGTAAAGCTGTTATGAAGAGGGGGAAGCTCCAGAGACTAGAACAGCCTGCAAACATCTGGCACCAGCCTCAGGTGGACTTTTTAGGAGGAGTACAGCTGTGGTTGGCTCCACTTTGGCTTCATTTTTCAGCCCTGAGGGTTTATTGGATCAAAACTTCTGTTTGAGTTTGTTTTTCTTTTTTGTGTTTGTGCATCCCAAATACATAAAATAACAAAACACAACATATAAAAAAAGCTGGTCAAAAATGCAGGTTTGGCTTAAAAAGCATGAATTTTTCAGTCACATCATCATCTTTCTTTCTCCCAACATGTCCATGTCTTCACTCCATATGCCCAGCTCTCCATCCTCAGCACGCTTCCCAGAGGAGAAGGTGTCACTCCAGGTTATTCCTGTCGAGTCTCTGGGATTTCATGCTCCTGTATTCTGGTTTATTTCCCCTCAACGAACATTCCTTTTCTTTTCTTTTTGGGATACTTTTCTGCTTTCCCTCAGTTTGGGTAACATCCTGTTATCTTCAGTGGTTTAACCCTCGTCTGTTATCTTTGATCACAAACAACAAATAATTCAGTGCAGACACTGGATGGTTTTTGGAAGCCCTCCAGAGCTTTGGGTTGTGAGTGATGGAGTTTTGGATGCGTGGAAAGCCTGTCTCTGTAATGCTGCTCTCAGCAGAACTGCCTTACCACACAGGCCGGCACGTCAGCGCTTCTTTCCTGGTGTCAATCCCAGGAATAATGAGAGCTGGTTATCACTATAACAGCAAACACACAATCATCATCATCATCACAGCATTCCCGAAGCTCAGCCCCAGCCCACAGAACCAGAGAGGAGGCTGGAGGGGCAGAAACAGCAAGAAACACGTGAAGCTTGTCGTTTGGTAGAAGAAAGATATTTCTGATTATGAAGACTTCCAGCACATGAGTGTTAACATGCAATGATTTCCAATGTGCTTTCAACAGACGTGATATATACTACCATTAAAATTCACTGCAGAACCCCACAATCATGCTGACGCTTTAACTGGAAAGCTCTGTTGTTGTTCTGGAGGAATGCACTTGGCTTCTGTGAGCCTTACACAGCGGGGGAATGAAGGCTGAGCAGCACTAAAGAGTCGGACAGAGGTTGGGTCAGGGGGATAACAGACAGTGAAAATGATAAATTAGAGCTTGGAGCCAACAGGAATGCACAGATAAATCCAGCGGTTGGGACTTTGTGGGGTTTTCAGAGGAGGTGGGGCGCACTTCTTATTACTTCACTTGTTAGGGAATAAAAATGAATCTCACTCACAGTTATTAGCCCGACCTAGCAGCCTGTTTTTCACCTGCAATATTAATAATAAATCCCTCCCATCAGACGCCTTTCAAAACACTCAAGGCTCAAGGCCACCTTACAACACATAACAGCAATTCAATTTTATTTACAGCGCCAAATAACAACAGTCACCTCAAGGCACTTTATGTTGCAAGGTAGACTTTGCAAACTCCCTTGACTCCCTTTTAACAGGAAGAAACCTCCAGCAGAACCAGGCTCAGGGAGGGACGGCCATCTGCCATGACCGGTTGGGGTGAGAGAGGGAAGACAGGATAAAGACATGCTGTGGAAGAGAGACAGAGGTTAATAACAAGTGTGAGTCAATGCAGATCAGGTCTATTAACACATAGTGAGTGAAGAAGAAACACCCAGTGCATCATGGGAATCCCCCAGCAGTCTACACCTATTGCAGCATAACTAAGAGAGGATTCAGGGTCACATGGTCCAGCCCTAACTATATGGTTTAGCAAAAAGGAAAGTTTGAAGTCTAATCTTAAAAGTAGAGATAGTGTCTGTCTCCTGAATCCAAACTGGAAGCTGGTTCCACAGAAGAGGGGCCTGAAAACTGAAGGCTCTGCCTCCCGTTCTACTTTTAAATACAAGAAGAGTATTAGAAAAGTTTTCAAATCCCAGATTGTAAAACACATAAAACATGATGGTTATAGGTGATATACAGAAGAGAGCAGATGATTTGGGTCCAGTTGATGAAGGCGTAGTGGTGATAAGTAGGGGTGGGGTTTGATTATCGATTTATCGATTAAAATAGATTCTAGCTTGGATAACGTGATATAGATTCATTAAAATCCTGAATCGATTTTTAAATGGAGATTTATTTTGCCCGAAACGGCAGAATCTGAGGTTTAATCTCACAAAATTTCAACAACCACCAAACAGCTAAAACAGTAAATGAGAGCAGGAACACGGATTCTGCACAAAGACATAAACACAGAGCACGGACCCGCAGACGCATCAGAATCAGTGAGCTGTCAGCTTTCTCACCCGACAGCAAGTACACGGACACGCGTGATTTTGATGCGTCGGCGGGTCCGCTCTTTGTGTTCACATCTTTTTTGCGCTAGATTCTGAAGCTGCAGGTGTATCTCTCCAAACAATATTGACTGAACCAGCAGCAAAAGAAGATCCAAAATACGCTTCACATTTCGCTTCACATAAACATCGTCATTTGCTGTTTTGCTTCCACCACAATAAAAGCACACTTCATGCACAGCTCTCTCTCTCAGGAACAGTTTCCCATCTAAAAATCTCTGTTTTCTGCATTTTTCGCTTGCTTATTACCCACCAGTCTACCATTACAGCGCTGTCAGCAGCTGTTTTTTTTGTTTGTTTTTTTGTTTTGTTTTTTACTTCTGACAAGAAAGACTCATTTCTGCTGTTCAATACTGAACAAATTAAAACTTTTTAAAATTATGCAAAATTGCCAAATGCTTAGCTGTTTCTCTAATAAAACTTTGCTCTGCTTCACTTCAGCAGCATCAGGTAACGTTCAGATATTGAGTCGTGGTTTTCTTTCGTTTTTGATCTACTGCAGAATATTTTTAGGGTTATCTGCTATAAAATAAAATAAAAAACCAGGCCAGGAGAATCTGCTTCATGTTTTTCTGTTTTATCCTCAGTTACTTTGACACAAAGGCATCTGCTGTGAAGCTTACACCTTTGATAAAGTCTCGTAAGTGTCAGCTTTCTTTTTATAGATAGAAAATATGGATATGTACTGATAAGTGATCAGAATTAGACTGTCTGAGGCAAAATTTTGAATCGAATCGGAACCTTGTGAATCAGAATTTAATTGATTCTAGAAATCAGGGACGATACCCAGCCCTAGTGATAAGTTCCAGAGACTAGACACAGGCTCGGGCATCCATGCGTGGTGTTCAGTCTGAAGTCAGGAGACCAGGGATACGATGAGGATGAAGGGGGGCAAGTCACTGATAGCATTGAAAGTCGAGGAACAGAGTCTGTTGGCTATTCTGAGGAACACGGGGGTGAATGGGTGCTGTGGGTGGGCATGAACCAGGACAGTGGACCTAACCGTGGCAGCAAGACACACATCAGTGTGCTGGAGATGTTGTCACACAGTAGCCGTTAAATAGTGGCGGTCTGACATGTTATACTGATGCCACAGAGTACCAGCAGCTTTGATGAGGTGGTATCTAAAGCTCCAATAGAACAGAACCTGCAGGTCCCCTCACTGAAGGCGTCAGGTGCTGTGATTTTTGTTTTTCATAATCAGAGGGTGACTGCACTAATAGGATGTAATCAATTACATCTGTATACATGTGCATGTTTCACTGTAGCATCGAGCGCAGAAGCATAAAGACATTAACAGGAGCCATAAATGTATTTAAATATGAGTAACTAGTCTCTTCATTTTGAGCTTTTTAACATGCAGCATCAGAGCTTCTTTAAATTGCTCTGCCTTCCTGTCGTACTCGAGCTGAATCCCTGCCAGAAGTTTTCCTCAGCAATTTCAGCTGAAAGGAGGTTGAATGAAGTCACTGTTTAGTTTGATGATGGCAGCGTTTGAATCATTGGCAGTGCTCCCTCTGCAGAGATCGCTACATGCTTTTATTCCCCCATTTTTATTTTATTTTTTTTTATTTTATTTTTTTTACACAGGAGGCTGAGCCCAGTCAGACTTGCGAACGCTGCTTCGTTACGTCTTTTGCAGTTAATTAACCAAGTCTGGCGCAGTCCATGTGGGGCTACGCATCACATTACGTCTGTGTTTTCCAGTAAGTGCTATCACTCCATGACCTAAACTGCAGTTAAAGATCCTGATTGGATCTGTTTGAAGGACGCCAGGCACCGTGACAGAGTGTTGCGACTGCTGTATACACAGACGTTTGCAAAAGCAGCGTTTGTGCAGATGAAGCTCTTCTTTAAGTTCAAGTTTTAATAGTTTGAGCTGCAGCCATGCATCAATTCACCCACCGTCAATTCCAAACTCTCAAACAAACTTGTGTATGTAAAGGACATGCTCAGAGTCCTCGATCGCCCTGTTACATCGTGAACTGAGCTTTAAGACACACTGAACCCTGGATTGTTTGTTTCATTTGTCCAGCCCGGTCCTCTGAAGCGTGGAGATCGCTGCTTTTCTTCACGGAGGGCTGCTGCTTTCAACTCTGACTGGAAATGCTGTGCAAAGTACAATCTGTTCCTCTCTATTTGTTGGTCCAGTAAGACCGTCCTCCTGCATAAAACGGCCCTGTGCTGAATCCTAGCACTTTAGTCGGGTGCTGCCCAACCCTGAGCTGAGCCAGAGAGTGTAATGGTGAAGCAAAATAGAAGAATTCTAAAACATAACATTGGAAAACAGGAAGAGTGAAAGACAACAAAAAACTAGAATTATCAAGAATCCAAAGCAGGAATCTAGAAAATAGAACAAACACACAAATCTGAATGAGCGAGACAACCGAACCAGAAACTGAAAATATCTTAACCAAGAATTCAGAACAGAATAAAGACATTTGCTTTATTCAAATATTCATACTGATGTTTCTTTGCTTTTTAAGCAAATGCATGAGCACTTTGTTGGGTACAGCTGTTCACCTGCTTATTCATGCAAATGCCTATGAGCCAACACATGGCAGTGACTCCGAGCATTTAGGCATGTACAGTGTTGGGAAGGTTACTTTTAAAATGTATTCCACTACAGATTACAGAATACATGCCCCAAAATGTATTTTGTAACATATTCTGTTACGTTACTCAATGAGAGTAACGTATTCTGAATACTTTGGATTACTTAATATATTATATTTACATATGGGACTTCTGCTCCTGAACCTCTGCGCACAGCGTCTGCAAATCGGGGCTGTACGAAGTCACTTTCATCTTTACGCACGACTGTAAGCTGTCATCTATGAGGCGTGAGCGGTGTTTGTTTTTAACATAGTTCACGGTGGAGAATAGCTGCTGACATGATGTGGATCCGAAGAGCCATAATTGGCCTACCTGGGGTTGAAAGTCTCGATAAATGCACGGCGTTTCGGCGGGTACACCGGCTTCCACGAGTGTGACACTTATTTTGAGCAATGAAAATATAATAAATTATAATTTTTGTTTTTTTTTTTGTTTTTTTTTGGCCTGTCCCGTTTGGCTCTTTTGCCATCAGAATTGTTGTCTAAAGGCAAAGAAAGATGCCCAACGGATTTACTTTACCAAACTGACCATCCCAGCCTTGCCGTAATGGTCCATTTGATTCACCTTTTATTGTTTATTTTATTTTCACTTACTGAATACGGGACAGACTTGACTGGGGGAAAGAAGGGGAGAAAGAAAGAGGGAAAGAGAAACAGCTGAGAAGAGGGACGGGGGAGAAGGGCAAAAGACAAAAACCAACAGAACGGGCAGAGAAAAAAAAATGCATATATCAATCACCTGGATCACCTGCTGAGAAAGAAAAAAGAAAGCAAGCAGAAGAGAACAAGAGTAATAGAATAAACAACATCACAATGATATATGGGAATATGACAGTAAATACTAAATATTAAACATTATTGTGCAGCACATAAGATCAACAGAACACAGTGTGCTTTGAGGTAGGAGCCAAAAAGGGTGTAGTTTGTGGGTGTGATCACCCGTGTGTACACCTGTGAGCATGGACGCGCTTGTTTTTTGTTTTTTAAAAGGTTCCTTCATGTAATAATCTGCTAGAGGGTGTGGGGGGGCCACAGCCCCATCCTCCAGGGCGTGAAGCAGGTGTGGAGGAGATCAAAACTCCAGACATCCAGAGGCCCCCAGAACACAAGAGACCAAGGAAGACCAACAGAGGGGCAGACGCGCCACTGTCCCGGAAAGAGCTGAGGAGAGTCCCAGATGAGGGCTCACTCAGCAGCCGCGGAGCAGAAGCCAGGGGGGGTTGCAGTGACGCGCCCGTGAGCTCCGCCGGCAGCCAGCTGCGCCTGAGTGACCGAGCCCCAGGCCGAGAGGCCGGGGGCACCCCACCTCCGAAGTGGCCCGAGCGAGCCCCAGGCTCCAGGCCCCGATAAGCGGCCACCAAGGAGTGAGCCGGTGTGTACCTGGACGCCCATCCCCGGACACAAAGAACCACCAACGCACCGATGTCTGAGGGGGTCCGCCACTGGCAGGGGAAGTGGTGGTAGGGGGAGATAGGCCTCCAAACCTTGGAGGGCCTGAGATGTCCCCAGAGAGGTGGCGCCTGACACCCAACCTGACATATAGACACAGAAATACAGGCACACACAGATACAAACATCCATTCCCACCCTCATGCTCTCATATGCACTTACTCCACACTCAACCAACGTGGAGACAGACATAAAGAGACGTTGTACACACGATCACACTCCCCAAGCGTACTCTACAAACCGGGTCTAGGTGCCCCCGCCCCTGGAGGGGGGAACTGCACCCAGACCCAGGTGGTGTTTCCCTTTTCCCTGCGGTGGGGGGAGGCAGACCGCCCCGACTCCGCAGCAGCAGGAAGGCTCCACACTCCAGACCGCAGTCGGACGGCCAACTCCTCCTCCTAGCCCCCCTGCTCCAGCAGGTCGCAGAGAATGGGGGTGAGAGAAGACTCCAAACCTCCCTCCACCCGCTCATTGTAATGTTGATGCATGTGTGTTCTAAGGTGCATTTAAAACCCAGGAGGGCTTGGAGCTACCTGCCAGAGAGCAGCAGGTAAGCGCATGGTCCCTCCTGCTAGCCCTCAATGTCTACGTGTATTTAAAATTGAGAGGTGGGCAACGATGCCAGGGGTGAGGTATACACCCTGATGGTACTTTTATTTCTATATTTCAATATCACAATAATCTTCCAATTTAGAACTACACTCCGACGACCTCCACAGACTCTACAGAACTCAGTCCTGCAGAGCGCCATTAGGATGTGGAGATTAACAGTATGATGATGTCATACCCACATGGAGACACGTAAAGCTAACAGGGAGACATTGTGAATATCTGTGGGATTACATTGGAGCTTTCACTCTTCCACTGGGACCAGTTTGGACAGTGAGGTGGAGCAGACGCAAGGCTGATGTCTGTGTGGGATCCACATGAACTGGAGACGAACCTGCACAGAGCTGATTCGACTCTAAATCTTCTTGAATATCGTTATTTTGCATTAAGCCTATTATGACTTAATTTCTAGAGTTACAGGAATAACTAACAGTGAAATTATCCGCCGGCGTTTATCATAAATTAGTTTAATTCACCGATCCAGAACCGCACAGAGTGAAACGTACAACACTCAGACCTGACTGTGGTTCATCCATTACCACGTTCTTCTTAATCACATAATTAAATTAAATGACCAGAAACAGGTCAGGTAACAAGCCTTTCTTTGTCTCCACCTGGCTGAAGAAGCTTTAACCAGACTTTTCCACATTTCTCTGGGAGGAAGTCTACATGCGACCAACTTCAGCCAGGCTGCAGTGGAAGAAAAGTAACAAGGGCCAATTGGTTTCTCCGTTTCATTACAGCCTTTGCAGAAAATGGATGACACTCATTCCTTTTTGTATTTGCACCAAAGGCCATGTTTTGTGAGTTGCTATGAGAAAAGTGCAGAAGGGCACGAAAGGCTTTCTTTGGCAGTTTTCCTTTATTGTTGCTGCTGAATCAGAAATTCAGAGGAAAACGGAAGGAAGGGGTGAAGATGAGAAGAAGGTTTGAGAAGCTTCTTTGTGGGTCGTTTGTCTTTGACGTTTTCCTTTTTGTAGCTTTTTATTGTTTCTTCTTTCCTTGATGTCATTTCCTCCCTTCAGCACACTCTGTGTTGTATTTAGTTTGTTTCCTTTAGTGTCTCCTCTTTCTGCTCTGTGTAGTAGTTAGCATCCCTTTGAGTCTTTATGTTAGCTACCCCCACCTGCCCCTTTGCCCCGTGGTTGTGTTTCTGGATATTCTTTACTCCAGTGTGAAAGTCAAAGAAACGTTCCTTAAATGTTGTCTTAGAACTAACAGAGAACGTGTTGTTGAGATGTTTCATACTTTTGTATGCATGTTTATATTTCTAAATCATTCACAATGAAGCTGCTGAAAGAGAAGCATCGTTATCGATTTCTCCCCTTTCAGGTGAAACAGTCGCAGTACAAACCTGAGTCTTTGCTGAAGATGAAGTTGGTCTCTCTAGGTTTACGTTCGCACTGAAACAAAACAGAAGATTCTGAAGCCACTGTTCCATTACTGCTGTATGTTTTGTTTGACATGCAGAAGCATATAATCCACACAGCATGTGAACAATAAACTCAAAAGCATCCTTTTTCTTACCTTGATGTTCTTTGTGCAAACAGATCTCCTGTCAGTGTGGTTATGGAGTGCTGAACTCATGTATTCATCACTAACACTGCTTTTGTTTCTTCTGAACAACGGTCAGGCAGATCTGAGGTCAGGTCTTTACAGACATGTCTTCAGGCACACACCCGCCTCCCCAAAAGTGGAGAGGGGACGGGACCAGCGATCGTGGGACCACGGCACTTTATTGATAATGGAAATCTGTGTTTGACATAAAGTCTCTCAGTTGATTGTAATTTTCCACTTTTAACGAGGGTGCGGTGATGCATGGCTGCCAGACCTGCTTCATTTCAAATCTCCCACATCTCCAAACCCAAGCTTTGTGCTGATTTCGTTTGGAACTGAAAACACAGATGTATCACTCTCTCACACTGCTGGCTTGTTGTTCCTATTTGAAAGTAGAATGGGAGGCCGAGCCTTCAGTTTTCAGACCCCTCTTCTGTGGAACCAGCTTCCAGTTTGGATTCGGGAGACAGACACTATCTCTACTTTTAAGATTAGGCTTCAAACTTTCCCTTTTGCTAAAGCATATAGTTAGGATGGACCATGTGACCCTGAATTTCACTCACTAACTCACTGTGTAAGTTACTATTAATCTCTGGCTCTCTCCTCGTCCTGTCTTCCTCCCCTCACCCCTGGCTGTCTCCTTGAGCCTGGGAAGTAAACAGGAAGTAAAAAATGACCCAACAGACAAAGATCATTGGTTTTGTTAGCACAGTTTGCTGTTTTTACTCCTGTCGCATTAAAAAGAGTAAGATGATGTCATCAATGATTTTATTTTTACCTGCAGGGAGATTTGATCTGGTGACTCATCCATCCTTACCTGACAAAACCAGATGAGAACAATAATGAAGATAAATAATAAAGGATTGACAAAAGCAAAATCTGTGAAGATTTTAAAATCTCCGCCATAGATGAAGGTAGCAGTGGGAGATGATAGACATAAAAATGATGCTGTATGAGATGTAATGAGGCTGTTTTACGAGGTTCCAACCAAACTAAACACAGCAGCATGTTCACTGATTAGCCTCGCCCCCCTCCCTGTTTAATTTACTATAAATACCACCCTACCCCCCAGCTGTGAAAAACAATTCACGTCGGCCTCCTAGTCATAATCATAAGTAGGACAAGTGGCATTTATTTCTATGATCAGGCTCCCACTTGAGCTTGTTAATTGGGTTGTTAAATTCAAATGGCAAACACTTCTGTCTGCGGTAATAAAGAACGCCATCTATTCATAGTAATGTCATCGTGTCCACATAAACAGAGCAGCGTCTGCAGCTGAAGCTTGTAAAAGCTATGACAGCAGCATTTTTCCTCAGGTGAAGCAGAGCCGCGACCAACGCTCGTGGTTTTAGACGGAAAGAGTTTCTTTTCCTCCAGACGCACCACTTTATTCGACTGTTTGGTTCTCATGTTCAGCCGTACTGAACATCACAGCCACGGCAGAGCAGACTCCACCTGCACATGCAGGTTTAGGCCTGCACTGCCACTGAGGTCCTGCGGCTTGGCTAGTTTATTAGTGGAATGAGGAGAGAGGCTTTCTGGGTAATTGCATGCTTAGTATGTCTGAGTAAAGACAAACAATAAGAGACATAAAGCAGGAGAAGCAGAGAAGTTTACAGGTAACAGCATGCAGTTAAAGCCAAGCTGTAATCTAAAAGTTGATCAGGAGCTGCTGCGTGTGTAGGCGGATTATTCCGTCCACTTTTCCTCCACAGCGTTTGTGGAGTCCGTCCCTACACCATGTCATGTTAATCAATAAATTAAAAGCCGTTAATATTTCATGGACCGAGGCTGGGTGGAGCAGATAGCCTCGTGCTTGGACCACATTTATTTGGGGGGGAGATAGGCCTCCATACCTTGGAGGACCTGAGATGTCCCCAGAGAGGTGGCGTCTGATACCCAACCTGACATATAGACACAGACATACAGGCACACACATATACAAACATCCATTCCCACCCTCATGCTCTCATATGCAATTACTCAACACTCACCCAACGTGGAGACAGACATAAAGAGACGCTGTACACACAATCACATTCCCCAAGCGTACTCTAAGCCCCAGGTCTAGGTACCCTTGCCCCTGGAGGGGGAAACTGCACCCAGACCCAGGTGGTGTTACCCTTTTCCCTGCGGTGGGGAGAGGCAGACCGCCCCGACTCCACAGCAGCAGGGAGGCCCGACATTCCAGACCCCAGTCGGACAGCCAACTCCTCCTCCCAGCCCCCCCTGTTCCAGCAGGCCGCAGAGAACGGGGGTGTGTGAAGACTCCAAACCTCCCTCCGCCTGCTCATATGTAGTGTTGATGCATGTGTGTTCTAAGGTGCATTTAAAACCCAGGAGGGCATGGAGCTACCTGCCAGAGAGCAGCAGGTAAAAGCGCATAGCCCCTCCTGCTAGCCCTCAATGTATACGTGTATTTAAAATTGAGAGGTGGGCAACGACGTCAGGGGTGAGGTTCTTTTGGAATCCGTGTAGCGTGCCCATCCCCAAGATCCCATATGAATGTGTTATGAGAGTGTGAGTAATGTGAATGTCTAAGTTGTGGGATAAAATTGAGGCAGAGGCAGCCAGAAGGGGACAGGGGGGGGGATACCCCAAGGCCCATGTGTGGGTGATTGTGGTGGAGCGGGAAGAGGGAGGCAGCTAGAGATGGGGAGGGAAGGAAGGGAGGGGCAAGTGACCCCTCCCTGGGGCCAGCTCCCCCACTGACCCCAGTAGGCACCCCCATACTCTGCAACCCACCAGGGAAAGGAGGCCCAGGCCCATCCGGACTGGGGCCCAGTTCAGCTGCGCCGCCTGGCCCCACAGAGCCCAGGACAGCCCACCTGACCCCACCACAGAGAAAACTGCACCCACCCCGTCATCCACTCATCTTCCAGACTACACAAGACAATAGACGCCCAGGCTGAGATCTTC
Source organism: Maylandia zebra (assembly GCF_041146795.1). Taxonomy (NCBI): domain Eukaryota; kingdom Metazoa; phylum Chordata; class Actinopteri; order Cichliformes; family Cichlidae; genus Maylandia; species Maylandia zebra. The sequence continues at coordinate 24,224,135 of NC_135168.1, read as the reverse complement.
CTCCACCTCTCCTGTATCTCCCCCTCCTACAGAGTGAGTTCCTGAAGAGAGGAGACCTCCTGCAAGATGTAACAGCCTCCCCCACCAGTTGAAGAGCCCCCAAGGTGGCTCAATGCACTGGTGGCACCCTGCGCCAGGTCTGGGCACCCATACACCCACCCACCCCACAACCCCGGCAACACACCAACCAGGACCCAAGCCTCCAAGGCCCAGCCAGGGCCCCAGCCCAGAGACGGAGCACCCCCAGAACCCCACGCCAGTCCCAGACCCACCCAGGGGCAGCCAGGCTACCAGATCAGTAACCCACGTCCGTCAGCACAGACCCTCCCCTAGCCCTGCTGCACGCAGCCACGAGGAAACCGTCACCTAAGAGCCAACAGAGCCCGCTACCCCGGGTTGAGCCCTCCAAGGAAGATGCTCCTGGGGAATCCCCCAACGCCCCAAGCCTGTCCCTACCCCCACACCAATCACAACAGCGGTGGGCTGTAGTTTGTGTGGGCAGTCTAACTGCAGCTTGCTTTGTGAGCAAGCTGCAGTTAGACTGCCCCCGTCCACCTGTCAGTCAAAGAGGCGAGAGTTTGCATGTGTCACTCAGCGATGGCGTTTCTACAAGCTCTTCATTTCTCTCACTCAGAGCCTCTTTCATCTGTCTTAACTGTGTTTTGTCGTTCCTCACTGGTAACACACAGAAATCCTTTGAATACCAGTGAAGTAACAGAGTGTTAGATGAGGATCTCAGCCTCTGGAGAAGCTTTTTAAATTTAAGACCATTGAGGACAAATGTGAATTCAGACAAAACACAGCTAAGACAGATGAAAGAGGCTCTGAGTGAGAGAAACCAACAGCGTTACTGAATGACACATCCAAACACTCAGACACGTCAGGCTCTTTTTATCTTCGGGGCACTAATATGCCAATTACCTCTCACGTCACCTCAGCGCTGCACAAACACTTAATCCAGCTCTACCTGTCAATCTCTATTCTCGCAGCAACAAAGAACAGACAGGCTTTGGTATCGATTCTGACACACGATTATTTCAAATGAATGCACTTTCAGCTCCAGTAAGTCACCCCAAAAGCAGCAGCAGCTCGCAAGTGACACGCATCAGTAAGGCTATTTGGAGATGGGTTACGCCGGCTGAAGGCACACTGTGACAAACTGCACGCTGCTGCAGATCAGAGAATACCTCGCTGAATTAAACTGCGACTAGTATTATATTGTGATATTATATGTGAGTAGTATTCTGAAGAGGTGGATTAGCGGTTCTTCCCTGTTTAAACTTTCATAACCTGAAGCTTAAGTGCAGCGATCTTACATCATACAACACCAAAAGGAGACACAACATTTATGAGGTTTGGTGCATGCATAGAACACCTGAAGAAGAACAAAAAGTCCTCTTGGCGCCAACAGGAAGTCAACATTTTGAGTTTAATGGCATCTCTGCACATTTCTGAGCGTCATACTGAATGAACTCCTGCAGATGTATTCTATTTGACTTTATATTCAATCAGCACAGTGTTGTGGTGGGTAGCACTGTGGTGTCACAGTAGTCAAACACACTGGTTCCTTTCTCCAGCCTCCACCCACGCTCCAAAGGCTGTGGGGAGGTGTCATAGCACCATGGAGCGGTACCAGGAAATGTTTTATACTATTACACAGAAGATTGTAGTCGAGGATCAACAGACTCCAGCAGGAAAGGCAAACCAATCAAATTCACCTCGCTCTGAGAAACAGACATGAGTGAATCTGCTGCGATGCTCTGGCCTCTGCAGACCTCCAACACCAAACAGCTCTCTGTGTGAATGCTAAGGGTGGCAGGACAGCACGAAAGCAACAAACAGATGTGAAAACAGGTCCCGACAGAGAGAGAGCCCTGAACACCTTCAAGATATTTAAAGTGGAAAGTAGGAAACCTCTGCTGAAACAGCTAAAATGAGTCATGTGTGAAGACTGACACAAAGCATTTCCACCATGTCACAGGCTTCTAAAACACCTAACAGCTCTGTGAGCATCAGCTCAGTGCAGTCTTATTTATGTCTTCTGGATGCAAACTGAGAACTGATTCCACAGGAGAAGAGCTCATTCCCATCATTACTGGTTCATTCAGAACCACCTGCTGATTAAAGGATCATCTGGGTCAACCAGGCTTCATTTTCTTCTTCTTTTGCACTCAGTTCTGATCACTTTGGTCATGTCGTCTCATCAGAGACGCAGCCAGACAACATCTCTGATGATATCACGATCACGAGCGTGAAGTGGCCCGCACAACTGTGAGAGCATAAACGCCTGCGGTGATAGAGACAGGAGCGAGGGGCATCCTGATACGTCGATGGTTTAAGCCCCGGACCAGGTACGGACATGGATGCTTGTCACTTTTCACTGTGTCGTTTTGGATTATTGATTACTGATCTGATAATAATAATGGATTGGATTTATATAGCGCTTTTCAAGGCACCCAAAGCGCATGACAATGCCACTATTCATTCACACACTTGTGGAGGCAAGCTACGGTTGTAGCCACAGCTGCCCTGGGGCAGACTGACAGAAGCGAGGCTGCCATATCGCGCCATCGGCCCCTCTGGCCAACACCAGTAGGCGGTAGGGTAAAGTGTCTTGCCCAAGGACACAACGACCAGGACAGAGAGACCGGGGATCGAACCGGCGACCTTCCGGTTACAGATACGCTTCCCAATCCCCTGAGCCACGGTCGCCCATGTTTGTGACATGTTTCACATGTCACAAACATGTGAAACATCTAAACACGTTCACAGGTTGGTGTAAAATAGGAGTGCGGTTGGGCTGCTGGAGCCTCACTTTCTTCCCTCTGTCAGCGACTTCTTAAAAAGGCTGAAAGAGTCGAGGTTTCATGCTGCTTATTTGTCTCAAAAACTCTGTGAACTCTGTGGCACCTCATTACTACACCGTCTCCCTGCTGAGGTTTGGCCTAGTCGAACAAGAGGCAGAGGGGTAGAGGGTGTCAGCAGCACACGGGGAGCCTTCTGAAATTTGAATATGTGATAGACACACCTAGCAGGAATAGATGTCTGGGTCTTCTGGGACAAATGCTCTGACAGATATTATGTTAGAGGAGGAACTTTCTTCTTCGTGTTTGGGTCGCTTCTCTGTTTCTCTGGGGAACCTTCACTTGTACAGTTTGTGTTCATAGAGGTGAGTGCACTCGGAGCTAAACCTGTTTTTTCCAGCATTGAGGCGCCAGAATAAACAAACAGGCATAAACATGTGTCTGACTTGCTTTCATTGGTTCCCATGTTAAACAGATATTTGGTGTATCTGTGTCAGAACTAAAGAAGTTCAAATGTTTTCATAATATCTGCTTTATTGTTCATCCTAAAAAAGGACTTACTGAAATAATTTCTAGGACTGTGTGTCGTGGTGTCTCTTCTGTCACCTACACCCACCTGCAGCCGCTCAAGATTCTTAATTAAGTGATTATGTAGAAATATGGCTGCTTCAGGACGCCGGCGCCTTTTTTCTGACAGAAACAGGAACTTCAGCATCTGCTGCCACTCGGATTGTGTCCCTGTCCAGTTTCAATTTCTTTCAGACAAAATTCTCCGGCTGCATTGATATTTTCTTCTTTCTTGCTCTTCATTAAAATTTATGACAACAAAAAAAAGAATGAAATGATGAAACACCTTCCAAGTCGGGTAAACATTTCCACAGAAGCCATTTAATTTAGTTTATTGCAACGATGCTGTTGAATAATTAAAAGTGAGCATCTGTCAGTGGTGCAGCATGTTGAGGGGCTTTAGAGCCCTTCATGCTTCAACAACACGTGTGCAGGATGGAGGTGGAGGTGTCTGAGACAGACGGTATCAAAGACCAATGGAGTGAAAAGCAAAGCTGAGGCAGAAGTGCCTAAACCTGCATGCTCCCCTCATGTCCAGCAGGGGGCGACTCTGCTGGTTGTAAAAAGACTTCAGGTTGCAAGGAGAAGGCTCCTTTTTGTAAAAACTGTCATTAAAGGAGTGACAGAGGAGCATTGTCCACTTTATGTTCACTGGCTAACAACCAAAGAATCAGAAAGCAGTATCCAGTTTGTCATACAGCTCCACCACTCACCTTCTAAACACCTAGACAATGATAGGAAATCACTCAGCCCGGGGTTTCATAGCACAACAGTTTTTTAGAGGTAACAGAGGCAGAGGTGAGTAGTCAGTCTCATTTCTACCTGTGCAGGTTTCTACAGTAGAATCACCGTGACGACCGCTCAAAAGTCTGTTTAAGATGGTTTCATCATCTTTGCTTTGAGTTCATAGGTAAAAACAAAAACAAACTGTAGCCTCAGGTTTATACTGTTAACTGATAATTATGAGACAGTTTCATTTTATGGAGTAATGACAAAATAATGTGGCAAAGAGGGTAACTAATTACTTATTGAGGTGAGTAATAAAGTAACATACTGCGTATTACTTATAAAAGTAAGGAGTAATCTGTAATAGTAACAACTGTCGCCACATGGTGTTTTCTCAGGTGTCCACCATGTTTAGTACCAGGTCTAATGACTCCCTGCTTCAGTCTCCTTCAAATCTGTGTTTAGGACCCTAAACAGCTTATTTATGGTTTTGTTTGGTAGTAGAAAATAAATGAACGCGTTTCACCTGTTAAATCGGTTAAATCTATCATAGCCTTGGATGTGCAGACTGTGGAAGTTCAAATGAAAGTCATGTTTGTAAGATGTGCCATGGCTTTATGTTGTCCACTGAAATGTTTTCGAATCATTAAAGAATCAGATATTTATCATCAGTAAATCAGAGCCGAGCTGGCCTCCATGATAAGACGCCTGTGCCAACATCTGTTTTTGGGAAAGCAGAGGAAGCGTTTCTCCACTCGAGCTCCCATAAATCCACGAAGACAGAGCCCATCATTCAGTCCTTTCCTCTCTGAGTAAAACATAAACACATTAAGCATAAATCATTTTCTCTGACTTCTAGTATTTTTTTCAGCTCATTGTCGGTACCGCTGTAATTCTCAGCTGTTTGATGGGTTTTCTGGCTGCTTCGTTTCAGCAGTAAAGATGTTGAAAGACTCATTCAGGAGCTTTCAGAAAATCCTGGAGGGCAAACCAAATGCTTTCAGCACCGGCCGACTCGACAAGATTCTCTACAAATAAACAACCCACAATGCAACCCACAAACAGTCTCTGCAGAACACGTTTGATGGTCTGAGCACATCAGCAGGTCCTTAAATACAACACTCTACTTTCAACCTCATTTCTGAAAAAATGGCATAAAGTATGAGACAGAAATGTGATGTTGATCGGTGTATCACCTGTCGTGCATCAGCTGACCCGCCCGTCCCTGCAGGTCAGACGATGGAGTTTGATCTCTGCTAGAAAAATCGGTGACAGAAACAAAAGGAGAGACAGCCAAATTAGAGAGAAACGAACAGCTGACATTTCTACTTCAACACACCAGGAATAAGAATGGAGCGCTGAGCTGTTTGCTGCCGTGACATCTTTAATTCATGTGACAGCGTTTGGGTCTTTTTCTTATCTCGTCCTCTTTCATTGCACTTTTCTCCTCTCGTCTCTCCCGCTCAGTGTAATTTCAGCTTTTCAAACTTCCCACTGCCCTGCAGCTGCTTTCTCATTTGTCCAAATCCTCAGAAACAGACCGTTCATCTTTAAATGCTTCCCAGTCCTCTACAGAAGATTGGCAGAGGGGGTTTATGGGTATTTATCATGCCCAGTGGAGTGGTTGGGTAATCACTTTAAAGCTCAGTGTAATCTATCGCATCGATTCATACGGCTTTCCAAGTAGCACAACGTTATCTCCTCATTGCCATGTTTCCTCTTTATCTGCTCCTTCTCTTTGCTTTCGGTTTGCTGCAGAGGTTAATAATGTCCTTGCTGTTTCTGGGCGAGATAACGCTCGTCAGTATTGGGCAGCAAGGACGGGGAGAGGGGATTTTTCATTTCTGCCAACGAAAAAGGAAAACATAACTGATTACATTTGTCTCCTGTTGAAGGACTGAGCTGCTTTCATGTGTTTCAGGAAGTCCTGTTCTGACCACATGCTAAACAACTGCCTTTCAACACAAAATTCACTTTGGAGGATATAATGAAGCTGCAAGAATCAGACCAGCAGGCCCAGAAGTCAGCGAAGATTTTTGCTGGTGGCCAGAAATAGCACGTGCAGTGAACAAGTGCACACATTTAGGGTGGTTTGCGCTGATTTGTCCCCTAAAAAAGCCTCAGGATGTTTCAGTGGAGCTTGTTGTTGACAGTCTGACACTGAGGGACACATCAGAAGTGTACAGTGGAAGACTAAAACTCGCCCTTGGTGCTGTGTTCGGGCCTGGATGTCAACAGATATTCTTGGATGTCTCCAACATGAAAGTTGGAGACACTGAAGGTGATGTTTGCTCTGGTAAAGACAATCAGGGGAGGTGGTCAGAGCTCCATATCCCGGTGGTTTTCTTAAACCTACAGCTGAACACAGCCAAACTCAAATTAGGTGTGGTTTTCTTACAAGTGGAGCTGCTTATTGAAATAAAAAGAAAAAGAAAACATAAAAAAATATCCTGATCCTGTGAAACACTTCAGCACAAAACTCTATGGACTGACTGAGGCTGTGATCTGCAGCGCCTCACCAACACTGAGCCTGCTCAGGTCTGACTAATGATTTCCACACCTGGGTTAGCTGGCTTTGTGGATTTTGCCCAGTTTGTGCTGAGAATCCATAAATCAGGGGTCTCAAACTCATGGCCCGAGGGCCACAGTCTTGAACCTTGAACCTTACTCCTGCTGCCGTCTCCGTTTGAGCTGCTGCAGAAACATTTACAGGCATTTTAAATAACGTTATTTCAGTAAAGCTTTTCTCGGATCTCTGTGTTCTTGCATCCGGCTGAGGCTGCCGCAAGACCTCACAAAAGAGAAGAACAAGAACACGATGCCAATGACGTTCCAGCATGACACACAATCAACGGTCTCACACACAAAGCAACACAGTTAATCAGAAGAGCTGCTTTCCATCTGCTTCGTTAAACATGTTAACTCTCTTCGCTGCTTTGATCCCAGCCAACACACTGACATTAAAGAACCATCAGGCTGTTTCTTTCAGTCCTGAATGGAAAATCAAAGATGTCCTCCTTAAACCCGGTGTACAAGAATTGATTCATAATCTTCTTTTAACATTTAGAACATAATTAAAACACATAAAAAGGATATTTTGACTCAGTGGGGACTCTGTTCGTCTGAAGTTTGTTCCCTCACTGAGCGGAGTGATCACAGCTTTATGATAATGATCTGATTATTGTGACAGTCCGTCCATAATCATGTGCTCACATGAAATAAGCTGCTCTGTGTTCGTAGAGAGGACGCACACAGCTGGTTGCTCACAGACCTTTATTGACCAAAGCACTTGCAGATGTTTTGTTTGTTACATTAATCTGACGGATATTTCTGTTTTTTAAAGACACGTTGTGGCTGTACCGCGAATGCAAATGCAAACAGCATCAGCATGTGTCCAGAAATCGTCTCACCATCACACAGCGCTTTTCAAGTCTTTTACAGTTTTTCTCCATTAGTTTGGCTCATCTCTTGAAACAGAAATTACATTCTCAAAACTCTAAGATCATCTGGCAAAACACTCTTACAGTTTAGCACAACACTATAGCTCAACTGCAAAAGCTCATCTCTTCCAAAACTGGTTACTCAGGCTTCAATCTAAATCCCTTTCTCATTTAAACAGTCAGTGTCTCCAAAATGGCAAAGATCCTTCACAATAGCTTTTGTTTTTTTTTTGTCCCGTTTGGATCTTTAGCCATCAGAATTGTTGTCTTAAGGCCAAGAAAGATGCCAAGCGGATTTATTTTACCAAGTGGATCATCATGGCCTTGCCTTATTGGTCCATTTGATTGACCTTTATTATAATTATGAATTTATTTTATTTTCGGTTGCTACAAACGGGACAGACATGACTGGGGGATAGGACAGGGAGAAAGAATGAAAGAAAGAGAGGGAGAGAAAGAAAGAAAAACAGAGGGGAGAAGAGACGGTGAGAAAGGGGGGAAGAAAGAAAGAAAAACAAACAAAACACCTGGATCACCTGTATGGAGAAAAAAAACAGAAGAGAAAGCAAACAAAAAAAGAGCAACATAATAAATACAGCACCATCACAAAAAACTAGCTAGCAGTAGATAACAGTAGATACTAAATAATAAACGATTGTCATGGACCCGGGCCATGTGGGCCCGGTATTCTCGGTTTTTGTATGTTTTGTATTTCATCCCCTAGTCATGCCTTGGTTCCTAGGTTCTTCTGTTAAGATGTTCCTTATTTGGTTACCTCCTGTGTGCCCCTGTGTAACTGTGAGCCCTCGTGTTTTATTCCATGTCTTCCTCAGCCCGTTATGTCTGTGTTTTTCCCCGTGCTCTCTCTCCTCCTGTTTGAATCTCTGTACTTCCTGTTTGACTCTGCCTGTCTCCCGTCAGTGTTATGTTCACCCCGCCCTGTCTCGTTATGGTTATCTGTGTCAGCTGTGTTCCCCGTGTGTTCCCACTTTCCTCGTTAACCCTCTGTGTATTTCTGTCTGCGTCTCCCTCTGTTCGGCGTCGCGTTCTCCCTCATGTTGTGTGGATCTTCCTGTGTCTACCTGCGAGTGTTAGTTTACTTTTCCCCAGTTTAGTTTTGTATTTCCTGTGTTCTGCCGTGCCAGCATTAAAGCTGTGTTTCTCGAGTTCATCCCCGTGTCTGTGAGTTATGCATTTGGGTCCTCCTCCTGCTTGCCACACAGCGATCCATGACAGAAGAACGCGACCAGTAATGGACCCAGCAAACTCCGTACGGAACCGGCAGCGTGCAGACTCCGCCTTCCCTAACGAGAGGAGAAGGCAGGAGGCTCGGCATGCCCGGGAGCACGAGTCCGCCTTTTATGGGACTCGATTGGCTCTAGGTGGGCCGCGCAGCCTCCAAACTGCAAATGCTGCTGCCTTTTCCCCACATCGTCCCACGGCGATAAGAGTTGGAGGATTCAGCCTATCGCCTGCCACAACTCCTCCGGCCTTCTCAACTTCCGGTTCACCTCCCCAGTCGCCGCACATGTCCTGCGCAAAGAAGAGGGTTACTCGGCGGCCGAGGAGAGATTTCGTGCCTCCGACAAGCAGCCTATCCCCGCTGCAGTCCTTTGCGCTCTTCCTGGGACTTCCACGCTCGGAGCTGCACAAGCTCCCAGTCACTTCAATGCGGCCCGGCCCGTCATCGGCTCAGCCAGCCGACATCTCCGAGGTGCCTGCGCCTATAGCCTCGGGAACTCACGGCACAGTTCCCCGGAAAAAACGGCGCTCACCTAAATGGGTAGGTGAGGTCCTATGAGACCTCTCTCATTTTCAGGGATAAAATCGGTATAAAGGCGATCCAAGAAGATGAGGAGCTTGTATGTGTTGTATGGGCCAAGACTGGGGATGTGAGTGGCCACACCATTTTCAGAAATGGCAGCACACATAGTTATATTGCCCCCTCGCTGACCTGGGACATCCACTGTGGCCCAGTGGCCAATAATATTACGGTCTTCGGCCCTTGGCCAGGTTGAAGCCAGCTTCATCCACGAACACCAGGATGTGAGGGGTCTCATGTCCTTCCAATGCCATTATTCTCTAAAATAGAGTAAAGAACATAAAATCAGTCATACAGAAGAGTCATATACTACAGTTAGACAATTACATGTTCTCCCCCACAGGTTCAAAATACTACAGGCCAGTGATAGGCCTATGAGGAAGTACTGCAGGGGTATTTGATAGAAAGGGGAGTGGGAAATACTGATGACTTACTGAGATGTTACAGTAAAACCTACAGTATTAGATAGATTTGATAAGGATTATAATGAGAATTGTATCATACAGTAAACTGCAGTTTTCTGTTGAAATTGTTGAAGTCAGATGAAGCAAATACTGATTCTGAAAGCAGGTAAAGGAGGTATTGAAACCAAATAAGTGAACTACTGCTTACTGTGATTACAGGTAAGGTTATAATGAGAGACAACCAGTAACTGACTTACATTTGCATACTGGTAGCGCAGCTCCTTCACTCTGTCAGAGTTCCTCTCAAATGGTACCCTGTAGATTTGTTTCATTGTCATCTGATGCTTCTTCAAAACCTGTGATGTCAAACCCGGAGATGCTTATTGTGTTTATATTCTGGAATATATGATTGTCCTGAAGGATGGAATCACGGATCTGTCTCAATGTGATGGCATTATTTGCCATTACCATGTTACAAATCTCTCTTTCCTGTTGTTCAATGAGCAGTTTTCCTCTGCCACCCATGCGAGGTTGTCGTGGAATACAGTAAGTTACCAGTGTAATTGTATTATTGTTTTACTCACAGTAACTTCACTGCGAAAGGTGTGGATGACGGAGGAGACTGTAGATCGAGGCACATTAGGCTGCACTCGACGACCTGCCTCTGCCATTGTGAGGCCATGGTTTATGACGTGGTCTATAATTGTGGCCCGAATTTCATTCGGGACAGCACAGTGTCTTCGCGCACCTCGGCCTCTTCCCCCTATTCCTCCACCACGCATTCTCAGTCTTCTCAGTCTTCTCCTCCTCCTCCTCAAAGAAGAACGTCCCCTTGTCCGTTTGCTTGGCCTTGTCTATCCATGTTCAGAGATCGGACTGGCTCTGGTCAAGCTCTATATATCTGTGTTTGGCAGCACACAATCATGGAACACACCTGTGTGTGACACTCCCCCTTCGTTAGTCTAGTTTCACCTGACTGTCATCAATTTATCAAATATTCAAAGAAATTCATATATGGTATTCATGGTATTATTTTCTTGACCAATTTTGACAATTGAACAGACAGTTGTGCATGCGAGTACTTATACAATGAAATCATGCTGACATGTTTTGGAGAGAATGATCATTAGACTGAGAATCAACTAATCAGTTTAGATCTACAAGATCTATTCATTTGGAAAATGTGCTAAATGTGGGCTAACTGTATAACTGTAGGCTACTTGTACTTAATCATTTGCAAAGATGCACTGAGACAATTGAGACATGTACTAAGGCATTTGCCATTTGATAAAATGAATGAGAAATGCCATTCTGTTGTGAACATTTGCCAAGAGGTTTGGAGGTTTGTCCATGTTCTGTTTCAAGAAATGAGCCAAACCAATGGAGAAAAACTGTAATCCAGCAATGCATGATTTTATCCACTGGATGGATGGACGAATGGACATACGGACGGATGGATGGATGATGGATGCATGGATGGATGCATGGATGGATGGATGGATGGATGGATGGATGGATGGATAGATGATGGACGAATGGATGGATGGATGGGCGGATGGACAGACAGACGGATGAATAGATGGATGGATGGATGGATGGATGGATGGATGCATTGACTGATGGATGGATGGATGGATGGATGGATGGATGGATGATGGATGGATGACTGATGGATGGATGATGGATGGATGGATGGATGATGGATGACTGGATGGATGGATGGATGGATGGATGGATGGATGGATGGATAGATGAAAGGTGCTTCAAAGTTAGATTTTATTGATAAAGGCAGCATACAGTGTACATTTGATCCCGTCACCATGACTACAGACACCGGACTTTAAATTGGATCTGCATAGGCTGATTTTAATTGCACTGAATCTTCATAAAAACAAGTGAGAGAGCACGCTGAAAGATTAGAGGGTTTATCGTGTCTTCTGGGAGCCCAGGTGAGTCATTCTTTATTGACACACAGAGCCGCAGGTTAAAAAAGAAAAGGGCGAGACACCAGAGGCAGTATCAGAGAGAGCAGCTGCTGTCTGTCTGTCAGAAGCTGCAGATCAATCAGCTCTGCTCTGAGGACTCAGATAAAACTCTTCATTGTGATGTCATTTAGTCATGCTGAGAAACTGGTTCACCTGTCCTGTTCTTTGATGGTAATGTGTTGTTAGAGGCATCCTCTCATCACTGCATGTGAACACTTGATTATATGCAGACCGATCTGGGCATTTAGTGCACAACAAACAGAGAAATGTGACATACTTCAGATAAACTCATATATATATATTAATGCTGGGTGTTTTGTTTTTTTTTTATATTAAAAACAAACACCCAGCACACCCAGCACACCCCTGCGGGCGGTTTGTCCTTCAAGCTCGGGTCCTCTACCAGAGGCCTGGGAGCTTGAGGTTCCTGTGCAGTATCTTAGCTGTTCCCAGGACTGCGCTCTTCTGGACAGAGATCTCCGATGTTATTCCCGGGATCTGCTGGAGCCACTCGTCTAGCTTGGGAGTCACCGCACCTAGTGCTCCGATTACCACGGGGACCACCGTTACCTTCACCCTCCACTTCCTCTCGATCTCTTCTCTGAGCCCTTGGTATTTCTCCAGCTTCTCGTGTTCCTTCTTCCTGATATTGCTGTCATTCGGAACCGCTACATCGATCACTACGGCCGTCTTCTTCTGTTTGTCTACTACCACTATGTCCGGTTGGTTAGCCACCACCATTTTGTCCGTCTGTATCTGGAAGTCCCACAGGATCTTAGCTCGGTCATTCTCCACCACCCTTGGGGGCATCTCCCATTTTGACCTCGGGACTTCCAGGTTATACTCGGCACAGATGTTCCTGTACACTATGCCGGCCACTTGGTTATGGCGTTCCATGTATGCCTTGCCTGCTAGCATCTTGCACCCTGCTGTTATGTGCTGGATTGTCTCTGGGGCATCTTTACACAGCCTGCACCTTGGGTCTTGCCTGGTGTGATAAACCCCAGCCTCTATGGATCTTTTGCTCAGAGCTTGTTCCTGTGCTGCCATGATTAGTGCCTCTGTGCTGTCTTTCAGTCCAGCTTTGTCCAGCCACTGGTAGGATTTCTGGATATCAGCCACCTCCTCTATCTGCCGGTGGTACATACCGTGCAGAGGCCTGTCCTTCCATGATGGTTCCTCGTCTCCCTCCTCTTTCTTGGGTTTCTGCTGCCTGAGGTATTCACTGAGCACTCGGTCAGTTGGGGCCATCTTCCCAATGTATTCTTGGATGTTCATTGTCTCATCCTGGACTGTGGTGCTGACACTCACCAGTCCCCGGCCCCCTTCCTTCCGCTTAGCGTACAGCCTCAGGGTGCTGGACTTGGGGTGAAACCCTCCATGCATGGTAAGGAGCTTTCTTGTCTTTATGTCAGTGGCTTCTATCTCCTCCTTTGGCCAGCCTATTACCCCAGCAGGATACCTGATCACGGGCAGGGCGTACGTGTTGATGGCCCGGATCTTGTTCTTACTGTTCAGCTGACTCCTCAGGACTTGCCTGACCCTCTGCAGGTACTTGGTGGTTGCAGCTTTTCTAGCGGCCTCTTCATGGTTCCCATTCGCCTGCGGGATCCCCAGGTACTTGTAACTGTCCTCTATGTCTGCAATGTTGCCTTCTGGTAGTTCAATCCCCTCAGTTCTGACTACCTTCCCTCTCTTTGTTACCATCCAACTACACTTCTCCAGTCCGAACGACATTCCAATGTCATTGCTGTATAGCCTGGTAGTGTGGATCAGTGAATCGATGTCTCGTTCACTCTTGGCATACAGCTTGATGTCATCCATGTACAGGAGGTGGCTGACAACTGCTCTTCATTATTAAACATTTGCACATAAATGAGTGACGTCATATTCAGTATTTACTTTTGACAGTTCACTCTTCTTCTGCCGTATTTTGCGGCAAAATTATCCACACACTTAAAATGCGTACTTCAAGCGTGCAGACAGTGAATTGGGATACAGCCCATCTCTATGTTTAGCTAGTGACTTCCTTTTTTATTTTGGTAGTCTTAGGTTTACTTCCCCTGTTTTTGTCAGCTTGATTAGCTTCAGCTGTTTCCTGTTACCTTGGTGTGTCTCTCAATTGCACAGCCTAGGCTTGTCAGATCATCTGTCTCCCTGTATGTTAATTTAAAATGAGGTACTCAGCACTGAAACAGTGACTTTAACGTAACCAGGTACATGAAGAAGTAAGAATAAAAGTATTAACTGTCCCAATTAATGTCATCGAGCTGTTTGTTAACAGCGATGCTTTCTTTTAACCTCCAGAACCATCACCACACACATTAAATTTGGTGACAGCCAGCTTTATGAGAGCTCTCGTTTGGAATAACTGACACTAAACTTTATGTAACCGCTGTTTACAGTGTTTGGCATTTGACCTTTTCTGGTGTAATGCTCCAGTTTATACGTGTGCAGTCATCCATCAGACGCTGACAGTTAAACAGTGAACGCTATCTCAGTGCAGCAGAGGGCATCACTGGACAATGCTGGCCTTAGGTTCAGAGTGTGTGTGTTTGTGTGTCAGGGATCGCTGGTCACAGGGATTTCGATCATTTCATTCGGTCCAAGCAAAAGCGTTATCTAAGCTGCACAGATGAACAGTGGAGCACTGCAGACATGGAAGGTGCTGAAGAGATAAAAACAATAGAAGTAAATAGAAATGTGCAACAATGAGTTTTATTTTTGCACGCGGTCTTTGAAGGAATCACCTCTGTATGTCTCATTCCTCACACTTTCATCCCAAATCTGACTTAGATGTGGTTTTTAGCTCCAAATCTGGGGACTGCGTGTCGGTGGGTAAAATTAGACCGTCACCTCAGTCATTATTAGAGATTATGCTGCAATCAGGCCATGCACTAATGATTTCCAATTCTCGGTCTCAGATGATTTTAAAGGGAAATGGGGATGACATTAAAGAGCCAGTGTGGGTTTTTTAATGCAAAATGAATATGAGTCGATTATAAAGTTTAGTGAATGAGTCTGTGGTGCGTTTGGAGGAAGCTGCTGGCATTTAAAGCTAAATTTGATTTGTAATTATATAATTATGAGATTTGACTGGAGACATGTTCAGAGCTCAGTGTCAGCTTTTTTTCCAAGTTACTGTCCTCTCAGGAGGCCTAGATATGTAAACCATATTTTATTTCTCGCTCCATTGCTGAGTTCAGATGGTTTTGATGTATTTGCACTTTAGATTTGATGCATTGAGAGACGGAGACGGGCAGGCAGGTGACCGTCAAAGGCAAAGCCTGCACAAGTGTCCAGAACAGCTTCAGCGTGCTCTAACATCAGCTCTCCAAGTGGAGCATTGGTGATCGTCTAGAAATCTAGAAGAGTCTGCCACACTCTTCAGGTTTGTTGTAGCATGAAGGACGCGAAGACTGCTTGCTCTCACTTTACATTCGTGGACCACATTTGATGTGAACTATTAGATAATAACGTAGTAACCTATGAAACACATTTTTGTGTGAAAATGTTCACTCATAAGGAAAAGTCAGTTTGCAGCTGACCTGCAGATACTGACCAAACTGAGAAAAACAGCTGGAATGTAGTCAAATCTACAGCAGCTGCACCTCTAGAGTTTGAGCTAAAAACAGCAGTCAGTATTTCTTTAAGGAAAGCTAATTTAACTTTTCTATAGTGTCTGTGTCTTTTTTTTTTCAATAGATTTCAATGTCAATGGTAACTTTCATGTCCCCAGTGGAAAATTGATTTGCAGTCTGTCCATACAGAGAGACAAAAAACAAACAAACACAACACACACACAATACAAAACACAAATGACACTCTATGTCTCTTTGTCTTCACTGCAGGCACTATTTTAATAGCTTTTTATTGTGTATATTTTATGTGCATGCTTTTATTTTGAAAATTTAGCATCACATCATACCTGCATGTTTTCCAATCAAGGAAAAAGTTCTGATAACTTTATGCATTTTTGGTCAAACTAAAAACTTTACCTTCACCACACTGTTAACTGAAACGTGCGTGTGAAATCTTTGTTAACCAGCTAAACCAGGTTTAATCCACATGTCTATTGTATTTCTTCGTGAAAGTAAGAAAGAAACGATGGAGCTCTGAGCCGTTCGGCTGACCTTTGCGGGTGGTTTACAGCCTGGACAGACCTGTAGCAGCTCCACCTGGACCGCAGGACCCTGAGCTGTATGTAGACTCTTATCTCTTATCTGGATCTTAAATAGTTTGGAGTAACCTGAGATGTAAGCAGAAACACCCCGGTAGCATGTACTGTAGGATGGCAGATACAGTCGAGAGACGAAGCACAGTTCAAACCAAAAAACCAGAAAAAAGCAAATAGTTGTAAAAACAGTGGGCCCATGGCCTCCGTCACATAAACACACTGAGGTTTGAGTTTACTTGCTGAGCTGTGAACCATTTTTAGCGGTGCAATCCCTGCAAGCATCTCCTGGATCAGCTGACCTGCACGGTGGCCACAGGTAACACTTACCAACCACTGAGGTTTACTCTAAAAAAAGACATGTCTGTGATTTTAAATGACAGACTGGATCCTCCAGACCCAGCCTGACGATGTCTGAAGGTGAACAGTTTCATCACGTAGATAAAGCGTGGACGTATAAATTCCAGAGTGACCCCGCCCTGCCGCTCTGTGGTCCTGTCACGTCCACACCATCCTCTCAGCCTCTGGCTCTGAACGATGCTTTTCGTAAGTCAGCGTACTGACACGGGCTGCAGAGACTTGCCTTTGGCCTTCAGAGGACTGCTGCAACAGCTCTGCTCCCATTACTTACACGGTTTACACGTGAGCTACAGATGTGTACAGCTGTGGTCTGAGACATCAGGAGTCCAGAGATAACCGAAGAGCAAAACTGAATTCATGTGTGCAGGAAACTTATGATCACTTTGCTCCTCAGACACTTTAACACAGTCGTGTCCGCTCCGCCTCTGCTTCAGGCTCGTCCTCGTCTGCAGAAGGTGAAGCTGCTCAGAGCTGGAAACAGGAAACTTAGAGGGTGATTTGTTTGATCTGTTTCACCTGCTTGCTGTGTGTCTGTGCACTAACATATGAGTTTTAAAGTCCATTCATTACTTTTCATGTTATAATGTTGGACACAAGATCTTCACTTTGATCCTGGTTTGTAGGAGAGGCTGAATCCACAGACCAGAAATAAACTAGATTATTGTTCAAATGATTGTTTTAATAATCTGTTGTGGGAAATCATATTTTTCATGTTTTTCTTTCTGCCCCCGGGTAATCTAAAGGGTCAGTCCACCCAAATCACTCAGCAATGCACCCGTTTGCTCGTTAACTTGGAACTGCAGGATTTTTAAAATGAATCAGAGTAATTGTGTTTGATCTCGGGGTGACAGGAATATATTACCAGTTTTTACACTGCCCTCTATTTCATCACCGATCTGTGGAAACGGATGTGTGAGATCTTGAATGAAGGGAGCAGTGTGCTAAAGTTTAACACGGAGAGTGAAACATGGAAATCAGCGGCATGTAAAAATGTGTTTTCCATAAATATTTGAGCTGTTTTCCTGTTTTGATTCAGCGCCCTCCTCTTCCTCCCCGCCGCTGCTCCTCGCTCGTTCACTTCACAAGGGCACGCCACTGAACCACAAAGCCATCTGGCTCCGTGTAATCTACTTCAGAACAGGCCGATCTGATGCAGTTTAGACAGATGTAGAATGGTCCAAATCAGACGAGGAAGCCAAACAACATGAGAGGGTCATTTCACAGAGAAACACAGCGAGCAGCCGTGGCCTCGGGGCTCAGATGCCAGCTTGTGACCAGAAGGTCGCCAATGAAATCCCCCAATCTGCACAAGATGGGAAAGGGGAGCGTCCAGTCCCAGAGGATGCTGCAGTGCAGAAATTAGCACTCGGATTAAAGTCAGAGGAAAAAAGAGGAACGCTTCGACTCAACTGTTTGACTGGCAGCAAGCGTGTGTGCAAACAGAAAAGACTGACACAGAGGAGAGACGAGTACAGAACGAGACTGAGCAGACTCCGTTCTGTTTCTGGCAGCATGCCAGAGGATTTCCAGGTCACCGCGTCTTCCACAGCGATGGGAGTATGATGAGAAATGAAGGTGAAGTAATAATCAGCATCCCCGCTGCTGTCTGGAGAAGTGATACCTCCAGACTGATGCTTGCATTCCTCAGAGATTTAACCTCTGAGGTCATGTGACATTCATACACAGAAAACCTTCATGTAGATTTTTACACCTGAGATCATTCAGAAAAAAATAAATAAATTACCAAAGTCCTGAATTCAGGGTGAAAACCAAGATCGTTCCTTTCCAAATGTCTGTCAGTGTCTGTGCTGACAGCGGGTACAGTCTACGCCAGGGGCCCCCAATCCCGGTGTCCTGCAGGTTTTAGATCTCACCCTGGGTCAACACACCTGAATCACAGGATTAGTTCTTTACTAGGCCTCTGGAGAACTTCAAGACATGTTAAGAAGGTAATTTATCCATTTAAATCAGCTGTGATGGATCAAGGACACATCTAAAACCTGCAGGACACCGGCCCTCGTGGACTGGGATTGGGGACCCCTGGTCTGCGCCCTCTCTGGCAGCCACATTTCTTTAAACAGTCAGTGAGGTGCTGGTTGTGTCTGACTGATGGGGAATTGCTGACTTTTGTTGTGTGCAGGTGTGTTGCTTGTGCAATACTGATGTGCAGAAAAGCTCCACACACTCAGCAACAGCCCAAAACGTTTTGGCTGATGGTGTGGAACCTCTAAACGCTGATGGGAAACTGTGTTTTTTTGGCTTACAGTTGAGCTGGAACGCTCAGACGTGACCTGTTGAAATCCTATTCCTCCACGGGGTATGCCTGCTCCCCACATTGTTTCAGTCCAATATAAACGGGGGCAGAGTGCTGTTAAACACCAGCTTCAATGTTTTTTGACAGACCGGTGAGTCACCAAGCAGCAGAGGAGCTGCCGTGGCATTTATGGTCTGATGGAGGTGGAGAGAGAGCCAGACAGAAAACTCTGAAGCTGGACTCCTCGTTTAATCGAGTTTGGTCTCACATTATGAGATGCTCTGCTTATGGGTGACTCAGGCAGACGTGCACTCAGATGACGGGCGTTTTTGATTTGATGGTGTTGCCCTTTTCTGTTTTCTTCAGTTGTCTGTATATGCTGTGATCTTATTCTCCTCCTAATTTCTGGTCATATATGTGCTGTTACTCTGGTACATGTTCATGTCAAATATAGCCGAGGTTTCTATTCAAACACAAAAAGATTCAAATGCAGGACACAGTCAAGAGATTTAAAGCTTTCATACTCAGGTCGAGTCTCCTCGCAGCAGGTGAGTTTCTCCTCATTTTCTCCAGGAAAGAGTTCCAAGTTTCCAAGCAGGTGAGCAAGTGAAGGCAGGCGGGGTGAGACGGGGTAAGGCAGGTCACAATGAACAATCACCAACAGGTGTCCTGAGAGGAAGGAGGAGACGAGCAGGTAAGCACAGGACTCAGGTCTGCAAACACACAGGTAAGTTTTCACAGAGTAGTAAGCTGTACAGCAGCTCTCTAACTGTTAGAGAGCTGCTGGATTCCTCTCCTTAAATGGTGCATGTTGCTGCATGGGGATTGTTACTTTCAAATGTAATAGGCTACAGATTACTAGTTACTTTGTCAAAAAGCTAAATACTGGTGCACCTACATTCTGATTACTTTTCAAACAAATGAATTATCATGTTTTTGAGCTTGTTTGTTTAATTTTTTTTCCTCGGTGGAAATAAATTCCTGCACTGGTATATGATTATGATCCAGAAGGAGTCACTGCTAAAAGATGCTCCTGATCTTTGAGAACTTTCTTCTGCTCTCACCTTTTCTCACCTATCCCACCTGCTGATGTGAGCCCTGAAGGTTTACCCAGAATCCACTTTGTGAAGGTTCCTGCAGTGAATTATCTGAAACAGATTAAACATAACGCTGGCTTCTGCTCCACTACATCACAGACATGAAGCTGCTGCAGTGTATTCAGACCCTGATGGATCCATCACACTGATGATCACAGCTGCTCAGAGAACACAAACCAGCTTTAGTCTTCAGACTGGGACTCTTGCAGTAAAAATCATTTGGTTGTAGTTTTTTAAAAGTGTAGGTAAGTCAGAGTCATCTGTAGATGAATTAGGATTAATATTAATGTAATGTGTCTTTTACTATTATTCATCTGTTTGTTATTGATTGAATGTTTGTCTCATTCTCCCATTATATGCTGCTACACTATTTTATTCATTGCGCGACGTATGTCACTTGTATTGATAGGTATGTTATTTTTATTTTATTTTATTGTATTTTAGTTTATTGTATAGTATTTTATTCTATTCTATTCATGTGCACTCATTTTTTTTCTTTTCTTTCCTCCTGCCGCAGTGAGCATGTTCATGACAAAAGAATTTCCCTCAGGATAAATAAAGTTCTTATCTTATCTTAAATGTGTTCTTCAGAACTGAAAATTTCACGTACCTATCATCTGTATGTAGTTGGAGTGCGTGTAAATATTCACAGTATGAATGTAACATTTGCATGGTTTCATTAAATACATTATACTTAGAGAGACTGCGGCACCCACGGTGTGGGATGGAGAGATTTCGCAGGTCTTTCCTCCCCACTGCTGTCAGACTCCATAATAAAGACTTTAACTGATCAAGCACACACATCCATACATATGCAATAATACTAAGTGCAATAATCCTTTCTGTCATCGTTGTATTTTTACTCAGTTGTATATAGTATTTGTATTTGTATTCTATTTTTATCTTATTGTATATTTATTTTATTTTATTTTATTTTACTGTATATAGTATTTTATTTTATTCTATTCTGTACAGTTGTGTACTGTATTTTTTCTTATTGTATTCTAATTTTTGCCTCATAACTTTTGCACTGTCCACTCCTGCTGTGACAAAACAAATTTCCCACGTGTGGGACTAATAAAGGTTATCTTATCTTATCTTATCTTATCTTATCTTATCTTATAGAGTAAAGTTTCCATGAGGGGCACAGGGGGAAACTTATTCCAGATTTGACTGATATTGTTAATTACAACCAGTGGTTTGACAGAGTGTAATGGAAACGCACTAAAACTACAACTCTGTTCTTCTCTGTAAAGCTAAAATCGTCATTGTTTTCAGCCTGACTGAAGAATACAAACCTTCACATGACCGTAGTCTGTAATTAAATTCCGGCAGTCTGTCTCCATCTAGTGTACGAGTAATAGAAAAACAACGTCATCGCTGATTGGCTTAAATTGCGATGTGCTCGTTTCTGATTGGCTAGCAAAATCTTTACCGTCTACAAAAACCTTCCGTATGGGAACGCGGACAGCTTAACGTTTCATCTTCGTCATTATATTTTATTGTATCTCACCAATCAAAGCCTTTGTACCTGTTTGGTTTTATATTTAATGAGTGCAAATTTCAAAGGATGGAGAATGACGCCGAACAATCGTCGGGGTGATTATAAATGTGGCATTTTGTTGTTTCAGTCCGGATGAGAACAGCGGACGGACCAGTTTATGGCGTTTAGAGGAAGAAGCTTGGCGGTGAGAGTTTCTCTCGGTGCTGTTCGGGTAAAATGGGAGGCTGCAGAGCGTTTCGGGGCTCAGCGTTGCTCTTCGTGCTGCTGGAGCTCTCTCTGGTCTGCTGTGACATCACGGACGGAAACGCGGAGCACCTGAAGCGGGAGCACTCGTTAACGAAGCCGTACCAAGGTAGGGGCGTTAGCCCGGGAGCTAACCCGCAGACTCGGGGACGTCTCCGCGGCTTCTCGGGCCCAGCGGAGGCTCCGAGCCGCCTGCATGTACACTCATCTTACACTGAATGTTTACGGGCTTTTAAAGACCGTGTGGCAGAGTGTCCTCCTGCGGGGTTAAAAGCCCCAAAACATTCGCTGGTGGGGAGCTGGAAGATCGATAGTTCCTGACAGGAAAACACACCAAATATGACTCACTTGTATCAGGAAGCTACACACAGATTATTAAGTGATAGGCTGCAGTCAGCATGAACTAGTTTCTTCGCATCGCTAAGGTTAGAGATTTGCGCAAGTGAAGAAAATCAGTCCTACATATTTGTGTAATGGCGCACTGCGAGACATATCCTAGCATGTCTGCTTCATCGCATGAAAATATTAATATTCACAGAAACGGGAATAAATCGAAGATCGTCTCGGTGAATACTAAAATCGTTCTGCATGTCTGAGGCTGCTTTTAATCGAATAATTCGGACTTCACTGAAGAAAGTCTGCTGATATTTACTGGATCTGAGCATGTTCACGTGTGTACAGTATCTCTCTCTCACACACACTCACACACACACCAGTCTGTGGTCACTCAGGTTCATGTGCAGATTTATTCTCAGGCAGGATCGATCTTCTGGTGGGCAGGTGTAAGATGACAGGTGCTTTGAGTGCTCAGAGTAGCAGTGTCCTTTATAAGAAGCAGGAGACACCGAACTGCTTGTCAGAGCTGCTTCATGCTGATCTCCCTCCACATCTGAGTTTTTGCTTCAGCGGCTTTCCTGCAGCCACGCTTCATTTGGCCTGCCAGTATCTGTCAGCTGCCTCAGCAATGTACGTGAGGAACATGGTCCACTCAGACTCGCTGTCCTTCAGAATGCTGTTGAGGTTCTGCTGGCGCTGGGAATTGTACATCCTGAGGACCAGGACCTCTGCCAGATGCTCACAGCACACCCTGACTATGTATATGGGTATGAGCATCCTCCCCCACCACCTGATCCAACTCAGCACCAGGCAGTGATCAGGTGACAGGTCAGCTCCTTCCTTCAGCCAAGTGTCCAGAACATACGCCCCAGATCTGGTGATACGATTACAGAATCAATCACGGACCTGCAACGTAGGGCGCCCTGGTGCCACATGCACTTACGGACATGTTTAAACATGGTGTTCAGCACAGACACACCATTTTAGCAAACCGGTCCAGTGACAGATCGGGCTGTTCCTCCTGATCATACTGCTTCAGCGCACAGCTGCCCTTCAGGTGACAGATTCCAGAGCCCATGAAGTGCTCTAACATGAGTCAGACATGTTACAGCTGACCCCTACAGCGCCTCCTGCAGGCAGTGATGCTGCAACCGATTGATTAAATAAATAAATAATTCTGCATATCATCAGCAAACAGTTGATTTTCCTTTCCAAGTTTACCAGGCGCATGTTAGTTAGTTCTTCTACAAAATCAGCTCCACCCTCCCTGTTGAGCGTGTAAGGATGTCTGATTACAGAGTTCAACCAGGAGTCAAACCATGGGAGTAAAAAATTCACACATGGTATAAGTGGCTCACAGAGTTCAAAAGAAGCTTTAAAAGTGCCTCTGTGTGAGTCCTCCAGATTAGATTGAACACTCTTTAATGTCATTATGCAAGTTTAACAACATTATGATTACATCTTAATCCAAGAGTGTAGCCACGCTGGTATGTGTAGTGTAGCCACATTATTAGTGAGCTTTAGAAGGTGTGAATGTTTGCTGAGTGTGAAACGGGTGTGACGGTATTGACACAGCAGCGAGTCTGTGTGCTTAACCTGCTCATGTGTGTCTGAGCGTTTGCCTGTTTTTCCCGCAGGTGTCGGCAGCAGCCCATCCAGCCAGTGGGATTTCTCCGGAAGCACTTTGGTGACGAGCTCGTACGTCCGCCTGACTCCAGATGAGAGGAGCAAGCAGGGATCCATCTGGAACACCGTGGTGAGGCGAGGCGCGATCACAGAGAATCATTTAAAGTTAAAAATGTCCCCTCTCTGTGGCTGAAGCCTCCTCGCTGAGACGAGGAGTTGTAGGCTTCGACTCAGTAGCGTCTAACCCTCGGCTCGTTTCTGTGTTAGCCTTGTTACCTGAAGGACTGGGAGATGCACGTGCAGTTTAAAATCCACGGCTCGGGGAAGAAGAATCTCCACGGTGACGGCATCGCTCTCTGGTACACGAAGGACAGGCTGCACTCAGGTAACACCGGGTCTTCGCTGCGAAGGTCCGGCTGGTGTGAAGGAGCTTCATATAGAGTTTGGATTTACCCAGAATTCTCTGCTGCAACCAAACTGAGGCCTAAGAAGGCAAAGTGTAGATACTGAGCAGCCTAACCTCCCTGAAGGTGGAGCTCTTTCTCTTTGTATACGACATAACCCAGCATAGTCGTTCGAGTCGGGCTTTGCGGCGTGTTCGCGGTGAGTAAACGTATCCCTACATGCAGCTCTGTGAGGCTGAGGTACTGCGGGCCCCTTCTCGCCGGTTAACTGCTTCATGGTCAGGAGGAAAAAGCATGTAAAGTGTTGCAGCTCAGAAGGACAGCTGTAAATCCAAACCTGTGTGTGTGTGTCACTCCATACGTGTCTGTCATCTCATCACTGCTGACCTCACATAGTGTCTCGCTCACGTCTCGCCTCATCTCTGCCTCCATCCTAGGCCCTGTGTTTGGAAACCAGGATCAGTTTCTTGGCCTGGCTATTTTTTTGGATACCTTCCGCAATGACCTCCATGGGATGGATGTAAGTGTGTGTGTGCGTGCATGTGTGCCGAAGTGACTGACCAGCTTGTTTCTTTGCAGGGCCCGTGTTTTCCAACAGCGCCGTCTTCCACGGGCTTGCCGTCTTTATAGATACTTACTCTAACGATGATGCGACAGATGTGAGTGGCTGCAGGTTTTCCCCGTCAGCATGCTGTCTCAGTGCACAGTCTGTCTCCTCGTTGTGAAACGCTGCAGGCCTGTTGAAGTAGACCTATTCGCCGTCCTCCTTTTCAAGTCTGATTGGCCGGGGTGGGGTGGGGCTATAATGACATCTCCCCTCTATGACATCACACGGGATTACTTGTGCATACACCGACCTTATCGTTAGGAACTCTGTTCATGTTTAATATTGAAAAGAAGATATGACAGGACATAAGGAGAAGCAGAAAAGGTCCACTTCAGCGTCAGTGACAGAATATTTGTTTGTTGTTGTGTCACCTTATCGCTGTTCTGTGTCCCTCACATAGAAAAGGCCCCGGTTTAAATAGAAATACAGTTAACAGCCATAGAGAGTCTGCAAATGTCTGAAATACAGTAAATTACATTTTTAGAACTAAATGTCTTTGATATATCTTAAATTGGACTGGATTACGATGCTAATACTGATGTTTTAGACAGTGTGTGTGTGTGTGTGTGTGTATTGATCAGACCAAATCGATAACAATCTGAGCTTTGCAGCCCGGTCAGTGTTTGAAATCTTTCTCTGATTTTTAAAAAACAGTCATGAAATGCTTCACAGAGGGAGCAATAAAAAAGAAACTGCTTGTGTGGGGTCAAAATGAACGCAGAAGAAGCAGGAAGACGACACAGAACGCAACCCTAATCTGAACACCTTTCAGAGCTAATGTTGGGAATGCCCTTAGTGGGCAACTCGGGCCTCGAGGCAAGGAGAGAAAAATCACTCGAGTGTTTAATGAGACCTTTACCCTCGTCAGAGCTCAAACGCTCAGCAGGAAGTGAACATCACTGTAACCGCAACCAACCGCCATCGCGATTTGTGCCGATTACCTCAAATGTGTCATGTGGACATGTTTTGTTTTTATGTGATGTATTTGTTGGTCTTGTCGAAGCGTGTAACGCCTGTGTAGGACTCGTGTACTGATCATTTCCTGTCCGCCGCCAGCGCTCTTTCCCGTACATTTCAGCCATGGTGAACAACGGCTCTGTGAGTTACGACCACGGGAAAGACGGCCGCTCGTCTGAGCTGGGAGGCTGCTCTGCCGAGATCAGGAACCGTGATCACGACACGTACCTCGCCATCCGCTACTCCAAAGGGCGACTGACGGTAAGTGGCCGCACCTTCGGTTTCTGCTGCGACTGCAGTTTGAGGTGGAGCGTTTGCAGTGTTTTTACCTTTGGTCCTGCCTCCCCTCTGTAACCCGGCAGGTGATGGTAGACGTGGACGACAAGAACGAGTGGAAGGAGTGCATCGACATCGGCGGAGTTCGTCTTCCCACGGGATATTTCTTTGGGGCTTCGGCAGCTACGGGCGACCTGTCGGGTAGGTCTGAGCTGCCGGCGAAGGAGGAATACTGATTGTTAAAATCGCATTCTTAAACCTCGAAGTGTTTTCACCGACTCTTCACAGATAACCATGACATCATCTCCATGAAGCTCTACCAGCTGATGGTGGAACACACGGCTGAAGAGGAGAACCTGGACTGGACGAAGATCGAGCCCAGCGTCAGCCTCCTCAAATCCCCTAAAGGTAGATTCAAATACCCAAAACTTTATTTAGAATAAAGTGCTTCAGAGTGTTTCAGCAGGGCTACAAGTGGGAGGGATGTTTCTCAGACTTCTAAAATATTCCAGTTAAAAGCACAGTTAAAACCAGATGGAGTAAACTGATGGTGGATGTTCTTCCTGCTTCTCAGACAACATCGATGATCCCACCGGAAACTTCCGCGGCACGCCTCTCACCGGCTGGAAGGTGTTCCTGCTGCTGCTCTGTGCCCTGCTGGGGATCGTGGTGTGCGCCGTGGTGGGAGCTGTGGTTTTTCAGAGGAGACAGGAGAGGAACAAAAGGTTTTACTGAGGAGGAGGAGGAGGCAGCAGAGGAGGACGAGACTGGTGTTCTTACTGGAGAGGAATAAACTGTTTCCTGATCATGGATTGAGCACTTAATGTGAATTTGTTTTCTACAGATGGTCTGAATGTTTGTATCTGTGAAGCACTGCGGGGGGGAGGTGATGATTGCAGGGTTCGATTTCCTTTCATTGACAAACTTTTGGGGGGGTTTTCTTAAAGAGAGTGTTACGCCTGCTTTTTGTTGATCAGGTGTGTTCTGCTGCAGAGAACGTGAACGTGGCTTTGATCCATGAAGATGGTTTCTTATTACAGAGGAGAGCTGGTGCTGGTTTAGTGCCGACATGTGAGGAACAAACTCGTGTAAAGAAGTCATCACAGCCAACGGGAAGGCTTCAGATTATAGTCGGAGCCTCGGGCTGCGGTCCAACAGTTCAGACATCCCTCATTTGTTTGGTTTTGCTGGACGTTAAACGTGACGAGTCTGACCGCTCCCACTCAGCCTGCTTCACAGCGATGGTGGATGGTGTTAACGTGGGTCTGCCGTGGAGACGAGAGGATCATCTTACACACATCCACATCACGTCTGTTATGTTAGGGTCAGTTTCTCGTGTTATGTTCTGCCGCAGACACGTATCAGCCTTGTAGTCGTCTCCTAGGTCTCCTCTGCCGAAGGAGGTGATAAAGGACGCTTAGAAGCTCCTTTCCTTAGTGCTGGTGGGATTCAGCGGCTCTGGTTGTGCCTGCAGCCTTCAGGAAGTTAGAGACTCATGAGGGAATAGAAGGGACTCTTTGGCCGTGGCCTGATCGATTTGATTCGTCGTTGTTTTATCCATCCAATCAGAATCATTCAGTTCAATCCAGGATTTCCTGAAAGTGTTTTTTTTTTTTTTATTTTTTTTTTTATTTCAGAGAACAACTTTGTGTGTGTCTGTCTGTCTCTGCTCTGCTCTGCTCAGTCTCCAGCCTGTCGACGCCCCCTGGTTTACTCGATGGCGTCTGTGAAGCTTCGTTCTGATGGTTAGCTGACGGTTTCGTTTAACGTCAGAGGAAACTGATAAGCTTGCCTAAGAATAAAATATTTACTGGACTCTGCTCATCGCTCATGACATAAACACGTCAGGCTGTACAAACTTTAAGGGGACGGCGAGCAGCTCGGAGGGATAGTGCGGTCACTTCCTGTTTTAACTGAAGTAGACATCGTCCTGGAAACAGACGGTAAAGTTCACAGCGAGTTGAAACATTAGAAACATTAAAGCTGTTTGTGTGTTTGTGGAGAGCAGCCATTGTCAGAGTTCACATAGAGTACGGCCTTCTCTGTCTTCAGTTTATGTGACGGGGTGTTTGAATCATGCTCGGAGAACAAGTGTGAATAATAACTGATCATTTCTTATTTTCTCCTTTTTGTTCGTTTGGGTTTTTGCTTTGCTCACGTTTTTCTGTCATCTTTCATTCAAAGCGTTTTTATTGATTTGGTTTTTCTGCAGAGACAGTAAACTCTCCTCTCGTCACAAATAATATACTGAAATAAAAAAAATTAACCGTGAGACTGTTTGTGATTATTCCACGTCTATGACATCATTACTTTACACTCTGCTGATAGTAAAGCATCCCCCTGCCTGCAGCTCCACCCTCTCTCCTCCGCACATGCTCAGACCCTCTGATCCTGCTCACTAGAGTTGGATGTCTCCAGACCACTTTTACGTGGTCTTGGTCTCGGATCCCTCGGTCTTGTCTCTGTCTTGCTGTCTCAGATCGACATCGTGGAGATTTGGAGTCAACAGTATCCATGACACACAACGTAACGTCCGATAATGTGTCATGCGCATAAGCATCAGCTCTGAGCCGTGCTTAGAGAGTGCTTGTAGTGAATCGGAAGAGTCGACTCCCATTGAGCGAGAGCCGGCTCCTCACTTGATTTCCTTTCGCTGCTCAGCTCTCACACAGTGGCTCAGCTATGCTCCAATCCCTCCATATCGTGGCCAATCACATGCGAGGATATAGGATAATATCTGAAGGAAACTGTTTCCAGGGCCTACTCCGTGGATCGGCTTCCTCCGAGGCGTGGACGTCTATCAGCAGAGAATGTCCCTTAGTCTGTAACACAGTCAAATATATTCTCAAGTAATATTCAAGCATGCCATTCAGCGTGTTAGTACGAGCAGCTCGGGAGCAGCTTGGGAGAACAAGAAAACAGAGACTGCTTTAGATTGTCTTCCCAAAGTGACTCAACTTTATTCACAAGTACAACAGTTTATATAGAGGGTAAAATTCATGAGACAGCAGATTTATCAGTTTAAACCAGTACAGACCAAGATAAGGCAGCGTCTTCCTGCCCTTGGGTGAAGAAGCATCCTTTGTGTAGTGTATCAGTTCAGCTACAATTGTGATTATCTCAGCGACATATTTTCAAGGCACAAAACGAAGAGTTCTTTCATTAGTGAAATCTGAAACAAACCATTTGGCCTTCAACAGGCGTCTAAAAGATTAAGAAACTAATGTAGCTGAGGGAGTGATCTCTGTGGTATTTCAACCTTGTACCAGCCTGTGATTCTCACACATCAATTCTTGGGTCAAAGAGAAAAACACTGAAACAAAGGGGCCTTATTGAATGACAGAGTTTTCCTGCATAATGTCACTATAAAACAATATCCAGTAAATGCTACCATGGTACTAAAATACCTAACAATATCATTATGTGAAAAACAGAGGGTGAGAGACGCGACAGTCAAGTGGAGCGTGCGTCTGTCCTCTCAGTAAGTGAGTGAGACAGTAGACAGCGGTGAGGAGGGCTGTGCGAGTGCATCTCAAAAACATATAAATATGCCTGACACCTGTAAATGAAGCAGCATCTGGCTGCAGTTTAAAGACTTGTCTCGGTCTCGTCTCGACTTTGTCTTGGTCTTGACTCGGTCTGTCTTGTCTTGGTCTCGATACCCTCTGGTCTTGGTTTAGGCGGTCTTGACTACAAGTCTACTGCTCACTGAACATCTCAGCCTCCGCCATCTCCAACCCTCACAGCAGGTCTCACCTCCACATTTAACACTTCTCTTTCTGTCATAAATCACACCTGACACTCATCTCCTGCACTTTCTCCGCCTCTCTGTGGATGTGTTGACCCCGGGTATTTAAACTCCACCCACCGTCACTACCTCCACCTGCGCCCCTGCTCTCACAGCGGTTCAGTTTTGGGTTGTTTTGTTTATTCAGATTGAATTTAAAGAAATCAAAAGTTCAAACATTTTTGTCCGTGATTAGTTATTTTCAGAATAAAAGCAAGTTCGTTACTAAAAAGTTTTTCATATAAATCCAGAAGCTTTGGTTTCCTGCACAGGAAAACTTTCTTGTGTTTAGACAAACCTCGGGATGGGCTCAGTTTAACCTTCAAAGAAGTTTAAATTAAACGTCTTTTATTTGCAGCACCGGCTTCTCTCCGTGCTTTCTTCAAAGATCGCCAGCTTTGTGCTGGAAATCTGAGGATTCGGGAAATTGTTTTAGGTCAGCACTTCAGGCTGTGTTCATGATAACCACAGGAGACGTGGCTTAATGTGTTTGCCCCTTCCCTGACATGACGGTGAACGAGGTTGTTCCTCCTGTTAGCTCTGCTCTCCTCGTCCTTTACGTGAATCTTACACGAGGTCATATGAACACCATCAACGGGTCCAATGAAGAGCGCCGCTTTATCTCGTTTAGTTTTAATAAATGCTGGAAACCAAAATTGTAACTGAAGTGAAATTGAATTGTTTCTATTATCTGTCTTCATGATGTTGAAGTCAAAAATGCAGTGAAACATCTTTCCAAATTATTTTTATATGAATAAAATCTTTTTGATAAATATGGCAGGGATAGACGCCCCCCCCCCAAGTGGAAGACTAAACTGTCGCATTAACAGCAGGTGGCAGCACACGCCAGGGGCGAGCAGGACTTACTGGGAATAAATGAGTAACGAAAGCTGTTCAGTCACGGCCTCAGGATCAGGAAGCACCAGCAGAGGACGTCTTTCCTCTGTTTGGGGCTCTGGGATGTGCTCAGAGCAGCAACGCCTAAAGCTGCGAGGCTCTGTGCTCGTCCATGCAGCCTCCAAACACCGTCTGACCACGAACCCACACTGACTTTTGCACAGCTGCATAAACGTCAGAGCCCCGCGGTGACATCAGCCAAACACAGGACATTTATATCAAAAATACAAACGACCATGGGCTGCTGCACAGAGTTTGTTTTAGTCAGTTTTATGGTCCTTTTCATGTTAAAAGTGCCCTTAAACTGCACACAGGGCCTCACAGCAGCACAGAGGGCTTTTATTCTGTGTAAATGAGGATTGTTTCCTCTGCAGGACTGAGCTTCATATTCTCTGCTTGTTTAAAACGGGACAAACCTACCTCTCCCCCCTCCCAGCCTAACCTCAGCTGCAGTGACTCAAACTTCCAGTAAACCTTCGTCTGTTGGATGAAATCGCTGCTGTACTCACAGCTTTTTTCCCCCTGCGGCTCGGAGGCGGGGCTGGAATCTTTGTGGACGAGGCGAGGCTGTTGTTTCACATACTTGACGCTGGAGTCTGGATGAACGGGTGGAGACGGTAACCGGGTGCACCACCTCTCCCTCTCCGGTCTCCCGGGGGACCACGAGCAGCTTTGCAGACAGTCAGCAGGCACGCAGCTGCAACTCGTGCACTCACGCTCCGAGCTCACTCCTGTGTTTTAATGAGTGCAGTCTAAAGAGAGGCCTGTAATCGTCTGCATTTTCACAGTGATTTCTCAATTTTAGTCTCATTTTCAGCTTTTATGTCAAATAATTGTTAATAAAGTTGTGGTCCTCATGTGGCTTTGATATGATACCAGCTGTAGGAAAAATACAACACAAACCCTGCAAATGTTAAATCAGAAGGTTTCCGTCTGGAGATTCAATATCATTGGATCATTTCAGACGTTCACCTTGTCTAACAATAATATTTACAGCTGAAGAAGTCACACTTTCAAAAAAGTTTTGTTTGTTTTTGAGAAAATAAGACAACTTTTGAGTGAAATCACAGTAAAAAGGCCTTCGGTGCACACGTAACCCACAGCTGGATTAAATTGGAGATACTGAATAAATATTGTAAAATCCAGCTGTTTCTGTGGTTCTCCAAAAATATCTACCTGATACTCGGCACCAACCTTTGATGCATGATGAAAGCCACCAGGGAGCGATAGCTGTGGTTTCAGCTTTGTGACCCCTGTAGACTGTTTTGGGTCCCACTGAATAAAAAAATGTAGCCTGTTTTGAAAATCCTAATCAGACTTTATTAACTGTGACATCAAACCGCTCACTCACGACTTGTCAGTCACAGGTGAGTAGCCAATGAGCACGATGCACGATGTCATCACATCCAGGTCTTTCTGCCGCCAAGATGGAGATGGTGGAGACGGTGGAAACGGCGGTATGGTCAAAGCGGTAATGCTCCCACTATAGCTGCTATAGCCATCTTTTTTATACAGACTTTGCTTGTGCCTAATCCTGGACCGTCTGTTTTTCTTCTTCTTCCACTTCACAGCTGGCAGCTCTGATTCTTAGGGCTTCAGGTCATTTGCATCATGTGCTGCAACGTTTTGGCTAAAAGTTGTTCATCGCCAGAGGGACTGGGATCTGCTCCACTCTACTAATCCTCCACACTACTCATAGTGGTGGTGAAAAAGTTTAAACTATTTACTGCATCGGGGGCAAAGGGAAGACTGTAAAAAAAAAAATTTTTTTTTTTAAAAAAGAGGGGGGTGTAATTGGGAATCAGAGTATTTAAAGCTGATAAAGGTGGAGTTAGGAGACACCACAGAGGACGTCCTTCTCCCAAAAACGTGCCCATAAACAGATGGCTTTAGTAAAAGCTCCAGAGAACGGGAGAAAGAAATGCAGATACGAACGCATGCAGAGATGTTCAGATCTTTTCATAGTTTTTTATTCATGGATAAGAGGTCGCTCCGGCTCTCAGCGTCAGTAGAAACATGAGAAAAACTCTCAGCCTGCGAGATTTTCCCCTCGTCATAACAATATATCCTCTTTATTGCTTTCAATGTACTGGTGTAGCAGTAGTCATAAGATCAAAAACCAAAATACATCAAATGACAAAAAAAAAAGAGAGTCCACCACCGAAAGAGTGCAAAAACTAAACAGCTCATTTTAGTAGGAAGCAAGCAGAGGGAGCATTTATTTCCAAACTTTATTGTCAATTTACAGCTTTGTCCGCTCACAACACTTCAAAGCCATCTCCAATTAAAGCCCCGAACACATGGCAGCATGAATACAACACTGGCAGCACGTAGATTTACATCAGAGGTCTTTTGTTTTTTACAGGAGCTTTTTGTTCCACACGTGGACGATCCAAAGATCCGTGAACACATCGGGTTAGTACAGGCTGTGCACATTTCTCTCTTCTAATTGATTTTAGTGGTATAGGTAGGAAAGACCGTTATTTGAGAAATAAAAAATAGAAATGCAATTAGCACCGTTACTGTCATTTGTTTGTTTAACTTAGGGATCAGCACCTTTTCCCGTTAGTAGCGAATAAGAGACATCATACTGCTGCTGCGGGTCAGAGCGACTCAGATGATGAGATCTTTGTCCACATCCTCTGCAAACACAAAGACGAGAAACACAGAGAGGACACGGTCAGAACAGTGAGCTCGTCGGGTCACGCCCTACCCACCCAAAAACTCTGTCCCACAGTCCGAGGGATCGTATTAGATTTGTCAGGTGTTCGGTACTCACGGTCCTTGAGGCCAAAGCAGGTGGCCCACTCCTCCAGGGCGATGTATTTGTCAGCGTCAGCATCGCACTGCTCAAAGAAGCGGGTGGTGCAATGCTCCATGGGAATGAGAGGCGCGCGCAGAGGGGCGAGCTCTGTGTGGGTGAGATATCTGGAAGCAAACAAACAGGACAGCAAGGATAAGTTTGGCCTTTAGTTGGTGAGACGCAGCATCATCTCCCCCTCCCCATGACCCCTACATACCCGTCGACGGGGTGCTGGTCAAGCTGGCCGAACTGCCAGTGGACGGGGAAGATGTACATGTTGTAGTTCTTCTCGAAGTCGTGGGCGAGCAGGTCCAGGGAGTGATCACCGGCCTGAAGCCTCTTCTCGTTCTCGTAGATCTTCTTCACCTGAAACGTCGGACGGAGGAGTTCACGTCGGGTCATGTTGGAAGTGGCAGACGTGCAACAATAAAGAGCCTGAAAGCTTTTTTCTGTTTTCTGTTTCATGTTTGTAGGTTTACTACTTATTTCCTCAGGCTGAGGTTAAATCCTCAAACTGTTCGACCGCATTTCAAAGTACTCGAAGCACAAATGTGCTTAAAGACACTTCTTTAAACTTACGTTTCATCATGAAACCTGAAACATTTGTGTCTGTGACTGCCGTCTAAAATGATGACAGTTTATTGTGAACAGAATAAAGGACAGATCAACAAGCCGGTCTGTTCTCACCCTGAGCTTCTGCTTCTCGGTCAGCAGGTTGTTGTCCTCGTCGCGCTCGTACAGCGTCACCAGAACGTTCTTCAGCCAGTCCCTCATACGCAGCGGGAACTCTGTCAGCTCGCTGTCCAGACAGGGCTCGATGACTGCAAGACAAAAGCACCATCAGACACAGACTCACACTGACTGCTGGGCTCTACACCTGCACAAACGTCTGTGATGCTGGAAATCAAAGCATGAGTGTTTCAAACATTGATGATGCAGGGTTGGAAGTGACGGCTACACCCAGGTGTACTTTGGTGTACTGAACAGTGCCGTGATCTCCATTTAAACCCTGGAGCCCAAACACTTCTCCTCGCGCTGAGCTTGTGTATCGTGTTCTATAGCTCGCGTGTTGGGACACGTCTGAACGCCGCCGAGCCACAGCCACAGTCAGACCCACCCATCAATCACTAGCGTGCTCTGACACACCTGAGCTCAGCCTATTGGCACGCCGGGGAGGAGGCAGGGGAACTGACTGGGAACTAAACTTCAGATATGTCTGAACCATCAACACCGAACCAAAAAACAGAAACAGGAAGAAACCAAAACGCACTATGTCGAAACAAAAGATGGGAGCAGCGATACAAGAATATCCAAATTCATGAGCTGGAAATCCAGATGAGATAAAATTCCAGTCGAGTTGTCAGATAAATTTAGGAGAGGTTCTCCCTGAAATCTCAGAAAAGCTGCACTCCTTTTACTGCAGAGCCACTTCAAACTCCTTTTTGTCCTCATGCATCCACAGATATAATTCCTATCTCAGTTTCATCTTTGTTTCTGTGCGTTATTGGAGGTTTGCAGCTCATCCTTCAGATCTTCTAGAATTAGTTTAAATGCTGCAAACAGGTTCAAATAATTAAGTGCTTTACACGTGATTAAAGAGGCTTTTTCCCCGAAGCCAACATTAACGTTTGGGTGTGACCAGGGTGGAGGCAGCACGCCCTCCATCCCGTCCTTTACTCAGTGACTCAGACTCACTCGAGACCACCCGAAGGCTCAGCGCTTCAATTCCTGCTGTATCCACTCAGATTAAAGGAGATAGCGTCCTCCTCGATTCAGTTTTATTTATATAGCGCCAAATTACAACAACAGTCGCCTCAAGGTGCTTTATATTGTAAGATAGACCCTACATTAATACATACAGAGAAAAACCCAACAATCATATGACCCCCTATGAGCAAGCACTTTGGCAACAGTGGGAAGGAAAAACTCCCTTTTAACAGGAAGAAACCTCTGGCACTCCACTTAGCCGCGCTGTGAGCTTACTTAATGCTCACTGATACCATCTAAAATACTTGCATGCTGATTCAGGACCGTTTAAATCAGAAATGGAAACAAACAGTTTGTTTCCATTTCTGATTTAAAACTTTGTTTAACTGGACAAATCTGTGAAGCCAAGTTCAGACTGTGCTAAAGACCTGCATCCAGAGAACACAACGTGTTAGTCTGTTAATCTGAGTCCTCATGAATAGAGGAAAATCTCTGCATGGTCTGCAGATCATGTGTTTTTATACCCTGCCATAATGGATCATTGCCTGAACGGTTCCATGCAGAGTGTGAGAGCTCACGTTTGCAGGAGCCGATGTAGTCGAGGTGCAGCTTGTGGCCCTTCTTGGTTCCCTCCAGGGTGCACTTGGTGGCAAAGAAGTGGCAGGAGGACTCGTAGGTCTTGTTGTCAGTGCCGCAAATCTGCAGGAGAGAAAGCAGAGCTCAGTCTGCAACGCAGTGACATTGCAGGGACAGACGAGTCCTCACACGTGTGCTTCTGACCAAAACAGCCCTTTAGTTTGAAAATATGATTTTCCTGAAACAAACTGAACTAAAAGCTCGGAATTCTTTCTTTTTTTTCTACTCTTTGCTTTGCGTGATGTCACAGACACCAGATAGCCCTAATAGAGAAGCTCCGCCCACCGGTGGCTCCTCTGCTTTGCTTGCAGGCCAATCAGATTACAGTTGGCCTAATGCTAAAATTCTTCTTTCTGCTTGCAGAGAGGACAAAATCTCTTCATGCAGAAACACGCAGAGCTGCACAGCTTCAGCTCCTGCCGCAGATGCCAGTCACACCACTCAGGTCAGGAACACTCGGGCTGATTTTAAACTCACATGCTCAAAGTCTCCTTCCACCGGTGGGCAGGTAGAGGGGTCCTGGCACACACACATGGGAGTGTTGCTCTCATCCACCTCACACACTTTGCCCTTCTTGCAGTGGTAGTTCAGACAGGCATCTGTGGAGAAAACAGAAGTGAAACAGTAGGTTTTAGCTTCAAGGGACAAAATGTAGTTTTTATTTAAAGTGGACATAAAGAAGGCAGATCTGCATCATTTTTGCATTTCCATCTTTCCTTCTTTACGTCTCTTCTGTCCTTTTTGGTTGTCAGAATCAGAATCAGAATACTTTATTAAGGGAAAGTATGAGAGTTACGGTTGCTCCAGTACAGTAACATTAATAGAAACAAAAACAAAAACAGACTAGACTATTAGCAATACAATATGTTAAGATATAAGGAGCAGCACAATATATACAAATCATCAAATAATCACCAAATTGCTGTCAGCTGTTGCAGTGAGAACACAGCGGCTCGTAGCTGACCTGCTGTGCATTATTAAGTGAGGGTGTGCAGCTCATAGGCTGAGCTGCCTCTTAAAGTGGGTGGAATGTGTAATTACAGAGCGAGGGAGTCTGTCATTACGGCCATTTGAGTTGCCAGTTTGAGGCTTTGCTAAACTCAGACAGCCACAAATGCTGTGAAATCAAATCCTTCATTCTAATGTTTACAGCAGGTTTGCAGGAACATCTGCTTTGACTTCAGCATCTCAACATCTTTCATGTCCACGTTACCACCCATCAGGGGACAGAAGGACATTAACTGTGACATTAAAGTTTTGATTGGAAGTGAGTGTGTTTGTGAACTTACTCTCAGTGACAACATCCTCAATAATGTCGATGGCCTCGTCAAACTCTCCGATCTCAACCTGCACTGGATTGGCCCCCACTTCGGTCTCCTGAAGGACACGAGAGGTCAGAGATCAGATCATAAAGCGCTCAGATTGAGGTCTGAGCTGTGTTCGGGTCTATTTCTGCCTGACGTCCACTTAAACCAAACCGCCTAAATACGTCTGGTTTCCTGAAGACGGGAAAAACAAGCTGAAGCATCACCGCTAAAGGAGGTTCCTCCCTGAAGGCCAAACAGAGTCTGGGAGCAGCCAGACCATAATATTCAACAATAACACGCAGCTGGGGCCACATGTGGAGTAATGGCTTCCTGAGCAGCTAAAATTAACAGCTGTGGGATCTTTGGTCCCACTGGACCTCTGAAGCAGGAAACCATAAAACGTTCTCATGAAGACTCTATGCTCTGCTGCAGGAATGTTTCTGGAATATCACGGAAAGAAACCTGAGCGGATGGAACTGAAAGAATAGGCGCTGCCGTGTGTGACATGGCGCTTTCCTGAAAAGGCAAAAGCACGGACGTTTCACGTCTTCAGTTGCTGCGTGTCGGATTTGGGTGGAATTTGCTTTAAAACCTGAGACGCCTTCAAGGACGAAACAGAAGCTCCCAGGCTTTTTTTGAAAAGCTTTGACGAGGCAAGAAGGTCACGACCCAGAAACAAAAGCAGAAGCACAGATGACTGATTCATTAAGCTGATCTTGGTTATTTTCTGACATGTCTCAAACATGTGTCAGCTCTTTGTAAAAACACTTCGTTGTGTCCTTTGGGCTCATGTTTTTAGAAAGCAACCAAAAAACAACAAGTTTTTGTTGATGATTTTATTGCTGGACTGATTTCTTCACAGAAGCAGTCTCTCCTGCAGTCACAAGTGGAAAAACGCCTCGAACTTCGGCTACGCTGCGGATGAACCCTAAAGCTCCGCTGCAGATCGCATCATCTCCGAGCAGCTGCGTGGCTCAGAAAATATGCCGCAGAGGCCAAATCAGACATACGGGAGAGCAAATGTTTCCCACAGACATCACGGTCACACTTACACTCGCTGCCAGAGGATTCCTCTGCAGACTTTCACCCAGGGTTTCTCACAGATCCACGAAGGCTACAGAGGAATCCTTATGGAGTGTTTTATGGAAACTGAAGCTTCCTGTTTGTGTGACGGACGATGATCACAGACGGCAAGAACATCAACATCTGGACTCACCTCAACAACTGGCTCCTCAGTCCCAGGCTCTTCCACGATGGGCTCCTCATCAGCCTGACACACACACACACACACACACACACACACACACATTAAACATTATTAAATGCTTGTGGCTGCTCATAGAAGTCATGTGAGTGCGTCCACACAAACACACAGTAGAGAAACACTCACAGGGGAGGAACTGGCCATCAGGAAAACACACACACACACACACACACACACACACACACACACACACACACACACACACACACACACACACACACACACACACACACACACACACACACACATCGAAGAGAAACGCACACACGATAAGTCACAGCAGAGGAAAGAAGAAAAGAGGTCACACAAAGAAAGGAAGATGCTATCGAGACGTAAACATCTACACACGCACACACACTCTTACAGGCATGTGTGACTTACAGGAGCAGCCCTGGCGTGGCCAGCCAGGCAAAGGAGGAAGACGATCCACACCCTCATCTTCAAAGTCTGTGGAGACAAACAGAGATGATGAGCTGACAAAAACGCACACAGACACTTGATTAAGTACGCAGCTTTGTGTGAGTGCTCACTCAAAGTAAAGCAGAGTTTTTGTTGCTTCTTCTTTCGCTTGTTAGAATCAGTGTAAACTATGGCGCCTCTGGCAGAGAGCCCTGCAGTTCTTCTCACGACCACAGAAGCCTGTGGGACGATTCTGACGCTGATGGAAGCGCTCCAGATTCCCAAACAGAAGCGCTCACTGTCTGCTTTGTTTCCCGACACGCTGGGTTCAGATGGTCTGTGACGCTCTGAGAACCATCTCTCCCTCTGAGAGGCGTTTGCTCTGCTGCAGGAGTCTGACCGAATGCTAACCGGGGTCCCCGTACGAGGCCGGGTCGGCCTGTTGTCATGCTCTTCGGGTGGAAATGGCTCCGGTCTTTGTGCGCTCTCTCTCACAGCAGCCTGAGGCAACGTTTGCACCAGCCAGTGTTTGGATCGACCAGCCTCAATTAAGCTCAGCTAAACACACATTTACACCCTAATGACAGATATGTGATAACAGGGCCCTGATATGTGACTTGGGGTCTTTTAAAGGGTGAGACAGGACTTGGCACCCGCCTGTGAAACACTTGAGAGTGACATGAGGTGACGTGGATGTGAGAGAGGCCTGCAGAAACAGATTCGCTGGAGTTTTAGGAGGACTCATTCAAATATCAGTTGACCAACTTATTTTGAAGGATCTGTGCTGAAACCTAAAGGTGTGTCTGCTGCTCGTGTCCTCACACCCGAGCGACAGAGAGGCTCGATTATGGAGCGACACGCTGGCGTCTGTGCGTTTGCGGTGGCAACGACTTTGGTAAGGACAAAGTGTGTATTTAGAGGTGGAACCAAACACAACACCAGCTGGGAGCTTTATTAGGTGCTGGTGACGGTGCCACCACCTTCTGCCACCTTCACGAAGAGAGGTCATTGTGCAGTTACCAAAATACGCTTGATACGCTGGCGTGTTAGTGCTGCACATGCTGCAGTAAGCTCTGTCACCCCGAGTGTGTCAAAGATAACAGACAGTGCATATTTCCTGTGAAAAGAGACTCTCTGTGTCTCCTCTAAGGAACCACTGTTGGAAACTCATCCCGGCTTCTGTCTCCTCTTTGTGTCATGTCTCCAGGACTGAATAAAGCCTCCTTTGTTTGCAACAGAGCGCAGCACTGCTCAGTCTACTAGTTATCTCATCCTGCACCTCCATCAAGCTTCTCCCAGACATCAGGGGAAGAATCTGTGAGATCAAACATATGAGAAGGAGCAGACCATACAGATCAAAGTTCCTCCCTCTGTTATTGTGTCTTGATTTTGAAAAGAAATGGAATTCGCCCCAAAACACAAGGCAGTATCTGCAGTTTTGAGCGGACACAGTTTAAAGGCTGCGTGAGATCAGCAAGGATAATAAGACTTAGCAAACAGAGCTGTGCATACTTGGAATTCCTGCGCCTCGGATAAGAGTGCAGCAGCTTGAAACCAACAACAGTTGAATAAAAACGAATGATCCCTCCTTCCTCTGCAGCTTTAAACCTCCCAGCATGTCAAAGATAGCTGCAGCTGAATGGCGTGACTGTGAAAACACTGAAGCTGACACCGTGCCCGGCTGATGAAAAGCACGAGGCCTGTAGACACGAAGAGGCTGAGTCGAGCGACGTTTTGCGACACATGCAGAAAAGAGTAAATCTGTTTGAAGAACCTTCAGGCTAAACACGAGTCCGGGGATTGGCGTTTGTCTGCGATCGGCTCCAAATGCTCACAGCAGTGCTCGTTAGGAAGGACGGACGTTGATTTTTGGTTAAATTTGCAGCTTTAAGGAACCAGATTTCCTTCTACTCCCACCGGTTTCTATCAGCTGATACAGGGTGGTAATGTATCAGCATATAAGTGCACACATTCATGTAAAGTCACAAAGTCCTGCTGCTGCCCCTCTGTAGGCTTCCTGAAGCTGGCCAAGAGGGAAATGGACTTTTAGCAGGGCTTTCTTTATTTAGTTTAGTTTTTTATTATTACATGTTGGTCATGCAGAAGAAATATATTTAATAAATAAATAAATCACAAAGAAAAAATGGTTCTAATTCTTATCGTTTTGCTTTCCTACTTGTCTGGAATCATAGCAACAACTTTCTTTTGTTCTTTAAACGTTTCCATGTGGTTCAAATTGATGCTGTCCTCTGGATTTATTTAAGAACCTGAGCTTGCTCTGATTATCACTGCTGTTGATGGAGGCCTGAAAAACCTTTAAGTTGGTGGGTGAGTTAACAGATATCACTTCCTGTTTCTGTTTCAGAAGATGAAATCTGTTTCCTTTGGCCTGAAGTCTAACGGGGGTTAAGCACTGCATCCCTTAGGGTCAAATCCTGACATGGATTGGGTCGTATTAGGAAAAGGAGAATAATTCTGATGTGTAGAGTTGCTCGTTGCTTCTGCAGCTATAAAAGATCGTTTGCTCTAAGCTCAGAGTCCAGGCAGGACCGGCACAGAGGTGTCCTCTGTTTCAGAAGGCTAAGAAGTCATAAGCAGCTCAGATGTGGAAAATTACAGAAGAGCTGGCAGCAGTCGGAGAATGACCTGCACAAAGGCACTTCTCTGCACCTTTTGAAAAGAAAGAAAAAAAGATGTTCTGCAGACGGGACATAAGTAAGGGCCTCTGACACATCGTAAGCAGAGTGTCTGGGCTGAGTGTCATCGCAGCAAGAAGAGAAAATAAGCAGGAAAGCGAGTGTTTGATTTGGAGGGACGTGGTGTTCCCATCGCTTTTACTTATTCTCGTTTGGCCAGAGAGCCACTGGGCTTGGCTCGGCGGGAAAGGGGAGGCCGGACATGCTGATGTAACAGCAAAACAAATTATTTTATTTGGAAAGCCGCTCACATAATCAAACACGGTGAGGCTAAAAGGGAAACTTGAGGCTCATAAAGGGGCCTTTCTCCCTCCCCACCAGTGGATTTCAGCTGGGTAAGCGAGCGTAAACAGCCCAAGCTGGATCTTCCAGTGATGCAGACATTTCCCTCTGCAGCTGCTCCTCTCCCAGCAGGCCTTCAAAGAGAGCAGATTCACACAGGTTCTTTCTTCTTCTCCTTGGTGTCATAACGGGAAGGTTGGCGGGCCTGGATAAACAACCTGTCGCAGTGCGTCTGCAGACAAACAGCTGTGCAAAGCAAATGCTGAGAATGAACAGCGGTTTCCTCTGTGTGTGATGTGCTCTGCAGACACACACGCTGTTCAGAACGAGGAAGGTCAGCATTCATGATGCACGCAAAACACAGACGCATCCTAACTTTGACTCTCCTGCCTCGGCATGGCCCTGAGATCATCTCGCTTCTAAGGTCTTCGCTCAGTGTGAGCTACAGCGGTTTCCTTCAATCTGCTGGCTTCTCAATAACTTCTTCAACTCTACAAGAAGAACCTCTCTTCCATCGAGACGGACGCCTCAAGGAAAGATTCCTCTGTGATGGCTTCCAGCGTTTGCCCTTTGACCTTTGGCACCACTGTCTCCCACCCCCGCTCCAAAAGACCCGTCCATCAAACAGGTGGCAGAAATCCGAGTGTGCCGTAAAGCCTTGCTGAGCCGTCTGTGACGAGTGAACAGGACTGACAGGAAGTAAAAGATCAGTGCAGACCCTGAGTCAGGCTGTTAGAGGAAAACTGGAGGGTCTCCTCTATGGGCTCAGATTTTTTTCTTGTAAATCACACTGATGAGTTACAAATTTTTTTGTTAAAGTTTGTCTACAAAAACCTACACATAAAACTCGAGTTGCAAGTATGAATTTTTCTTCCTGTCAGCTGATTGATCAATGTCATGTCAATCACAAATGTAACAATCCAATCAGAGAGCAGATGGGTTTAACTGTAGGAGGGGCGCTTCACTGAGCTTCAGGTCCCAGAAAGGTAAAACATTTTGAAGATGGAGGACGGCGACGGCGCTTCTGTAGCGCAGTGCGACTTTGTGTTAAAGTAATACTAAAGTAATAATGGTATTTCTGACCATTGGTATACCACAACTATACCCTTTCATCTTTTATCGAACATGTGTTCGCTGTCCTCCATCTTCATAAAATTCATTCAACTCTATAAAGTTTTCAGATATTTTGGTTTACAAGGTCACAAAGCTCAGTTCACAACGATGCAGTCTTATTTACAAATACAAAATATTTATGACCACAGTCTGAGCCCGTACTCCTCCTTCGTGTTTGGTTCAGAGAAGAAAGATTATGATTCGAACTTTAACGACTTTA
Organism: Maylandia zebra; assembly: GCF_041146795.1. Classification (NCBI taxonomy): domain Eukaryota; kingdom Metazoa; phylum Chordata; class Actinopteri; order Cichliformes; family Cichlidae; genus Maylandia; species Maylandia zebra. The sequence goes on along the minus strand of NC_135168.1, from coordinate 24,181,438 downwards.
AACAATCTGCTTTCTAAGTAGCTGAAATGAAAACAACAACACTACAGATTTAATTGAGGACAGAAGACGTGGCTGATGCTGCAAACCCAACAGAATCTGCAGCAGCAGTCACTGAGTCACTGATGGTTTCCAGTTTTCGTCAGTGGAAATGAGCAGAACATGTCCTAGAGGGATATATGACATGGAGAGCATCCACTTTTCTGACCTCTTAACATCCACCACGTGACCCCTGGCCCATAGCAGATGTTACTTTTCCATTAGGACCTTCAGAATCCCATAAAAAAGCGTTGATTTTTTAATTCATCACACACCTAATGTGAGATGGGCTGCATGTCTTTGGATGGATGAGGTAAGTAGTTTTTCCTGAATATGCATCAAATCTCACTGCAACCTGGACCAGTAGGACTGTTTCCTTACCAGAATCTCTCTAAATTAACCAAATCTTCACTTATTGAATATAAGCTGCTGACATTAACTCTTTGTGGATTGCTTCATTACAGATTCTTGCATTACTTCAGGTTTAATCTTCACAGCCTGCTGCAGCGGTTTCTTTCTTCAGTCCGAGCTCACACCTGATGAATCTGGTTTCCAGGGAGTACAGGGACCTCCCAGCGACCTGCCTGAACAAAGAGCAGTTTTCACAGCGTCCCATTCACCTGCACCGCTGAGCACAAAGAGAAGAATGAAGGAGAACTCGAGTGGAAAAAGTCCGGATGTTTGTAACCCGAGTCCCTCGCCACATGACCTGTTTGACTCTATTTCATCCTTCTCTCCTTCCCTTCATAATTTTATCTTTGATATTCTTCTCTTTGATTGCTGTAATTTGAGGTAAAATAATATCACCAATCTTCATATCTACAGATCAGAGGGAACACGCTGCTCCGTCACTGGGCAGGCCGGCTTTAAGCGCTCTTCGCTTTCATCTCGGCCACTTTTGTAACACTGAACTACATTTGCTGCCGCTTTCACTTCATCCAACACACACAGCAGGAAACCAGGAGATCCTGACTTTATGTGCTCGGTATGGTGGTCACAGACCCTTTACTTCAATATTATTTATATTCTTTTTAAGGTTTTGGAAGATGATAAGAATAAAGCAGATGTAATCACACACAAATGTAACTTTTAATAAACTTTTAATGATTTAATGTTCACTCTTACAGCTTTACTCTGATTGGATAAAACACCAGACAACAGAAAGTTGCTCGTAGCTTGACCTGAAGTCAGACATTGAAATACCTGATCCACTCATATCAGTTAGCTATCTACATTAGCCTTAGATAACCGTGGAAGTAAGCTAACATTAACTCCGGTGAGGTGTCTTTCTGGCTGGCTTACCCTGGCTATAAAGCTAAATCTGAGCTAAAACCTCAGACAGCATAAAAGATGGTGGTAGCGTTCAGGTCTGACACCTGCTCAACTCTGTATATTTTTATATACCGGTATTTTATTTATTGTTTACTCTATTTAATTTGTAAAATATGTGTACACACACACACACGTAGAAAAATATTTAGTATACACATCCAGAAATGCATATACTATTATATATTGTACATATATGTATTAGTTTCAGATGTAGCCATTCTTGTATTTTGCTTGTTTACATTATTGTATTTTGCACAACTCTGTTGCTTTTGAAGCTCGCACACAAGAATTTCACTCACATGTACTGTACCAATGTACCTGCACATGTGATGTGACAATAAAAGTGATTTGATTTGATTTGCAGTTTCTCTAATGTCCACCAGAGGGCGACTGCTCTGCTAACCAAAACAATTCCAAGAGACAGGGAGTGTACCGCTCACTGATGGCAGCGTCCCTCAGCCTGTCAGTCAGAGCAGCCCCTCTCACACTTCCGCTCTTCCTTCCCTCATCCCAAGGCAGTCGCAGCCCCTCCCTGAGCCTGTTTCTGCTAGAGGTTTCTTCCTGTTTAAAGGGAGTTTTTCCTTCCCACGCTCGCCAAGGGTTTCCTCATTGGAGGTCGTGTGATTGCCGGGGTTTTCCCTGTATTATTGTCTGGCCTTTACCTCACCATATTGAGCGCCTTGAGGTGACTGCTGTGGTGATTTAAGTTGTATAAATTCAACTGAGAAGTCAGCACGCCTCGACTGAAGTGCTTCTTTAAACCGATGAATCAGTCACACCTCAGACTGAACTCTGAAGAGACTTTTCCCTCTAAGCAGCAGGACTTGTTAGTCTGTTGGTGTGTTCTCATATTTCTTTATTCTTTTACTTTTATGTCTCCTTCTCTGTCTCCTTCCTCGCGTCCTTCTTCCTCACATTGAACTCCAGATTTTTCTTCTCCGCGCTGAGCACAGACAGTAGCACAATCCCTCCTTCCTTTCTGGGGATTAGTGTTTTTCTAGAGATTGCCAAGCTGGCTTTTCACAGCATCCTCAGCTCCAGCCCCTCCTCCACCACCTCCTCCTCCACCTTCCACTCCGGTCCAGACCTGCCACCTCAACAATTAAGCAGCCAGAGACGCTGTGTCTGCACTTCTCTCATACTAATGCTGGCACATTGTGCTTCAGCCTTTCCACAGAAATCTCGGACAAATCCTCAACAGGTGTGACGAACACACAAAACGAGACTGGAGACATTTTACTGAGACACATGTAACCGAGTGTGACACAAGAAGAAAGGACTGAGCACATTTCCTTAGACAGCAGCGAGCAATGAAATAACCCAAGATTTTCTAAAGATATAAAAACTCAACTCAGTTTGAGTTAAAGTTTCATTTAATCTGTGCATATCTGAAAAGTACCGTCCAGTAAAGCTCAGGTGTGACTACACGAAGGTTCCTGTGGTTAAAGAGTTCCTGTAGATCTTCAGTTATTTTTTCAGTTTTCCTCATGCAACAAAAAACAAACTGCTGGGTGCAAAATTACATAAACGTCTCTTCTGTTGACCTTTTTTTCTTCCCAGGAAATGTTGCCATCCACAAAAAGGGACCAAAGGCAGAGCCATCATCATTATGAGAGCTCACGTGCCACTAATGTTAAACTACTGATTTGTACTTTTACATAAAATCACAGTATAAGTTTTGGATTCTTGAAGTCATGATGGTCATATGTGCTGTGCAGCTCTCTAGTTTATCCTCAGGCTGCTGGGTGGATCTGGGGTGGGGGTCACGGCTCTATGGGCCCAGTCAGGCTGTTCTAACCAAACTGTGAAAATCTTTATGGAGCTCCATGACAATCCAGCTGCTGCACCATGGATCAGCACTAACTCAAAGAAACAGCTGGTAACCGATCACCATGGCAACCTGCATTCCTTTACATGAGAGTAATCAGGGAGGGGGTCACAGAGGGGGTCAGGAGGAAACTGTGGAGAAACTAGAATCTGTCACAGCTTCACCTCCTCCTCGTCCGATTTTCTTTCTCTCTTTGTTTTTGTATTTTCACACATTTTTCCACATAATTGTTTTTTACAGAAACAATAATTCACCAAAGAGAGGAAAGCAGAAAATCGAGAATCAGAATAACAAAAGTGTCCAATTAAAAAGGGTCTGAATCCCTCCTCCCCCTCAGCCCCCCTCCTCTTATTGCCGATGTGGCACACAATAGCTCCACAGTCTGAATGCTCTCAGTTCGTTCACCTGCAGGCTGTGATTGAGCAGTAATGGCAAAGGAGCCGTGGCTGCTCTCAGACCACAGTCCTGCCTTTAAAAGCAAAATTCAACAAAGTGGAACAGAAAAAAAGTACCAGCTGTTGAATGTGCTGAAGTTAAAACGGACATCTGTGTTTGTGATAAGTGTGTGAGGAAAAGTGTCAAAGCAGAGCCCTTCTGCGTAAAGCCGTCACTCCAACTGACAGAGCTCTAACAGCAGAAACGTTTCACTGCATCTAAAAGTGTAAATGTGTCTGTACGAGTCGGAGGCAGAGCGCTTACCTTCAGCTTTCAGAGAAGAACACCAGAAGAGAAGTCAGCTGTGTGCGGGACCCCGACGATCTAACTCCAGTACTGCTTTACGCACAGCTCATTTCCAATGGGACGTCCCAGCCTGGATACAGCCCCCCCCCTTTGGTCCATCACAGCCTCCCCCACCGCCTGTGGGCGGGTCTGTGATGTTAACCCTTACGCAGTGGCTGGAGGATAAATGAAGACTGGAGAGCAGCGATGACACGAGAAGAAACACGTGACCTGTGTCGTTACTTATTACTGTTAGAAAGATCAAAGACATAAAAAACATTTTGGTAACTCTGAAGAAAATCATCAAATACAAAATACTTTAAACATCTGGATTGACGTAGTCCACCTACAGACTGTATATGGAAGATGGGCACACATTGATTAGCTGAGCATTTGCACTTTGTGCAGCAATAAGATCAGGATAACCCTCCCAGTCCCAGCAGCTGATTCATGATGGAGCCTATCCCTGTTACCATAGGGCGAGAGGCAACGTACACAATTTGACCAATCAGGGCTAACACAGAGAGACAGCCATTGGCACAGACAGCCACTGGTACATGCATTCAGTCCTTTTGGCTGTGGGAGGAAACACAAACATGGAGAGAACATGCATGTGACATAGAACTCAGGCAACAGTGCTAACCATAGCTGTCCAGTATTTGGGTATATGGTATTTATTATTATTATAAGTGCGTGTCTGGTTGGTGATGGTCACTGATGGCTGCTGGCGTACACCTGCACCGGAAGCCTCTCTGTGTCCCGGGTTGTTTAAGCCAAAGCAGAATGGAGCAACAGCATAAAGACGCTCCAGAGGTCCAGTTCAGGGACTCCAGGTAGCTGAGGTGAAGCCTAGCAGGCAGCTAGCAGCTACAGCCACCTGTGTCACTGTTCACCTGTCAGTCAGAGAGGCCACGCCCATAATAATGCAAACTGAAAACTAGGTGAGTATAAAAACATTGTTCTAAAGTTTGTCTATGGGGACTGACTCACTGCTGCCTCTGCTGGACAGACTGCAGCTATCTGAGTTCTTCTCCGTCTGGTCTTGAACCTCGGGTAAAAGTTCTGTGCAAGTAAATCGTATTTTTCCGTAAATGTGCATCTATGCCTGAGTTAAATAGTCACGATCTCGCTCTACACTAAAGCTTCAGTCTTGTTCCCATAAAACTGTAACTCAGTGACTTCAGTGCTTTGGGGCATTTGTAGAACATCTGCATCACCACAGCTCAGACTCATGGACTGCTTTTCCAGCATCTGCTGTCCTCTGACAGACAGAAGCAATCAAGAACCATGTGCATGCCTCATGCTCTTCGGCTCGCCCTTCATTTTCTCTGTCTCATTGTTTGATGGACTGCTACTGTCTGTTCCCAGCATGCAGACCAGAGCTGATGTGAAGAACAGCTGGATCAGAGGGAGAGAGGGAAAATCCCTGCAATGCAACGTGGCGTTTTCCATTCTGCGAGGAAGCCACAGTCCAGCTGCAGATGAAGAGAAAAGAGGGGAGGAGGTGTTGTTACTCTTCAGTCTGCCCACCTTTTCTTCTTTTCTTCCCTCCCTTCTCTCTGCAAACGTGGCAGTCGTCTCTCTGTGTCTGATGAAACATGTCATTATTTTTTCCTCTGCTGCTAAATCATCCACGGGCAGCTCTGCAGGTCTGAAGATGTGAGGATTTAAACGCCCCTGTAATGTGGCAGCATTATTAAACAGGATTATGGAAACACACCCATCTGTGTGCCACGTAGTGAAACAAAGAAACACAGAAATATCTGAGGTCTGTGATTGGCTGAAAGCTGTGTTATTTTTTTATATAATCCCTGTGATTTAATATCGGTGATGTTTTGGGGATGGCAGAACGAGCTCTGCTCTTTTGCTGTGCGATGTGTTCATCACACTGCAGGATAATTTATTTTGCCTGAGTAAAGTCTTTGCAGGGACGTAACTGCAAACGCATACTGGCATTTACATGCGCACACATTTCTCACATTTTATGACAGAGTTACCTGATTGGTGGCCTGTGAGCAGCGTGTCCGCCACATTTGACCTGAAGGTCACACGGTGTGGTGGTCCTGGGGTTTTCTGAGCTCTAGATTCTTGTTGGTAGTTTTCGGTTCTCGTGTTTTTGCTTCCTGTCTTGATGAGCTGAAGGCTTTTCTTTGTGTTCCTCTTCTGCTTTGTTTTTGGATTTGTGCCTCGTCTTCCTTCGGGTCAAAGTTCTGCTGTCATTCAGGTCCGAGTCCAGGTGGACCAGGACCAGGTGACCCTGAATCCTCCCTTAGTTATGCTGCAATAGATGTAGGCTGCCGGGGGATTCCCATGATGCATTGAGTTTTTCCTTTCCAGTCACCTTCCTCACTCACTATGTGTTCATAGACTCTCTGCATTGAATCATACCTGCTATTAATCTCTGTCTCTCTTCCACAGCATGTCTTTATCCTGTCTTCCTTCTCTCACCCCAACTGGTCGCAGCAGATGGCCGCCCCTCCCTGGGCCTGGTTCTGCCGGAGGTTTCTTCCTGTTAAAAGGGAGTTTTTCCTTCCCACTGTCGCCAAAGTTCTTGCTCATAGGGGGTCATGTGATTGTTGGGTTTTCTCTGATTCTATTATTGTACGATCTACTGTACAACAGAAAGCACCTTTAGGCGACTGTTGTTGTGATTTGGCGCTATATAAATAAAATTGAATTGAGTCACACAGCAGCTTTTCGGGGGGGGGGGGGGGGGGGGGCAACAGCTGTCTGTGTTTAGGGCAACAGCACAGTGACAGTTACAGGTAAGAGATCCTGCTGCATTTGCATTTCCTCTCAAGGAGCAACAGGGAGCAGAATCTCTAAACCGCACAACCTGATTTACCAAAATTTGCAACATGTAATTTACAGATGCTACATCAGATACTTGATCTCCTCCACCCTTCTCCTGCCGAGAGCACAGCTTGAGACTTTGAAGTGTTCATTTTCATTCCAGCCTCTTCACATTTGACCCAGCAAACGACCTGCAGTGACACCCCGCCCTGTGCAGCTACACTTGGAACAACAGAATCCAACAGCCAGCAAGCCTCGGTCCGACCTACAACAGTCAAAGTGATGCGGCCTCCCACTGTGGTTCTACTGGGACCAGAACAGAGGGCCTGACAGGTTTAGGCTTTTCCACATCCACAAAACACACACCGTCGAACATCCTCCAGAGGATAAAGCACCAGTTAAAGGTCCACCACCAGGACAGAAACCACTCTGTTCCTTTTTGGATTTTTCATCAGTAAACCTTGCTCTGTCTTCAGCCTCCACCTGGATCTTCCGCTGTAACTGAGGCAGTCTTCAGGTCCGGACTCCACCTGTGAAGTCGTTAGACTGCAGTGTACCTGCTGCAGGCTGCATCTCTTATTGGTTACAGCTTTGTTCAGTGCAAAATGTATGAAATGTATGATATGTATGATTTTTCCTGACTGTAAACACCAGAGCTGCAGCAGGTCCTGGTGTTTCTTCGAGTCTGATGAGGGGTTGGGGGGTCGGGGGTCAGTTTTTAAACTAAAAAAGAACATTTTAAACCCAGAAACAAACATTAAAGCTTCTTCTTCGACCTCTTCCTGTGAAATCACAGGCTCTTAAAATGATTGCTGCTCTATGCCGGCCTTCAGGAGGCTTCTTCACTTTGATGGAGGTTCAAGCCTCCTCCTCCTCCTCTTGCTGCTGTTCCATACCAACAGAAACATTGAGTATAAACCCACACTCAGAATAAATTATGGGTCATTTTAGATTTTTTTTTTTTTTTACTCATATGAACAAACTCTGAGGTGTAAATGACACGCTTACTGCTCGCTGCCGCGCCCTGAGCTAAAAAACAGAAACTCAGCTTGAAATAGAAAACGTGACAGCGCCATGATCAATGGAAGAAATGTGGAGAAACACAATAAAACCCAAATAGATTTTTACAGGCTGCCTGATTCCTGAGACGCTGTTTGATTTTCATAAATGTGCCCTTGAAAGAAAACAACAGTGAGCCGGCTGGATGTTTGCTCCAGACTGAGCATGCTGACGGTCACAAGATGAAATGATTGTTTACGATGCCCGCTGTGGCAGTGATGCGTCCGCCTCGCTGTCCTGTAAACTCTGATGATGAAACATCTGTAGGGTTAGGGAAACAGTCATGTTGTCATGGTAACGATGACTGTAACAGTCATGAAAATTTGTCTTCCATCCACCGAGGCCATCAAGGTCAGCTTCATGAAACTGATGAAAAAGTCTTATAACTTAGAAACTGTGCTTCTTACACATGTGCTGTGTCATCAGCATATAGAAAGCACCAAATAAAGATTTAAAATATTGTGTCACATTTGACCTCTGACCTCTCCTTCAAGGTCAATAAACTGATCTGAAGGTCGAAGTGATAATAATGTTGATAATGATGCTACACTGAGCTATTTAAGTGTTTCTGTCTTGGTCCTCCGGTCCATTTCTCACTTTCTCTGGCAACAGTGGGAATGAAAAACTCCCTTTTAACAGGAAGAAACCTCCAGCAGAACCTGCCTCAGGAAGGGGTGGGCCCATCTGCACACACTGTGCTGCTCGGATGATCTGATATCCTCGTGTTGGTGTTGTTCCCAGACCATCATGAAAATGTTGTTCCAGGTTCAACATTGCAAGTGACCAATCACATTGTTGTGACGTTATTCTTTTGCGCGCCAAGCCATTCGTGCATTTATGAAATTCCAATGTTGCAAGGACAATATCAATTCTGCTTACTGTTTATTAAAGGGTTACGGTTAGGGTTAGGGTCAGGGTCCGTTGATCGGCGGACAGAGGCGGTTTCACGCAGCTTAAGTACAGTTTTTTGTTTTACGCCGGTTTTTCCCGAAGTCGAAAAAGTATGACGTCACAACATTCTGATTGGTCACTTGCAATGTTGATCCTGGAACAACATTTAGTATGATGATCTGGGAACAACACCAACACGAGGATATCAGATCAACCGTGCTGCTCAGAGTAGAGTAGTTAACCCAAGCTCCCCGCTCTGACCCTGGAGGAGACGTGACTCCTGCGGTTTCATCAGGAAATCAGACATGGAAAGATGCTAACAAGAGCTGCTAACAGTAGCATGGCTCATGAGAATATCGCTAACTGTCAGACGAGCTAATCACAGCTCTTTAAAGTGAAGTTTGAACTACACCCATCACTCTTTCACAGTGTTATGTTTGTTTTTGCTGCAGTCTTCCTGCATTGCTCTTTAGTCTAAATCACCAATAAATTCATGTCTCATTATGTTGTAAAATCGATCAGTCTGCCGTCCCGAGTTCAGCTGTGAAAAGCCAGTTGAAGCAGATATTTTCACTCCTTTCTTCATCTAAATGCATGTGTGGACTGAGCATGTGTGCCTGGACCAGCATTCGCGTTTCCCCCTTCAGGTTATTTGGTTTGTGCCGGGTGGGGATGGTTGTGGACACCTTCAGTGGGCGACAGCGTATCCTGTAGAGGCCCGGGCTGTAGTCCCGGCGCTGAGGCACTGAGCTCATCGGCTGTCCTGTAATTACAGCCTGCAGCCCTCCATCATGGTTTTGGTTTGGCTTGGTGACGCAGTGGGACTGATTTGGTTTTTGAGGAAATCGTGATGCTCTGTCGCATTTCAAGCATCCATCCAGAACATCAAACTATACTACTACTGCACATTTAATATAAACCGAGGATTTAAACCAGCTAAAACCCGCTGATCAAGTCTCAGAGCGTAGTTTAAGCTCAGGTTTAGGAAATCCTCTGCAGGTATGATGGTGCACCATCCATTTTAATCTGTATTAAACTCATTTTAAATTCTTGTGAAGATCCCAAAAGAAGACTTCTGGGTTTGAATCCATCACAGACGATGTGAACGACACAGTCAGTGAGGAATGAGGTGATTTCTCCCTGCACAGCTGAGCCAGAGCTGAGGCTGCAGCAGACGGTTTGGTGACGTGTACACCTCGGACACACACACACACACACACATCAGAGGCTTGGATTTGAGGCGTGCAGTAAAAGTTTAAAGGCTTTCAAGTGTGAGCACACAGCAGTCTGCTACCTCATACTCTTACTGCTATATGCTTTTGCTGCTTTAATTCATGGTTCAGATAGAGAGATTTTATTGCATAATTAAGATAATTAAATAACTAAGACTGTGTTCATTACTTTACTTTAGTTTCAATATGTCCTGGAAGCTCAGAGGGACAGAACGCTCAGATGAGTGCAGCAGAATTCTCGCCTGGGCTCAGTTTGGTGTCCTGTCGACTTCGTGGGTGGTCACTTGTGCACATCTGTATCTCCTCAGAGTGAAGGCACCGGCACACCTGACACTCAGACACAGGCATGAGCGTCAGTAAAAAGAACAAGTGGGCTTAGAGGCCACCTTTCCTAACTCCTCTGCGATCACAGGTTAAATTACTGACTACAGACTACAGGAGGATTTAGAATCAGTCTTTTAGCAAGCACAGACCTGGTTCTGTTTGTAAACCATTATAACGTCTTTGAGCCATTTTTATGCAGATTAACAGTGTAACTGTGGCAGGAGGCTACCATGGACACTGGATGATGGTTGTAGCATATTTTATAAAGTGTTCTGACTTTATGTGATGAATCCTGAGATGCTTCAGATCAAATTCTACTAAAGTAAAGCAGCTTTTATGAGATGTGTTTGGTTGGGCTGAAGCAGCCAAACTGAGTGGTTGGCAGGTAAAATCACAGTCCTCTTTTTCAAAATAAAACACATGAAGGTGGATGCGTTTGAGTGTTTGAGCTATCTGAGCTTATATAATAACTGCAGAATGTTTCCGCAGAAGCATGAGGCCACAAAGAGCTGCTGCTGAATGTCTGTCCAAGTTATTCACATTTACGCCACTGAGCGTGCTCAGGCTTGTGTTCGTCATTTTGTGGCTACAATCAGCAGCCATGGGCAAATCCTCCTCTGAAGACATCGTCTGTGGTGGCTGCTCTCTGCTATCAGATCAAAGCTCACACACTTCATGCACACATGTCTGTTTCTCCTGCTTTTATCTGTCTTCCAGCTGTAATCTGCCACTCTCTGACTGTGTTTGTGTTTGCGTGAGCTTATTGGGATGATGACGGGAATTCTAGATAATCCACATTCTGATCAAGGTCCCTGATCCAGATTTGGGGACTATGTTAATTTTGGAATGCAGATAGGAGACTAGGACCCTCATCTTTGTCTTATCTGCGATCCAAAACACGGCAGACGCAAATATCGCACGACGTTGTATTGGCGGATTTTCTTGGAGACGGATGAGGCAGCACGTGCTCCTCCGTGCTCCTCCACGCTGTGTTTTGTTTGATGGGTCTTACCCGGCCAGGGTGAGCCTGGTTTGAGTGGCATCGCTCACTGGTTTGTTAGTTTTGTTGTTTAACGGGTAGGGGTGTGTGTATTGGCAAGAATCTGGCGATACAATATGTATCATAATACAGGGTAGACGATACGATATATTGCAATACTAAAAGCCAGACGATATTTGTGTTTAGTAGGACTAAATTTAATTAGGAAAACTCACAGTAAACAGTCCAAACTGTTTAATGCTTGACATGAAACATCTGAAACAAAAACACTCTCTAAGTTCAAAATGAATGGAGAAATTCACATCTGCCTTATTAGAAGTCATGTCAAATAAACAAACAAAAACTACTTTACTGAAATATCAAGTATTTTTTAACATGAAAAAAGTAAACATGTAACACTGAAGTCTTTCTAAGTACTATGATTGTAAAATACTTATCCAAAAACTGCTCTATGGAGCATCAAAACAAAGTACTTTTTATGTGACCTTAACATAAACAAATATAAATCAAAAATGAAATTGCTTGAAGAATCCATCCAAGTAAACATTAACAAAAAATGTAAAGTGCTATTACAATTAAGTCTTAATAAAATAAAGTACAGCTCTGCAGTGTCCATCAATGGAACACTTTTAGTACAACCTGAAAAAAGGAATTTACTCATCTAAATAAAAGTGCTTATGAGACTCAACCAAAATGTCAAACATTCTCATATCAGAGATTTTACATGTGTAGTGTTTTCTCAGTGTTTATTTTTCAATTTCCAGATTTTTGTGCAGGAATACAAGCTGATCGACATGGTCAGCTCTCAGGACACTTCTCTGTGCATTTACTATGTCTCCTGCAGAGGAGAAAACTCTCTCTGCAGAGACACTTGTTCCAGGAATGCATAGGAAACTTCTTGCTACTTTGGATAGCTGAGGGTATTCCTGTTCATGGTCCTTTCACCAACTGAGAGGATTTCCTGTGAGAGGCAAAGGGGTCTCATCTCTATACCTCTTGATCTCAGCTGCAGCAACATCATGTTCTGATTTTGGTGCAGTATTGTCACTAGTAGAGGTAGCTCCGAGCAAGTCCACCAATGCACATGAGGTCCTCTGTCTTTTTAGGGGTGGCCGGGGGATGGAGTCAAAGTTGTCTTTGATATGTGGGTGATGAGCCTCCTCTGTGGCATTCTCTTCCTCCACCTGTTTGTCAGTCTCCTCATTCTTTTGCTGCTGAAAAACATTAAATTCAAATAGTATTAATGTCAGAAAGTCAAAATTCAAATCCAAGATTCACCCTGTTTTTCACTAATATTTGATGACAAATGTCATCAATATGCATTTTTTTTTTGCTTTTTACTTTATTCACTTGCTTATAACTTCAGTTGAATTTTTCCAAATAAATTTATTTATTTACTTACATTTTCTTCCTTCTTTATCACAGTCACCACAGTGTCCAACAGTCTGGAATAGGTCTCACTGGTCTCTGCTTCAGACAGGAAGGGCAGGTCCTTAAACCGAGGATCAACAGTTGATGCCATCCATAGTGTCTCCCTCTCATTTACATATCTCTTTCCCAGATCTTCTGCTATGGCAGTCTTAATGTCCCTTACTATCGGTGTATCATCAACACTTTCTTGTGCACCCATCACAAGCTTGGCATGAAGAGGAGCAGGGTTGGCATACTCTCCTCTGACATCACCAGGGTGGCGTCCTTCATAGGCTTGAGTGCCCTGACAACTTCTTCTGCACATGTGATGTCAGACTCACTCTGCAGAAAGCAGAGCTGCACAGATGGCTGGTTGCTGTTCTAAAAATCGTTCTATCATATCATAGGAGCTGTTCCATCTTGTAATTATGTCCGTGATCAATCTGTGAGCTGGTAGCTGAAGGAGGCACTGTTTCTGCTTCAACTGGTTGCTGGCTGTGGTGCTGCGCCTGAAAAAGGCTGTTACACGTCGGATCCTCCCAAGAAGTCGCACCACGGATTGTATTTTCAGTGCTTTCTGTGAGGCGAGATTCAGACTGTGTGCAAAACATTGTATGTGCGTCATGCCTGCAAGTCTAGCCGCGAGAGCCATGTTTGGTGCATTATCGGTAACAACAACAAGGCCCTTTGCGTTCAATCCCCATTCAGCGTCAGTTAGTAACGCTGCAATGTGCTCACCTGTGTGACTGTCATGCATGGCTCGGGTTTGTAGTACATGAGACTGAAGGTTCCACTGGTCCGTTATGTGATGTGCTGTAACAGTTACGTACGATTCAGTGGCTCTCGAAGTCCAAGCGTCGCATGTCAGAGCAACTGTCTCAGCCGAGCTGAGAGAGTCCAGCACTGTCGCTTCGACTTCTTGGTACAACTTTTGGCAGAGCGATGTCCGTGATGTGTTGTCGAGAAGGAACGGTGTAACGGGGCTCCAGCGTTTTAATCATATTACGAAATCCTTTATTCTCCACAACACTCAAAGGGCGCATGTCTTTGCAAATAAAAACAAGTACTGACTGCATTATTTTTGTTGCAGTTGAAGTTGCTGGTAGTTTCGAAAAGTTAACTTCTTCAATTGTCCGTTGAGAGGGATCACCTCGTTTCGTTTTAAAATTAGCATTTGACGCTACGTCGCTATGGTGTCTAGACACGTGTGTTCGTAAATTTGTTGTGTTACCGGAATATTTGACTCTGGCGGTGCAGATTTTACAGACTGCATAGCTCTTGTCATAGTCTTTACTGCCTTCTTTTGTCCTAAATCCAAAATAAGTCCACACATCAGCTTTGAAAGCTGCGGGGGCCGGCTGTATCCTCTCCTCTTCAGTCATCAGTTAGCTAGCATCACACACGTCCACTGACTGTTCTACTTCGTTCTTTTGGCAAACTAGACGCTTCTACAGTTATCGTGAGACCTCGTTTTTACGTTATAGTAAAGGCGGTGAAAACTGCAAACCAGTGGCCGGAGTTTGAATTCCAACATACAAAAGAAATAAACAGTAAATGCATGTCATTTTTCAATTAAAAAAAATGATAACACTGATTTTAAATATCAATTCAGTATCATTGCGCGAAATATCGCGATATTTCGTTGTATCGATATTTTCTTACATCCCTATTAACCGGTGTTTTCATCATTTGTTCACATTTCTTTTGTTGAATCTATGAAAAATCCAAAAATAACAGTTTGACATGAAATGACAATTTTGTAGCAACAGCTGCAAAACAGACTCTTTCTTCTTTTTTTCATTTTTTTTCAAAGCTTAAAGATGCAGGTGATGTTCCTAAGTGAAAATATTAAAGAGCTTTTCGTGTCAATTTCTGATTGTCAATTTCTGACACTTTAAAATACTGGCTCTGTCTCACTTCATCACACACAAACCTCTGCAGATAACTCGCTGTCGCTACCTCCACCTGTTTCTGTTCCGCTGTGCTGTGGGAGGATGGTGTTAGCTCACATCCATGTACTTTACGTTTCCCGGCGTATGAATTCTGGGCAACGGTCCACATGAATTTCCACCAAACGTGGAGGAAATATACGGCAGGGACTCCCAGAGAGATGCGAAGCCACAGGCCGGACTGCTTGTTTGCTCTCGTCTGTCAAACTGCACATTTCCCCGACTGTCTGTAACCTCCTGCTGATGCTTCTGTTTGCTTTGGCGCCCGGGACAGGACGTGACAGCAATAACTACACCCAACCCCACCTCAGCCCAAACCATAGGACACACACACACACATAAATTACCTGTTACTGTTTACCTGCGGACAGGTGTGTGTGTATGTGTGTGTGTTTATGGCATACGCTGAGCTAAAGCTGACAGCATTATTGTGAGGCTACATCCAATCATTTTCAAGTATATTTCACATTTCAGTTCAGTTTTATTTGCATAGCACTAATTAACATCAACCTCAAAGCTCCATCAGATTGATTCGCTGTGAGCATCACCTGGTGATGGTGGGAAGAACTCCCTTACAACTGGCAAAGTTCAGTCAAGAGGCCTGAAACCAAGCAGTCAACAGAGTTTAAGAAGAAGAAGATAATAAAAAAGGATCCATGTTTAACATCCCCATTCATTAAATAAAACTGGACGAGGTACGAGGCCTTCCTGTGTTCTCATACTGCTCCGCAGGTAAAGGTGAGCTGGGTTTGCTCTGGGCTCCGCCTGCTGGTGGGGCCTCCCAGGTCCCGCTCTTCAGCAGACTCACCTGTCTTCATCCAGGTCATCCCTCACCTATACTTTAGGACCAGCAACACACAGCCGGACTGTCGTCTGTGGCCAAGTTTGCTGACATTTTGTTTTCCTGGCTTCTGAACAGCTCCCAGTCTTACCTGGTCAGAGATTCTTAGCTGTCTCCTTTGAATTGCTCCAGCTGTCCTGGAGAGAACTGGTAAAGGCCTCACTGCTCACCTGGGTGCTGCCCGGGTAAGAACACTCTTCATCTTACTGGACTAATCTCTCTAACACACAGATATCCGGCAGGGCTGGGCTCCTCTGAGCTCCTCCCATTAACGATGATGTCATCGTCCATGTTTGTGGACATTATGATCCACAGACGTCATGCTTCAGTGAGAAAAGACTCAAATTAAATCTTCTGCTTGGTTTTTATAAAAAAAATAAAAATAACATCAAACACTCAGGGAGTGTTCGTGGTATCAGTGTACAGTCGTATCTGCCTCTGTGTCTGTTTTAATGCTTGTCTTCTGTTTTCTGGATCTTTGTCTTGTTGGGCTGAATAAATACGACTGACCTGACTGAGCACAGGAGAGAATCTGTCTGTGATAGACACCGAGGCCACACAGAATCCAGAGTTAACCATCAGCTTTTCTCATTCAGCACTTTCTTTGACCTGCTCTGTGGTCTGAGGCACTTTTCGTCTTCTGTCCCTGACACGGCCGGGAGCTCCTCAGGCGGAAGAGCGTGGCCACACCGCTCCCCCTGCTGGCTGAAGGGCTGAGTTGTAAGAACGGCTTCCCACCTTCAGTTTACAGCGATTGCAAATATAACCGTGACTTCTGTGGTGACGTGTCAGCAAACCAACAAACTGTCTGCTTTCACACATGTCAAATTCTGTCTGTCTGTTGTTTTTATGTGACGCCTTAGGCCGTGGCTCTCGTTATGAACCAGTTTCCTTTCCTCTTAAACAATCGTGAATCATAAGAGGGTCCAGATTAAAGTTCTGATAAAGGTGGAGGTCTCTGAGCAGCATTAAAAACAAGATGAAAGTCCTTCTGTGATGCTGCAGAGAACATCAAAGTCATGGAAGAGGAGATTGCTCACTCCTCAGTTCCCTGCTCAGAGACAATTACTGCAGAAACAACAGAATTATTGTTGTTGCTCCCTCCCCAATAACCGTTTGCAATACAATGGTTTTACCCACATGAGACAACAAGCTGAAGTTAATCAGTCTCAGCAGACAGAGGTCTGCTCACTGGCCGGTCCACTTTTTGTCGACATTACAGGATTTGTGGAAGAACAAATCATTTATTTGGTGCTTCAGTTAAATGTGAGTGTGTGATTACAGACCAGGCCACTGACAGGAGCCTTAACCTGTACCAGCTTTCACTATGTGAAGGCTTTCTATAAGATTTCGGTGTCTGTTATTTTTGCCCAGCAAGAGGAGCCTTTGTGAGCTCAGACACTGATGCTGGATGAGAGCACCGAGTCACAATCTGTGTTCTAGTTCATCCTAAAGGTGTTTGATGGCATCTGTCAGTAAGGTCCCAGCAGACTGACAGCCTTCCACAGAAACCCCCGACTCACTGTATCCGAGTACACTCACTAATGATGAACAGCGGCCAGAGTGACCATACCAAGCCATAAAATACTGCAGTATGTTTAACTGACCATATCTGTCATTTTTAGTGCTTTATTGTTCAGCTATGTTAAAATAAAACTTGTATAAAAATACTTTTACTTTACAGCAGGGGTAGGGGAGCTCCAGGCCTCAAGGGATGCTGTCCTGCAGGTTTTAGATCTCACCCTGGGTGAAAACACACCAGAATCAAGTGATTGGTTCATTACCAGGCCTCTGGAGAACTTCAAGACATGTTAAGGAGGTTATTCAGCCATTTAAATCAGCCGACACAGGCCCTTTGAGGCCTGGAGTTCCCCACCCCTGCTTTATGGGCACAGACTAAATTTAATAATTTTGAGCTATTTGGTCACTAACACGTTTGTCCTACAGCGGCCACTCTAGCTAGGATCATGCAATGGAGAGGGAGGGGGAAGAAAACAGAATTCAGCTGACTGCAAGCAGGTGGTGAAATTTTACACTGTTCCTTTAAGATTTCCTTGCAGTGGGACAGAGCATATCTGAGGTCAAAGGTTAGTACAGACTATTACACAACCTACAGTTTAAAAAAAGATAATTTTAGGATATTTGCATTTGTATGCTGAACAGAGACAATATTTTGTAGACAGTGTTTTTCTAAAAAGTCTGACGTACTGAAGACAGAAATGATTTATTTTCTCCAGCATTGAGACATTTGAGCATTATGGAGACAGCGGGCGAGGAGGAGAGCTCCTTACATTCCTAAAAACCATGAAAACAGCAGAGAATAGACTGTAGTGTCGAAGAGCAGAGGGGAGGTGCAGCAGGTGGTCCCACCCTCACCCCCACATGGTGCAGAGCTCCAAATATCCTCACACAGCAAAGCTTCAAATGGTCTTTTTATGAATAAAATCAACAAATTTAATAAAACAGGTTCAGCAAACACAGCCAACAGGTTTCATCATTTACACCCCAGGAAATGGAGTCATCATCATCATCGTCATCATCACATAGCTGAAACTAAATCTAAGATGCTGCTTTTTCCTTTTTTCATTTACAGCCTGAAGGTAAAGGTTTGGAGATGATTACGCTCGGCAGGTTTGTGTGAGGACGATGTTGTAACTCAGGAGGTCAGAGGAGGCACACTTCCTGTCTGCATCAAGTGTGTGCGTGTGTGTGTGTGGGTGTGTGTGTGTGTGTGTGTGTGTGTGTGTGTGGGGGGGGGGGGGGGGGGGGGGTGTTTGTGCGTGACAGCTGGATGGGAGGGGGTGCAGACTCACTGAGGGTCTCAGACTTTAACTTGAATTTCATCTTAAATCTTCAGTTTGCAGCAGCAAGAATTATTTCCTAAAGCAAGACAAAAAAAGACATTTGCATTAAAAAAATATGAAAAAATAAAAGTGTAACTCTATTAATTGTGATGTGACTCTGAATGAAGTGTTGGGGGATCTGAGACAAGCAGAAGATAAACATCCTCTAAATGTGCACAAAGGTTAAAGTCAGCCGATGGAGCGCGCTCTCCTGTTAACGTTTCTGTGAGCTGCTGGAAGAAGATAGTGTCCCTGATATGTTCCTGCATGCAGTAAACTCAGCACGAAGCTGCAGATTTACAGGAACTTTATGGCCGTCATAAACATCAATCTACAGAAAACACGAGGACTATAAACGCTCCGGGTCACCTGGTGCAGGTCCTTCACTTCGTGCCGTTGTATTTGACCTCCTTTCCGGACTTTTGCAGCGCCGTCATCAGAACATCCACGTCTTTGTCAGACTCGATCCAAACCAGCTTCTTCGGCAGGTCAATTTCAAACTTCACATCTGGGAACAGGAACATAAAAACAAAATCACATGATGTCTCTGCCTCCCTAAAACAGTCAGCATTTCCACTGATGGGAGGACGTGCTGTAAAAACAGAAGTGATACTTGGATCATTGAGTCACACGAGGCTAAAAGGAAAACAGCAGCATCAGGGGACCTGTGGGCCGAACGTGAGGAACTGGATCCTCTGTAACAGACAGGACAAAACATGCTTCTGGTTTTTGCAATGGTTGCTGCACAGGCTGAGACCACCTTCACTAACTTCTGATGGGCACATGCAGTAAGGAAAACTGCTCGGGTCAGCACAAAAAGGGCGGCTTTTGGGGAAAAGAGTTAAATGTCATCACTGCACGTAGCTGAGCTGCTCCCAGTTTGGATTCAGGAGACACACAAACTCTCTACCTTTAAGATTAGGCTTCAAACTTTCATAGCATATAGTTAGGGCTGGACCAGGTGACCCTGAACGTTCCCTTCACA
The DNA here is from genome assembly GCF_041146795.1 of Maylandia zebra. Taxonomy (NCBI): domain Eukaryota; kingdom Metazoa; phylum Chordata; class Actinopteri; order Cichliformes; family Cichlidae; genus Maylandia; species Maylandia zebra. The sequence goes on along the minus strand of NC_135168.1, from coordinate 24,162,195 downwards.
TCTACCCCCCCCCCCCAGCATATCCCTGACTCTGCTTAGGGCTGCTCAATTAATCGAATTTTAATCACGATTACGATCTGGGCTTTCAATGATCATTAAAAATGACTGAGCCGATTATTAGCCCCTCCCTCGTGCTTTACTCTCGCGCTGCCCCGTGTGGCAAATCGAGCGCACCTCTCTGCATATCACAACAATTAAGAGTAGGGCTGGGTATCATCACTGATTTCTAGAATCGATTCAATTCAATTCAATTCGATTTGAATCTGTGAAATGTTGACAGTCAGAAATATTATAATTCAGATCAGTACATTTACATATTTTTGTACCTATATAAAGGAAGCTGACACTCCAAGACTTTACCAAAGGTGTGAGCATCACAGCAGATGCCTTTGTGTCAAAGTAGCTGAAGATAAAACACAGAAAAACATGAAGGTTTTCCTGGCCTGGGATTTTATACAAATATTCTGCAGTACATCAAAAACGAAAGAAAACCATTAATCAACATATGAACATTACCTCTGAAGTTACAGCGGTTTTATTACAGACACGGCTAAGCGTTTTGCATTTTGCATAATTTTAAAAAGTTTAAATTTGTTCAGTATTGAACAGCAGAAATTAGGTTTTCTTTTCAGAAGTATTTAAAACGAAAAAAAAAAAAAAAAAAAAACGTCGGCCGACAGCGCTGTAAACAACGGCAGAAAGTGGCCACTTTCATGCGTAAATCATATATAAATCACATATGGCTTACATGATTTACTCATGAAAGTCGCCACTTTCTCATTACTTTCATATATTTTTTTAGTAAGTATACAAAACATACAAGTTTCATTATATAATTTTTTAAAGGGATCTTATATGTGTTTTCACTCTTGTATGCTTTTCATACAAGTTTCATAAAAGACAGATAAAAACTTTATAAGATTTATATATATATATCTTTTCCATATGGGGTGGTGGAAGCAAAACAGCAAAAGTAAGAGGGAATTCATGACGATGTTTATGTGAAGCGTAGTTTGGATCTTCTTTTGCTGCTGGTTCGGTCAGTATAAACTATAAAACTAACAGCTTTATGATAAGCGCAAAAAGGGCATAAACACACAGCGCGGACCCGCGGATCAGAATCAGCGAGCTGTCGGCTTTCAGCCCCAACCGTCAGCTGAGAAAGGCAACATCTCACTGATTCTGATCCGCAGGTCCGCGCTGTGTGTTTACGTCTTTGTGCAGAATCCGTGTTCCTGCTCTCATTTACTGTCTTAGCTGTTTGGTGGTTGTTGAAATTTTGTGATCTCTCACCTGAGATTCTGGCATTTCGGGCAAAATAAATTTATATTAAAAAATAGATTCAGGATTTTAATGAATCGATTTTACGTTATCCAAGCCAGAATCGATTTTAATCGATAAATCGATTATAAAAACCCACCCCTAATTAACTCATTCAACGTAAGTTGAACTGAAGCCCACCAGCAGTAAAAGTAGACCTGCAAGGAGGTGCAGGGTTTGCGCACGTAAGGGATTGCGCAGTGAGACAAAAATGTGGTGCAAGTCTTGTTGTGTTTCACTGCCAGCCGTGAATGAGTTAAGAGGACCCGAGGAAAGCTCGGAAAGCTCAGCAGAAGTTATTTGGAGAGGAGAGTGACTGCAGTTGGTTGAAAAGAGAGGTAAAAAAAATAAAAAAAACTTCAGTGCTGTGGAAACATTATGGGTTCGCGGAGTCAGACGTGGATCAAGTAGACATAGTGTGTAAACTTTGCTACGGTGTCATAGCTGCACCACAGAGCAACACTGCAAAGTTCACTAAACATAGATGTTTACATTTTTCATTTATTTTTTATATTGCAAACATTTGCACTGTTATCAGTATTTGCACACTATTTTATATTATTTTTTAAAGTCATTATTCAATACATTGTTATTGTTAACCCTTTAAATCCCCGTAGAACTGGAACCGCGTAAGCTAGCGCAATAATTTGTTTTGCATATGAAACCGGAGGAGTTGTACTTACATCTTATGCCATCAGCTTGTCCTCGGTCACGGTTTCCTTCCACATAAAGCTTTGCAAAAATTGCATAAAAAGCGCTTGCAAGAACAAAATCATAATATTCCAGAAACAGGCTTTGCCGATCCGATCAGCTGTTCGTAACACTTCCCACACTGAAAAAGACGTCAACACGAACTATCGCATGTCCGCCATTTCCTGACAGACACCGGAAGTGACGTCATTTTTCGTGGAAAATGTAGTTTTTTACTTGTAGGCCTTAAAAGCCTATACTGGTGTTTTTTTATAAGTCATGTTTGACTTTTCTGAATAGTTTCTGGGATGCTTAGAACTCGAATTGCACTGCTGGAAATAGTTTATTTTGATGCACCTGCTGTTTTCTTTGCAAATTTGCATCATAGGATTGTTTTTTGTTTTTCCTGCAGTATATAAAAATTGCTGTATCTCCAAAATAAAACTATGAAGACACTCAAAATAAATTTCCTGTTGTTGTAAACTATTTTTTGCAACTTTTTTGTATTTAACGTTTTGAGGAATAAGCCTCTTAAATTTCCCCAATATATGTAAAAAAAAAACATTTTCAATTTTTTTGTAGTTTATTGCACTTTTTTGCAATTAATGTAATTACTAATGTAATTAATGTAATTAATTACTGACTTAATGCATACATATTATTAAAATATGGGCTATAACAGTTGTATTGATGTATAGCAACTTGAAATGCTCCCACAAATGGCACTACAGCATGTAAAAATATAATATAAGCTCTGGCGGACTTGGTTCTATAGTAGGTCTTAAAGGGTTAAATAAATATCATCACATAATCGAGATCTCAATTTCAGTGAAAATAATCGTGATTATCATTTTTGCCATAATCGAGCAGCCCTAACTCTGCTCAATACTTTAATCTCCTCATCGCTCCTGTGACAGCAGAGCTAACACTGTGAGGCGGTGATCCTCCAAATGCTTTAACTTTCTACAAAGCTCCAGGAAAAATGTAGATAATTACCCAATCCAATAATAATTGCAGAGAGTCAGGTGAAAACCATAACCGTCTGCATGAGCCTCACATGCCAAGTGTATGATTGCTCCGTTTATACTGGAGTCTCTCCACTCCAGTATAAACTAACTGCTGCTATGAGAGGACTCTGTATAAATAAAACTGAACGATCAGCCTCACCTCCCATCTTGTTCAGGATCCTGGTAACAGCTCCTGAGCATCCCTCACACGTCATGGCCACCTCAAACTCGTGCTTCTGTCAGACACACATCAAAGTCCGGTTAAAGTGAACCCCACACCTCATTTCCTAAAACATGTACCACATTCACAACAAAGTAAGCCGAGCAGAGCAGCTGCAAGAGCCCCCGGTTATGGTTTAAAGCTACTTCAGAACAAGAACACTCCTGTACCCTGTGCACGGACATTTAGAAAGCAGCTACGGACTAACGTTAAACTTCACGCCGACAAAACTGCATAAATCTCCCCTAAAACCTTACAGTCATGTCTGAAGTGACGTGTCCTAACCCGGCGAACAGACCGATGTAGACTTTTGCCTCCACGTAACTACACGGCTCCAAATACTCCCAGGATGGGACCGCTGTTTAGCCGCAAGCTAGCTGCAGTTAGCACAACAAATACCGGATATCCGGGTTAAGAATACCAGATTTTCAAGATTTTCAAGACCGTTTTCACAATGTTTATATCTAATATACATAAAATAACCCTTTAATCAAAAATATTTTTATTTTAACATGAACGGTACACTTTTAGTTTCACTTGGCTAAATAGGTTGGTTGAGTAAGCTGAACAAGTTTAATAATAATTAAAAAAAAATTAAAAACAAACTGCATTATTGTAATCCCAAAAAGTTGATGATTAATATGCAAACTGTCGTGACCAATGACTAACAACCACTGATTGATCAGAGGCCATGAGTACCATTTACAGAGAGTTGGAGAAGTCTGCAATCATAACGTAGTAAGACTGTGAAAGCTCCTCGATTCAGAGATAGTCTTTACCTTGTCCTAGCTACCCCGGTGCACACAGCAAGCGAACCTAAATCCTTAAACGAGTTTCCAAAATAAAAGCCCAATGAATCCGAAAGCAGATTTGAGAATATGAGAACAGAGCGTTGTAGTCTACGTAATCGTATTCCTTTCGATAAGCTCACGTAAAACTCGTGATTTTATTCATTTCAGTTCAGTTTCAGTTTTATTTGTCATATGCACGTTAGCACAGGGTCAACATTGCAATGAAATGTGTTTGACGAGCAGCAGTCACTCAGCAGCACGGTACAGTAGAAGAAAATATAATAAAATAAAATAATAAAATAATAAATAGACTTTTTAAATATGAATATCAACAATAAAGTGGAGTGACCAGTGCAGATTAAACAGAGTACTTGTGAAGCTGCAGGGTAGCTTCTGAGTGCGTCCTGTGGACTGTGTTGTGTGTGTTTAAGTGTTGTGGTTGAGGTGTCGTATGGCTTGGTGGTCAAACTGTTTTTAAGTCTTGTAGTCCGAGCAGACAGACTCCTGTAACGTCTGCCAGATGGTAACAAGGAGAACAGCTGATGTGCTGGGTGGCTTATTTATTTATTTTATTGTGTAGAAGTGAACATACAGGACTGCGCAAATGGTAACAGAAAACTGAGAAAAAAGATTAAACCAATAAATAATAAAATAAAATAAAATAAAATGGTTTACCAACCGCCACGACATTATAATCCGTATCTATGGCAACGGGATCACGTCGAATGCCACGACCGTCCCTCTCGACAATGTCATGTGACCACACCGCTGGCTGTCTGTTGGAGAGTCGAGCCCGACAGAGCACAGTCCCGCTTTGCCTTCAATCTGTGCTGCTTCGCCACCATGAGCACGATACGAAAATAAAGCGGCCTGCGGCGGACTGAGAGCTGATAACGAGGCCAGGAGGACCGAGTCCGCGCGGTGTCTGCGAGGTAAGGCTGGCCGCTGCTGCCGCGGCTCGTTGTTTACTCCGAAAATGGCACCGCAGCACACAGCTAACTATGGCTAACAGCTAACCCTCCGTCCACAGCCGGTTTTGCGGGACCGTGGGCTCGTTTATTGTGTTTATGGCGGGAATGCCCGCCGGGTCTGTGTCCGTTGACAGTTTAAAATGATGCGATTATCGCGCTGACTGCCGTTAAAGCACCGGGGGGGCTCGGGCTGGGGCTGTCACGGTTTACCTGCACAGTAAAACACACAGCAGCTCATATCTGTTTTAACGCGAGGCCCAGAGGACGAAAACAGAAGAAAAAGAAAATACCAGAAAGTAAATAAACATGACAAATACGCCAACTCGGCTGGCGCGGTTTCTGAAGAGCAGCTGGGGTCAACATCTGCACAGGTGCACTTTAAACCTCCTCCTGTTTGTAGGTAAATATATAAAGGCTTCTTCTCTGCAGATGAGATAAACACGTGAGATAACGAGCTCATTTTCATGTTGCTCAGCCATCAATGTACACAGTGTTCCACAGCAGCAGGCTCCGTGTCACATTTACCTGACAAACACACGCTGATGATGATCATTGGCCATTAGATTAAACCAGAGTGTAAGAGAGAGAGCATCGGGACACACCTAAGCATCAGGACGAGCTCGATCAGTAACGTCTAATCGTAGTTTCTGAGAATGGCTGAATGAATCTTTATAACTCAGCAGTGTTTCCTGCTCAGGTAAATCACTTCCTGCTCACCTGGGCGACATTTTAATTTATATACTTTCCAATTTGATTATTGGTGTGAAATAAAAACACGCTCATTTGTCAGCTCAGCCGGCCGAGGAGGCTTTGAATCAGCTGTATGCACAGTGTTACAAATATCACCCAACAACAGCTGAATGTCACGCTGACTGCTTTTAGGCCAGAGAGTTCAGTTATGAAGGTACTTGAAGATGAGCACCTTCGGGATATTTAATAACTGATTGCTTTGTTCTGCGGGTGAAGCCTGGAATATAAAGCAGCTGTGTGGGAGCACAAAGGCGAGAAGCAATGCTGCAGGACTGAACCTTTCTGTTACATAGTGAAATAAAAGCCCACATTGAGCTGCTGATGCTGTTTTAAGTGCAGAAACTATGCGCTGTGCTGTTCAGGCCTCTCGTGTCATGACTCGCTGTAAAAAAAAAAAAAAAAAAAACTAACAAAAAAATGCTGAGTCGCTCCTGATGGCGACACTTTGGCCACGCTTGGTGAACCGCTGCTGGGAAACACGCTCCTCTGAAGAGGAAGTGCCAGGAGAAGTCAAGCCTCAGAATTGTCCCCTAAAAACCTCTTTCGGCTTTTCTTCCGAAAGCCATCAGACACAAACAACGAAGCGTGTGTTTGAAACCTTGTGCGAGTACGAAGGAGGTCATGAAGTCTGTTTAATGTAAGCATGATTAACCTCACAGCAGCTGTGTTATTGGTCATATAATGTCATTAAGAAGGCTCCAGCAGCGCAAACACGGTGCAGAGGTCCAGTTCAGGGACTCGTGCAGCAGCCTGTGAGCATGCTCAGTTTCTGACTCTGTTTTTGTTTTGCTGCTGCCAGATCTCATTCTCTTCTTATCTCTTATCTGTTTGCAGTGGACAGGCGTCCACGCTGGACTCCCTGATCTCACTGCATTAGGATCCGTGAGGCTGGGAGAGACGACGCCCGGCTGTCTGCCAAACCTTCCCACCTAGAATGATGGCGTCCAGCGACGTAGACGGCCGAGGCGAAGGTAGTAAAGTCAGGACGATGGTTAAAAATGATACGGCGCACGAACGTGAGCCGGGGCCACAGTCACACAGGGATTATGTGTAATCCCAGCTGGCAGGTAGACGGTGAATCATCAAAGCAGCTTTCACTTCATCTACAGAATCCGCCTGTTGGCCGGCTCGCGTCTGGTTTGGTGGGAGGTCACGGCCAGACACGACGTGCTCGTTATGAGCGGTCACGACATAGATCTGTGAGCGAGCATGTTCAGTTTGTAGATGTGGAGTACAAGATTGTTGGCTGAAGTTTGATGTTGCTTATGTCGTGGTTTCATTGTTACACTCGTTCATGTTATTTAGCATGTAGGGAGGGAGCACGGGAAGGCACAAGTGTAACTGTGCCTCTGGTACAAAGATTAAAGCAACACAGCGGAAACGAGTCCATCAGAGAGGCAGCTCAGAGTCAGAGAGGGTGAGATGGTCTGAGCATGTGCAGAGGAGTGAGGGTGGAGGATGAAGATGGAGTTGCCAAGCAGGAGGAGAACAAGAAGACATGCAGAGGGGTGATGTGACAGAGGAGGAAGGAAGGATAGGAGGAGATGGAGGCAGATGATGCGCTGCGACGACATGTACAATGTTTACCTCCAAAAATCAAACTTGCCTCCTTTAAAAAGCTGAAAGGTCGGAGAGGGTCACTTTATCATCATCAGTAAAGGAACGCGTCAGAGTCTGATTCAGTCTCTGCATTGCTGAGTAGTTCTTCATGTTCTTCAATGTTAATTTTGATTGGTCATCAGTTATTAGTTAATTCAAAGAATCAAGCTTTTTTTCTTCCCATCAGTATTTTCAGATTAAAGGTCGTGTTTAAGGCTGAAGAAAGTGGGTTGCTCTACAGTTTGTTTTAATCCTTGAGTGTGATGGCAGTGACCGCCTGTCTGTTTGGTGTCTGTTGGTCGCTGATGTGCTGCCGTCAGTCGTTCTGAGTTCTTAGATAAGTCAGAGATGGTTCCTCAGTGTAGCAGCACAAAGTGGGTTTTACTTTCTAAAGACTTTAAACACATGCAGCTGCTGCAGCGTGTGTGCGTTTGTGTTCCTGTCTAGCTATCTTTGTGAGGACCGAAATCTTCATTCTGCTATAATTGTGAGAACCAACAGTCACTTGTGAGGACACACTCACCGGTCCTCACAAGTTTGAAGGCCTGTTTGAGGCTCAAAATGTGGTTTTAGTGTCAGGGTTACAATTAGGTTAGGCATTCATTTTTGATGGTTAGGGTAAGGGGCTAGGGAAAGCATTATGTTAATGAAGGTCCTCACTAAGATAGCTGAACGGGCTTGTGTGTGTGTTGTGTGAGTAATAGAGTTTTATGTGTGTGCTTGGCATTAATAAGCATGTATGTGTGGACTGCAGATACAGTGGGGGTGGGGTGATATAATGTCCACTTTCATTTATAATTGAAAACCTCCCTTTGAGGCTATTTTTAGTTTACCTGCTAGTCTGAGATCAAATAAAGAGCAAAGATAAGAAGTGTTTGGTGACAGGTTCATGAGTGCAAGGCTCGGGTTCCTCTGAACGTAGTTACGATGCGCTCAGATCTTTAAAGACGCTTTTATAACTGTTAGTTTTATAGCGCTGTGTCTCAGCTCAGTTCACAGCTTCCTGCTGTTCTGCTCTCACGTGGAAGTACTTCCAGTTTTTATCATGAAGGGATAATAAGAGTCATGAACAAGTACTAAAGCGCCACATTATTAAACACAGCACTGAGCCTAATGTGTGCCTTCAGGACTTCCTGCTTATTGGAGTCAGGTGATCTTCAGTTATCACCGTGTTTATAGTCATGTGCAGCGAGCCTCATGCACGGCCAGATCTGAAGGGTTTCTTCTCCAACTTCAAGTCTTTCAGGTCCTGTAGTTTGTCACTGAGAGTGTAGGTGTCAGGTCACATGACGAGGTGGATGACACCTGTGTGTGTATATAACCGGAGTCACATCACTGTGAAAGGTGACGGTGCAGGAAAGCTTGCTTACACACTGCTGACTGACATAAGACAGGGCGGTAAACACATCAGAGGGTCACGTGATGTCAAACACATGGTTTTCGTCTTTGTCTCTTTGCCTCTCGTCTCAGCTTTGTTGTCCGACCAAAATCCGTCTGAGCTGGACGCTCTGTGTCCGTCTCCTCCAGGACCGTCCAGACCCCAACGCAACTACGAGAGGATAGGAGGACAGGCGGGGACCTCGTGAGTAAAATGCCTTCGGACTGTCCAATTGTTACGATCCAATGTTGTCAGTGTTTTGTGTTAGGCGTGACTGTTATGTGTTTCCTGTGGTACTTTGAAGGTCTGTCTTATCTCAGTGTGTTCAGTTTACGCTTCCTTGTCTCGTCAGTTCTGATTTGCCCCAGCTGTGTTTCCCTCCTGTTGTCCATTCCCTGATTGCTCCCTCTATGTATTTAAGCCCTGTGTTTCAGTTTGTCATGGGTTGTGATCACTGTGGTGTTGGTATCTTAGTTTTGTATATAGCTGTAAATAGATTTGTAAAGTAGCAATTGAGTATTTTTTTTTCCACCTTGTATATATTGTTCACTGCAGCAGCCTAGTAGGCGTGAGACGTGAGACGCCATTTTTGTTGATTAAGTTTTCTCCTGTTTTTCATGTAGCGAGTTAGGTAAGTGAATTGTCTTTTGTTTGGTTTTTCATTTTGTGTAGGAAAGCGTAGGGACCATTAGGGAGTTTTGTTTGTTGTTTTTGGCACTGCTCACTGCTGAAGCAAATAAATGGCTGCTTAGCATTTTAAAAGATACTATTGTTTGGGTTCTTGTTTTGGGTGGAGTGTGGTGGGCAAATTTTTGTTGCGTTCAGGACACACCTAGACTTAGAACGTAACACCAATGCAGGACGTACAGATCTGGCTGGTCTGATTCTAACTTCATTTTTCATGCTGCAGTTTTTTCCAGACTCTGATCCACCTGCTCAAAGGGAATATTGGTACAGGCCTGCTGGGTCTGCCTCTGGCTGTCAAGAATGCAGGGCTGGTGGTAAGCATACCTGCAAAGGTCACATGACACAGAATTAGTCTGAGCCTTTAAACGCCACACAAACTCGGTCTGTGTTTGTGTGCAGCTCGGACCCATCAGTCTTCTGGTCATGGGCATCATCGCGGTTCACTGCATGAAGCTGCTGGTGATGTGTTCCCACCACCTCAGTGCAAAGTGAGTATCTCGATTCTCGCTCTTCAGCCCTCAAAAACACAATCATCTGGTTTGATTTCCTCACATCCCGTCGTCCTCCGTAATCCACACAGCCTCAGCCCACACACATTCAGATAAAAGCTCACTCCTGTTCTTCATCTAACGCAAACACTCGATACAGGGATCGGATGGGAACACATAATACACAGAATAAAAGCTTCTTTCTTTTTTTTTTTTAAATGTTTCTCAAAGTAATAATAATAATAATAATGGATTGGATTTATATAGCGCTTTTTAAGGCACCCAAAGCGCTTTACAATACCACTATTCATTCACTCTCACATTCACACACTGGTGGAGGCAGCTACAGTTGTAGCCACAGCTGCCCTGGGGCAGACTGACAGAAGCGAGGCTGCCATATCGCGCCATCGGCCCCTCTGGCCAACACCAGTAGGCGGTAGGGTAAAGTGTCTTGCCCAAGGACACAACGACCAGGACAGAGAGCCCAGGGATCGAACCGGTGACTAGGGCTGGGCCATATTATACCGTTCACGGTAATACCGGTATAATGTTAGGCAACGATAGGAAAATGAAATATCGCGATAGAATGGGAGTAAAACGCGCAGTGCCTTTGTTTTCATACGCACATGGCCGATTGTTGAGTGAAACAGAAGGGCTTTGGAGTTGACGTCACGCCGCAATGCATTGTGGGAGCGCAGCTCCATTTTCGGGGTCTACGAATCAAAACAAACACACTGTGTTGGAACGACGACGACAAGAAACATGCTTAAAAGCAGCTCAAAAGAAAACGGACGGTATAGAGACCGATTGCGTCCAGAGGCGAAGCAGCGGTACTTGGAAAAAAAATAGTGCATCGCAAATCTGGACCCATTTGAAATACGGCAGTGGAGTAAAGACCCAGACGACTTACCGCCACTGTCCTACCCCGATATCTTCACGTATCTTGTTTGTGGAGTAAGCGCTTACACAGCGAACCAGTTTCGTAATTACAAGTCACTGGAGGCGCACATCCAATTTACAAATGGCTGGGTGCAAGATTTGGCTATTTTCAAGCCGCCAAACTCTGAGTACGTCGTCAAAGTAAGTCAGCTGGAGTGCACCGAGTGAAATAGCCATTTTCCACCCCCCACCATAATTAATGTTACACATTTATCATTTAACTGCTAAAATATCGTTATCATATTATATGCCCATAATTGTAAAGTACATGCAAGTTAACACATTGATAATCGGGTAAATTATTAACGCCAATTTGTGTCCTTCCTGTCTCATTTCATTTATTGTCTTTACATCAACCAATCAAGTCACTCCATTCTATGTTTGATCGCAATTTCTATAACTTCTGAGACCACCAACGATGATATTATTCAGCTATAAAGTGTGATGTGAACATATTTAGAACTTACCGGAATGAAAATGTCTTGAGCACACCAACTGATATCTGGAGACGTAACAGAACTTGATATCAGCTCGTCTCACGGCTGCTATCCAGGCTAGACGCCTTCGTTTGGTAATATCCGATACATGAGCTCCTTCATGTTGCTTCCAGGTTGGGAAAGCATAAAAAGACAATCCAAACTTATTCCCGTGCCGGTCGTAAGATCGAACATCGCACAGCAAGTACGAACCATGGCTATGCTTTCGCTCCTTACTTAGACCCCCAAAATGGCGGATCGGGCCAAAATCCTTTCCACGCCCACTCCCGTGACATCACGCTCCAAAGCCCTGATGAACCAGAATTGGTTTGTAAAAATGGTGCAACTTCCGTGATGTGGAACTGGTTTGGTGTTTGTCCGTCAGATACACAACAAAGCACATTTTTTTGCAGAACATGCAAGCGGCCGTTGTTATTGTCGTATTTGTCGGACTAAGATGCTCTTAAATCTGGGAGTAATCTGGGTCCTAAACTCCGTATACTTCAGGTCAAACAACACTGCAGCATCACTTAGAGTTAAAAACTGTCTAAATTCTTTCATCTTTAATAAAACGATCAGCATTGCTGCTTTACCAGGTGTAACTATAAAGTTTAACTTCCAGGCATCCATGAAAACAAAAGTTATTACATTTAACGGAGTTAGAAGTTAGCAGGAAGCTAGCGGAAGTTAGCTCGCTAGTTTCGCTAGTTACCTAAGCATGATATTGCATGTTCTGACTGAGAGATTTCTGAAAAAAAAAATCAAACGTACAGCTCTGCTATCACTTCCAACATAAACGAAGACAGGAAACTAAACAGCAGTGACGTTTGTAGGGTTACTGAAGTTGGGCTAGCTGGTATATAATGATGTGCTACGTGATCGCTAGCGACACAGCTATGTTAGCATAACATAAACAGTGAAGCTGGAGGACGAACACTAACACTTTTCCACTTATAAAAGTTAACGTGAAGGTTCTTCATGGTTAGAGGCAAATGCAATCGCATGGCAGGATGCTGTAAACGGACCAAACTTCAGTCAGGAGAACAACTGAGATAATCCATCCACAATACGAGGTTAGTCATTAATATACTGCAACAACATGGGAATAGAGCAGCTGCCAGAGAATTCAACATTAATGAATCAATGGTACAGAAGTGGAGGAAGCAAGAAGAATGAGTTTAATAAAGTTTGATTTATCTGACTGCTTTGTTTCGCTTAATGTGCCTTATAATCCCGTGCACCTTATGGTCCGAAAAATACGTACTGCACACTGCAGTTTAATGTTGCAAAGCACCTCTTTTTAACTTCAGTGGATATTATACATGGTTATGCTCAGGATATGTCAGCCCATTTCTACTGGAAATGCCTTTTGGTTAAACTTTCAGCAAGGAATTTGCATTTGCACTGTTACATTTTTATAAAGCTTTAATGTACATAAAAACCAGCTTCTTGTTTAAGTGAAAATAAATGGAAGGTTGTCTTTTTGCGCTAGTAATGTTGTGGAGTTTGTATTTTGTCTCGCATCAATTATATCGTCGGTTATATCGTTATCGCAAATTTTCAAATATATATCCTGATAAATATTTTTGCCCATATCGCCCTGCTCTACCGGTGACCTTCCGGTGACAGATGCGATTCCCAACCCCCTGAGCCACGGTCGCAAGTAGCTGGAGGCTCAGCAGGAAGACTGTAAGGTCCCTGTGTTTGGACGTGGCTGAGAGGATAAGTGCGTCACTTCGGTATAACTTTACGTTGGAGCAGAGCGGCTCTTTGCTCTTTGTTCAAATGAGATGTAAAATGTCAGGAAAATGCTGTTTTTCTTTCACTGCACACACGCCTGGAAGCAGCAGACTGTAAAATAACTACCAGCCCGATTGACGCACTCACCTGATGTTTGCAGCAGCTAATGTGTGACCGGCAGTGTGTCAAGACTTAAGAGATGAATCCTAATTGATTCTGAACAGATTTTAATGATCACTAAATCACTGATTTCTACTTTCCACAATAATGCAGTAAAACACACATTTCAGCTTTTATTTTGAAAGGTTTTTTTTTTGGAGATACCTCATTTATAGATGAGGTAGCATGAGGCACAAGAGCAAATTAAACTGGGTTTGTGGGCCGGTGTCATGTGACGCTTGTATCATGAGAACAAAACAGTCTGAGTCTGTGGCTCTGCTGAGAAATCAGCTGTATGTTGATGCACAGATCCAGTGAATCCAGTGCTGATGATGAATCCTGTCTGTTTTACGATGTCTCTGAGCTGCACGTTTTATTTTATTATTTTTAACTAACTGTAGAGGTCAGGCTGGGTTTCTGTAAGCTGTGCTCGAGTCCTCGTTGCTTTAAGTCTTTCTGTTTGAACTGAGTCCTTCATGCCTTTGCAGCAGCTCATTTTAATCTCCTTTGCACTAAAACCACACTCGTCCTTGCATGTTTGCTCTGCAGCGGCTTCGTTGTGTTTGCTGTTGTTCCTGCTTGAGGCTCATCAGCTGTCACAGACATTACCAAACACTGTCACCGTGACCTGTGATCAGCCCCACCTCTCCGTGGCGATCGCCACATCGGTTCAGTTTTAGTGGGATTACATAAGTGAAGCCATGTGGCCGAAAACCCAGAGTACCGGGGCTTATCTGTTTTACAGCTGGTGACACGTGGCAGCTCAGCAGATTAGTGCAGTCACTATTAGACTTTAATTAGTGTACTACCTGTGACTGTGAACCTGCCCATCCACCCCTCGCCCGCCCTTTGCCCAGTTCACACGGCGATCCATTAGCTGGGATTAAAAGGATCAAGGAGATCGCGAGTGTGAACGGACACCTCTGCACCGTCACGCATCAGCTGAGGAGACACAGAAGTGGTTGCGGCCCTTCCTGTTTTTAGAGGTTTAATTTTTGCCGAGTCAGTTGTCACTTCTCTGATTCTGTCATAGATATGGAAGAACCGCAGTTACCCAATAAGGGTTAAAACTAAACTTCATTTTCTTATTTCTTTGTCAACTCGTTGGGCATGTGCACCTGTGTTCAAGCCTTACTAAGGATTTTATTGTTTTTAACTCTTCATATATAACGTTTATCTGTTTTTACTTCAGAGGGTTTCTGCAGGCTTTATCATTTTTTAGCTCATTTCGTGTGCTTCTGGGCTCCTGAAATGTCCCAAAGTCAGGGTATCTGTGAGCTGCTCTGTTACTACAGTAACCTCGCAGAAGCCATGTTATGGGTCAAATGATGTCATTAAAATGCTCCAAAAGCCTCCAACAGCACAAACACGTCCAGAAGTCCAGTTCTGGTGACACTAGCAGACAGCTAGCAGCTACAGCTGCCTGTGTCACCATCCACCTGTCAGTCAGAGAGGCCACGCTCCTGATCGTGCAAGCTTTAAGCCTTAATGCAATTTAAGCAGCTGAGTTATAAATCATCTATAGAGACTAAACCAGTGTCTGTGTCGGTCTGTAAACATGTGGGAGCTGGCTCACTGCTGCCTCTGCTGGACACCAGATGAACTGCTTTGTTCACACAAGCTTTGGAGCTTAAGCTTGTGTTCAGGCGGTGTTTACTGCAGTGAACTTATAAACTGTATATTAAAGATGGACATGGCTTGTCCAGGCTTGAAGCCAGTACTTTAAACCTGGATACCTTTATGTCCAGCAGAGGGCGACTTTTCTGTGCTGGTTATTTTCAGTTTGGTTATTTAGCTTCATGTCAGCTGAAACTGACTGACACCTGGATGCCCCCCCCCCCCCCCCCCCCCCCCCCCCGCAGGATGAACCGACCATCTCTGACCTATGGCGAGGCTGTGCAGTACGGGATGGAAAACGTGCCGTGGCTGAGGCGACATTCACAGTGGGGAAAGTAAGAAACACGCTCACCTGTTCTGCTCGGTGTTTCTTTAGACACGTCAAGAAAACAAATTAATTTTAATATGTAAAACATGTAAAGATGTCAGATTTAGTCCCACAGGCATAAGAAAAAAACAAATAACAAAAAACGTAAATTTTTTAAAGGAAAGGAAATTCTTTCAGACCTGTGAACCTCAAAGAATTAAAGATGTGATCAGAGAGACGTCGTCCTGTTCTGTGTTTTAACTGTTTCATCGTCTCGCCCAGGCGGACCGTCAACCTGTTCCTCATCATCACACAGCTGGGCTTCTGCTGTGTCTACTTTGTCTTCCTCAGTGACAACGTCAAGCAGGTCAACACACTCACATAATCAGATGCACTCACAGACTCACCGACAGACACACCGACATTCACAAACTCACAGATGCACTCACAGACACAGTTTAATTGTCCCTGTCAGCGTTACAGAGTGAGGTGTTTTTGTACCATGTGATTTTCACCTGTGGTGTTTATTGGGCTGATAACCACAGAGCTGCAGCCAGTGTGACCTCAGTGACCTCACAGATGTTTTCGTTTTGTTTAACTGATCTGAACTTCATAAATCAGTACGGATCATTTCTTCATAAAAAAAAAAACAAGACTGACTCTGAAAGTTATAAAAACTAAAAGTGAAACTTTAAAAGTATCCTAGAAGCTAAACTAAAGTGAAAATGAAAGATTTAAAGATACATTCAAATAAAAAAATGGAAAGCTGTAATAACTCCAGATCAAACCCCTGCATGCAGGTCAGCCACCCAGAAGGCTGTGCCATGTTACAACAAATTTTTGCAAAGTTTTGCACTCATGGAAAACCTGAAAATGTTCTCCAGAAGTAATCTGTCCTATCAGGCCAAGCGTGAGGAGGCACGCTGAGCTTCAGCCACCTGCCTCAGTTTAAAGAAAGTGCAGACAGACTGACTGTAGAGTAAACACATGATCTAATAATTTTATGGATGTTTGCATGAGTAAATATTTAATTATGTTCGGTTCATACTCCTGTGGTTTTGTCTTTACTGAGAGAATAGAATACCATGAAACACACTGATATGGAGGAAAATCAGACGATCACTTATTTCAGCAGGGAGTGTGTGAGGTGATGGAAATGATGGCGATCAAGACAGGCTCAGTTTGTGTAGTTCAGTTTTTAGCCACTAGGGGGTGCCGCCTGCCTGCATGTATTTTGTGTCCGCTCATTTTTGCTGAAGCAGCAGTCAAACATCTGGTGGGCGGTGATTTTACTCAGAGATTCAGACTGACTCGGCTCAGTAAATACAGAGCCGTGTGTTGAAGAGCTGAGCAGAAACATGACACAAACACAGATCTGAAATATCCACAGTTTTCAACCTTCGGAGAACACAACACATTCCATTTCCAGGTGGACAAGCCCCATGCTCTTACTTTGAAAGACACATGATATTTGCTCTGTTATTTATTTCCACAGAGAGAATTTCGTATGATTTTTATGTCTCAGAAAACCTGCACACACTGCCCGAGCTCTAGCTCTGATTGGTTTGAGCCTGCAGACGATCTCTATCCAGTCCTGGGTTGTAATCACTCCTTTGGTGTTTAAGACCTTTTCAGCAGAATGAGCATCATCCTCTCTTTATCTGACCTGCCTTCACCAGGTGGTAGAAGCTGCCAACGCCACCACCATCAGCTGCCAGACGAACTACACCAACCAGACCCAGGTCCTGGTCCCGAGCTTTGACTCCCGCCTATACATGCTCTGCTTCCTGCCTGCCATCATCCTGCTGGTCTTTATCCGCAACCTGAAGTGCCTGGCCCCGTTCTCTCTGGGGGCCAATGTGGCCATGACGGCTAGTTTGTTCCTGATCTACTACTACTCACTCACGGTGAGCCGCAGGTTTCTCTCTGATTCGATTGCCTTCAGTCAAGGTTGTAGCCTCGTTTTTCACCCTCTGTGGTCTCATTAAGTTGTGACATTGAGCAGAAGCTTGTTTGTTACCTGGATAAGTAAGAGCTCCCTGCAGCAGCGCGTGGTGGAGAAGGTTGTGCGTGCAGCCTGTGAGATGACTGTGGCTGATGGATCATCTGAGCAGCACATTTGGGGATAAGCAGAGCATAAAGGCCACTAGCAGCTTTGAAAACAATCTGGATCTTCTGCTGCTCGGTGGGACTTTTTCCTCTCGGCATGAGCTCAAAGTTTGCAGACAGAAGGTTAACTCGGTGCTCCTCTGCAGATACCTGCACACAGACACATGCTTTATAATAAATCATGCACAGGTAGTACATTTAGTGCTTAGGTGACCCTCCATCTCGCAGTAGAGAAAGAATCATTCATGTCCCAGACCAGAGTTTGAATTTTCAAAATAAGAGCCAAAAGATACAGAAATAATGGCATGTGTCTGACACAGCTGGCCGAGCTGCTTGCGTGGAGCTCTTTGAGCGGATGCTCTCTTATTTGTATTGTTGTGAAGAACAGGGCTGTCGTGCAGATAACATTTAACACCTCACTCCATCTGTAATTTTTAAGTCTGCAGCAGTTCATTTTCATTGTGCAGCTTTTTCTCGGCTAATCATGTTAAGAGTAGCGAGGATGCGATTAGTTGAAGAACAGCTCTAACTGGCTGTGGATCTATTTTGTTTTGTTTCTCTACAGAACATCTCAAACCCCACTGACCTCCCAAAAGTTGGCAGAGCTAAAGACTACCCTCTCTTCTTCGGAACGGCCATCTTTGCCTTCGAAGGCATTGGAGTGGTGAGTGAGTGGCTGATGGTAACACATGCACGCATGTGCTGCCGAAAACTTTATGACTGTATCAATGTGAAACACCTATGTGCCTCGATTACGTGGATTATAAACGGCACTGTTATCTCCCCCTGCATTACCGTTGGATTTCTTTATGCAAATGAGGCATCATGCATCACGCTGCTGTGGGGGGGGGCTGGAGATAGGAGAGCAGCAGGGGTCCAGAAAGAGGGGGATTACACCAGCACGTCCCACTGACCATTTTTAATAACAGAGTGTGGAATGTAAAGTCTGTGAATGATTTTACTGTCAAAATCCCCGTGTTCACCTAAACAATTCAAAGCAATATTTCAAGATGATCGAACACAGTTCACTGCAGTTCCAAGTTTTTAAAACGATACATTAAAAGATAAAAGATAAAAGCTCAGATGTGATAAGACTGTTGACTGTGCAATTAATGCAGGTATACAAACTTTGACATCACTATAAATATTTTCAGATTTACAGGCCCATATAGCACAAAGAGACGGTGCTTTTTAATCATTTTTTAAAATCGTGTCTTCATCAGTGCAGCAGATATCACGTGTCACAGATCTGGAATCTGTGCAGCTGCGAGTGTCAGTGTGAGTCACCTGTCAGAGTAATAAAGTGCATTCTGGGTAAACTTTGAGGGCTCGTGTCAACATATGAAAGGTCTCCTGTTAGCTACATAGGCCAGGCTCACCTTCATGCTGTGACTCCTTCACAGTCATTTTCTAATACTGTCATATTTGAATTAAAAAGTGCCATATTTGGATGAGCAGGCGACCATATGCCGCATGACTGAGAGCGGCCGGCTCGGGTTCGAGTCCAACCCGCGGCCCTTTGCCGCATGTTTCCCTCCGCTTTCCGGTCAGTCTTCTCTGTATCTGTCGAAGACAGAAAAAGGCCAAAAAATATATATATTTTTTTTTTTTTAAAGTGCCAGATTTGCACCCACTCTTGTGTACGCTCAGAGCTGGAAGGTATTCACAGTATGAAGCACAACGTGAGTCAAAATCAGTCGTCCGATTTCAGAGCGTTTAAAGTCCACCGCCGCTCACCGGTGACCATTGAAGCACACACGGTGTGTAACCCAGTGTTAATGTCACAATTACTCATTACAGATACATTATTGATATGTTATTATTTCACTTTATTGATGTTTATTTAAGAACATTTGCCTCATTTTGACATTTTTCAAAGCATCGTATGACTCTCGCTAACATCTGCCCTGCAGACACGTGTGTTTCAGAGTTGGCCTTTTTCCTGTCCATGCAGAGAAGCTTGTCTTTATAATGATGAAGCCTGGCTGATAAGCTACATTTTCCAAAAGCTCCATTTAATTCAGTTAAATCTGGTTTATAAAAAAGCAAAGCTTCCTGGCGAAGGCGAGCTTTCAGGGCATCAGTGTGAGCAGACACCACTGAGCCTTCACGTGTCACTGAAATGTCCCGCTAACAGAGTTTCTCTCTGCAGGTTCTGCCCCTGGAGAACAAGATGCAGAGGCCACAGAGGTTCACCCAGGTTCTCTATTTGGGCATGGGCATCGTCACCTTCCTCTACATCAGCCTGGGAACCATAGGATACATGTGCTTTGGAGAGCACATCGGCGGCAGCATCACACTGAACCTACCTAACTGCTGGTGAGATACCGCCACAACGCTCAGGATTAGAAATCGAGTCGAGTCGGCATGTTTAAAAACATTTGTGCTGGTTAATGTCCTACAGCACTCAGAGAATCACATAAGACACCACAGGATGGGTGGAGTCAGCTGTGCACTCAGATGACTCCACCCAAGCACATCTCCTCCTGTTGTGTCACCAGTGTTGGGAAGGTTACTTTTAAAATGTATTCCATTACAAAATACAGAATACATGCCCCAAAATGTATTCTGTAACGTATTCCGTTACGTTACTCAATGACAGTAACGTATTCTGAATACTTTGGATTACTTAATATATTATCATGCTTTTTACAACAACGTGAATGTACTATTGCTGTG
Source organism: Maylandia zebra (assembly GCF_041146795.1). Classification (NCBI taxonomy): domain Eukaryota; kingdom Metazoa; phylum Chordata; class Actinopteri; order Cichliformes; family Cichlidae; genus Maylandia; species Maylandia zebra. The sequence continues at coordinate 24,142,268 of NC_135168.1, read as the reverse complement.
TGATTTATTACTATTACTGAAGGTCCGCGACTCCGAACTGTAGTAAAGGGACCTCAGACTAATACGGCGGGGTCCGTGTCAGCTCGTAGCCGAAAAATAGCTTTACTTTGTTGTGTGGGTCACCTTTTCTTGCGAGACACAGAGAGAGGTGTCGAAAGACTGCTCCAACGGAACTTATTGTTTTCGGAGGAAAACATGAACACGGTGTACAGTCGAGTCTTAATAGCTTACTTACAACTGGGCTCGTCAGGCACTCTTCTTGGCTGAAGTGGTTGTTATTATTATATTTACATGCTTCCAGCTCCCGTTTTTCCTCGATGACAACTTGTACCTTTCCACTCCCCTTTTTCTCCCTCCTCGCGCTCACAGACACTGCCCATGATGCTACATTCTTTAGAGCTATGCTTGTAGCATTCTGCCTATTAGCTTAGCACAACAACAACAACGAAAAGGCGCTCTCTCACCCAGGAAACACACAGTCGCAGAGAGAGAGAGAGCGTCGCCCTGTAACCATGGCAACCGTAACGCTGCCGCCTGGAACAACAGCACGTAGCTGTCAAACAAAACCCAAACAGTCCTGACCCGCGACAAAATGAAACAGGAAAGTACCGCAGTGTAATCCATTTATTTCAACAAAGTAACTGTATTCTGAATACCACCTTTTTAAATGGTAACTGTAACGGAATACAGTTACTCATATTTTGTATTTTAAATACGTAACGGCGGTACATGTATTCCGTTACTCCCCAACACTGTGTGTCACTGCCTCAAACCTCCAGGAACACAAACTATTGTGTGTGTTTGTGGTGCAGGTGCGTCTCAATACACAAGTCCAAACCTCCTAAACTAAACTGAAGCACAGTGTGGTACGTCCAGACTCAGCAGATGTGATGTGCCGAAGAGCAAAGAGACTTAAATCTTCATTGTTTAGAAGAAAGGTGGCAGGATTGGGACCCAGTGTCTCATTAAAATATTAAAACCTGTTTTACTGTGTTTTAGACCCATAGATAGTAGGGGTGCAACGATACTCGTATCAATATTGAACCGTTCGATACAGTGCTTTCGGTTCGGTACGCATATGTATCGAACAATAAAATTTTTTTAATTTATTTTATCAAATCAAAATCAAATCAAATCACTTTTATTGTCACATCACATGTGCAGGCACACTGGCACAGCACATGCGAGTGAAATTCTTGTGTGCGAGCCCCACAAGCAACAGAGATGTGCAAACACAACAACACAAACGAGCAAAATACAAGAATGGCCAACCTGAAACTAATAAATATATGTACAATATATAATAGTGTATGCATTTCTGGATGTGTATACTAAATATTTTCGTGTGTGTGTGTGTGTGTGTGTGTGTGTGTGTGTGTGTGTGTGTGTGCACATTTTTACAAATTAAATAAAAAAAATAAAATAATAATAATAATAAAATATATAAAATATACAGAGTTGAATATGTGCAAAACAAGTGGCATTTATATACAGTGTGGAGTGCATAATGTTGAAGTTCCAGTAGTGAAGCTGAGGTGTCTATGAAGTGTTCAGCAGTCTGATGGCCTGATGGAAAAAGCTGTCTCTCAGTCTGCTGGTACGGGACCGGATGCTGCAGAACCTCCTTCCTGATGGAAGCAGTCTGAACAGTTTATGGCTGGGGTGACTGGAGTCCTTGATGATCCTCCCCGCTTTCCTCAGGCACCGCTTCCTGTAGATGTCTTGGAGGGAGGGAAGCTCACCTCCAATTATCCGTTCAGAGCACCGCACTACTCGCTGGAGAGCTTTGCAGTTGTAGGCGGTGCTGTTGCCATACCAGGTGGTGATGCATCCAGTGAGGATGCTCTCAATGGCACAGTGATAGAAGGTCCTGAGGATGCGGGGGCTCATGCCGAATCTTTTCAGTCTCCTGAGAAAGAAGAGGCGCTGCTGCGCCTTCTTCACTGTTTTGTTTGTGTGTACTGACCACGTAAGATCCTCAGCCAGATGTACTCCAAGGAACCGGAAGCTGCTCACTCTCTCCACAGCAGCGCCGTTGATGGTGATGGGGGTGTGTACTTCTCTGCACCTCCGGAAGTCCACTATCAACTCCTTTGTCTTTGCGACGTTGAGGGTGAGATGGTTGTCTTGACACCAGTGGGTCAGGGCGCTGACCTGCTCCCTGTAAGCCGTCTCATCACCGTTGGTGATAAGACCCACCACTGTAGTGTCGTCCGCAAACTTCACAATGATGTTGGAGCTGTTAGTGGCCGTGCAGTCGTAGGTGTAGAGTGAGTACAGGAGAGGGCTCAGTACACACCCCTGTGGAGCACCAGTGTTCAGTGTGATGGGGGATGAGGTGATGCTGCCCAGTCTGACCACCTGGCGTCTGTCAGACAGGAAGCTAAGGATCCAGCTGCAGAGGGAGCTGCTCAGTCCTAGATCCTGCAGTTTCCTGTCCAGCTTCGAGGGAACGATGGTATTGAATGCTGAGCTGTAATCTACAAACAGCATTCTCACATACGTGTCTCTCTTCTCCAGGTGTGACAGGGCAGTGTGTAGTGTCAGGGCTATGGCATCATCAGTGGACCTGTTGTGGCGGTATGCAAACTGTAGAGGGTCCAGTGAGTCGGGTAGTGCAGAGCAGATGAAGTCCCTGACCAGCTTCTCGAAGCATTTGCTTACGATGGGGGTCAGGGCTACAGGTCGCCAGTCGTTCAATGAGGAGATGGTGGAGGATTTGGGTACAGGGACGATGGTGGCCATTTTGAAGCAGGCTGGGACTACAGACAGAGAGAGGGAAAGGTTGAAGGTAGGTGTGTGTGTGTGTGTGTGTGTGTGTGTGTGTGTGTGTGTGTGTGTGTGTGTGTGTGTGTGTGTGTGTGTACACTCCAGCCAGCTGGAGTGTTCAACTTTCCTTCTGATGATGCTGTCTGTGTTGAGTGCTCAGTGGATCTGCGCTCGACAGTGCAGCCTAGGCGGAGTAGTCGAACGCAGATTCACTGAACGCAGGGCAAGCTAGCGAGACAGAAGTTAAGCTCTCCTTGCAACATGGCAAATTGAACCTCCCCCACCCTCATTCAGATCTGGCGTTTGGAACTATTTTGGTTTTCATGTGACGTATGACCCTGAAGGTAAGCGCATCATGGACTAAAGTAAAACCGTATGTTGGATGTGCCACGCAATGCTCAATTACATTGGTGGGAACTAGTGTGTTAGCGCAGTTAGCTCGTTAACGTGTTGGCCGTGCACATTTACTCCGACATCATCCTAGTGCAAAGACAAGTGGAAGCAGACAAAAACAACAGGCACGCATGCTACAAACTTTACCCGAGTCATTTAGACAGCCGTTAGCACATGATTCTCCTTATGGGTGCCTGATCTGTTTAATATGCTGCTGAGAATATAGCCCAGAAGAAGCGTATAGTATAGCTTTTATTTTGGAAAGAGACATTTCTCTGTAATAAACTCTGTTTTCCAAAGATGAGCGATTCCTCAATCAGATATATTTATTTTTTTTATTACTTTGTTGTAACAGCAGCATTAAATTTAAAAACTGTACATTTGAGTTAAAATATATATTTATAATTTTAATAAATGACAAATTAAAAAGGCATGAACATTTTTTTTTTTTTTTTTTTTTTTTTTTTGTATCGAAAAAATATCGAACCATGACACCAAAGTATCGAACCGAACTGAACCGTGAATTTTGTGTATTGTTGCACCCCTAATAGATAGATACTCAGAGCTGATGCTTCACATCCACAGCTTGTTGTATTTGCATCAGGAAACCTGCGGACACTGCATGATGAATGAATCTGGAAGCCATGGATCTGAATGTGTTTACATTACTTTAGTAAGTCCAGGTGAGAGCTGCTGTTACTGGTTTCTCCTTCAGTTTCCTGGCTCTGTGCTCACATGTTCCACAAGCTCTAGCGGTGGTGGATTGACTGAGTCTCCAAAAGTGCAGAGCATGCTGAGATCAGAGTGACAGCTGCATCAGGTTTTAAATCAGTTTTATGGCTCTTATCTGGCTCAGGGGCACACAAGCTACCCCCTCTCTCCAGCCGGACACTGAGGAAATAAACACTCAACCTCAAAGGGTTTTTCTCTGCCTTGGTGAGAGTGGAAATCCTCTCCAGCTCCACCTACCTGCTCTTTAAACTGTCTGTAGGTGAGTGGCAGCCAATCAGAAGAAACTTCACTCAAAGAGTGGGGAGGCGAAATGGCTTGTTTAAAACATAGCATTATTTTGAACTATGAGTCATGCAAAGCTACTCTAGGAGAATCTAGGAGTAAAAATAAGCGGGATAGGTCACATTTTTCCACACATTAATTGACTCCTTCCACTCCTTCCTCCCCATTTTCCAGGATGTACCAGGTCGTGAAGCTCCTGTACTGCTTCGGGATCTTCATCACCTTCGCCCTGCAGTTCTATGTCCCAGCAGAAATCCTCATACCATCCATGGTAGCTTGCGTGCCAGATCAGTGGGACACCGCCATCGACCTACTGCTGCGTGCTGTCATGGTCATCTTCACGTGTAAGTACGAGCGGGTCTGCGGTGTGTCGGGCGGCGGGCTGTTAAATCTGCACACGATGTCAGGCTCAACTGCAACGTGTTTCAGACCGAGAGCCGAGCCTTCTTATGTATGAATATAAATGGCACGCGTGTCAGCACGCACGATCGACTTTATGCTGTCACGGGATTTACAAAGAAACTCGTCCTCTTACTGTTATTTATGCATCAATTCTCAGACATGTGGGTTAAAGTGTCTGCTGTATGTTCGTGAAGGTTCTCACTCATCCAGGTCATTGTCATCCAAGAAGCTTGGAAAGAAAAGCATCTGGACAATTGGTGGAAACTCCCAGATTTGAGGTGTCCCCAAGAGGGTCATGGACCCTTCCTCTACCTAATCACACGACCCACCACTATATCCGCTGTATGTTTATTCTGCACATTGAGTCACAGCATGGGCTGATTTCCACTCCTCTGCTCAGATTTTCCTTCATGCGTTTCTAATGTGAGCTCTGAGCAGAGTCGTGGTTTTTAAACACTTTCAGCATCATCTCAGCTACTGCTTGTGCAGGGAATCAATTTAAAGAAATCTAATTTCTGCGTTTGTTCTTTAGAGAACAAACCCAGACCAAAGACCCTGATCTGTTATAAGCAGTTTGGTACTTTCCCTTTCTCACCGTTTAACTGTCGTGACTGTCACCAAACCCCATCTGGGGTTGCGAGGTCTTCCTCTGAGCTCTTCCCCCAGGAGGTATCAGACCAGGATGACTCTGGGCGAGCCAATCCAGGCAGGAGGAGCATCCTGGGTCTGGTGTGGGAATGCTTGTTTCTGTGTTCAACCTCTTTGATTCTGTTCTCTGTAGTCTTCAGACTGCAGAGCTTCACAGAGCAGCATGGCTTTAGGTTGATGTGAAATTGTCGTGTATCTTTAACAGCAGATGAAAGGTCTGCTTTTGGAGTTGCCATCAGCAATCCGGCCCGTGTTAGTGGTGTGTACTGACGCAGGAGAGCAGAGCGAGCGGTGTGGCTGCTCCTGAGTGTACTTCTGTGAGGCGCCTCCTTTATTGTATTTTTATTAGGCTTATTTCTGCAAAGAAAACTGAGTCTGCACCACAGCCAAGGCCCCGCTGACAAATGAGGCTCTTTAACAAGCCGTAATGAGGCAAACAGCACGTGTACAATCTGCTCCTCTCTTGTCTTTGTGCTTTTATCTAAAGTGGAGCTAAAAGGGGCAGCAGAGTAATTTACTCTTAGACATAGTAACAGAAGCGTCCCATTAGAAGGTCGCTGCTGCTGAGTTTTGCTCTTTAATCCCGTCAGTAACAGTCGTTTCAGCTGATTACCTGGACTTGGTTCTGGTTCCTGTGGAACTATTGACTCGAGCCCCTATGTGGCTAATCAGTTCCAGGTACTTCCACAGATGCAGAGAGTCCACAGTACCTGGAACATCCCTGTTTGTGTTTCTAATGAATTAGAGAGGATTTAAAAAACAGCAGACATACATGAAAAAGACTCATTTGTACTTGTTGTGTGAATGAACCTGCACACAAGGAGCTCACTGAGACTGTGAGCTCTGGATCTTTTGTGTTGTTGTTGTTGTTTTAACTCCTGGACTAAATAAAAATCTAAAAATGTTCACAAGGAAAAGTTTGGCTGCAGTTCCTCTGGTGTCCAGCAGAGGCAGCAATGAGCCACTCCCCATAGACTCCCGTGTTAAAAGAAACATGCTTACAGGCTGGTACAGACTGTTTTGGTCTCTGTAGATAATTTCACCCTCACAACAGCTGTACAGGGCCTCTTTGACTGACAGGTGGATGGCACCACAGGTGGCTGTAGTTGCTAGCTGTCTGCTAGGCTTCACCTCAGCTAACTGGAGTCCCTGGACTGGACATCTGGGACACGCGTTTGTGCTTTTAATGACATTATCTGACCAATAATATGGCTGCTCTAAGGTTACGGTACCGCCCAGGACATCTGAGTGCCTGTTTTAGGATTATGATTGGATGATTCTTAGCACTGACCAACTGTGGGTGCAGCTTTAGCTGATAAACACATCCTGTCTGGTCTCCCTCTGAGGTGACGAGTGAAGGGACAACAAAGCCACGTGTCTCACATGCGTTCCCTCGCCTGATCCTCTCCCTCCTCCGGGTTTCCAGCAGTAGCCAACAGTTCCCCGTAATAGCCCCGCCAGGCTATTTATAGCTACAGTAGTCCTCCAATTGCAATCGATTCTCATCTGGCCATGACCGCTCATTCTCTGTGTTGCAGGCTCGTGCCTGATTGTGTGCACCGCTGCTGAGTCACGCTGAAGTCAGCAGGGGGCACACTTCCACCTATTGAGGGATCATTATATTTACATTAAAGGCAGAGTAGTTCTTGAAAGTGGGGGTGTATTTATCCTTTCACAGACCTTACAGACTGGAAGCACAGAAACAGACTTTCTCTCCCTGCTGCTTAACTGGTAGTTAACGTCAACTACCAGCTGTTTATTGTTGGTCTCCTCCATCAGCTGCTCAACATCTGCCGGCTTCAAGGTTAGGATCAGGACACTGGATGATGATGAATCTTCACTGAAGTACAGACTGATCATTTTCATATTTATAACGGCCATTAAAGTAATCAATAAATACAGTTTCTGCATCCAACAATAAGACTGAGCCCTCTTGAGTCTGTTATGTTAAAAAAAGTGTGATGCTCAGGTGTGCTCTCCACACGGACTCTAAAGGTGACTCTAAAAGTACTGCAGAACTGTACCCAGGAGGAATCGGGGTAGAAGGTGATCCTGGTATCAGGTAAAAATGGACCTCTGACCTGTTGTATGATCATCTCCTGTAATGATGGGAGAGAATCATTAAAAGGCTCCATTATTTAAAAAATAATGAAAATGCGTGACAGCTGAGATGAGCTTCCTGCTTGCTGTTAGAGAAACTTAAACATCTGGAAGAACGGCACATGGAGAATCCACGAACATCACTGCTGTAGTGCAGCAGGTAACTCATAAATCCAGCAGGCTTCACTGTCTGTAGAGGCGTCACATGTGGAGATGTTAATTTGATGGAAACGCTGGTCATGGGAGGAGCCTCAGGTCTTTGTAACGTGGGCGCTTTATCGGATTGTTTAAGATGAATACAGTTTCCTGCTCTCAGGTCATCCTCGCTGCTCTCCACATGAATGACGCCTCACTGTTGATCTTCATTTACTTCATTTACTTCATTGCCTCTGAATTATGCAGATGGAATTTGCCTCGCTCTGTCGGTTTCTGCACACACATCCCGATAAGCTAATAAAGGCGTGCGCGCGCACCGGCTGTCTGCAGCTCGTTTGTCCTATGAGTGTGGCCACGCTCAGCAACAGGAGGAGAAATCAAAACACTCGAGCGTCCGGTGAGATTCTCTGCTGGATGCTGTGATAAAGGAGGAGGGGCTGCAGCAGGGACGGTGCTTCTACTGCGTGCACATGTGTGAGCAGGAGATTACTTTAGCTTTTGAATGTAAATACGAGATGAGACTGGGGCAGCACGCTGTTGTCTGTAGATGCTCTGAGGATGCCTCTGAGACTGTCTCCTGCTGTATTCTGTATTTTAGTGACTGATGTGTGTAGTGTGTGATTATACAGAGGTGCTGCATTGCTCTTCTAAAGTGGTTTAAACGGTTTGAAAACAAAGAAAGTCGGCCTTAAATTTTGATACTCGAGGAGAGCAGAGATGAGTCACCTTCAGACTTGCGTCTCAGTCTTCAAAACGCTCGCTCTTTGCTGTTTTTACATTTGCAGCCATCTGTCTGCAGTGTGATCGGTCAAAGATGGAAAATGTCACAGGAAGTGATTTTGACTGATGTGCCAAATGTGTTTGGCGCTCTTAGAGCTGCTGGCCAGCCAAGTCTCGCGTGCTTCCGCGTGAGCTCTCGGGCAGATTAGAGTTAAAAGTGGACGGCCTTGAGCAAACTCTCCCTCTCACTCTGCTGAGCGTCACTCTGACTTGCACTCCTGCACGAAAGGTCAGTTCATTTCAGCGCAGGCAGATTTCTTTTGAAGTGAGCACTCTATTCTAATTTAGTAGAGCGATGGCGGGAAAGCGCAGGAACTCAGCGTAGCTGCAACTGCTGCTGGGGATCAGCGAGCCTCTGAGTGGCAGCGGTGGGAATGCTACACGACTTGGCCGTGTTCCTTACAGTCGATGCTGTTATGTTGCTGTGTCTCACATTGATTACCTGAAGGCCACATCTCGTTTGTTGCCGTTTGATCACATTAGAAATGCCAAAAAGCCACAAACATGAGAAGAAGAGCCTCTGCTTTGGGACTGGAGATGAAGATGTGCATCGGCACTCTGCTGCGTCACATACCACTGTAAGCTTCAGCTTCCACTTTTCATTCTTAAAACAGGTTTCTAACATGTCTGAAGTCTGAGGAAGAAGCTGTGAGTGTCGTCTGCAAAGCAACAAAACATCTTCTTTAATAATACGAGGTTCTAAATAGTGTAGAAACGCTTCAGAGGTCGCGGGCTCTTTAAACGACTGCACCGAAGCTTAGTTTATTAACCTTGAGCAGGAACTTGTTTCCCACAATGAGCCATTAGAGTCCACTCTGATCCTCAGTAAGCCAGACCGGCTCACTTCATTTGGACTGTAGCCTCGAGGAGCGAGCGCTATAACCGCCCCTTCTGTCAGAGTCTCAGAAAAAGCATGACTTTCTACATGATGAAGAACCGCGGCTGCAGGAACTGCACAACTGTAAGAAATACGTATGCAGAAAACTTTATTTAAAAAGTAAAACACAAGATTTTTGTTTGTTTACATCTCATCTCCGTTCCTTTTAAAAACAAAAACTTTTTCGTGCTCAGTTACTCCGGTGTAGTTTTTATTTCGGAGGCAAATAAAAGTCCAAAGTTTACGCCCTTTGTCATGTATTCCAAAGCTATGCTGTGAGCCAGATTGGACTCTTTTGCCTTGCCAGTTCTGGCCTCCGGGCCTTATGTTTGACAGCAGTCAGCAGTTCCTGGGTCTCAATCATGTCAGACTGGACCAGATGAATGGTTAAACTTGAAGCATCAGTGTTAAAAGCTGTGTGTGTGTGTGTGGCTGTGACAGAAGCAGACCTTCCCTCTTCATTAACAGTCCCAGCTTCCTCGTTAACCCTCACCGCGTGGCCGTGTGTGCCGAGACTCGCCGTGGCGCTGAGCGTGCTTCCTTTGTCTGAGTCACTTTGCCACAGGCTGCAGCTGAGCAGCTAGCATGTGCTGTTGATGGGAACGAGAGAGGACGTGTGGACGTCGCGTGAGCTTTCTCTTCTTCTTCTCTTTGTTGTTTCTTACAGCGCTGTGGCACAGAGGTGGTGTGCCGCTGGGACTTTGTGCTGCGTGTTGCCGGCTGTCGTATTTTTACCCTTTCACAAACATGATGTGTGCACACGTTCACCTTTTACGGATTCCTCTGGCCTTTGCTTCCTGCGCCTGTTTCGGCTCACCTGTGACTCTGACAAACTGAGTCAAAGATCTGACATGGAGCAGCGTGTATTTTTAGAGGAAGTAACGTAGTCACGTGGAGAGGAAAAGCAGTGAAAGTGTCTTCAGAGGTTAATTAACTGAATTTAAAATGAAATGGAAATGTCCTTTTTCATTACTTCCATGTGAAAAGAGAATTTTCTAACTCAATTAAATTCAGATAAATTGGAAATGAGGTGCAGTCCATGGCTGAGAGCCACACTGGCATTAAACTCGTCTGGCTCCGGGCTGTGCAGCAGATTTGGGGACCCGGCTGCAGGCATGTGTTCCCACGTGGCCTCAAGAGCATTACTCAGATCCTGATGCGGGACGATAAGGCCAGGAGGGTTCCAGCTTATCCCAAATGTGCTGGAAGGGGTTGAGGTCAGCGCTTTGGGCAGTCCAGTCAGCGTCTCTTTGCAGAGAGTGTTCACCCTCACATCATCACCGATCTCTGAGACAGGACCCAACCTGTCTCTGGTGCTGCTGGGCCGAAACATTTCAGACCACCGCAGGGAAAAAGACAAGCCGGGCTATAAATGAGAGGTCACGCTGGTTTATACACAGCATGCAGGAAGCGGCATTAATACACATACAGTTTATGCAAAGATGAGAAACCGATAAATATTTAAACATCAGTGAAAAATCCACTTCACACTGCATGACTGAGTCACGCTCAACTCCAGCTATCAGGTGACCCCTCCCTCTCCTCCTCCTGTTGGCTGACATGAACGGTAAAACGGTTTTCATATCACGGTGAACCGCGTCCGGTTGCTGCCAAAGGGAAGTGTAACGCGGTTAAAGGACCAGGGCGCCTGACTGCAGCCTCATAGACAATGAGCTATCAGAATAAGATTCGACTATGGAGCCTAAGGGTGTGAATAAAACACAGGAAACAAAAGTAGAGCTCAAATATATATATATTATGTTTGTTATGAGAAGTGTATAGACGGATGTACAAAAGAAATAAAAACATATGCATATATATCACAAACAAAAATAATGTTGACAATACAAAACAGCTTAGTAGGTTCCAAAAGGAGGTGGAATGAGGTGTAGTCCAGTATGTGATTTAGTTTAGTTCCATGGACCTGTGATAGGTCATGTGTCAACAATTTGTGATTCAGTCCATAGGTTCACAATTCCTACCGCAACGTAGCGGTGGTCGGGTGGCTCGCCATCTCGCGCTGATCAGGGCTGATCGCGGGAGAACAAAAAAAACCTGACCTAAACAAGGTCAAAAGACAGAAATTATCATTCACAGAAGAAAATGAAACAGCATTCTACTGCTGTGACAAAATAAATACATAAATCCATAAATAACAAAGTCAAGTAATCAATGCCACGTTTCATACAACAATCAATAAACCATCATCTCTTATAATGAATGTCATTCTAAATACTATTATAGAAAGACATTCTCATGGGTCCCATCAAAGTATATCAGCGTTAAAGCTAATAAATATTATCCAAAGTTAATCAAATATATTTACAAAACTCATTTAATCACAGGTGTTGCGCAACAGATTCAATAATGTAAATGGAATTTAACTCAATGCAAAATCTCATAGGCCGTTTCGGCATTTCATCAGAAAAGTAACAAAAAACATCCAAAACGGACAAAACTACAAAAATCAAATCACTCATTCAACTCTAGATACGTTAAATCAACATTCGGCCATAATGGAATAAACAAAAACAACAATATTCAATAGATGACACTAGTAATTGCACTTACTGTCGCTAGCCTAGCATTAGCTTACCGGCATTGTAGGATGTGCGATCGCGGCTCCACATGTACATTAATTGTGACAAAACAAAACAAACAAATAACTCACCGTTGAGTCGAGTGTGAGGTAGTGTAAAGATGAATGAATCGGCCGGGTTATTGCACGCTGTCAACTGGCCTGTAGTGCAAAATTTGTCGTGATCTGACAAGTACGCCAACCACAGGGACAACAGCAGCCAGAGGAGCAGGGACATGCAGCTGATTGACCCAGAACTTATACAGGATTCATTCCCGCCACAATAAAGGGACTGGCGGAAGTGGGGTCAGAAGTTACCGTGGTTACACTCTCCCCCCCTAATCTCATGGACGTCCTCGTACATGGACTAGGCTGGCAGCGAATGACTGGTGGGCTGAGGTGTGAAGGCATCGTCTCCTCTTCTTCATCGTCCTGAAGAGCGAAGGAGAAGACAGAACTTAACCCATGCAGGAAGGTCTGAACGCTCTTTAACAGAGGCTTACCAGGCTTGATGTATTGCAGCCGATCAGGAGGATTCCTGGTGCGGGTTGAATGCCTCAAGGGTGGTTCTGCCTCAGGACTGAGAGGCTCTGATTCAGTAGGTGAGTGTTGTGACAAGTTACTTCTGGATGCTTCCGAATCAGAAGACAGACTTTCTTCATCGTGAGAAGTTTCGACAAGATCAACTGGCTCAAAGCCAGCTTCCACGGTTCCGCTAGCAATAACTTGTTCCTCTTCGGCAGGTACAGGTTCCTCTGAGAGGATAGCATTCTCTTCCTCTGTAGCCAATACTACAGGGACATCGGGCTGGTTGATAAGTGGCACAGGTTGCGGAGTATTGGGTAAGTCGATGGTTGTTGTGAAGGTGACAGGTTCAGCAGAGAAGGGAACAGGTAGGTATGAGATTAGTTCCTCTTCGTCATTGTTATCAGCATCATCAGCACGTACAGGAGACACGGGTAAGACAGGCATTTTCCTCTTCTGCTTAGTAAGCATTTCCTTTTCAGGTGGTAAATACCCACAGGGCAGTAGGAGGTCTCGATGTAAAGTTCTCAGGGGCTTGTCTTGGCCTTCGGGTCGAACTGTATACACAGGAAGAGTGCCGGCTTTCTTCACTACAATGTACACAGATGACTCCCATTTATCTGCAAGCTTGTGTTTGTCTCTTAGCCGCACGTTCCTCACAAGAACTCTGTCTCCAACATTCAGCTGTGATGCAGTGACATTTTTATCAAATCTGTTTTTGTTACGTTTCATCACCTTTTCTGAGTTTTCGATGGCCAGCTTGTAACTTTCTTCTAGGTGGGACTTTAGTTTGTCCACATATTGTGTGTGGGATGTTGATCCTTCTTTGGCAAGGGGTAGTCCAAAGGCCAAGTCCACCGGTAAGCGAGGTTGGCGGCCAAACATAAGCTCATATGGTGAAAAACCTGTAACATCGTTTCTTGTGCAATTGTATGCATGCACCAGGGGTTTTACAAAATCTTTCCAATGGGATTTCTGTTGAGCTGTGAGTGTTCCTAGCATATCCAGTAATGTTCGGTTAAACCGTTCAACAGGATTGCCTCTTGGATGGTATGGAGTGGTTCTTATTTTGTGGATCCCAGCCATTTCACAAAGCTCTCGGATGATTCTGGATTCAAAGTCAGGGCCTTGGTCACTGTGCAAACGTTCTGGGATACCATAATGCACAAGAAAGTTGTCCCATAAACATTTGGCAACAGTCCTGGCTTTCTGGTTTGGTGTTGGCACAGCAATGGCATATTTTGTGAAATGGTCAGTTATGACAAGTATGTCTTTGACTCCACGATCTGGTTCCACAGAGAGAAAATCCATGCACACCAGTTCCATGGGATGAGAGGTTTTGATATTGACCAGAGGTGCGGCTCGTTCAGATGGGGATTTGCGTCTCACGCATCTTTCGCACTGTCTTATTTTATTGACCACATCACTTGTCATCTTAGGCCAATAAAACCGGGAACGGACCAAGTCCAGCGTTCTGTCAATTCCCATGTGACCCATTTGATCATGTAGGTGGTTAAGTACCACTGGTCGATATTCCTCAGGTAGCACTAGCTGGTATGCGAAGTCACTTCCCACTTGTCTCTTCCTGACGAGAAGGGTGTTATGGAGCTCCAGTTTATTTACTTCTCGCAGTAATAGAGGTAGATCGGGAAGTTCTTCCCTCAGGAATGGCGGTGGTGACTCGCCTCGTTCAACCTGAGCTATGACATGCCGGATGACAGGGTCAAGGCGTTGTTTGGCTGCAAGGTCAGCTGTTGAGATTTGGGGGAGTACCATGGAGGTGAACTGGATGTCGTCCGTGAAACTGTCAGGCAGACTGTTGACATTGACAGACATGGATAACACCAGAGCAAGATCAGGATCCGTGCTTGAACTGTACATCAGATGACGGTCACAAACTGCTTTGATGGTATGCTGGTCAATAGAGACATAATCTGGTTCATTGAGATGTTGCCATGCAAATCTCCAGATTCGCTCACGTTCTTTCTGTGACAGAGGATCATCAGACAGTTCACCATGAGGTCGGCGAGACAAACCATCAGCATCCGAGTTCTGCTTTCCTGCTCTGTAGATTAATTTGAAGGTGAAAGTGGACAAAGCTGAAAGCCATCTGTAACCGGTAGCGTCAAGTTTTGCTGATGATAAGAGGTATGTTAATGGGTTGCTGTCTGTCACAACGGTAAACTGAGCACCATAAAGGTAGTCGTGGAATTTTTCAGTCACCGCCCACTTCAAAGCAAGAAACTCCAATTTGTGGGCGGGATACTTTGACTCACTCCGGGAAAGACCTCTGCTGGCATATGCTACAGCTCTGTTTTTTCCATCCTGCTCTTGATACAGCACCGCACCAAGACCTGTGGCACTGGCATCAGTGTGGAGTGTGTATGGTTTCTGGGGATCAGCAAATGCCAGAACTGGGGCAGAAGTGAGTTTGTCTATAATGGACTCAAAAGCTTGTTGACACATTTGCGTCCATCGTCCTCCAAATGGCTCTTTGGGGTTGAGGTAATTCTCTGGCTTTACAGTTCGTCTCAGTTTCCTCTGAGAAGGTGGATAACCAGCAGTGAGTTCATGTAACGGCTTGACAATGGCCGAATATCCCTGGACAAAACGTCTGTAGTACCCAGCAAAACCAAGGAAAGATCTTAATTCCTTCAAGTTTTTTGGCACTGGCCAAGAAGTGAGTGTGGAAATCTTGTCCAGATCAGTTTCAACACCAGCCTGGGACACTACATGGCCCAGATACTTCACCGATGTCTGGAAGAACATGCATTTCTCAAGTGAAAGCTTCAAGCCAAAATCTTTGAGTCTGGTGAGAACTTTCATCAGGCGAGCTTCATGTTCCTCAAGAGTTGGTGCAAAGACAATGAGATCGTCAATGAAAACCAAGACTTCTTTTAGATTTAATTCTCCCATGCATTTTTCCATCAGCCGTTGGAAAGTGCTTGGTGCGTTGGTAATCCCTTGTGGCATCCGATTAAATTCCCAAAATCCTACTGGGCAGACAAAGGCAGTCTTTGCCTTATCCTTCTCCTCCATTTCGATTTGGTAGTAACCCGACTTGAGGTCTAGCACCGTGAACCACTTTGATCCTGCAAGTGCGGAGAAGGTGTCTTCCAGTTTAGGCAGAGCATAAGCATCTTTGATTGTTTGCAGATTGAGTTTGCGGTAGTCAATACAAAGACGTATACTGCCGTTCTTTTTGCGTGCAACCACAATTGGAGAGGCAAATGGTGAGTCAGATTCTCTGATAACGCCAGAGTCAAGAAGTTCTTGCAGGTGCTTCCTGACAGCATCAAGATCTTGAGGGTGAATTGGTCGTGGTCTTTGCTTGAAAGGAGTTGGATCGGACAATTTGATTTGGTGTTTAACTTTGTTGGTCCTGCCGAAATCCAGATCGTGTTTGGCAAATACTTCAGGAATAGTGTTGAGTTTTTGAACAATGCGTTCTTTCCAGTCTGGAGTTAAGGGGGAATCTCCAAAGTTGTATTTCTTTTGTACATCCGTCTATACACTTCTCATAACAAACATAATATATATATATATTTGAGCTCTACTTTTGTTTCCTGTGTTTTATTCACACCCTTAGGCTCCATAGTCGAATCTTATTCTGATAGCTCATTGTCTATGAGGCTGCAGTCAGGCGCCCTGGTCCTTTAACCGCGTTACAGAAGCACTTTGTTTTAGCGAGCGGCACAAGCGTTGAGTCTTTCCGCTTGTTTCTGGAAGTGTGGGGTGTAACTCTACCTGCTCACAGCACTTATCCACTAACCCAAACTATTCCTTGCATTTGTTTTTCCAAATCATGGAAGCTGCATGTGGTCAGGCGTCCACATGCTTTTGACCATATAGAGCTGCATCACTGCATCACCGAGCTCCCACTGTGAGATCGGAGAATATAGGTTTCACCTGATAATCGACCCTAAAGGTCACACATGAGAAATGATTCTGCACGTCGCACATTTTAACCAAACCATCGGCTCTCTGAGCTAAAAGAGACACAGCAAGCAGAGCTGGGCTGCAAGTAGAGAGGTCAGCCTGAGGATTTCTGTCTTTAGCACAGACCTCCTGCTGGGTGGGGAAGGTCAGGCTTGCCCTGCAACTCCATCCTCCTACACTTCCACCCTCCTCTCCTCCACTTCTCATGCTTCTGTCCAGGGAGTTAGATTAAAATGCAGTGGATGTGTTTTTCCTGCAGATAAGCACGTCGACGGTCAGCCAGTCAGCGTCTCGGGCACCCCACACGTGTTGGTTGTTTTCCCTCCCCATCGCCTGTTGTACTCTGTATAAGGGGTGTCATACATGTGGCCCGGAGGCCTGCTAAAGGGCCCATTGCATGGCTTTGCAGAGTGTGAAGGCTGCAGTGAAACAAATGAAGTACTTGGGTTAGTCAGTAAAAATCTTTTCTGTTCCGGGTGTGTGAGGCAGGTGGAGGGATCCTATTGTATCCATGAGCGATGGGAGGGTTTGCCCCGGCGTCTGCAATGATGCAGACACTTTATCTATCTGCTGAGATGAACAGAGGCCTGATCCAACAGAGTCCACACCTGTGGGGTTGGGGTTAGGGGTCTGGGTAGAGGCTGAAGAGTAAGACTGGGATTAGAATTGGCTGAAATGAATTTCCTCATTAGGGTGGCTCACTACAGCATCTGAGGCAGGGGAGGGACTCTGACGTGCAGGCGGTGCACAGCCATGTTTGATGGTTCAGCATCTGGTTTCTGGTAACAGGCCTGTGGTAGACTCTCTGCTGGTCTGGGAACAGCTCAGAATCTCTGCGGTAGTTGATGGATGAAAGCATAAATTACTGACTGTGGAAGGTATGTTGTAAAAGTTCCTTTCACGTCTGTCAGTTTTACAGAGAGTGGGGTGATGAATCTGTTTCACTTGGTTTTATTTTTTTCAGCCTTTTTAAAGGTCTTTGCTTGAATAGTAAATGCACTGGTACTTACATGGCGCTTTTCTACTCTATCTGAGCACTCAAAGCGCTTTTATACAACTAATTCATTCACCCAATCACACCCATTCACTTTTTCTAAACTGTGAAGTGCTTACTGTCTAACATTATACACATTCACACTCCAATGGGTGCATCGGACAGCAACATGGGGTTAGTATCTTGCCCAAGGATATTTGGGCCTTGGAGCCTGGGATCGAACCACCAACCTTCCGGTTAATAGCTGACCTGCTCTACCACCTGAGCTACAGTCAGGAAATACGAGCAAAATGTGGCATTTTTGCTGTTTGTTGTGGTGAATCTAAATGAGTTAGACACCATGATTTTTCCCCTGCTGTGTGTCAAAGCCACTCATGGTGGGCCTGGGAGAGAACCCCGGTGCTGCACGAAAAAGGAACATGAAAGGCCACTTTGATTAGCCAAGTGAACAGGAAGTCCACTTCAGTGTGATTACAGGTAGCTTTGGCAGGTTCCCCAGCTCTCTGCGTCTGTGTCAGGCGCCCTCTCACTCATAACAGTTAACGGAGGTTGTGTTTGCCGGGCAGGACAGAGAGGTGTGTGTGTGTGTGTGTGTGTGTGTGTGTGTGTGTGTGTGTGTGTGTGTGTGTGTGTGTGAATTTCTTTCCTGTTTGTCATGCTTGTTTTCAGTTGTGCGCTGCGGGATGAGACACGAGCTAAAAAAATAATAATTCACAACTCTTCCATGTCTGAAGCTGAAGTTTCAGTCCCGCCCTGAGGCTAGCACCTCGAGAAGGTGACGAGTTAATGGAGAAAAGGACGGAGCTGAAGAGGAGGGTCCTCAGTGTCTGTGATCAGATTGTAGGACACTGTGTATAAACTGCACTGTTGCTGGTCTGCACTTGTGTCACATCTGGATTGTTAAGTTTAAAATCAGAGTTTCTGTGTTAAACCTGCTGCTGCCCGCTGCTGTTGTCTGAGATTCATCACTTTTCCTTTTCAAACAACTGCATGGGATGATATTATAAAATGTTGGTGAATGTATATGTTTGAAATAAAAATGAACTGAACTGAACTTCTTAGAGCTCACATTTATACATGGAGCCGCATCCATCATCCCCTCCCTCACAGCTGCACGCCACAGAGCAGTGGTTTCCCACAACTGTCGTGTTTGCAGCTGCGGGCGAACGCCTCCGTGCACTCGCTGTAACCAGCCGGGTTGATGCTTATTAAACTGCTCTGGCAGGAAATCCAGCGGCTGCTCGAGGCCAACTCTGCGCTTAGAGCAAACACTCAGGTGTATGTTTCCAACAAGTCTGTTTTAATCGGGTCAAGCTCTTCATCAAAGCTGCACAGAGCACCGCACACACCGCTGGACGTTTCTTCTTCACCTGTTCACTGTCACAGACGCCGATAACTGAAGTCAGCAGCTGTTTGAGAGAAAGACGAGAGAGAAACACAAAGAGGAGCATGTGCGTGCAGCTTCCAGCGTCACGCTCGTTTGGGCTTTTCTTCTTCTGGCGTTTCCTGTAGTTACAGCGATATTTTAACCACGGGTGTGGGTGCAATTGCCGGCATTAAGTCAGTAGAAAAAGGAGCAGAATGGAAAATATTGAGAGCATCATGGCAGGATAAATTAGGCAGTGAGTGTTTGCAGTGAGATTATAGCATTTAAAGAAGTAAACAAGTGTTTGTGATGACTTCAGGGAGCCCTGAGTGTCAGACGCAGGAAGAGCTGTCGCGCTGCCTTCATGTTGTGTCTGAGCCACGAGGGAGACAAAGTGCTCCTAAAACGTCCGACAGGGTCACGGACATTCACGTGGCGATGGTCTACCTGAGGACGGAGAGCATGGGGAAGGTGTTGTTTACCTCGAGAGCACGTTGTCTCGCTGCCGGTGCTTGTCTGAATCTCAGTGATTTCTAAACGGAGAGGGCTCTCTCTGTGACTCCTGCAGTTCTCTGTGATGCAGACACTGTAAAGCTTCTCATTAACAGGAAGTAATTGTTTCCCTGCAACTGAAGCAAAGTGGCAGTGACGTAGCATGGCGGCAGAGAGACGGACAACTTTTACTTCATTTATCACATCGTGCTTTCTCCGTCTGTAACTCAGTCATGGCTCAAAGAAGCTTTCGTGGTTGAATAAAAAGAAATAATCATGTCAGTCCAAATTGATTACAGCCCCTGCAGCTCCGAGACCCCCCCCCCCCCCCCCCCCCCGAGATTAAATGAGTCCCCACTCGCCCACGGGGAGGAGGAGCTGCAGTGATGGCTTCTGTTACCTTCTACCTTTGTAATTTCAAACGACCATGAGCCACGGTAAATTGAACCAGTAACTGTGAGGTTGTGCATCCTTTCTCCACCTGGCCGACCAGTTTGATTGCTCTCACAGTGACTCCCAGAGGCTCAAGTAATCCATTTATTTTCTGAGGAAATTCTAACCATTTCCCGTACAATCTAAAAGAGCAGTTTACCGAGGACACATCCACCCCCTCCGACAAAAGTTTGTAATTGAATCGCAAGGAGATGTTTAGACTTTTGCTCATCTCTGGATGGAGTCCCTCCTCAAGCAGACTTATGTTTCTTGAAGTGAAAACTCTTTTTATTCCTCGCTGGAGTCGCAATTACTCAGATGGGCTTCGGGCATGTCCTAAAAAATTAAGGTACGCTGCCTCTTCCTGTGAAAAAGCATCAAAGAGTTTGCAAATGTGTCTTTGTGACTGTAACAGGTGTAAATATTTCAAGTTTTAATCATCATCTACTTTTGCAACACACGCTCATCAGAAAGATATAACAGGGCTGAAGTGAGCTTCCTCTGAAGGGTGTCTGAGCTCAGCCTCGAGGATTTTGGTCCGGGTTTTTATGACGTCATTGTGACATCATTACACAGCTGAGATCTGTGACTGTGAGGCCGTCTGGGTGCAGTGAACTCATGGTCATGTTATAGAAACCAGTCTGAGCTTTGAGACACGGGGCTTTGTTATCCTGCTAAAAACACTGAAGAAGCGGCAGCACTCAGGCAGGCTGTGGAGTTTAAATGATGCTCAGCTGGTACTGAGAGTCACACCAGCAGCAGCCTGAACACGGACACAGACAGGATGGATCCATGCTTTAAACTCGTCAGACCAGGAAACGATTCTCCAGCTTCTGTTGTCCAGGTTTGAGAGTCTGTGTGAACCGTAGCCTCCTGTTCTTGCTGACAGCAGTGACACTGGTAACACCCATCTCCTTTGGAGTACAGAAGCTCCTCTGACGTTGTCCACGAGCAGAACTGAAGCAATCCTTTTCATATTCGAGGCACGCAGCCAGCTTTCCCATATTAAAGTTGGAAAACCCGTCGTCTGTGGAGCATCTTCCAGCGTGTGATACTAAAGGTCATTTCAAGGAGACAGGCAAAGGTGAAGTAACAGCAGCAGGATGTACAGCCTGACTTTCCAGGATTCAAATGGCAGATAATGGAATATGGATAAACAGGGCAGAGTTATCATCTGGGAAAATCAGGAAGAGGAGGAGCGAGGCTCAGTCACGGGCCAGGTGTCACACTAAGGCCGGCCTCGGCTCCGGAAAAAGCCCAAAATAAGGTTTTCAACCCAAAGCAGGCAAACTGTGCAGCTGCTGCAGGAAGGTAGCGTGCAGAATATACAGGGAGTGCAGAATTATTAGGCAAGTTGTATTTTTGAGGAATAATTTTATTATTGAACAACCATGTTCTCAATGAACCCAAAAAATGTTTTTGGAAGTAGTTTTTAGTTTGTTTTTAGTTTGAGCTATTTTAGGGGGATATCTGTGTGCAGGTGACTATTACTGTGCATAATTATTAGGCAACTTAACAAAAAACAAATATATACCCATTTCAATTATTTATTTTTACCAGTGAAACCAATATAACATCTCCACATTCACAAATATACATTTCTGACATTCAAAAACAAAACAAAAACAAATCAGTGACCAATATAGCCACCTTTCTTTGCAAGGACACTCAAAAGCCTGCCATCCATGGATTCTGTCAGTGTTTTGATCTGTTCACCATCAACATTGTGTGCAGCAGCAACCACAGCCTCCCAGACACTGTTCAGAGAGGTGTACTGTTTTCCCTCCTTGTAAATCTCACATTTGATGATGGACCACAGGTTCTCAATGGGGTTCAGATCAGGTGAACAAGGAGGCCATGTCATTAGTTTTTCTTCTTTTATACCCTTTCTTGCCAGCCACGCTGTGGAGTACTTGGACGCGTGTGATGGAGCATTGTCCTGCATGAAAATCATGTTTTTCTTGAAGGATGCAGACTTCTTCCTGTACCACTGCTTGAAGAAGGTGTCTTCCAGAAACTGGCAGTAGGACTGGGAGTTGAGCTTGACTCCATCCTCAACCCGAAAAGGCCCCACAAGCTCATCTTTGATGATGATACCAGCCCAAACCAGTACTCCACCTCCACCTTGCTGGCGTCTGAGTCGGACTGGAGCTCTCTGCCCTTTACCAATCCAGCCACGGGCCCATCCATCTGGCCCATCAAGACTCACTCTCATTTCATCAGTCCATAAAACCTTAGAAAAATCAGTCTTGAGATATTTCTTGGCCCAGTCTTGACATTTCAGCTTGTGTGTCTTGTTCAGTGGTGGTCGTCTTTCAGCCTTTCTTACCTTGGCCATGTCTCTGAGTATTGCACACCTTGTGCTTTTGGGCACTCCAGTGATGTTGCAGCTCTGAAATATGGCCAAACTGGTGGCAAGTGGCATCTTGGCAGCTGCACGCTTGACTTTTCTCAGTTCATGGGCAGTTATTTTGTGCCTTGGTTTTTCCACACGCTTCTTGCGACCCTGTTGACTATTGTGAATGAAACGCTTGATTGTTCGATGAGCACGCTTCAGAAGCTTTGCAATTTTGAGACTGCTGCATCCCTCTGCAAGATATCTCACTATTTCTGACTTTTCTGAGCCTGTCAAGTCCTTCTTTTGACCCATTTTGCCAAAGGAAAGGAAGTTGCCTAATAATTATGCACACCTGATATAGGGTGTTGATGTCATTAGACCACACCCCTTCTCATTACAGAGATGCACATCACCTAATATGCTTAATTGGTAGTAGGCTTTCGAGCCTATGTAGCTTGGAGTAAGACAACATGCATGAAGAGGATGATGTGGACAAAATACTCATTTGCCTAATAATTCTGCACTCCTTGTATATAACTTTTTTTTTTCTCTCAGAATGAGATCCAGTAAGAGTGTTGCTAAAGTACCCACTGATGCATAAAAAGTAGAGTAGAATAGCCCTTTATTGTCATTGTGCATTTACAATGAAATTATGGGTGCTCCACACCAACTGTGCAGGAATCAAATATAAACAGTAGACAGCTCGGATAAATGCCTGACCAGAGCAATGTATACAATGCAGTGTAACCTGTGTTTTTCCCTCCCAGAGGCCAAATCAATCTGAGCGTGTGTCTCTGGAGTGGCACTCATGGGCGGAGACCTTTTTGGCTCTGGCTCGTTGATAACGCAGCACAGACTTCTTTAAGCTAATGACTGCTTTCACAGTTTGAGCAGTTTTCTCTGTGGAGTTTAGTCTTCTGCCAAAAAAGCCAACTTTAACTTATGCAGACTTCGGTTATTCCCAGTGAAACGGCCCGGGAGTTACTGAGCACACTGAGCCCCCCCGACATCTTTAATGAGGTGCGGTCCACCGAGCGACAGACAATCAGAGAGCCCGCCTGCCTGCCGCCGCCACGGGCTTGCTTTCCTCTCTGGGAAGTGTTTGCCAGTGGCGCCGGTACCCTCTGACTCCCTGTGGAGAAAGTAGACCAAAGCCCTCCCAAAAGTCTGATCCCACCTCGGAGCATCACCACTGCTGGACGCAGCTGAAGGTAGGGGGTCCATCTCTCATTTAAAAGCTTTTGGCTCAGTTCACAGGCTCCCGCTGACGGGCTAAAAACCACCGCACCCCCATTTTTCTTCTGGCTGTGAAACCAGCCCGGCCTTCCCAGTGTCTGTTGATGCTGGTGGGTTTAAATAGAAAGTTATCCACATACTCCAAACTGACGCCGTCTGATCAGAGGGTAATGGCACTGAGATGCACTGATGCTGTACGCTCTGCAGCCCTACCTCTACACCTGAGGGGGTGTGGTTAAAGGCATGACGAGGTCAGCACAGAAGGGAGAGACTTGTCATGCTCTCTCGGCTGTTGTTGTTATTGAGTCATTTAAAATGAAAATAGTTGGTATCTGTGACTCTGCTCCGTTTTTGGTTTTATGTGGAAGGATGTTCTCTGTGAGTCGGTTCTCTGACTCTGCTTTTCTCACCTGTGGAGGGTTCCTGCAGGGTTCAGTGCTGGGTCCAGTTGTATTGTTTTTCTTTTTCTGGAATTTCTTTTAATGTCTATGCCATGACACTGTGCTGTGCATGTTTTTAAGCCTCAGCAGACGGGTAGGCTGCCCACTCTGGTTGAATGTTTGTTTTGGATTGATGATTAATAATTTCCTTCTTTTAAACTCTGTAAACTGAGCCCATGATTGTCGCTCCTCCTGATGTACTATGTAAGAATCAGTCAGGTGATTGCTTCCTTCCTGCACAGTGTTCATAAACATCATGTAGTATTTGATTCGTCTTTGAACTTTGACTCTGTAAACCTTATGTCACCTTCCTGTTTATTTACAGAATAAATGTAAGCTATAGGGGGTGTCCAAATTCATGGGCTGCATCCTCCTGAGGCCGCATTTGTAGGCCGATTTCGTCACAGCGACGCAACAAAGGCTGTATCCCAATTCAGGGTCTGCAGCCTTAAAGTACGCAGCCTTAACGGTCCACAAGGGCCGCATACTTAAAGACCGCTAAGGCCGGAAGTGCGAGGCTTGTGAAATGGGACGGTCTAGCCTTCGTTGCGCTGCCCAGGTTGCCTAGCAACCATGATGCTAACAGCTGGAAACGTTTTATACAGCTTTGTTTGACAGAAATGAAGGAGAGAATCTTTTGTTCATTTGTTTGTTTGTTTCTACATGAGCTTTGATCATTCTCTGTAAGATTAAGGTCAGCTATTGAACGGCGTATATTTTAAAGCAGCGGTTCCCAACCCCCGGGCCTCGGACCAGTACCGGTCCGTGAGTCGTTTGGTACCGGGCCGCGAGAGTTGAGGCTTAGGTGTGAAATGTATAGTTTTCAGGGTTTTTATTGTTTTTCAGCGTTATTTTTGTTATCGTTTTTATCGTTTACTCGGTTTTCCTGGGTCTTTTCACCCGTGTTATGAATAAATATTCTTTTTTTCGGTACCGGTACTAGTTTTATTTTGTTGTATTTATCCGCGACACCTTAAAGGCCGGTCTATGAAAATATTGTCGGGCATAAACCGGTCCGTGGCGCAAAAAAGGTTAGGGACCGCTGTTTTAGAGTAAGGCTTTAAAACCAAGTTAGTACAAACGTCACCAATGTCACATAACTTTGCTGACATGTGGCCAACAGGAATGTTGTAATGTTCTTCGTTATTAAACATTTGCACATAAATAAGTGACATAATATTCAGTACTTACTTAAGGTTTACTCTTCGGGCGCCCCTCATCCACAGTTTGTTTTTTTTTTTTTTTTTTTCGGCAAAATTATCCACACCCACCACGCTGCTATGCATTCTGGGATATGTTGGGCCACGAAGTCTACACCGCCACGCCCTTAAAATTCAGGGAAATGAAGGACTCATTTGAGGGCCGCATTTCGAGCAGCCTTTGAATTGGGACAGCCTTCGTTGCGTCACTGTGATGTAATCGGCCTTAAAATGTGGCCTTTAAGGCTGCAGACCCTGAATTGGGATACAGCCAAAGGCTGTCCAAATTCGTAGACTCAGATCGGTACCACGCATGCGCAAATCTTACGTCACTTCCTCTCTTTGCCAACACTGCAACAGTTAATGTTTTTGAATGACACGGTTAGCTCCCAGTTAGCTCCTAGCATTTCTCAACAGCTCTACCTCCTTTTTGACTGCCCGGGACATTTAAACAATGGACAATCCGTATACAATGATGTGATGCCCAGCCTTCCTAGTCTTCATCTTTCAGTGTGTAGCATGCTCTCTCTCTTTTTAAACCCAGGCAGAAAAAAATTTGTTTTGTCTCTGAAGCCCTAAAAGTGCTACGACCAAATTAGCGTGCTCAGAGTGTTCTCTCCGGCACTTTGAAGATCCACGCCTCCTCTCCAGGGACCACGTCTCCTCCCCGGAGAGGCTCAGCATGTTCTCTAATAAGCCTCACTCGCCTCACAGCTCCTGCCTCATTTGATGACTCGGTAAACTGCAAAGCTTTAAATGGAGTTTGAAGAGCAGGCTTCAGGAGCCGTTCCCCAGAGGTGACAGGTTTCCGCTCTTGTTGTGTGAAAGCTCAACTTTGCCATTGCCCCAGAAGTTAATCTGACAGATCTGAGCACGATCGATTCTGGTTGAGAAAATCTTTTATCAGCTGATTTGTCCCGTGCGCTCGCCACAGAGAGGAGCGTGACTTGAACCTGCTCATGTGCAAACATTTTCAGGCAAATGCTTTGACGTCTTGTCAGCGGGCCGCTTGTTTTGTACGAGCGCGGTCGGCCATCGCCCTTTATGCCCATCTCCACGGCAACAGGTGAAGGCACTTAAGGTCCCCGGTGACTTCAGTGTCACGGTCGGCGCTTCCACCAACACGTGAGAACAAACTCCACATGGTGGGAGGCTCTCCCGCTGCCTCCTCGGTTTGCTGTCTTCCCCTCTGGCTATTGCTACTCTCCGACCTCACTTCATCTCTCAGCCGTCACTTCTCCTTTTTCAGCACCAACTTTACGTTGCCCATGATTTAAAAATTAATGGGCAACAGACTCGCTATCAGGAAAGATGAGGACACTCTTCTTTAATCATTGAAAACAAAAGGTCTGGCAGTCAAGCGTTCACTGAGATCCAATGCTCACTAGGTATGACAAATGTTCACCTGAGCAGCCACACCATGACCCAGCAGGTTTGAAACTGCTCATTAAACACACCTTCTCTTCTCATTTCCAGCTCTGTGGTAATAATCAGTCTGTTAGATAAGCTTTGCATGATTCACAGTTGAGAATAATCCTCCTTTGTCTGACATGTTTGCTGGTCCAGGTGTGTTAGGAACATCTCCTGTGTGACATCATCACTGCGCAGTCTGACCTTTGGCCTCACAGTCGTTCATGAATAAAAGTGTTTTGGAAATCCCACAGAGGGTTTGGTGTGCAGAGGAAAATTACCTTTTAGAGAACCGTGGATTGTTTCCTGTAGAAGCACTGAGCTCATTAGAAATGTTTGAGGTCATGTTCCACTTTAAAGATGATGTTGTTCACTAGGGCTGCACGATTAATCGTTAGAAAATCCCGATCTCGATTCATATTTATGTGCGATCTCATTTCCAAATGACAACGATTTTTAAAGGGGAAAAAAAAAAAAAGATGACGATTGTACCGCATTTTGATCCGGGACATAATCTGCATGAAAACAAGCGCTCACGCTTCCTGCTCAACAAATGACAAGGGCGGAGCCTTATACCACGTGATACAGAAGCCATCTGGCAGGGGAAAAACAACGGAGAGCACGTGAAACTGCCCGAGGGGAGAAAACACAATGAGCGCAGAAGAAACGTTTCCTGATGGCGGTGAGAATGACAACCCCACTGTAAAATTATTTCCAAGAAAAGGTTCTCATTCCTCCGTGTGGAAGTTTTTTGCCTTCAAAGAAGACGATGAGAGTCAAAAAAATATCATTTGCAAGCTGTGTTTTGCCATAGTAGCAGCACCGCAAGGTAACACTACAAATCTGTATAACCACCTCAAACGTCACCATAAAGTGCAATATAACGAAGCTGTAAAGGCCAAGAAAGTGACAGGAGAAAATCCGTCCCCGTCAACCACCCAAACATTAATAACGGGAATGTTATACAGCGCTTCCCCATACCCGTCGACCTCCCGCAGGCACAAAGAAATTACGGAGGCTATCACTTATCACCTGACCAAAGATATGGCTCCCATCAACACTGTGCAAAACGAGGGATTTAGGAGAATGATCAACATCCTAGACAAACGCTACACAGTGCCGTTCCGCAACTATTTTAAAAATGTTGCACTACCTGCTCTATACACGCAGTGTCGAGCAACGGTGGAGACGGAATTACAAGCAGTACGTTTTGCGGCAACAACAAAATGTGAGACATTTATTGTTTTTATGTTCTGTCTCAACTGTTACAAAGTTGATGTGCGGTTAATAAGTGCAAGAAATATTTATATTGGAAAAGAAAATCGTGAGGGAATCGTGATCTCAATTCTAAGCAAAAAAAATCGTGCAGCCCTATTGTTCACTGTGTCCTTCTTTCCTCCTCTCGTATCCCAGGTGCCCTCGCCATCCTGATCCCAGAGCTGGACCTCGTCATCTCGTTGGTGGGCTCGGTCAGCAGCAGCTTCCTGGCGCTCATCTTCCCACCCCTGCTGCAGCTCATCGTTTTCTACGGCGAGGGCCTGTCGCTGCCGGTGAAAGTCAAGAACCTCGTCATCAGCCTGGTGGGGCTGATCGGCTTCGTCACGGGGACCTACATTGCCATCGTGGAGATCGTTGCCCGCAACGGACACAAGCGCGACGAGACGCCATCCACCTTCTTGGTTCAGTGATGAAGTGGCGTGACTCCCGGCGGGTGGATGGAGGCCTACTCGGGCCATTTGAAACCATTTTAGTGCACATTTGAACTTTTATCTCATTTTATCTGCTGCTGTTGGACATCACAGCTGTTTCAGGATAAATCTGTGACATGTCTACGATTAAGGACCATGGAGAACCTGTGGTGCTCGATGTTTCACTGCTGTGTCATGTTCTGTTTGTACCTGACAGTCACGTCTTATCAAGTCCATCCTTTTAGTGCAATCTAACAGATTAATGATGATGGAGAAGGTAGGAGATGGTACGGGGGTTAGAGGTAATTTATTCTTTTGACTGATTATTGTTTGTGGTGTTTTAGTCAAAAAATCAAACTACCTCAGTTTTTAACATCCAATTTGGAGCCTTGTAAAACACCTTCGCTTCACGCAGCCCCCAGTTTAGAAGTAAACATGTTTGTTTAGCACTTTGATTTCTGCCTTATTCACTTTGAATATAGTTTTAAAATCGCTTTAAAAAATTAAAAATCCGCTGTTGCTTGGGTCGAGGGGTCATAGCGGTTCTGATGGGAACGCCTCGAAGTGCCAGGAGATCGTTCGTATCTCATCACAGCAGACTCACCAGGATGACACAGCAGCTGTTAAACAGTACAGCTGCTTTCTTGCTCTCAGCTTTGGGTCAAACTGTGAGCTTTGACAACAAGGTCACAGGTGCAAGAGGCAGAACCTGTGAGGGTCTCGGGATCCTCTGGGAGGAGTGTGGCAGGTGTGCAGGGATTAAAACCCCCTAAAAATGTGCCAGATGTTCTTGTGAATATTACAGCTGCATTAGTGCCCGATGATAGGTTGCTACAAAAAAACGCCATCAGGTTTGAGCTGCATGTATCTAATATAGCAAGTTTTAACTGCGGGCTTGTAGGTGTTGTCGACGCCTCACAGTGAAGCGTCTGTGCTGCCGTGTGTCTTTGTCCGTGTGGCATTAGATAACAGACTTCTGGTTTCCCTTCACCTGTGAAGTCACCTCATGCAGGGCTGGAAGTCGTTCTGTGTGTATATATATCCATCCATCGTAAATGTTTGCACATGTAAATACTCATCTAAACTATAATTTTCCTTTTCTGTTGTAAGTGTCAGGTTGCAGCTGATCAAATGAGTGCATTTCAGCATGAAAACATCAAGAAATGTAAAATATTCCAAACTTCATCCAGCTTGACGGCCTGCATCCTTCATATGTGTGAGACCTTCATTTGCTAAATCACTCATTTCTTTACTCTTTACTTTCTCAGAATAAAGATGTTGAAAGTCCAAGTTCGTGCGTTTCAGTCTCTTCGTATTAGCAGGACGACTCATAAGGATCTGAAAACTCGCCAACTCTTGGAGCCGATCCAGAACTGGGTTCGGAAATTTTTAGAGGGATTTGTTACTGGACGTTTGGCATCACATCCTGACAAATGAGGTAGAAAACGAAGTTGTTCGTAGCACACATGATTAAAACTCTGTTGATGACCCCATAGTAAGAGCATCAGAGTCGGTATGACTGAACATCAGCCCCTAAATATTACCAATGCATGAGTGTGTTTGGAGTTAGCTGTAACTGTAGTTGTCCAAAAAGGGCAGATTATTATCAGCCTCTGCTGCCTATCCACTCAGCAGAATTGAAGTTGAGGCCAGATGGCAACCTTGGAGCTGCCTGTGTGAGCGTTTCTGCCTGGTTCATGTGCTCCGCTCCCCGAGGTGCAAATGCTTTTCAACATGCGCCACAGAAGCAGTCCGAGTAATCCTTCCACCGCCTAATTGACACAAATGAGAGGGAGAGGGGAGGGTCCGCTGGTGCTCGTTTTCCCTGTGAAGCTTGGCCAGAGATGGAATTAAATTAACTGGACTGGGATATTTAGCATGAGCTGCTTCACCCTGCGTTTAGCTTGGCGTGTAGACTGTTCGTGGTCATGAACGTGAGCGCGTTCCTCCAATGAGTCCACGGCACAGGTTTCTGTTGGGCATGTTTCCTGCCATCAAAGCTACCATGGATGGACATGACTGTGCTTAAAGGGGGTCCTGATCCATTATTTTAAGTAAGGCTAATCAGACTATCTGTCGATGTTCTTGTTTTTGTGCTACTTGTTGTATAAAAATGAAAAAAGGCATTTTTATTTAGCCGGACTGAATGAAAAAACACAATTAGGTGACTTTCTGCCACCAGTTCAGCCCAAAGGGACCACGTTCCTTATTTCCTTTTGCAAACAGCTGGTAATTAAAAGCCACAACTGCTGACACAGCAACTTTCACCTCCCACTGCTTCACTTCGATTTGCAGAACTTGTCTTGTGTTTGTGTGCAGCAGTAAAGCTTAAAGCTGAACCTCACCTAAGTGGCATGCAGACACTAACATGCAGTGTTGGTAAAACTCACAGCTTTTCTTCAACACTCTGGAGACTAAAGATATGCTTGTTTAACCAGAGTGTTTGAATGATCACAGGTAAGATGGCAGTCTGAGCCACCACTCTGTGTCAACATGTGTTATTAACACGAAGTAGAGATGTCTGTCTTCTTTCCCCTCACTTTCAGATACTGTTCTGTGTAGATAGTTTTTAGACCTCACACTTTGGTCCAGTTTTGTAAGATTTTTAAGGACACATTGCACCATGCTGAGATGTGCCAAAGTTTCAGCCAACAGCCATTTGGTAATCACCTTGTTGGGCAAAAATACTATTCATGTCAAATTATGTTGGCTTTGGTATTTTTCATAGATTCATCTAGAGAACCGGGGACAAACAATTTAAAGTACAGTTTATTATTCA
Organism: Maylandia zebra; assembly: GCF_041146795.1. Taxonomy (NCBI): domain Eukaryota; kingdom Metazoa; phylum Chordata; class Actinopteri; order Cichliformes; family Cichlidae; genus Maylandia; species Maylandia zebra. The sequence goes on along the minus strand of NC_135168.1, from coordinate 24,111,713 downwards.
AAATAAAAACAAGATATTGTACATATACATTTATTACTGTGTAATTATATCTTTATTAATGCATACTCATAAAGCTGCTATGTTTCCCCACCATATTTAAATATGATGGTCAGTGAGGACTTCTGCCTTTGCACTAATGGTCTTTCACAGATCAGCCACATACTTGAAACACCAAAGGTGGAGGAGAATAACTGCAAGCGGCCATTTGCCCTGGAGGGACATTTAAAGTCATGTCTGCAGCTTCAGACTCAAGATGTGAACGATCATCCTTGTGTTTTAATATCTGACAAGGGCTCATCCCCCTTTTCAGATATTATGTGATCTCTCAAATGAGAGATCACATCTTTCCTTCATCCTGGGGCATAACTGGTTTCCTAAACCTGACCGAACTCTCCTGGTGTGAATGCTTGGGGGGGGGTTGTTGTTTTTTTTTCTCATTTGGCTCTTGGCGAAGGCGGTTGCACTTTTCTCCTCTCCTCCTCTCCCTTATCTTCCCTGCTTAGCCTCTTATTTCCTTGTCTAGTCTCGTGTTTTTTGTATTACTTTTCCACTTTTCCCTGGAACACTCTCTCACAGTCTGTTCTCTAAAACCTAAAAGAGAATTATGGATTTGATCAACTGGTACCTGAATGCTATTGACACCCTTTTCTTAACAAGAAGTCTTGGCTCGGGTGAGCCTGAGTGTCTGGGTGGCACTTTCCCTGCCGGATACACGATGGACGGGTGGCAGAAATGGAGAATCGTGTGCCTGCTGTTCAAACCCCCACAAGGCTGCTCGCTGGGATTGAAACAATGGCACGAGGCGTGACTTCTCAGAATGGGTTCATTGAGTGCAGCATGGATAAGATCTTGGAGAAGCTTACGGCTGCTGTGAATACTCAGAATAAGACCTCTGAGCGCAAATTGGATCACATCTTGGAGAAGTTCACTGCGGTCGTGAGTTCTCCGAATCTGCTCTTTGAGCACAAGAATGACAAGACCACGGAGCGTAAGTTTGATAACATCATGGAGAAGCTCGCGGCTCTCCAACGGGAGATTGAGAGTCCAGTGTTGGACTGTTAAGAACAGGTTTGAAATTCTCATGAGTTGTTCGCACTAAAGAAAACCACCATCATAATGCGGCTATCCCTTCGGCGCCAGCTATGGGCTCAAGGCTGGAGCTGAACAAAAACACCCTGATAACGACTGTGTTTAGACTGTTCTTCATGTCCTCAACAGCTCACCTGAGTATGACTGTGATCGGTCAGAGCTCTGACTCATACACTGGTGTGCTTGACTCCTTTCACAGAGTTTTACAGAGTAAATACAGGCAGTGGCTCCACAGCTGAGGTGAACAGCTGACTGACAGCCAGATTAAGCACTCTGGTCTGATGACATTGAGTGACTGTCCCAATGGTGCCATGTTGACGTCCACCTCTGGCTGAGTTCTTCCTCCCACAGTCCACAAACATGCTCATTGTCTGTAGGCGTGAGTGTGATAGCTGTCTGTCTCTGTGACAGGTTGGTACCTGTCCAGGTATAGCTGCCTCTTGCCCTGTGACAGCTAACATGGGCTCCAGCCTAACCTTGACCCTGAAGTGTGTAAGTGTAAGGAGATGCCTGGATGGATAAATTATGGAGGAATCACTGCTGTGTTTGTAATAAATAGATCTAAGAAATATTTCCTGTACAGGATGCGTTGTTTACAGGGTCACGTGTTCTCTGTGTGAGCTCAAGCCGCCGGTCATACATGAGACCTTGATGAGGATCAGGTCCTCGTTACCCAGCCGTCATTCTGTTTCTGATTTATTCAAACCCAGTAAAACTGAACTTGGGCAACATGGCTGTCAGCGAGGTCAGTTTTGATTCAGGGTGTGTGCTGGCATGCAAGGATCCTTCAGCTGCTCGCTGTTCATCAGCAGGCGCCTCTCCTGAGTCCAATAATGATCTAACCTTGTGAAGCTGAGGAGCACTTTCTGCATCGGGGGGTCAGTGCATTAAAATTTAGATCACAGCCGACGGCATCGTGAGAACTTGAATGCTCTATGAGGTAACATGAGAGCTTCGTTAGCCGGCTGAAGCAGGGATGGGGAGAGGGGCCTGATGAAACACGTCATCTCTGTTGTTGGAAACTCGAGTTTCGCTCACATTGCATCAGCTCCAGCTGTGCTCCAGGTGTTTTCAGGTTCTCAGTTTGCTGTGCTTCAGATTTGAATCTAACAGGTGTGGCTGCTGTTTTCGACTCACCTGTGCTGCCGGCATTTATTTCCACTCACACCTCACCCTGTTACTTCCTCCTGCTTATCTCACTTCCTTTTATCTCTCCATCTTCTCTTTGATTTCTTTCCTTCACCTGTCCTCCTGGCGGGGAGGTGATGGCTGATTGCCGTCGTTGCTCACGGCGACAGCTCCTCCAAACTGACAGGTCACCCTTCTGATCTTCCTGTTGCCACAGCAACAGACTTGAGATTACACAGGGTGATGTGGTGATGGGCCGCGTGTTGAAGTGCAGAGAGACAGATAGCTGTCAGTGTGGCTCGACTGAAATCACACAAAGAAATGTGGAGGGAAGTGTTTCCTTTTGGTCTGTCACCACAGCAACAGCAACTTTTTAACTGCTGATGAGTGCTCAGTAACCTGTATGTATTTGACCGGCATCAGCTTTTAAATATTGACCGGTATTTTAAAGCAATTAAAGTTTGGAACCAGCAGATGGATCTGAGGTTGTTCAGACTGCGATCAGTTACTGGCACCAACTCATCGATCAATCACAGAGGTTGTTACCAACTCGATAACTTAGCTATGAGTTATCAGTTGAGATATGATGTGTTCATTTGAAAGAGGCAGAACTTGTAATCAGTCACAAATGTGGACAGGTGTACCAGCAGGAGAGAGAGATTGACTTTATAAGAGAAGAAGAAATAATAAAATGAGTGCGGTGGCTGCAGACAGAGCAGCAGCGTGTGAGGAAACCAGAGTTAAACCTTCATGAACATAACGATAGACCGGATCAGTGTCTCTGTGAGCGTGCTGTTTCTGTGTGAAATAAAGCGAGGAGGCCAGCGGCTCACACTGAAAGTTCTTTTATTAAGACATGGATTTCAGGTGTTGCTTGGTTTCTTTTGTTTCATCGACATTACAAACATTCAGAGGAAACATTCTCCACGGCAATGTGCAAAACAGCGTGAGAAAGGAAAACCAGAACATTGTCATTCAGAGCAACCGGCTGCCGCTCGGCCTTCACATCCATTCTGTTTGTTTAAAACTGATCCAAACACACAAACAACAGCAAGCTTCATTGATTTTTAGCACAAAAAAATAAGAGAAATACGTCTTTAGATGTACACAGCTGCAGGTAATTCAGGTAAAAAAAAAAAAGAAAGCCAATAACTGTGCTTCTTTAAACCCTCAGTGGGCCAATTAAACCTGCCGCTGTCCTCATCGAGCTGCGCTATCTTCCAAACATGAGTATTGATGAATTCCACTTTATTCGTTTATGTCATCTGTGCTTTTTTCTTTTATTCACAGTCGTGTTGGAGTCTGTAACTGCAGATTCCTCAGATCCCAATCCGATCCAGCATCGATCCACGGGTGTCCTGCCAACAGCCAGCTGGTTGTCATTAGAAGGAATTTAGGTTTTTACATTAGCTTCACCTCTCAGACTCACTGTAAGTGTCTGTGGAAGCTGGTTAGATTAGTCCAGCTTCATCTGAGAGTAACTGCTTCCCGTCATATTACTATTTATTATCTTAGATTCATCTTTGGAGGTTGATAAAGTAAATAAAACTTGCAACGCAGAGGCAGCAGAGATATGATAAATCCCACAGGTCCCAGATCTGCACCGAGGACGGGGAGGATGGCTTCTTTTTACGTGGTGTCAAAAAGAACAAGACGTTGTTATGTTAAACTAGTCTAAACTCCTGTTGGTCTTCAATTAATGTACTTAATTCTTGGTCAATTTATTTTCTCTGTTTCTTGGACAGATGTGAAGACTCACAGCAGCTCATTGAAGATTTCCTGTGAGTTCAGATTATTTGTCAGATGCCCTTGTTTTACCTGTATATTACCTGCCTGCGCTTACAAGACGTGAACACAGGAACATTTGGCTTTAAACTTCAGACCTTGACTGACTTTGAACCGGCAACATCTTGGCACAAAAAACAAACAAAACACACACAAACACGCTGTCCCTCCAACAGCTGTCCCTGGTGCCATCGAAGGGTCCTCAGTGGACCCATAAACTGGTCCCAAAACACGCACGCGCACACACACACACACACACACACACACACACACACACACACACACACACACACACACACACACAGTGAGCTTATTAAAATAGGACCAAAGCACAGGCAGATTATCACAGCTTATTAATACATATGCAACATTCATCTTCAGCTCCCCAGCAGTATGAAGCACAGTGACATGTTCAGAATACCGTTACCATGATTTAATCACTCGTGCCTGTTTCTCTGATGCTTGGCTTGTGTTCAGACTCTGTGTGTACAGCAGACGCACTCATGCGACTGTGAGGGAACACTGATAGTCTCAGGTTGCTGAGCTCAGACTGGCTTTGGTCATGTGGGAGGACACAGCGGTACACAGACACTGTGTTTTCATCCTTTTGTCTCCGTCTGTGTTTGCAGAGGGTTGCACACGGACACACCGTGCAGGCAGTGCAGAGAGGCTGTGGCACACCTGTGCCGCTCATTCTCAGGAAGAGGAAGGTGATGATGCAATGAAGGGAGACAGTCTCAGAGTCAGCCTCTCTGGAGCATATTGTACCCCCTGCCCCTCTTCATATTCATCACACTGTCCGGTCAAACTAAATGTTTGAGTCCTGAAAGCATCATTGCAAAGTTACACTTAACAGCAGAAGGACAGCGAAAGAACATTTTACTGCTTTAAATTAAAAGTGGATTTTGATTAATGACACTTTTAACTTTCAGGCCTCACAAAGTCAAAAAAGCTTGTAGCCTCCTAAGTGCCCTGGCAGCAGGTCTGGGGATGTTTTGCACTCTTGCACATGTTTGTTTCACCATTTTCTGACACGTGTTTTTTGCAGGAATCTGGGCACTAAGACTGTGGATGCACGACTCACACAGGTGGATGTGGTGAGGTGTGGCACTTCTCAGACTCCACCTTGCACTGAGTTTTTTGTTGGGATCTCAGAGCTTTAAGCGTGTGTGGTCATCCATGCGTCATCTCCCAGCTTTTGGCCCGACAACTAGAACTGGAAGTCAGAGTAATTATTACTGTATCAGTATAAAAGCACAGCATAGTGTTTCCCCCACAAAGACTTTAATGGGTTACTAACAACCCCACGAATACACGGGGTACTTTATTTTAGTATTTTTTATTTGCATTTTTAAAGTATTGTTGTTCACTGCCTTGAACTGCAGCTGTCCATGGTAGTCTTTCTTCTTCTCTGTGAGATGTAGAGTCAGAAAATGCCGCAGGTGGAGAAGTGAGCTGCTAAGCTGAGCAGAACCAGGACTGCCAGCTGCAGTTGAAGGCAGTGGAGCCAAGGTTCGGGGCTTGAGACAAACGCACAGGTAGCTGCTTATAATGCTCCTTTCTAAAAGGACTTGGTGATTAAACCATTTGCAGGTGACCTGAGCACCTTCTAAGTGGTAAAAATTTGCATACACATGATTCCATTGATGTCATGACGGCCACCAGCTGAGTGCAGGGAACTCTGTGATGCAGGAAAACGAAACGAAACCCAAACCATGGCTGCTAGAAGTGATGGATTTTGTAAGTGATGCTGTTAATGTTTTATGATGAGCTACTTGAAAAAGTGTTCCTGTCTTTTAACTTGAACAGCAACTTTTCAGACTTCATGTAAATTTTGGGGCTCGTTATTAGAGCTGAATGACAATGAAGTCACTAAACAGCTGTTTTTATTGGATTACATTACACAACAGCTGGTTGGTAAAAACAGGTGAACTCTGCAACATTTCTATCACTCTGCAGTCATAGACGCATGGACACCTTAGTTAAGACTAGGTTTAAGTTGGGCTGGTCTTAACAAATATCAAGTTTTAGTTAGGACCAGTCTTGCAGGAACCAGACCCATATCATGGAGTACTTTTATGCTTCATACTGGGACTCTTAGTCCAAAGCTGAAGTCACTGGACAAGTCGTCCATCGTCCCCCTCTGTCCTCAGTGAGAGTTTGCTACCTTCTTACATAGATTAGTTATATTACAAGTAAAATATCCCAATCGTTGTTGTGCACACACAGAGTCTCTCGCAGCCTTAATGTTCAAAAATGTGTCCCACCTTAAATGATTTTGCAATTTTAAAAGTATATAATGCATCTTCATTCTCCTCAAAGCCGATTTGTCATCTTCGTCGTTATCTTCGTACTTTGTAGGAACAGGAACAGCGTCGACGTCTTTTAAAAAAAATCACAGTGTCAGAGCTCTGCCTTGAATCTAATTCACAGAGGATGCTATTCAACTCAGTGACCCCACATTTAACTTAATTATGTTGCTAATTAAACACAATGAATTATGCTCTCATCTGAACATTAAGTCACGACTTCATTACCCAAGAAAGTCAAGATGAAACACATTCCCCAGTTAGGAGTGCTTCCCAAGTTCTGGCCTCTCCCTTGCTCTCTGCATTCTTAGTCTCCTTGTTTCCCTGAAGGCATCACTGATAACTCTCAGTGTGGCAACATTTATTTCACTTTGTCTGCTCTTCATCTCTCCTCCTGCAGCTATTAAAGCGCTCCTATTTTTCTCTCCCACTCAGTGCTCTTGTTGTTCTCCTTCCACTGTACCTTTATTTGCTTTCTTTCCATTTCATCAGTCCTGTTTTATTTTCCTGTCAGGGTAAAGTTCTTTCTATCTTTCATGTCATTAAAGATAAAAATCTCTGCATTTCCAAGTATTCCATCTCAGCAGTGGAACTTGAAGATGATGAGGACGATCCTCTTGTACTCCTTCCTGAAGTTATGGTTCAGGACACCGTAGACGACGGCATTGAGGCAGCTGTTAAAATACGCCATGAAGTAGCTGGCTGTGAACAGCCACTCTGGGATGGCACGGCCCAGCGTGGAGTCCACTGCCACCGCCAGGCCAATCAGGTTCAGCGGCGCCCAGCAAACAGCAAAGAGCACGAACACCACAAACATAGTGAGGAAGTTGCGGAGGTCGTGTGGCTTGATTTTAGGTCTCGAGTCTGGCTTGACCCGCCGCCTCACCTGGATGACCAGAATCCAGATACGCAGGTAGCAGTAGCTGACAATGCCAATGGGCAAGATGAAGTGCACCACCACCACGGCGATGGTGTACAGTGAACTGACGGACTGGGCGAAGGTGCAGGAGTAAACCCGCGGGTCGTACTGCAGCGACTCCACAAACCAGTTGGGGACGATGGCGAGGATGGTGAGCGCCCAGACGAGCACGACGTAGCACATGGTGTTGCTGTTGGAGAAGAGCTTGTCATACTTGAGGCTGTGGCAGATGTAGCAGTAGCGGTTGATGGCGATGCCCGTGATGTTAAAGATGGAGCCAATTACGCTGAGGCCCATGAGGAAGCCACTGATCTGACAGTGGATGTAGCCGGCAATCCAACCGTCGTTGAAAATGGCAGTGAGCACCAGCGGGTAGGGATAGATAGCAACCACCAAGTCAGCGAAGGCCAGGCTCACAACAAAGGCGTTTCCTGTAGAGCAAGAGGAGGATGACAAGCTGTCAGTATAAAATAAGTTAATCCAAAAATCTTTCAGGCAGGTCGTCAGCTAGATAAGTCAGATCGACGCATTCTCACTGCCAACTCATCACATGCTGATACCTGTAGGACTCGTCATCATATTTTACCGTTCATCACACTTGTGGACACACCTTAGTGTTACTTTTCAGACGCGGTGGCAGACACACACGTGGAATCACACAAGCATTTGAGTCTGGTCTGGGCATTACATTAGTAAGAAGTACTTAGACTGAGTTTGGGCTATACTAAGAGATTTACTACAAAGATTGAAACACGGGGTACTGCACTGCAGTGGTTTGAATCATATCATAGGACTGCTTTCTTCCATTTTCGCAGTATCTCTAAAATTAGAAATATCCTGTCTAAGAGTGACGCTGACAAACTAGTTAATGCATTTATTGATTCTAGGCTGGACTACTGTAATTCATTATTATCAGGATGTCCTAAAAACTCCCTGAAAAGCCTTCAGTTAATACAAAATGCTGCAGCGAGAGTACCGGCAGGGACTAGAAAGAATATTTATCCTATATTGGCTTCCCTTCATTGGCTCCCTGTTAAATCCAGAATTTAAAATCCTGCTCCTCACATACAAGGTCTTATATAATTAGGCCCCATCTTATCTTAATGACCTTATAGTACCATATCACCCCATTAGAGCACTTCGCTCTCAGACTGCAAGTAGTCGTTGGAGTTTTCTTTGTATTAAAGTAAAACAAAGTTCATCCATCTACCACAAACTTCTCCAACATTTCCTTTGTTGCCCTGTGACAGTGATGATCCAGTGGTGTCTTTTCGACATGTTGTAGGGTTTCAGACCACTCTACTTTCTAGGCTGTGAAATAACTCCACTGTGTAAAAGACACGGGGGAATATCAGTTATGTACAAAATGTCCAATGGCAGTGGTGCACTACCTTATAGTACTAGTGCGACACTTGTCATTATTCATTTTCAAAGTTGTTTTAGGGGACAAACCAGAAGCTGAGTAGTTTCATCATAAGGCTCTCCAAACCTCATCACTGCTGCTTTAATGGCTCCACCATCATTCAGGCAAATTAATACTGCTGTCCCGAGCTGCTCTTGCGCACTTCCATATAGAACTTGTCAAAAGAAATCTCCTAATAATGGGCTGTTGCTTCCAGCAGAGGCATAAACATCAGTTTTGAGCCACAGTTGCAACTGATAAATTTTATTCCAATTTATCAGCTCCTTGCTCGGCCAACTTCTCTGACAATAAGAAAGCTGGGGCTCGCTGATGTGCTGTAAAGGTCTTTCTCCCACACGAGGAAATGAAGTTTGAGGGCTTGATTTAAGAGTTTAACATTTACCTGCCGCCCCGAGTGAATTGTGCTGCATTTCAATTATATTTTCCCACGGCTGAAGCCATTGTACCAAGCTCCCAGCATTAAACTGTCCTGCCTCTGAGCAGCATTATTATTACTGCCAAGTTTCCTATCTCACATACAGACTGTTTACCCCCAAATGTAATGAAGCAGGGTTAGTCTGCACATCAGCCGCCTTCTACTCTCCAAAGTTTTTCCTGAAGCCGTCCACCCAAAACCAGCTGCTGGTTGGGAGTAATTTAATACTTTTCCACATCCCGTCCCGGCTCATATGACCAAAAACAAACACACGGAAGTGCTACCTGTAGCTTCACTCACACAAGCAGCAATTTAGCTGAAGAAAATGCTGCCCAGTGCTATTTCTGTTCTGTTATTTATTCTGTTTATCGACACTGATGAAGCGGTGGTTTGTTCAGTTTGGCAGAGTATCTGAAATGCGCTGTTTAAGCGCCTCCCTCCTTTAAGCGTACTTTTCTTCTGATTGGCTGCCCCATGCAAAGAGAAAGGTTGAACAGCGAGTGGGTTCGAAGTTGCATCAAAGTTAAGCTAAAGAGATTTTCTGTTCCGGTCCAAGCTTTCTTTAAATGGAAGTTCAGTTTGGTTATTTACAGTGAACGGTTTGACAAAGAAAGACGACTGGGTTTTCTGATTGATAGTGGAAGCAGAAACTCCAAGCCGTGTCATCCTCAACCTCCCAGTTACAAAAGATGACTTGCAGGCTCGAAGCTTATATCGCAGAGCGTGCAGTGAGAGCGGGGCTGTCGATGGAGGTGGCTTTAATGACACCGTCTCCTCCCGTCATTCAGTATTTATCACCATCCCCATTACAGCGACGCTCTGTATTCTGGAAGGCGACTCTGTGTCTGTTGCAGGTCACAGAGGGAAAGTTAGCAAAGATCTGCAGCTGCGAGAACAGACATGGCCTCATTAATTGCCACTCAATAAGTATTAGTGTCAGGGTTCTGGGCCATGTGGCCCAGTGTTTGAGATCTAAAGCTAAGATGGTGCCGGTGTACGTGGCTTGCCGTCCTCGGCTATATCTGCTTCGCTGCTTTTTACCCTCTCTACGCTCTTTATGGACCTTGGCATTGTATTTTTTATCCTTTTAGTTGTATGCTCATCTAATGGCTGTGCACGGATTACATACGACAGGCAAACACTTTTAAATCTAAGACTCTCTCATTCCTCTCGGCCTGATCCTTGCTGGAACCTGGGTGACGCCACCGCGCCCCGACCGGACCCTCCAACCGGACCCTCTGACCGGACCCTCCGACCGGACCCCATGACCGGACCCTCCGACCGGCTTCCTCCACCTACCTATTCCGAATCTACACAAGAAACGCTATAGGAAACACGGTAGAAGGAGCTGGCATGTGGGTAGCCTGGATATTTTGTCTTCTTTCCCTCCTTCCCAGGAGTGCTCTGATGCTAAGTTGCTCACCCACCGTTGGATCTGCTCGGCCGACCACGAAGTCTACCCTGCCATTCCTGTGGCATGTTTTCCTGCTTGGGTTTGGATAACATCGCTCCAATGCAGCGTTTGCCGAAGCAACCTAAGTGTCCTATGACGCACCACCCTAGGCGACTTAGCCCCTAGGATACGGATGGCATTGCTTAATGTCAGGTCGCTGGTCAATAAGACCTTTCTCTTAAATGACTTCCTCTCCACTAATGGGATTGATGCTTTATTCCTGACTGAAACCTGGATTCGTCCTGGTGAGTTCATCCCTTTTACCAAGGTTCAAGGTTCAAGGTTCTTTATTTGTCACATGCATAGTTATACAAGTATAACACACAGTGAAATGTAGTCTGACACGCTCCTCGACATGTGCAAAAATTGGGGGGGGGGGTGTAGAGGAAGAACATTATATATATATATATACATACATATAGTATATACACTGGGTGAATGTGTACCAAACTTCTTCCATCGGACTGTGTCGCTTTTAGCTCACCAAGGCTTACTGGTAGGGGTGGCGGCGCAGCCTCGGTCTTTAAAAATTCTTATGGTTTCATAAAAGGTAGGCACTCATCAACAAATACACGTAGATTACTTAATTTGATAGACTACTCATACAGTAAAAATCTAGAAACTACAATATTCTCTTTAGACGCAGAAAAAGCATTTGACAGAGTTAACTGGAAATTTTTATTTGCAACTTTACACAAATTTGGTTTTGGATCCTCTTTCATAAACTGGTTAAAAATATTATATAATTCCCCAACAGCTTGTGTCAGAACAAATGACCAGACATCCTCCAGCTTCTGTCTCTTGAGGGGCACCAGGCAGGGATGCCCACTCTCCCCTTCACTGTTTGCAATTTTTATTGAACCACTAGCAGCAGCAATTAGACAGAATTCAGTAATTAAGGGCATAAAATGCAAGAACGTGGAACATAAAATCAGCCTTTATGCGGATGATGTGTTACTTTTTCTCCAAAACTCACAAACCAATATCTCTGGGGTGATTGAATTGATAAACTCTTTTGCAAGAATATCAGATTACTCAATTAACTGGTCAAAATCTACAGTCCTACCGATTAATTGCTCCCTCCATAATTCCTCTTCTACACCACTGCAATCGGGAAATATAAAATATTTAGGTATTAATGTTTCTCCCAAGCTTGCAGATCTAACTAAATTAAACCATATCTCACTTTTAAAGAAGGTAGAAGGTGATCTGGCTAGGTGGAAATGTCTACCCATATCACTCATGGGAAGGGTTGCTGCTATAAAAATGATGGTCTTACCAAAAATAAATTATTTATTCTCAATGATCCCAACTAAACCGCCACAAGATTGGTTCAGATCTCTAGATTCATGTATGTCCAAATTCCTTTGGAAAAATAAACCCCCACGTATAAGCTTAAAAACACTGCCTCTGCCTCAATTTTATCCCACAACTTAGACATTCACATTACTCACACTGCCTCTCCCCACCGCAGGGAAAAGGGTAACACCACCTGGGTCTGGGTGCAGTTCCCCCCTCCAGGGGCAAGGGTACCTAGACCCGGTTCGTAGAGTACGCTTGGGGAGTGTGATCGTGTGTACAGCGTCTCTTCATGTCTGTCTCCACGTTGGTTGAGTGTGGAGTAAGTGCACATGAGAGCATGAGGGTGGGAATGGATGTTTGTATCTGTGTGTGCCTGTATGTCTGTGTCTATATGTCAGGTTGAGTATCAGACGCCACCTCTCTGGGGACATCTCAGGCCCTCCAAGGTTTGGAGGTCTATCTCCACCCACCACCACTTCCCCTGCCAGTGGTGGACTCCCTCAGATATCGGTGCGTTGGTGGTTCTTTGTGTCTGGGGATGGGCGTCCAGGTACACACCGGCTCACTCCTTGGCGGCCGCTCATCGGGGCCTGGAGCCTGGGGCTCGCTCGGGCCACTTCGGAGGTGGGGTGCCCCCGGCCTCTCGGCCTGGGGCTCGGTCACTCAGGCACAGCTGGCTGTTCCTTTGGTTTTTAAGCATGCTGTAGTCCACCCGATTCTTAAAAAAAGAAACTCTTACTGTAATGACCTTTCAAACTACAGACCGATCTCTAAGCTTTCGTTCTTGTCCAAGATCCTGGAGAGACTAGTTCTCTCCCAGCTCCAGGAGTACTTGGACACGAACAATATTGCTGAGAAATTTCAATCTGCCTTTAAGCCATTGCATAGCACTGAAACAGCGTTGGTTAGAGTTCTTAATGATATTCTTGTAATCACTGATACTGGACGCTCTATGGTCCTAGTTTTACTAGACCTCTCTTCGGCCTTTGATATGGTGGACCATAACATTTTATTACTAAGACTTGAGCACACTGTGGGTATTAGAGGCACTGCCCTCGACTGGTTTAAATCATATCTTGCTGACAGGTCCTTTTCGGTTAACTTGGGCACCTTCTCCTCTTCCTCTGCTCCGGTCTGTTGTGGTGTGCCTCAAGGATCAGTTTTAGGCCCTATTCTCTTCTCATTGTATTTGCTCCCTCTAGGCGCAATCTTTGAAAAATACAGTATCACCTTCCACTGTTACGACGATGATATACAGATCTATTTTCAACTTACTGACGACCTTGCTGTGTCCCTACACTACTTTCAAGAATGCATGCGGGAGGTCAAAGAATGGTTCCTGTCATGATCCGGAGTCTGCGACTCCGTGTTTGTTTAGTTTATTAGTATTCTGTGGTTTTGGTTACCTTGGGTGTTTATACTCTTCTGTTTCATGGTTCATGTTCCTATGTTCTGTGTCCCCCAGTCTGTGTTAAGTTGGTGTGTTATGTCATTGCGTGTATGTGTTTCCTGTTTTATTGTGAAGGTCTGCGTCTTATGTGAGTGTTTCTGTTTGTCTCCCTACTCTCGTCACGTGATCACTCCCAGCTGTGTTCCCACCTGTATGTAATCTCCCTGTGTTCTCTGAGTGTATTTAAGTTGTGTCTTCTGTCATAGTAATTGCTGGTTCGTCTGTGTTGTTTCCCCTCGGTCTCCCTGCGTCTTCCCGTATGTATTTCTCCGGACCTCCCTGCATCCTCGTTTCTGGTTTGTCTTATTAGTTTACCTAGTTTAGGTTTCCAGTTTCATGTTTTGTCGCCACCGTTGTTTGTACTTACCTACCTCTGTGAATAAACACTCACCTGCACCAGAGCTGCCGCCTTTTGGTCCCTTTCTACAATTCCACACGGCTTGCCCCGGCAATCCGTGACAGTTCCTGAGTAATTATCTTGTTTTAAATGATAAGAAGACTGAGATTGTGGTGTTCAACAGTAAAATCCCTTGTGCCCAACTCTGTGCTGCCCTGGGTTCCTTTGCTAGCTTTTCTTGTGACTATGTCAGTAACTTGGGTGTACTGCTGGATAGCTCGCTCAAACTCGATAAGCAAGTGTCTGCTGTAGTGAGATCTAGCTTCCACCAACTGCGCCTTATCTCTAAGGCTAGGCATTATGTTCCGCATGAGGAGCTGGAGAAGCTTATTCACGCTTTTGTGACCTCCAGGTTGGATTATTGTAACTCCTTGTACTACGGTTTTCCCTCTTCTCTTCTTCTTAGACTGCAAACAGTCCAAAATGCAGCAGCCCGCCTTTTGACTGGTACCAGGAAATTTTGCCCTATTACTCCTGTTCTAGCTAGCTTGCATTGGCTGCCCATAAAGTACCATATTCAATTTAAAATATTACTCCTTACATTCAAAACTATTAATAAATTAGCGCCAAGTTATCTTAGTGAACTTCTCAAATCACATATTCCTGCTAGAACACTTAGATCTGCCACTCAAATACTTCCGACCCAACCCAGATCTCGACTGAAGTCCCGGGGTGACCGTGCGTTTGCTCTGGCTGCCCCGGTACTATGGAATACCCTTCCTCTCGACCTCCGCGCATCTGATTCCATTGCACTGTTCAAATCACGACTAAAAACCCACTTATTCAATCTTGCCTTTCCCTCTAGTTAATATTTCTTTTATGATTTCATATCATGCACTTTTATGCTCATTTAAATTCTTGTTTGCTCTGTACCTGTTGCTTTCCTATGTATCAGTGACAGCTACCTGCTTGCATACTTAGTACTTGCTTTGGTCCTATTTCTATTATGTTCCTTCTATTCTCTATGTTACTTGTTAAGCACCTTGGCATACCCTTGGTTTTTAAGTGTGCTTTATAAATAAAGTTTTTTATTATTATTATTATTATTATTATTCTAATGTATATTTTTGTATCCCCATGTTGTAGTGTAACACATCTAGTTGTTTTCTAGTTTGCAGTTTAGTCCTTGGTTTCTTAGTCCCTTTTGTCATCTTTCCCTGGTCCGTGCGTCTACTTGTCATGTTTCATGTCTGTATGGCTCTTGTTGTCAAGTTCATGCCATGTCTATGTCTCTGTGTTTCCTGTTTTATTTTGGAAGAGTCTGGTGTTCTTTGTTCATTGTAGTTAGTGTTACTCTCCCCTGTATTGTCATTATGTTTCATTCTAGCCAGCTGTGTTCTCGTGTGTCTCCACTTCCCCTGATCACCTCATGTGTGTATTTAAGTCCTCAGTCTTCCTTTGTTCATCGCTGCGTCGTCTGTTCTACTTCCCACATGTTACGCCAGGTTTCAGGACTCTGTGCTGGTCATGTCCATGTTACTTATGTGAGTCCTGTTCATAGTAGTCTCCATCATGTGCATCGTTGTCACCCTGTCTTCGCTTTCCCTGCTGTCTGAGTTAAGTGTCAGATCTTAGTTTTCCCAGTTCAGCTTCTAGTTTAGTTTTGCCTCAGTGCTTTCTGTTGTTTGCCACGTTAATCAGCCCAAATAAAGGCTCGCTTTTCGTTTCAAGTTCAGTACTGTCTCCTCGTCTATGTCTGCACCTGGAACCTCACACTCCCACACAAGCTCTGTCTTTATTACTGTGTTTGCCCTTTGCAATGCCCCTCCTGTTGTGTTACCTGGCTCTGTGTTGTTTGGTAATAGGTGAGGAGAAAAGGATGTCGGACGTCCTGTTGGAGATATTTTTAATTATCTCTCCAATAATGTGGCTGCTCTGCGGTATGATGAAACAAAGACAAGTACTCAAAGGAGCAGACTTGCAGATGTGTTTCTGCCTGCTGTCTAATATTTGGGATCCTTGTGCATGAATGCAAAACTGAAGAACACCTCAGAAACAGGTACTTGGTCTAAAGCGCAGAGATAAACCTGTATTCTTTCTAATGACCAGCAGGGGGCGACACCTCCAGTTTCCAAAAGAAGCCTGGCTGTATGACCCTCTGGATGTGTGAACCTTCTGTCTGTGACCTCAGGAAACTATGATTACTTTAAAATTTATTGATCATGTGACACACCTTACCATCAAAAATTCTGGAGGACATTAAAGGTCGTGGGCTTTTCTACACAGCAAATTCAAAAGTGTTAAATGTTTTGGTGTTAATAGTCTTCTTGCAAAAGTAGAGTTAATTTTACTCTAAGCGGAGTCACATTCTTTTAATGTAACTCTGAGGTGTAAAATGATAGTAGTTAAAATCGAGTGTTAAAAATGAGTGTTTCTCTGTCAAATCTGGAGGTGTTACAATGGAAACATTAACTCTTGACCTCTTAACTCTGAACTCCTAGAGGGGCTATGACACCAACAGAGTAAATTCACAGACTCCGCCCCCAGCACGGCTCCAATCGAAGCTGAAGTGAAGCCGTTTCAGAACATTTTGCTCTACATATTTGAGTTGTTTGCCATGCTTGGTAAGTCCATCCATCCATCCATCCATCCATCTTCATCCGCTTTGTCCGGGGCCGGGTCGCGGGGGCAGCAGCCTAAGCAAAGAGGCCCAGACCTCCCTCTCCCCAGCCACCTCCTCCAGCTTATCCGGGGGAATACCAAGGCGTTCCCAGGCCAGCCGAGAGATATAATCTCTCCAGCGTGTCCTGGGTCTGCCCCGGGGCCTCCTCCCGGTGGGACATGCCTGGAACACCTCACCCAGGAGGTGCCCAGGGGGCATCCTTGTCAGATGCCCGAACCACCTCAGCTGGCTCCTTTCGGTGTGGAGCAGCAGCTGCTCTACTCTGAGCCCCTCCCGGATGGCCGAACTTCTCACCCTATCTCTAAGGGAGAGGCCAGCCACCCTTCGGAGGAAGCTCATTTCTGCCGCTTGTATCCGCGATGTTTCAATTATTTCTATTAGCTTTTCCTTCTGTGGCTCTTTGGAGTTGAGACAAAGCTGTTTGAAAGGCATTAGCCATGTTGCTCGGTGATAGCATAATATTCTGTTTTAGCTAGCTGAAAGGTATTGTTTGCGGGCAAATACCACAGCCTTGAAAAAAGCTTGCATGTGAATTTTCAGTCAAACTTTTGGTCAAATACACCTAAAACAATGTGCAGAATGTAAATGTTGGTATAATGGTGCTACTTGAAGCCTGAAAACGATCGCCCATAAAAAAAAAACGAGCAAACAGCAGTAGCAGACGTCCTGACTGGGTTCTACGTTAGCATAGATCCTTCCAGAGTTTTGTGCACACGGTTTAGGTAAAAATGAAAAAGGTTGAGGTTTTACATTTAGTTCAGTATTACCTGTTGCCTGTGTCCTTGTCTTTTGGGAAAATATTTTACACAAGTAATGGCTCAAAGAGGATTCCTTTTTTTTTTTTTTTTACTGTGCTGCAATTGTTTACTGGATTATTTGTGCCATTAATTAGTTTCAACTAATTTTTATTCAATCTCCGCACAGGATATGCTTGTGAAGATGGAATATGGGGGAGAGTAGAAGTGCGTTGAAGTTCCACAAAGGGATGAATGAAGGACATGCATATTGTATTGAAGAAATAAGTGATGAGAATGCTGTTATTTGCATTTACCATGTCAGACCTTTTGATAAACAAAATTCTAATGAAAGTGAGAACATGTATACTGTTACATCTTTCAGAAAATGTTTTGAAATTGTGGTGCACAGTTCAGAATAAATGTTTTTCAAAAACCATTGCGTCTTTTTAGTAAATGTTTATTTCCAAAAGAAATTTCTAGAAGTTCAGAACAGTAAAATTCCCACTTTTTAGAATGAATTAGAAGATAACTCTTACGTAGTTAAACTAAAATACTCTTTGAGAGTTAATATATAAACTCTTAACACCAAGTGTTAAATTATCAACTCCAGACAGATTTGGTGTTTAACACTAAATCAGAGTTAATGTACCAACTCTCCAAAAAGAGTTAAATTAACACTCTCTGGTGTGGACCCATATAGACACTTTAATAGTGTTGAAATCAAATCCGACAGTGTTAATTTGGACATGCTGGATTTGCTGTGTACCCATTCGATTAACCTCATAAGAACATTGTGTTAAAGACCAAGAAGCTGCTGTCAGGACTGAGTATGGACTGAGTACGGATAATGAAGAAAGGTTTTTTATTGGAGGACAAAATACTGACAACCTGGCTCAGGGGGTTGGGAAGCGTATCTGTAACCGGAAGGTCGCCGGTTCGATCCCCGGGCTCTCTGTCCTGGTCGTTGTGTCCTTGGGCAAGACACTTTACCCTACCGCCTACTGGCGTTGGCCAGAGGGGCCGATGGCGCGATATGGCAGCCTCGCTTCTGTCAGTTTGCCCCAGGGCAGCTGTGGCTACAACCATAGCTTGCCTCCACCAGTGTGTGAATGCGAGAGTGAATGAATAGTGGCATTGTAAAGCGCTTTGGGTGCCTTGAAAAGTGCTATATAAATCCAATCCATTATTATTATTAACCTATGATATGCAGAGAACACCACTTTGATAGCAAACAGCTCCCAAGACGAAGAACAAAGAACCTACTCAGCACTGTTTAATGAGAAAGCCAGAACAAGGGGATGCTACTCCATATGTCTTAAACCAAAATCCTGATGACTGAAAACTACAAAGATGGCAGCTTCCACATATATAACGATGAAAAAGAAAAGGTCAAGAACTTTAATCTGCCAGGATCGATAATTAATCATTTGAAATCAAAAGAAATATCGCAATGTTAGAGCAACGATGAAGTCACCGGATAAAGTCTTCAAATCTATAGTACAGTTTTATTTTCTCTACGCTCACCTAGAGCTGTGAAAGCTGAAAAAAGAAAACAGGACAGTCAATGAATCCGTGTTTCAGAAATGTGGAACTCTTGAGAGATTTTATCAGTACCATGGATGCCCAAAGACCGACAAATCAATGTTGGAAGAAATAAAGCCAACAATGCCTGTGGAGGGCAAATAATGAAGCTAGAACTCAGTTAATTTTCACAGGAAAACAACAGTTATTGGAAAAGGACATCATGGTTGGAAGACCAGAAGGAACAAGGTCCCGAGGAAGACCAGCAATGCTTTGGTTGACCTCCATTATAACAACGACAAGAAGAACTCAATTAATCAACAGTGACCAATATCCAATAATGGATTGGGAACCAACCAATGACCTTAACTACCTAACACAGTTTAAGGCCCGCCTACTTCACCGAGTAGAGCCCCTCGGCCATCATTTTTCTTTTTAAAAGTCCCCAATGTTTTAAGACACTGGACTTCTAACAGTGTAGTTGGTGATTTTTATCAGATAAAGACAAACACTGAGACTCTCCAACTCAGATGATAAATGAAGCACAGTCCACAATGCTAATCAGCCTGCTCATTAATACAAACGCGTCCTAATCAGCTCAGAGATTTCTATCAGTGTGTAGTGATCTTTGCCTCCTGGACCTGCTGAGATGTTCTGATACTTTCAGAGATATTGGTTTTTCCACATTGAAATGCAAACATATGCAGCTGGTGGGACCAAAATCTAATCAGACCATCAGCTCTGGAGAGGGAGCAGAGTGGGAACTGCCCAGTGTTTGTCCATATGTCCCAGTGTTTGTAACTGAATGACCGAGACGAACGGCAGACGACCCCACGAGCGAGCTTCGTCCCTCAAAGAGCCCTCTGTGAAGTCATCAGGACTCCACCTGAGGGTTTTAATGCGCTGTATAGGAAGAAGCACAGATGTGACTGTGCTGCTTCACAAACAGCATCTCTCTGCACCTCATTTACCACGTGATGTTTCCTTGAAGTAGCACATGCGACACGTGCTGTAAAAGTCACGCAGCAAATAAAACTCATATCTGATCAATCGTGCATACACCTGTTTGTTGATCAAGCAACCATCATATTGAACACAGGGAGGCGTCTGTCTCTTTTTGATCTCGGGTCACCTTGCTGAAATGAAACAGGAGACACTGCCTTGGGCTCCAGACAGAAACCAGGGTTCAGACTGTAAGTAAAAGATATTTTTCTGTCAATGGAATATTTAAAGAGCGGTGTTTGGAAACTGGATCATATTCAGGGGCAGATTATAAGAACAGTGCAGCCGTCTACAGCTTTGAAAAAGTTTTCCGTTTGTCTGTCCATCTGTTGTTTAACTCTTTACCCTTTGAAAGCCTGCTAACACTAACCGTTGTTTCTCTTTTCGGGCCTGAGAGGTGTCTGTCATATTTCAGGCCTGCTCATAGAACAAAACGACTGAGTGTGCATTGGAAGTTAGCAACGGTGGTCTGTGCCTGTGGAAAAACCCACAAACTATTCTGATGGTCGTCAAAACACGACTTTATTGATATTTAAAGAGGTGTCAAAACTTGTCAGTAAAGGGGAAAGAGTTAGTTTCTTCTATTCTTTAATGTCTTGATACATTTTTATTTTGTTGCCTCACTAAGCATCCATCCATTCATGTTGTGAACTGCTCAGAGTCACCAGGCAGGCGAAGCCTGTCCCAGCTGTCACTGGGCTAATTTTCCAGCTACCTTGAACTCACCATTCACCCTAAAATGCATGTCTTATGACTGATGGAGTAAAAACTCATCAACCAGCACAAGATACCAATGCTGCTGTCAGAAAATACACACATTTTAAAGTGTCTGGTTATTTGATGATCTTTACCACAAAATTACACTGAATTTGTGGTGTAATGAGGCCAAATATCATCCAGCAGCTGACTGAGAACCTGAGCAGCTGGCCTGAAGGGCACGAGGCATGAAGGACCAGCGCTAGCTGGTTTGCAGTGAAAAAAAATGTTCAAAATAAGATGATGATTTTGCTATTTCTTTGGCTAAAAGGAAAAAATAAAGGACACATGGTGGAATAAAGGCAGGAAGCATCAGAACATCAGTAACTTCAGTACTGTACTCGAGTAACTGCACTCCAATATATTTTGCCACTGTCCTACATACTGTCAAGAAATTAGCTCTCTAACATTCACAACATGCATCACCACTGGACATGCACTGTATATTTCACTAGTGCAGCTGAACAAACACATTCATTTTAATTACCTCAAGAAGGACTCAGAGTGAGGTGTTAACGAACTCCTCCTTTCTCTGAAATGAATTAATAAGAACTTGCTTTGGTGGAAAGTGGAGAGGAGCAATGTTTAGAGTGCTGTTTGAAGCTACATCGAGGCTGATGCTCGCTGCCTTTAAGCTTTGCATCAGCAGAGCATCCTTGGTGCTGCAAGCACGTGGACGCCAAAGTTTCTCAGCCTTTGATCATTGAATGGACTCAGCAATTAGTGAAGTGGCTGTTAGCGAGGATGCAGAGCACAGGAGGATAAACCAGCACAGCTAAAGTCAGTTGCTCAGCAAAACGTGCTGAACAACTCATTCATGTCCACACTGAGGTTAAAACTGAGAACAGTTTAAATTGATCAGTTTAAACTAATGGCTTTAACTAACTAACTGTTCTGATAGCTACATCTTTTTGTGCCTATTCTGCAAAATGAAATTGCAAATCTCTACAAGTGGGTGGCAATAACAGAGCCAACATCTGGATGTAGAGGAAGAAGCCAGCCAGCATTCCTGCCACCTTAAGAACCACACAGGATCCAAACAGTGACCTCCCCGATCCACAGAAAGAGTCTCAGAGGTCTGTCCCCTTTAAAACTCCTCCCACGGTACAAACAAACACAGCGGGTATTTTTTATAAAACCAATTTATTTCCAGAGTCAGGCTCTGCTTCCAGCAGCAGCTGCCTCCTCTGCCTCACCGAGAGCACGAGCACACAGAATTACGCCCGACAAGAAAGCGTCGGAGCAGTTTACAGGAAATTACATCGAATAAATCATGAGTGCTGGCGGCTCAGCGAGCGTCTGAATCCTTGGGCAGGTGAGAGGTGGCAGCGGCGAGCTGAGATGGGGGAGGTAGCCAGGATCAGGTGAGCCTCGAGACACGATGTAAGAGAGGAAGAGAGGCTAGTTAAGCTTCCTGCCACCTGCTGCTTCTGTCCTGACATCCACATCTGCTCTGACTCAATAAAGACAATTACATTTATTAATAATACATTTAAAGTGTGATGTCTTTGCTCTAAAGCTGAACTTATATGGATGGCATTACAGATTAATACTGTGGCCCTGATGATCCTGTGAGCACTGTTGGCTGACTGCTGCCACACGCAAGTGTTCATTAGCCACATTAATCTCATCAGTCCTCTGTTTGGATGTTGGAATTTGATTCAGTTTTATTTTGTACTTGGCAACAGTGGGAAGGAAAAACTTCCTTTTGACAGGAAGAAACCTGCGGCAGACTCGGGCTCAGAAAGAGGGGCCACGAGAAAGCTAGCACATCTGTAGCAATCCATACGTGGCCTGATTTATGCAGCTGGAACAAAAGTACTCGAGCTGACATCCTCAAGCGAATGCTGAGTGATGGAAGTCGGTTGTAGAGGCGTTCAGTTTTGTTTCTGTTCAGCACAGAAAGCGCAGCTGCAAACGCTCTGTCTGATCAACACAGCAGCTCTAAGCAAGGATTTGCTCGCAGATGATTTCAGAACAGTCACGCTAAGCTATCGACGCTCTTAATCTCACCGATTCAGAACAATAATTAAATAATAAAATGTAATCTGAGCTGCAGCCTGACAAGGAGTGAAAACTGAACGTAGCACAGGGACTGCTCTACATTAAGAATTAACTGTAACAGAGTTTCAAGTTAATTTCATGGCTTTGCTGTAATGTGAATGACTCTGGGCCAAACTTCTTGAAAACATCTGTTTGATTTTTTTTTTCTTTTAGTTTCTGCAGATTTGGTCTCAATACAAAAACTTCATCACTGTCTTTTAACCCCAAACAACTCACAACATGTGCTGAATTATTTTATTACAGTTTTTCTCCATTGATTTGGCTCATTTCTTGAAACAGAAATTACATTCTCAAAATAACATGGACAAACCCCCAAATCTCTTGGCAAATGTTCACAACAGAATGGCATTTCTCATTCATTTTATCAAATGGCAAATGCCTTAGTACATGTCTCAATTGTCTCAGTGCATCTTTGCAAATGATTAAGTACAAGTAGCCTACAGTTATACAGTTAGCCCACATTTAGCACATTTTCCAAATGAATAGATCTTGTAGATCTAAACTGATTAGTTGATTCTCAGTCTAATGATCATTCTCTCCAAAACATGTCAGCATGATTTCATTGTATAAGTACTCGCATGCACAACTGTCTGTTCAATTGTCAAGAAAATAATACCATGAATACCATATATGAATTTCTTTGAATATTTGATAAATTGATGACAGTCATTGACAGTCAGGTGAAACTAGACTAACGAAGGGGGAGTGTCACACACAGGTGTGTTCCATGATTGTGTGCTGCCAAACACAGATATATAGAGCTTGACCAGAGCCAGTCCGATCTCTGAACATGGATAGACAAGGCCAAGCAAATGGACAAGGGGACGTTCTTCTTTGAGGAGGAGGAGGAGGAGACTGAGAAGACTGAGAATGCGTGGTGGAGGAATAGGGGGAAGAGGCCGAGGTGTGCGAAGACACTGTGCTGTCCCGAATGAAATTCGGGCCACAATTATAGACTATGTCATAAACCATGGCCTCACAATGGCAGAGGCAGGTCGTCGAGTGCAGCCTAATGTGCCTCGATCTACAGTCTCCTCCGTCATCCACACCTTTCGCAGTGAAGTTACTGTGAGTAAAACAATAATACAATTACGCTGGTAACTTACTGTATTCTGTTCTTTGTGTAGGATTGGACGACAACCTCGCGTGGGTGGCAGAGGAAAATGAATGAACAACAGGAAAGAGAGATTTGTAACATGGTGATGGCAAATAATGCCATCACATTGAGACAGATCCGTGATTCCATCCTTCAGGACAATCATATATTCCAGAATATAAACACAATAAGCATCTCTGGGTTTGACATCACAGGTTTTGAAGAAGCATCAGATGACAATGAAACAAATCTACAGGGTACCATTTGAGAGGAACTCTGACAGAGTGAAGGAGCTGCACTACCAGTATGCAAATGTAAGTCAGTTACTGGTTGTCTCTCATTATAACCTTACCCGTAATCACAGTAAGCAGTAGTTCACTTATTTGGTTTCAATACCTCCTTTACCTGCTTTCAGAATCAGTATTTGCTTCATCTGACTTCAACAATTTCAACAGAAAACTGCAGTTTACTGTATGATACTGTCGCGCTGGCCTAGTAGGTGTGGCTGTTATTCCTCTCTTCCTCCTCCTGCCCACTACCTGTTCGGTGCTGCTGCGTGCGCATGGCCACTGATTAGACCTTGGGTGCAATCAACAACTAAGCACGGCCTGGTGTGCGCCGCCCTGCCAGGTGAGCCACATTAGAGCAATCAAGGGTGGGCGTGCCTAGTAGACCTTAAAATGCATGCAGCAGTCATTTGACCCGTGAGCAACATACTGAGAGGACGGCAAACAAAGCACTTTTCCACTGTGAGGAAGACTTTGAACAAGACGGGCTATCGGTAAGCTCTTGAGCTCACATTTGCTGCACATATATTTGGAACAATGGAAGCTCAGTTGTGCAAATGTTTTACGCTTAGGGAAATAGTTGCTGCATTTAAGTTTAAAAAATTATATTGACAAAAAAGAATGTTTAAGTTTGAATAAATTGTTTGTGCAGTTACTGTGGGGCGATCGTGGCTCAAGAGTTGGGAGTTCGCCTTGTAATCGGAAGGTTGTCGGTTTGAGCCCCGGCTTGGACAGTCTCGGTCGTTGTGTCTTTGGGCAAGACACTTCACCTGTTGACTACTGGTGGTGGTCAGAGGGCCTGGTGGCGCCAGTGTCCGGCAGCCTCGCCTCTGTCAGTGCGCCCCAGGGTGGCTGTGGCTACAATGTAGCTTGCCATCACCAGTGTGTGAATGTGTGTGTGAATGGGTGGATGACTGGATATGTAAAGTGCTTTGGGGTCCTTAGGGACTAGTAAAGCGCTATATAAATACAGGCCATTCACCATTTAGTGTTCCCACATATTTATGTTACTTAATATTAAAAATAGTTACCCCCCAAATCCTTGGGTGGATCGTAAAAATAGAGAATAAATGTTTGGTTTTGATTTAAAGAAAATAATTCTTTGTAAAGAAAATCCTTAGTTAAAGTCTCTATTAAAATGTTTGTGAACTCTAAAATGTATACTTTAAAATACAATTGTTTATAAAAAAAAGTGTTAAATGCAAAGAAGACACATTGTGTATATTTATTTAAGAACCACAGTTAAATTAACACAGTTAACCACATGGTAAATGGCTTTACTGAAGTGTATTTTGTTATTTCATCTGTCTTTTGTGTAATGCATGTAATTTATCTGAATGGTTAATGAAATGTTCTTTATTTTTGTGTTGAAAGGTTTTTTTACCTGCTGCTACCTACCAACTAGTTGGTCTAAATAAAGTTGAGTGAAATTCAAAGTCTGGTCTTTTTCAAGTGTGGACACCTCACAGTCAGAGGAACACTTGACAGTAAAAAACCGGCCTGGCCAGTAGAGAAACCGGCCTTGACCAGTGAAGACTCCACAAAAGCTCACCACAAAGACGGAGAAGACTCCACCTGGGGGCCTGGAGGAAATCGCACGCCGTTTGCCTGTCCAATCAACAACCGAGAAAACAGCATGGCTGAGTCCAAGTCACTCGAAGAGCTGAAAATAGAGCGAACCACTGCAAAGAGACTGTTTTCCAGACTCACCAACCATATAATAAGGACCCACATGGATATGTCTGTAGAGGAGCTGCAGGATTCCTTCAAGAGACTCACAGCAGAGGGCTCCAAAGTGATTGACGCGAACGAGGAGCTTGAAGCCGCCTACATCACGCAGTGTGAAGCAGAGGGCACACCGGAGCTGATGGGCCAACAGAGAGCAGACGTCGAAAAAACGGAGAAAGAATGTGAGCAGAAGTTGAAGGAGGTGAAGCACCTGATCAGAGAGACACTGTGGACATCATATGGTGAAAAAGAACTGACCCTTGCTCTAAAATCAGCAGAAATGGCGTGTGAGAACGTCACATCCACTCAGCCTGATACACCCCTGGAGGCATATGATTTTATGCTCCACCATCTAGAAGAACTGGTGAAGAAAGCTAAGCAGGCACACCAGACATGGAACCGCTGGGCTCCACCTGCTGAGAGGCGAGATTGTGATCGTCGACTGATGGAGCTCGAAACCTGCCTTCCAAAGCTGGTGTCAGGGAAGGCAGTCCTGATCAAAGCAGAGAGGATTAAAAGAGATGCCGACAAAGCAGTTGTCACAGTCCGCAACGCAGCCTCGGTCGCAGCCATAAAACTGAAAGCCACAGCTTTACCAAAGTTCACCGGCAGCCAGCGTGAGTTCTACAGATGGCGGAAGGAATGGGAGGCTCTGCAAAAGCAAGGTGAGCCAACCGGGTCCGTGGAAGTAAAGAAATTCCAACTTCTTGATAGCCTCGATGATAAAGTGGCCAAAGATCTGCGCCTGTCCACATACACCTCGGCCGATGAGATCTTCAGAGTCCTCGAGAACCGCTATGGAAATCAAGCCACCATCGCCATTGAAATCATTGAGGAGCTTCAAGCTATCCCTCCTGTCCGTAGCAACCAGCCTAGAAGAATTATAGAGCTTATCCACGCAGTTGAAAAGGCCCTCTATGATTTGAGTGAGCTGGATGAAGCAAATGCCATAAAGAACCTCTTAGTAATAAAGTCTATTGAAAGCAAGCTGCCTGAGTCCCTAAAGAAAGACTGGCTTACCCACGCTGCTAATCCAAAGAATGCTGTGACTCATCAGAACCGGTTTGACAAGCTGCTCGCATACCTCCAATCTCAAGAGTCCATCTACGAGCAGTTAGACCAGCTGAGAGACATCGACCCTGCCAAGGAGAGAATAAAGTTCCCAGTAAAGTACGCCCGTACCAAGTCAGTTAAATCCAGTACTGATCCAGCAGGCTGCATCATCTGTGGGGACCCAAAGCACAAGAGAAAGCTCTACATCTGCAGACGGTTTAGAACCAACACAAAGTTACAGGAGAAAGAGGATGCAGTGCAGCAACTTTGAGCCTGCAAGAGATGCCTCGAGATCCACGATGAACCCTGCAGAAAGACTACTTACCTGTGTGGAAAACCAGAGTGCAAAGACCAGCATCATTACCTTCTTTGTCCCTTGCCACGACCCTTATCACAAAGGCCCAAGTCTGGTCCGGCGAGAGCTGAGGGGAGGAGGTATACAGAGGTTCAAGAAGAGTTTATCTCTAAACTATCGCCAGAGCTAGCGCAGCAGTGTCGGAAAGCTTTCTGCAACGTCTCATCACGAGCCTTCAACTCCATGGCAGCAGAGAGAGGTCTACTGGAGGAGACTGGTCTAAAAGAGTACCCTGTGATCCTGATGCTCCTTGACGTCATCGCCAATGATGGGCAGAGAATTGGGACACTAATTGATCTAGCATCTGACACAAACTACATAACCCATAAAGCTGCAAGTAAGCTCAACCTTCGCAGTGAAGACGTCATGCTTGTCATCCAGGGTATCGGAGGTATGAAGTTGTCTGTGGCAACCAAGCGCTACCTTCTCAAGATCCGTGTCAACACCTCAAGAGGAACTTTAAAGCCTCACCAGTTAGTTTGCTATGGTCTTGACAAGATTGCTGAAGTGACAAGACATGTTCCACCTCAAAAGCTACAGAAGATCTTCCCTGACATCCCTCTCCAAGACCTCATCAGACCCAGAGAGATCCAGCTTCTAATCAGCCATAAAGAAGGCCAGCTGGTGCCCCAAAAGATCCGTTCCATCGGTGACCTGGTTCTCTGGGACGGTCCACTTGGCAAGACAATTGGGGGCACACATCCAGACCTCTTTGAGGAAGTCACTTTGATGGCCCACACCTCCAAGACTCACTTCGCAAGATCAATGAGAGCTGCTGCATTCAAGTTCACTAAAGACCTAGCTTCCTGTCAGCATCCTAATCACCCTGAGACTCTATCCACCACAGCTACCAGCAGCAGAGACTTTCTGAAGTGGTGGAGGTGGGAAAGCATCGGAGCCGCTTGCCAGCCGAGATGTGGAGGGTGTCGTTGTGGGAGCTGCCAGCCAGGGGGTAAAGAAATGACGCTCGCAGAAGAGAGGGAGATGGAGATTGTGAGGAACGGCCTGACTTATTCAACTGGAGATGACCACAGCAGTGAACCACATTGGCATGCCAAATACCCATGGGTAGAAGATCCAGCAACCTTGCCAAATAACAGGAAAGCAGTAGAAGCAACATTTATCAGAACCGAGATGAAGCTATCTAAAGAACCTGAATGGAAGAAGGCCTATGCTGCACAAGTTCATGAGATGGTAAACCGCAGAGCTGCAGTGAAGCTGTCCAAAGAAGTCCTGCAGAGTTGGACTGGGCCAGTATGGTACATAAGCCACCTCATCGCGCCAAATCCACACTCTGTCTCTACCCCAGTGAGGTTGGTGTGGAACAGCAGCCAGAAGTACAGAGGCCTCAGCCTGAATGACATCCTCATCAAAGGTCCTGATGTCCTGAACCTGATAAGAGCTGTCCTGCTGAGGTTCCGAGCTGGTGTCTACGCCGCCCTTGGTGACGTCCGCAAGATGTACAACTCCATCTGGCTGGAAGATCGAGAAGTCCACTTGCACAGATTCTTGTGGCGTGACACAGAAGATGCAGACATAGAAGACTATGCTATAACAAGAGTCAACATTGGAGACAAACCTGCTGGTTGCATAGCCCAAGTCGCCATGAGAGAAACTGCAAACCTACCTACCTTCAGTCACTTCACAGAGGAGAAACGTGTGCTGGAAGAAGATGCTTATGTCGATGACATCCTGACATCACACAATGACCTCGACCATCTGAGACGCCTAACAGCCAACATTGAGCACATCCTGAGAGCTGGAGGATTCTACATGAAGCCTTGGGTCTACTCCAGTCAAAGTGGGAGGGAGGAGTCGAAGAAAGAGTTGCCTCGATCAGAGCCAAAGACTATGATCCTGCCGAACCAGCTGACGGAAGATGACAACAAAGCCCTTGGCCTTGGCTACACCATCAATGATGACAAGCTTCATGTCATGGTTGCAGTGAACTTCTCAAAGAAAAGGAGAAAAATGCGCCTTGGTCAAGACCTGCTCAGAGAAGAAGTCAGAGAGCAAACACCTGATCCACTCACCAGGCGAGAACTGCTAAGCCAAGTCTCCGGCCTATACGACCCACTCGGTCTAGTGACTCCCGTCAAACAAAAGGGTGCCATCCTGGTAAGGAGAGCTTTCCAAGAAGCAAAAGTAAAGCACTGCCTCGAAGACACATGGGACGCAGCCTTGTCTGAAGGTCTCCGAGAAGACGCTATAAAGCTTCTGGAAGAGTATGCTGACCTGAAAAAACTGCATTTCACTAGAGCCCTGACTCCACCAGATCCTTGTGCAGAGCCCAGTGCCATCACGTTCTCTGATGGCAGTGAACATGCATATGGTGCAGTGATGTACCTTCGCTGGAGCTGCAGCCATGGTGTCATTGTGTGACTAGTAGAGTCCAAAGCCAAACTGACGCCTCTCAACTACAAAGGTGATCCTGTTAAAGCAGAGATGTGTGGCGCAGTCTTTGCTGCCCGTCTGAAGACCTACTTCCAGAGACACTGCAGAATCCAGGTCAAAAAATGGTACCACCTCGTCGACAGCCAGACCGTCTTAGGTGCAATCCAGCGTGAGAGCTACGGTTTCCAGACCTTCTTCGCAAACCGCGTTGGTGAAATCCAGAGTAGCACTGATGTCCAGGATTGGTGGTGGATTCCTTAGGGAAATAGTTGCTGCATTTAAGTTAAAAAAATTATATTGACAAAAAAGAATGTTTAAGTTTGAATAAATTGTTTGTGCAGTTAGTGTTCCCACATATTTATGTTACTTAATATTAAAAATAGTTACCCCCCAAATCCTTGGGTGGATCGTAAAAATAGAGAATAAATGTTTGGTTTTGATTTAAAGAAAATAATTCTTTGTAAAGAAAATCCTTAGTTAAAGTCTCTATTAAAATGTTTGTGAACTCTAAAATGTATACTTTAAAATACAATTGTTTATAAAAAAGTGTTAAATGCAAAGAAGACACATTGTGTATATTTATTTAAGGACCACAGTTAAATTAACACAGTTAACCACATGGTAAATGGCTTTACTGAAGTGTATTTTGTTATTTCATCTGTCTTTTGTGTAATGCATGTAATTTATCTGAATGGTTGATGAAGTGTTCTTTATTTTTGTGTTGAAAGGTTTTTTACCTGCTGCTACCTACCAACTAGTTGGTCTAAATAAAGTTGAGTGAAATTCAAAGTCTGGTCTTTTTCAAGTGTGGACACCTCACAGTCAGAGGAACACTTGACAGATACAATTCTCATTATAATCCTTATCAAATCTATCTAATACTGTAGGTTTTACTGTAACATCTCAGTAAGTCATCAGTATTTCCCACTCCCCTTTCTATCAAATACCCCTGCAGTACTTCCTCATAGGCCTATCACTGGCCTGTAGTATATTGAACCTGTGGGGGAGAACATGTAATTGTCTAACTGTAGTATATGACTCTTCTGTATGACTGATTTTATGGTCTTTACTCTATTTTAGAGAATAATGGCATTGGAAGGACATGAGACCCCTCACATCCTGGTGTTCGTGGATGAAGCTGGCTTCAACCTGGCCAAGGGCCGAAGACCGTAATATTATTGGCCACTGGGCCACAGTGGATGTCCCAGGTCAGCGAGGGGGCAATATAACTATGTGTGCTGCCATTTCTGAAAATGATGTGGCCACTCACATCCCCAGTCTTGGCCCATACAACACATACAAGCTCCTCATCTTCTTGGATCGCCTTTATACCGATTTTATCCCTGAAAATGAGAGAGGTCTCATAGGACCTCACCTACCCATTTATGTAATTGTGTGGGACAATGTCAATTTCCACCATAGCCCACTCATTAGGGGCTGGTTTGCAACGCATCCAAGGATGGTCATGGGGTTCCTACCACCTTACTCTCCTTTCCTCAATCTGATAGAGGAGGGTTTTTTTTCTGCTTGGAGGTGGAGAGCATCATGCTCAGGATCAGCCGTCCCAGGGGCGTGCATGCCGCAACCATCAATGCAGGGGATGGTTGCAGCATGCACGCCGTTTCTTCCCTCATTGCATCGCAAGAGAAAGTATCTGCTGTGATGTGGACGAGAATCTGTGGCCAGACGGACAACAGCGTGTAAATAATCAGGAGGGTGAAGACAGTGGACAAGAGCGGGAGAATGAGTACAGCGACCACTGAATAAGTCCTTGTTTTTTGATTTTGTGTTCATACAATTTACTACTGTAATGTACATTTTCTTTTTACATATGTATGAAACTTTCTTTGTGTGTGAATAAAAAATGGTTATCATTTCCTTGGTAGTGTGAGTGCAATCTGTGATGTCAAACCTTGGAGGCTACTCTTTTCTGTTGTATATTTTTGGTCCTCTGCCATAGTGACAAAACATCTAAACATTTTGTATGGCAGTACTCACACAATGCCATAGGGACGATGCATTTTGGGGGCACTGACTATTCAGATTAGAAAGAAATGTAGTTTTGACACATGAGTGAACTGTTTTAGGAGAGATATGAGCTTTTGCAGGTGGACCATGTTGTTGTGATCAACCATCCAGGTTTATTTTGACAAAAGCACCAAGAATGATGAGAATGTCCGATCTGTGTCGAGAAATGAGCCAAAGCTATTGAGAAGGATCTTTGCCATTTTGGAGACACTGACTGTTTAAATGAGAAAGGGATTTAGATTGAAGCCTGAGTGACCAGTTTTGGAAGAGATGAGCTTTTGCAGTTGAGCTATAGTGTTGTGCTAAACTGTAAGAGTGTTTTGCCAAATGATCTTAGAGTTTTGAGAATGTAATTTCTGTTTCAAGAAATGAGCCAAACCAATGGAGAAAAACTGTAATGTGTAAATCACTATGGAACATCTCACATCTGAACACTATAACTGTTCAGATGTGAGACTTCAGGTGAACCCTGATGCTGACGGTCACTGACCCTCTGAGCCCGGAACCACATTTTAACCCTTTCTATAGAACACCCAACAACACACAGCAGACAGTTTCACACATGAAATGTGAAGTACATTAATCTTACAGCTAGGATGGACAGTTGGATGAATGGACAGTTGGATGGATGGTTGGATGAATGGACGGACGGTTGGATGGCTGGACGGTTGGATGAATGATTGGATGGATGGACAGTTGGATGGATGGATGGATGGACGGGTGGTTGGATGAATGGATGGACAGTTGGATTGATGGACGGTTGGATGGATGGATGGATGGACGGATGGTTGGATGAATGGATGGACAGTTGGATTGATGGACGGTTGGATGGAGAGTTGGACAGATGTTGGATGGATGGAGGGTTGGATCGTTGGATGGACGGTTGGATGAATGGATGGAAAGATGGATGGATGGATGGATGGATGGACGGTTGGATGAATGGTCGGACGGTTGATGGACGGATGAATGTGCACAAAGAAACAGATCGACTTTCTGTGTCTAAAAATCAAAACAAGAGCAGTTATATAAGAAATGGTCATATGGTCATTGAAGACTTTTTTAAATACAAAAATTGCACATTATAGATGTCAAAAACTTTTACTGTGAAAGGAAAAAAAACAGGAAAATGCCTATTTATCATATGCCCAGGGGTTCTGGCACAGATCAAAAGTTCTATTTCTGTTTTCTGTACTGTATGAAAGCCGGTGAGACGGTGAGTGATCTGACACCTGTCCACTGGTTAGGCTGTGATCTCAGTATGACCCTGGACTTTGTGAAGGCTCACCGGTGGGGTGCAGTTACAGTCTGCAGGTAACCAGAATCAGAACTCATGCAAGGAGAGGAAAATATGGGAATTAACTATGCCTCCTCCCATTATGTTTGTGACGAGATTAAGAAACTGAAGCTTTAAAGTCCATCACTTTAAATACCCCCATGAGACTGTCTCATTATCGGGAACAGTCAATACAAGCTAATTATGCTTAATTTCATAAAGATTTCCTGTGAAAACATGTGCTTGTGTCTGCCAGTTTAAGACTGATTATTGGACAGCAGTCCTGCTGACAGCAGCACACAGTCACTCCTTTACATGCTGACAGCTGGCCTGTGAATGCTCCATAATCAATTGATCACATCTAACCTCCTTTAACACACAGTACTGTATTTTCCACACTATAGACAGTGCGCTTTATAATCCTGTGCGCCTTATGTATGAATTCTGGTTGTGCTTACTGACCTCGAACCGATTTTATGTGGTACATGGCGCTCAAAAATATCTCAAAAAATGTTTTAGTACGACTATGCTAAGCTATGAAGCCGCACCGCTTGATGGATTGTCGTACCATTACGGCTACCGTAGTCGGGAGCTTCGCGGAGTAATCTTGGTTCAAAACTCCGTCTGCTTCAGGTCCCAAAATCAAACGAATGCTGCAACATCACTGAGAGTTTGTCTGTGTAAATGATCAGTAGTGCTGCTTTACCAGGTGTAACAATTAAGTTCAATATCCAACCATCCATGAAAACAGAATTTATTAAATTTAACGGAGTTAGAAGTTAGCAGGAAGTTAGCTTGCTAGTTTCCACCTAAACATGATATACCATGTTCTGACTGAGAGATTTCTGAACAAATTAAAACGTACAGCTCTGCTATCACTTCCAACATAAATGAAGACAGAAAATTAAACAGCATTGACTTTTATAGGGTTACTGAAGTTGGACTAGCTGGTATATAATGATGTGCTACGTGATCGCTAGCGACGCAGTTATGTTAGCATAACATAAACAAAGTGAAGCTGGAGGATGAATGCTAACTTTTTTTCACTCGATAAAAGTTAATGCAAGATAATCCATCCACAATACGAGGTTAGTCATTAATATTGACCATTTTGTTTCGCTTAATGCGCCTTATAATCCAGTGCGCCTTATTCAATTCAATTCAATTCAATTTTACTTATATAGCGCCAAATCACAACAAAAGTCACCTCAAGGCACTTCATAGATACAGAGAAAACCCAACAATCATATGACCCCCTATGAGCAAACACTTTGGCGACAGTGGGAAGGAAAAACTCCCTTTTAACAGGAAGAAACCTCTGGCAGAACCAGGCTCAGGGAGGGGCGGCCATCTGCTGCAACCGGTTGGGGCGAGGGAAGGAAGACAGGATAAAAGACATGCTGTGGAAGAGAGACAGAGGTTAATAACAGATATGATTCAATGCAGAGATGTCTATTAATACATAGATAGTGAGAAAGGTGACTGGAAAGGAAAAACTCAATGCATCATGGGAATCCCCCGGCAGCCTATGTCTATTGCTGCATAACTAAGGGAGGATTCAGGGTCACCTGGTCCAGCCCTAACTATATGCTTTAGCAAAAAGGAAAGTTTTAAGCCTAATCTTAAAAGTAGAGATAGTGTCTGTATTCCGAATCCAAACTGGAAGCTGGTTCCACAGAAGAGGGGCCTGAAAACTGAAGGCTCTCCCTCCCATTCTACTTTTAAATACTCTAGGAACAACAAGTAGTTTTGCAGAGCGAGAGCGAAGTGCTCTAATAGGGTGATATGGTACTATAAGGTCATTAAGATAAGATGGGGCCTGATTATTTAAGACCTTGTATGTGAGGAGCAGGATTTTGAATTCAATTCTGGATTTAACAGGAAGCCAATGAAGGGAAGCCAAAACAGGAGAAATCTGCTCTCTCTTTCTAGTCCCTGTCAGGACTCTTGCTGCAGCATTTTGGATTAGCTGAAGGCTTTTCAGTGAGTTTTTTGGACATCCTGATAATAATGAATTGCAGTAGCCCAGCCTGGAAGTAATAAATGCATAAACTAGTTTTTCAGCGTCACTCTGAGGCAGGATATTTCTAACTTAAGAGATGTTGCGCAAATGGAAGAATGCAGTCTTACATATTTGTTTAATATGTGCGTTGAAGGACATATCCTGGTCAAAAATGACTCCAAGGTTCCTCACAGCGTTACTGGAGGCCAAGGTAATGCCATCCAGAGTAAGAATCTGGTTAGATACTAGGGGTGGGGGAAAAAATTGATACTGTGTAGTATCGTGATATTTTGTTTGCTAATAATGTATCGATACAGGGACAGCAGAAATCGATATTTTGTTACAAAAAAAGTTTTTGTGGACTGGAACATGCTCTGACTTCACAGTATGTTGATCCTTTTTCTGAGCAAGAATCCTGACATTCCTTCACTGTCCAAATGTGTTTAACTTTTTTTTTGTCAGCAATAAACATGACAGTTTACTTATTTTAATTTAAGACATGTTTTATTTTAATTATGTTTAAAACTTTTTTATTTAATGTAAAATTTTATTTTGTTTTAATTTACTTTCTAATTCTTCAGTTGCTGAAGGGGCTGCATAGTTTTCATAAATTTCATAGTTCAGAATAGCTATAATTGTACCAGATGGTTGCATTCAGTTAATTTGGTCTAGACTGTAATACAAACCGTTCAGTTTGTCAACAATAAAACTGACTGAAATGAGAGAAAGACTGAGTGTGAGACTTTGATATTAGATAAAATGAATATTGATAAAGTTTACCTTTATGTACAGAATCTGAATATCACAAAATATTTTTAAAAATTGCAATAATATCGTATCGTGCGTTAAGTATTGTGATAATATCGTATCGTGGGATGTATGGTGATTCCCACCTCTATTAGATACCATATTTCTAAGATTTTCAGGGCCAAGTACAATAACCTCAGCTTTATTTGAATTAAGAAGCAGAAGGTTAGCGGTTATCCAGGTCTTTATGTCTTTAAGACATTCCTGCAGTTTAACTAATTGGTGTGTTATCTAACTTCATAGATAGATAGAGCTGGATGTCATCTGCATAGCAGTGAAAATTTATGCTATGTCTTCTAATGATGCTGCCTAAGGGAAGCATGTATAGTGTAAACAGAATTGGTCCTAGCACTGAACCCTGTGGAACTCCATAATTAACCTCAGTGTGTGAAGAGGACTCTCCATTTACATGTACAAACTGGAGTCTAATAGATAGATATGATACAAACCACTGCAGCACAGTACCTGTAATACCTACAGCATGTTCTAATCGCTCTAATAGGATATTATGGTCAACAGTATCGAATGCTGCACTAAGGTCTAACAGGACAAGCACAGAGACGAGTCCACTGTCAGAGGCAATAAGAAGATCATTTGTAACCTTCACTAAAGCTGTTTCTGTGCTGTGATGAGCTCTGAAACCTGACTGAAACTCTTCAAATAAGCCATTCCTCTGCAGATGATCAGTTAGCTGTTTGACAACTACTCTTTCAAGGATTTTTGATATGAAAGGAAGGTTGGAGATTGGCCTATAATTAGCTAAGACTGCTGGTCTAGAGATGGCTTTTTGAGTAAAGGTTTAACTACAGCCAACTTGAAGGCCTGTGGTAGATAGCCAATTATTAGAGACAGGTTGATCATATTTAAGATCGAAGAATTAATTAATGGCAGGACTTCTTTGAGCAGTTTTGTAGGAATGGGGTCTAAAAGACACGTTGATGGTTTGGAGGAAGTAATTATTGAAGTTAACTCAGAAAAATCAATTGGAGAAAAAGAGTCTAACTTAACATCAATTGTACTAAGAGTAGCTGTAGATAATATTACATCTGTGGGATGATTACTGGTAATTTTTTCTCTATTGATAAAAATTTTATTTGTGAAGAAGTTCATGAAGTCATTACTAGTTAACGTTAAAGGGATGGTTGGCTCAAAAGAGCTCTGACTTTTTGTCAGCCTGGCTACAGTGCTGAAGAGAAACTTGGGGTTGTTCTTATTTTCTTCAATCAGTGACGAATAGTAAGATATTCTGGCTTTGCGGAGGACTTTCTTATAAAGCAACAAACTATTTCTCCAGCCTAAATGATGATTCTCTAAATTTGTGACACGCCATTTCCTCTCCAGCTTACGAGTCATCTGCTTTAGGGTACGTGTTTGAGAATTATACCATGGCAGCCTTATGGTCCAAAAAATACGATAATTCCTCATGTTGTGTTTAATGATCATTTTCTGTAGAACTGAAGACTTGTGTGTCTGATAAACTCAGCAGAGCATAAATCACATTATTAATCTGAACTTTATTAAAATGCTTTCCGCTGATCTGCACTACCTCTTCCTCACTGTGACAAACACAAAAAAGACAACATAGTTAAATACTTGAAATACTTTAGCCTCTAGTGTGCATGTATATCATCAGCATATATATATATATATATATATATACATTTATATAAAAAGCCATCTGCTCAGCTTTGCTTGTCATGATTCAGAGGATCCTCCCACCATCCCAACTCTGAAAACTCTTAAAACTGGCCAAACTCCATCTGTGAGCACACGCTGACCATTAACATATGTTTAAATATCTGAGTTTTACAGACTTCAGGATGAAGTGTTGTGCTGTTGTTTCAGAGCAGATTTTTTTTAAAGTAACTGTGGTCCTGTGCAGATAGTTCATGAAAAGATGGCATATAGATTACTCATTTATGAAATCATTTAAGTGACTCATAAAATGCTAAAATTGTCAAAATATTAAGAGGACGCAAATGAAATGTTGTTTGTTAGGTTTATATTGTTGGATTATCATTTATGCTTAGAAATATAGACTCATATATGGTTAGAGGTATAAAATCGATTGCATAATTATGGAGGTCTGATCCTTAGCAGTCTGCAAAGACTCTGTGTGCCTTCCAGAGTGTTCTAGCATGCACACACATCCTAGGGTCATGAGAGAGGTCGTACCTTCTCTTTCTGATTTATACTATGGGAAGACACCTACTCTGTATCTGCTTAAGTATAAGAGCCCTTTGTTTAGGTGGACCGCTGGGCTCCTAGCACCAGCTTTGGGGAGTCACAGGGTCATATCTTGACACACACGCCCATATACATACACACACACACACGCATATCTACACATACACACAAACGGTACTTTGTTCACATGCCTATGTAAGACGTCAAATGTTAACGAGACTATGCATATTCATGTAATCACAATAAAGAGCAGTGCTACGGGGGAGCTAACTGAGAGTGACTGAGGTTCAAGCATCAGGAACAGCACTCGTCACGGTTCTCTCCCTCGTGCACGAGCAACACAAAGAGCTCTAGTGACTTGCGTCTTGCTTTTGACATTGTAGTAGAATTGTCTTGGCGTTCCAGCAATAGGTTTATGCTAGATGAACCTATCATTGTTTCTTACAAATTTAACAAATTTTTATTACACCAGCAAGTCTGGCTCCTGTGTCTCATGCACATCCAAGGTGATATGACACATGCATTTGAAATCCAGATCAGAAGCCAAAAACTAGCAACAAGAAAAAGCCCACCTCCACTCGGGCGATCAGAAATCAAGATGCAGGCAACGACTGGAAGCACAATAACTGGAGACACATCCAGTTCCTCCCAGCAGGACATGAAACACCTCACTAACCCACATAGAAAACAGGTCTTCCTTGGATCCGGCATCAAGCTGGCACTTCTGACTGACCAGTGTCATGGCAGGGTGTATGTCAACCAGATGTGGGCCAGGTCTGGCAATGATGGCAATATTTATGTTCCTATTTTCCTATTTTAGTTAGGAGACCCAAATGCCATGTTGTAATACTATACTGCTATAGTAGCTAACGTTTCAAATGCAGGTTTGACGGGTTTGCCGCAGAGTGGCTGTAGCTCAGGAGGTAGAGCAGTTTACCTACTGATCAGAAGGTTAGTGGTTTGATCCCTGCCTCCTCCAGTTTGTATGTCAAGAGTGTGAATGTGAATGAATGCAGTTAGGAAGCATGTAGTTTAGAGAAAGTGTGTGACTGCGGCATGTTGTATAGAGCTCTTTGAGTAATCTGACAGAGTGAAAAAGCACTATAAAAGAATCAGTCCATTGACTGTCTGACCGGAGTTTTGTCATGTTACTTTTGCACTATTACGTTTGGGCACATGTTGTTATTACATGGCTTGATTAAAGTACACATTAGGCTGACATGTGGGGCCAGAGCTGAAACTGTTCTGGGCCAGCACAGGGCCAGCAGTTTGTCTGCAACTGGCCCGTCGCTGCACGCAACTTACACATGGCCCACATACCGCAAAGAATGACGACCCTTTGGTGGCCCAGACCAGGTTTGCCAGAGGTGATCCGCAGATGGGCCAGCACAGGACCACCAGTATGTCTGCAACTGTCTTTGTGCTGGCCCATATGTGGGCCACCTCTTGCAAACCAGATCTGGGCCACCAAAGGGATGTCATTCTTTGTGAGCCATTTGTAAGCACATTGTGTGGGCCAGATCCGGGCCATACCAATTTTGCTATCTGGGAAGGAGGTGTCCAGCAAGTCAACCGGCTCTGACAGAGCTCTTCACCTGGCCTTTGAGGATGAGCCAGGACACCTTTTAGAGGATTCTTTTCTGGCCCTTGTATCCTCACAGCTGTATGACCACAGCTCATGGTCACATTAGAGGTCTGAAGGAAGCAGAAAACCTGGCATAGCCCTGACTCCATTCCAAATTTACTCTACTTAAGCGCTGCTAGCTTGAGCATAAAAAATAATATTTTATTTGCTGTGCAGTAAAGATCCTTGAACTGTGTTTCAGTGGAGAAAAGTAAAACTCCACAGGGCGCAATTCAATTCATTCATGCACACTCCACCCTGGGTGAAGCTGGGCGAAGTGCAAAGACATGCAGTTAGTGGGGGTAGGTTAACTGCAAACTCTAAATTGTCCATAGGTGGGAATGTTTGCCAGTTGTCAGAACATGCAAAACAGTGCAAAAGTAACATGACAAAACTCTGTTCAGACAGTGAATGGATTGACTCTTATATAACACTTTCCTAGGTACCTAGATTACTTAAAGTACTCTATACAACATTCAGACACTTTCTCCTAACTGTGTGCTTCCCACACATTCACACTCTTGACATGCAGACTGGAGGAACCAGGGATCGAACCGCTAACCTTCCAATTAGCACGTGACCTGCTCTACCTCCTGAGCTACAGCCACCCAGTGGTAAACTGTAAACCATCGCTAGGTTTTGGATAAAGTATACATTCACAAACCTGTCAAACCTGCATTTGAAACGCTGGCTACTATAGCAGTATAGTATTGCAACATGGCATTTGGGTCTCCTAACTAAAGTAGGAAAATAGGAACATAAATAGTGCCATCATGGCCAGACCTGGCCCACATCTGGTTGACATACACCCTGCCATGACACCGGTCAGTCAGAAGTGCCAGCTTGATGCCAGATCCAGGGAAGACCTGTTTTCTATGAACCTCGGCCACATGACCCAAACCACAATCGAGCCAGATATGGCATGCCATCACATAGACAGTGTCATCTATGCCAGGCCTACCTGGGCCATATCAGGATGACATACGTCTTATCATGCCAGAAGTCAGCCAGCAGTGCTGGCTTGATACCAGATCCGGGCCAGACCTCCTTGCTATGTGGGAATGGGCAGTGAGGTCAGTTAGGGGCAGCTTCACAAAGTCTTACAATGCTTCTAAATAAGAATACTTTTCAAAAGGTGTTCGAATTCACTGAGAAGGCTCGTCTAGCACAGCGTGAAAAGTCTAAGGCTACATCCACATTAATGCGTTTTCGTTTGAAAACGCATTGTTTTCTCTCCATTTTGGCCTCCTGTCCACACTGAGACGATGCTTTCCCCAAGGAAAAACGCATGGTTTTGAAAATGCTCTTGAAAACGCATACATTTCAAAACAAAGCTGTCCCGTCGCAGTGTGGACACTCGAAAACGCAGACTTTCTAAAACGATGATGCATTTCAGTCATGTGAAGCGGTCATGTGACCAATTAACCCTCTCAAGGCAGGCGTTGCCGATTTGCAACAGTTAAAAATTAACAACCTGATTACCCCACATACATATTTTATGAGTTTTTTTTACTCAGAAGTACCACTGCAGGACTTGGTTGTGCATTAGCAACAAAAAGTTTAATTTGAGCCTGAGAGGGTTAAACAAAGATAGCGGAGGGTATTATACAGCAGTTGTTTTGTTTGCTTTCAATTATGACAGCCCTGTTAAAGATTAATATCAGTTTGTACATGTTCCTTTTCTTCAAATCATTTAATTCTCACGCGCTTTGGCAACTTTGTACTTTTGTGTTACTTGCAGCAACAACTCCACCTCATTGTTTTTCCATTTAAAAAACTTGGTGCTTTTCCCCAACCTTTTGCTGCGACGTTTCAACGAGCCGTAAAGTAAATAAATGGCAGACAGAAATGAGGCAGGCCAAATCTTCTTGTTCTTCTTGCATGCGCAGTACTGGAACGTAAGCATTTTCAGCCGTTTCAATGTGGACGGACAACTCTGAAAACGACTGAAAACGCTAGTGTGGACGCGGAGCATTTTCAGACGAAAACGCTGTTTTCAAATCTATCTATAGTGTGGACATAGTCTAAGACCAGGCAACAAAGAAAGTTTGACTTGCTGAGCATCAGAAACACAAGCAAAATACAGAGAGTGTTCTCAGCGGCCAGAAGAAAGATGGATGCCACACAGAGAAGTGTGGACAAGTGGGTGAAAAATATGTCTGACAGACAACTCACCCAAGCAGAGACAAATCCCGCTAGTGGACTGATCACAGCCACAGAAACATTAATTCGAAACAACATTGCAGACGTGGAAGCAGAGCAACTACGGACAAAGGTTTTGGCCTGTCTCAGCAATGCAAAGCCCCCAGTATCAATACAGTCATCCCACATAAACTCACTCACAAGCTGGCAACACTCAGCCTACACCCCACCTTTTGTGACTGGCTACAGGACTTTTTGACTGGCAGGCCCCAGTCCGTCAAGATCGGCAACAGGACTTCAGCCAGCATTATTACAAACACTGGCGTTCCACAGGGTTGGTCCTCAGTCCCATGTTCTACATCCTGTACACCCACAACTGTGTCGCCTCCAATAGGGATAACACCGTACTGAAGTTCGCGGACAACACAGCAGGGATTGGTTGCATCACTGGAGGGGACGAAGTGGCTTATAGGAGAGAGGTGGCCGGTCTGGTGTCATGGTGTGAGGACAACAACCTCACCCTCAACACTGATAAAAGAAAAGAGATGATAGTGGACACAAGACCTCACCAGCCGCTGTTTATCCGGGGCTTTGAGGTGGAGAGGGTGAGCAGCTTTACATGCCTGGGCGTCTACATCACTGAGGACCTCACCTGGACACTGAACACCACACAGCTGGTCAAGAAGGCTCAGCAGCGGCTGTATTTCTTGAGGAAGCTGAGGAAATTTGGTATGTTGGCCAAGATCCTCAGCAGGTTCTACAGCTTCATTGTGGAGAGCACACTGACCAGCTGCATCAGTGCATGGTATGGCAGCACTACTGCTATGGACTGCAAACGCCTGCAGAGAGTGATAACAACCGCGGAGAAGGTCACCCCGCTGCCCTCTCTGCAGAGCATATACCATCGCAGAGTCCAGAGGAGAGCTGACTCTCACCCCAACCGGTCGCAGCAGATAGCCACCGCTCCCTGAGCCTGGTTTTGCCAGAGGTTTCTTCCTGTTAAAAGGGAGTTTTTCCTTCCCACTGTCGCCAAAGTGCTTGCTCATAGGGGGTCATATGATTGTTGGGTTTTTCTCTGTATCTATGAAGCGCCTTGAGGCGACTTTTGTTGTGATTTGGCGCTATATAAATAAAATTGAATTGAACTCCATCCTCAAAGACCCCACACACCCCGAACACGGACTGTTCACACTTCTAAACCTTTGTCCTGAGGGCAGAAGTGTCCAGAACATCCCGACTGAACAACTCCTTCTTCGCCACTGCTATCAGACTCTTGAACAACTGACCTATTTTAACAGTAAAAATAACCTTTGCACATCACATCATCTTACATATCAAACCAGCATATTAAGCTCATAGCTCTTTTGCATATAAATCTATTTATCTGTTTCAATTTTTGTTGTATGTATTTATTCATACTGTTTATATTTTATTTGTTCTAGTTCTATTTGTACATATTAACAGGCATCTGTGTGTGGACAGCAGAGAAAGAATTTCATTGCATAGAGAAATGCTTTTCTTTGTACACATGACAATAAACGTTTTGAATTTTGAATCTATTAATGTGCAAATGTACTGTTTATAAGGTTGGGGAAACCTGCAGAACTCACTTGGATGAGTGACTAAACGTTTCTCCCACTAAAAACGTCCAGATGAACAGAATCAACCTTTTGGGACTTCCTTACCTTGATGATTGAGCATGCATCAAAAGATCAGACAGAATATTTACAGACTACAGGTCACTTAAAATGAACATTTGGCACAAGCAGCTCACAGAGATAATTCCAGGTGGAGGAAACACCCAGTTTCAGTTTGAGTGCAAGCTTTAGGGATAGACAGAAGGAATAACTCTTGAGGTTAATGAAGCCAACTTTTGGGTTGGCACTTTTTGGATGTTGGTGTATGTGAAATGGGAGGGTCTTTAAATGAAAATTACTAACATTGACTTTTGAGAGAGAGAATAAAGCTTTTTTTTTTTATCATGCTGGTTGTTAAAAAAGCCTAAATTGGCCCAAGAATGGAGCAGCTACTGCTTTCTGTATTGCCTTTTACCTGTAAGTAAAAAAGAGGCCACACCCCTAATAATGCAAAAGGGGAATTTTAAAAACATCCTTCCTCATACAGGTGTTATGAAAGGGGAAATTATCTATAGAAACTAAAACAGTTTGTGTATCAGGCTGTAAATACGTTTATTTTTACATGGGAGTCTATCCGTTTTTTAAGTGATGACGTATGAATCCTGCTTCCGAGTCCAGACTACTCTACGTTTATTAAGGCTGTTGTGTTTTTAACATGTTTTAATGATTTGTATCTTGAAGTCAGTAATCACTGTTTACCTTTCTCGGGTTTTATTACCACTATTCATTTTAAAGCTCAGTTTTTAAACCCTTACGATGTAACTACATCCCAGCCCATGCAGAAGTATATTAATGGCTAACCTCGTATTGTGGATGAATTATCTCAGTTGTTTCTCCTGACTGAAGTTTGGTCTCTTTACAGCATCCTGCCATGTGAATGCATTTGTCCCTAACCATTGGGAACACTCACGTTAACTTTTATCGAGTGGAAAAAAGTTAGCGTTCATCCTCCAGCTTCGGTCTGTTTATATTATGCTAACATAGCTGTGTAGCTAGCCACCGCATAGCACATCATTATATACCAGCTAGTGCAGCTTCAGTAACCCTACTAACGTCACTGCTGTTTAGTTTTCTGTCTTCATTTATGTCTGAAGTGATAACAGAGCTGTACGTTTTAATCTTACAGAAATCCCTCAGTCAGAACATGGTATATCATCTTTAGATGGAAACTAGTGAGCTAACGTCCTGCTAAATTCTAACTCCGTTAAATTTCAGAAATTCTGTTTTCATGGATGCTTGGATGTTAAACTTTACTGTTACACCTGGTAGAGCAGCCACACCGATCATTTAAACAGTCAAGAATTTATACAGTGATCTCACTCTCAGTGATGCTGCAGTGTTCGTTTGATTTAGGGACCTGAAGCAAAGTTTGGACCCAGAAACAGCTAATGACTTCGTGTGAATTTTAAAAAGACTGGAAAAAGAAAGTCTTTCTGTTATCTGGAGTTTCTCAGCAGGATGTAAACCCACTACAGTGTCAGTGCTCACACTTTAAGCACTCTGATCCTTCAACAAAGAGAAAAAAACCTCAGATGCAGCAGGTTACTTCAACCATCTCAAACTAAACTCTTCATCTGTTCCAGTCTTCCTGTGTGATCGAGTAGTAATGATACGGTGTCCATGATAATACTAACAAAAAGGTAGTAATGCTCTCTCAGATCAGCTGACAGTTTGAACAGCACCATGAAAACTGCTAAACGAAATCACGAAATCGGCCGACTTGAGAGACGATGCAGATCGAAGGTTCAAAGACAGGTTTTGATTAGTTTAGATTACATTTTAAAGATTGAGGACGTCCAC
This sequence comes from Maylandia zebra, assembly GCF_041146795.1. NCBI lineage: Eukaryota > Metazoa > Chordata > Actinopteri > Cichliformes > Cichlidae > Maylandia > Maylandia zebra. The sequence continues at coordinate 24,066,927 of NC_135168.1, read as the reverse complement.
GTGGAGCCTCATCCATAGAAATGCTGCTGTGATAAATGCCTTTTAGTACCAGACATTAAGAAATGATGGTGGAAATGATGAAGCGAGCTGTTTCATGCCACATTTCAGACAAAAACAATGCACATTTTTTAACTGGAGTGATGACTGCTTCTGGTTTTTTGCACCAAGGGAGAAAAATGTGACACTGGAGATTTAACTGAGCTCAGGCCTGAAAGAACAGTCCATCAACACGACATCAGAGCCGTACAAACGCAGCAGGACATGTGGCCACAAGCAAAAAGTTCAGTGTTAGACTGTTACTGCAAAAGTAATCTAATTACTTTCTGCAATGACTAAGTAAAGTATGCATTACTTTCTTCATAATTTATTTTTCTGGAGGTTAAACAGCGGCGCGGCGCAGTTTGTGTAAAATGTGTTGATCTCCAGCACCCTGACCTGTGCTGCGTATTGCTGTGAGGAGAGACTACGAGCAGGTGCAGCAAGTCTGAAACCCTGATGAATTGATTTTCCTGCCTGGACTAATTCTCCTGAGGTCTTGCTGGACGTCATGCATCACCAGAATGTGAAAACTGCCAAATAACTCATGGGGAAATATGTGAGTATTGAAAAGTGCAGTGAAGGAGTGTGAGTGCTTTATCAGAACCTGTGATGATGATGTGTTTGATGAGCAGGAGGTGCTCAGGTGCTTCTGAAGTGTGTGTCGCTGTCAGAGTTTTACTCATCGATCACAGTGAGTCAGCTGTCAGGCTGCCAGCGCTTCGTTTTTCTCACACCTCAAACGTGTCGGGGAGTCTCGGAGAGTTTGATCCTCTGCACGAGCCAACAGCTCATCAGTGCCTGAGAGCCAAACTTCAGACTCTTCAAGACTTTCACAACAAAAGAGCTATTAAAGGAACTCATCAACCTGTCAGGCTGATGTTAGAGTGGCTTCTGTGAGGACTCTGGGGTACCACATACTCTTTTTATTTCTCTAAATATTCTTGCAGGTCTATTACAATAACCAAGTAACTGCACGATTATGACTGTTTTATGGTTTTTATAAGATTTCTCAGTTAGGATATCATCAAAATATCACGCAAACATACTGAAATACACAAACATGAAAGCATGTCTGAGCCATCGCCCTCAGAAAAATGGACCAATGGATCAATCCACTCATTTTTAACTCCCAAATGATTAAATTCCTATGTGCTCACAGACAAACACAGGAGCAAAGAGAAGTGCTTTCATCTCATCATTGGATCCATCAGCCAATTAAACTTTATTAGCTTTTCATGCAGGTTATAGGCGCTTCACAGGTGACTGAAATATCTAATAAAACAGAACAAAGGACACAAAAAGATGATTTTAAATCAAAAGAAATACATGCAAAATGCAAAGCTAGAGTTTATTTATCTTGGAAAACTTGGAAAATGCCTGCAGCACAAAAATATAAAACAACCAACTTGCAAAGAAAAGTAGTATTATTCAAGCAGAAAAGAGTTCAATAAATGAAATCAATAAAATTGAACAGAAATAAAACGATTCATGCTGGGGACTCTTAGAGAGACATTCACTGATGTAACCGAACATCTGGTCACATCTGTTCTGGAATCACAAAGTTCCAAAAACTCAAAGAAATCCTGCTGACGAGCATCTACCGGGAGGTCAAGTGTACCTGCTTTCCTGAGCTTCCTGTTCCTGAACACGGAGACGATGACCAGCAGGTTCCCGATAACATCCACCACGATGGTCGCGATGAGGACGCCGGCCAGCAGGGTGGCCACCCAGGGCACGGCGTGGTGCTGCGGGGCCTCTCCTCCCGCGGCCGGCGTGGAGTTGCGGGGCCCCAGGGTGCCCGTCGCCGCGGTGGGCTCCCGGTCCTTCAGGGGCATCAGCTGCGGGAGGTGCCGGGGGTCGACGAGTCGCATCGGGTCCATTCAGCGTCACGCGAGGGGGTCAGAGCTGCGCGCGACGCCGCCTTCGGGCGTGCGGTTGTCCGGGTGAAGCATGCCGACGCGTCTGCGCAGGACTTTTCCCGCCTCACGGTTCAGTTACAGTCACAGCTCCGCGCCGCTGTTGTCACACTCACGTGCGCACAGACGCCTCTGTCCGCGCGCAGCAATTCCGCGCGCTTATAGCGCCCAGCCTGCCCGCAGCCGCTCTACGTCTCCGTCTGAGGAGAGGAAGACAACTCTAGCACTGTCTCCTCTGCTCCTCCCTCCCCTCTCTCTTCTTCTTTTACTATTTCACATCTCTTCTTCCCCTCTTTCCTCCCTCTTCCCCTGCCTCCTCTCCTTCCTCTCCTGCTGCATCTCCATCTTCTCCTCTGTTGTGCTGTTTGAACCATTCTAATGGTTAATGTTCTAAATGATAACAAATGCCCATTCTATTATTTTCTATTGTACTGTATTGTGAGAAAGAGGAAATAAATCAGGAAGGTAGAAGAAGTGTGGTTAATGCTCTTGAAGTGGAATATTTGAACCCTGACCCCGTGATCTCTCTCCTTACTAAACCCAGATGCTTCCAAAATCTCAAAGTTTGTGGCAGGAAGCCCCGAGGGCAAATTTCTCCCATTGGCACAAGAAAACATAAATCCCTTAACCCCCCCCCTCACTCACACACACACACACACACACACACACACACACACACACACACACACACACACACACACACTCACCACCACCACCACAGATCCACGAAAAGGACTCATGTAAGGAGGTGCTCCAACAGGTCATTTACAACAGCACTCATCTCTGAGTCTGAGCACAACTTTTCGTATCTTAAATTCACAAAGTGACCCATTTTACTCTGAGCTGATTTTTGTTCTTCCAGGGAGTGTAGAGAGGTGAATATCCAGGCCACAGACAGGAGGAGAAAGACGGCATGAGTAACATTAGTGGCCCACAGATGGGCGAAGGTTTTCACGATCTGCGGGACTAATGCAGTGTTTTACTTAATCACCTACAGATTTGACTGAACTAATCATCTTAGACATGGGAACAATGATGGAATCACCTCGCTTCACAGAGATGAGACCAAAAATGAAATCATGTTTTTTCAGATGAAGTGGAAGAAAAAAGATGGACTCATTAAAAACACATCAGCTGCTGCCGTGCTGCACCTGCTCTGTGGCCAAATTCATTGTCATCCGGCTTCTTACATGAGCAGGAAATGTGCTTCTCATCTTCAGTCATTTTTTTAAATATAAATTTTATTGCTTTTTGCAACAACATACAAAGGTTTGTTTTCCCAATAATATGCTGCTGTAATAGGAACCCTTTTCCCCCACCCCCCACCCTGCTCTCTTCCAAACCTACAACAAAATAAAAATAAAAAAACCCCCACATAGAATATGTATACATTTGTACAATATGTGGCATTTATACATATTCAAGGAAACAAAAAAGAAAGGAGAGAAAAAAAAAGTAGACAATAGAAATAGCTAGCACATACTAAACAATTTTCTCCTCATCCACACTCCTGCAGGAGTTGTCCGATGTTCACTTCTTTTATAAAGTTTTTAAATGGCTTCCAAATTTCATCAAAATATGTTAACTTGTTTTTGAGAAAGTACGTTATCGTTTCCATTGCCATACACTGTGCCAAAGAATTTATCCAAGCACCAATAGCAGGAGGATCTGATGTTTTCCAATTTAATGCAATCATACGTTTTGCCTGTAATGTACATTAATCCATAAACTTAATTTGATGGGCTCTTAGTTTAAGATTTTTAGAATACACTTGTAATAGCAACATTTCTACATCTAAAGCAATCTTTTTATTCAAAATTTGGTTTATTTTGTTCATCACCTCCTGCCAAAATGCACGGACAATTCTGCATTCCCATATACAGTGGAAAAATGTTCCACGGGCTTCTCCACATTTAAAACATGTATCTGGAATTCTGTTATTATATTTATTCAATTTCACTGGTGTTACATATGTTTGCATGATCCAATTGTATTGTAATAACTTTAAGTTATTATTAATTGATTGTTTTTGTGATTTTAAGCAAATTAACTTCCATGTCTCCTCAGAAATATTAATATTTAGGTCCTTTCTCCCAGCTTCTAACTTAGAAACTGATGTATCTGGAGAGGCAGAGACAATCCAGTTATAAAATGTTGAAATTAAACCTTTATTACCACCTTTTTTCACCATTAACTCCTCTAACTTACTTAACTGGGGAATGTTGAGAGACTGATTTTGCATGGAAGAAATGAAGCTTCTAATTTGTAAATACTTAAAAAAGTGTTTTTGGGGGATTTGAAATTTTGAGACTAAATCCTCAAATGAAACCATTACTCCATCACAAAACAGATCACCCACTTTCTTAACACCTTTTTCTGCCCAACCCTGGAACCCTGCGTCCAGATTTCCTGGTACAAATAAGGCATTTCCCCAAATAGGACTAAACTGAGAGAGATTATTCTTAATATTCATCATTTCTTTAATTGTAAACCAAACTTCAATCATATTTTGGACTATAGGATTATTTGTTTCTTTCTTTAACTGTTTTGGCTTTGCAGAGTATAAGTACAAATTTAATGGCATTTTAAGAGAATTTGCTTCCATCCCCACCAAAATAAAACATTATTGTCCTTAATTGAATAGCCAGATAGTACCAGTAAAAATTGGGGCATTTCAACCCCCCTGTATCAAAGGGAAGATACAACAAAGACAAGCGAATGCGGGGATGCTTCTTGTTCCAGATAAACTCTCTGACTAATGATGCTAATTTAGTAAACAATCCAGCAGGAGGAGCCAGTGGGACATTTTGAAACATATACAACAGTTTAGGTAATACATTCATTTTAAGAACACTTATCCTTCCAATAATAGATAGTGGTAAACTTATCCAACGCTCCAAATCTTTGGAAATTTTCTGTAGAATTATATTATAGTTAAGTACCACCACATCTTTTAATGAAGGAACTATTTTAATGCCTAGATAAGTGAGTTCAGAATTAACAGTAAAGCCAGATATATTCTGACTTACATTTTGATTATACCCTTGTTTAAGTAACATTAATGATGATTTTGTTACATTTACTTTATACCCTGAGAAGGCCCCAAACTGGTCTATTAAATCCTTTATAGCAGGCACAGAAATTTTTAGTTGCTTTAAAAATAATATGACATCATCAGCAAATAAAGCAATTCTATGCTCCTTTCTACCAATCCTAACACCTTGTATTTGTCCGCTGGTTCTAACAGCTATTGCCAGCGGTTCAATAGCTAAAAGGAATAAAAGTGGAGATAAAGGTGAACCCTGCGGGCACCCTCTTTTAATGTCAAATGGTTCAGAAATGATCTCATTTGTCTTAACCTGAGCCACAGATTGACAGTGTAGTAGCTTAATCCAATGCAGAAATAAATTACCAAACCCAAATCTAACAATGACATCAAAGAGATATGACCGTTCAATTCTATCAAAGGCCTTCTCCGCGTCAAGCGAAAGAATGGCTGTATCTTCCTGTTCACTTTGATTATGAAGAATGTTGAGGACTCGTCTTACATTATGAAAACCCTGTCTATGTTTAACAAATCCATTTTGATCATCTCCTATAATAACTGGAAGAATACTTTTTAATCTTTTGGCAAGAATTTTACAAATAATTTTAGTGTCTGTGTTAATTAAGCTTATAGGACACATATTTTCACACTTGTTATTTAGTTTTCCAGGTTTAGGAAGCAATATTATCAGGGATTCCCTTAATGAGTCAGTAAGATTACCAGTATTAAAACATTCTATATACATGTCTAAGAGGGGCTGTGCTAATTTATCTTTGAAGTATTTATAAAGGTCAATTGGCAATCCGTCTGGGCCAGCTGTTTTACCAGCATTTAGAGAGTTTATAGACTCTATAATTTCATATATACTAATTTGCCTGTCAACATTTTCTTTGTCTTTGTCTGAAATTTTTGGTATATCAAGTTTATCTAGAAATAAAGATTGAATTCTAGTTGCATTGTTGAATTCAGAGTTATATAATGTTTCATAAAACATTTTAAATGCATTATTTATCTCTAATGGGTCTACTATGATATTTCCATTTGAAGTTTCAAGTTTTGTAATTGCCTTTTCAGATTCCTGCTTTTTTATACGCCAAGCCAGGAGTTTGCTGGGTTTTTCACCTTGGTCATAGAATTGTTGCTTTAATCTCAATAAATTTGCAGCTGCTTTTTCACTTGTCATTTCATTATATTGCGTTCTCAATAGTAATAATTCTTTTACAATGTGCTCATTATTTTTGACCTGATTGAAAGCTGATCTCTTCTAACATTTTTATTTTTTCTTCCAGATATTTTATCCTTTGGTTTCTTTCTCTTGTTTTCTTACTAGAATAGCTTATAATTTGCCCTCTTAAGTATGCCTTAAAGGCTTCCCATCTCACACTTGCCGATGTTTGATCTGAATTGTGCTCAAAATATTCATTAATTTGCTTGCCTAAATACTCAGGAAACTGTTTGTCCTGCATCCACTTCAATTGAAACCTCCATTCAATTAGAGTTTTAATCAGTTTTGGCTCTATGAAAGTCAAAATAACGGCTGCATGGTCAGATATTATTATTTCCTTATACTGGCAATCTTTTATATAATGAGCCAGCTCAGTTGATACCAAAAAGTAATCTATTCTTTGTGTGTACCTGACCGGCAAGAATATAGTAAATTAGTTGGATTTTGATCTCGCCATATATCAATTAAATTTAACTCCTTCATAAATTGTCTGATCACCTTTCGTGTTCTATTATGAGTATTACCCATGCCTGAAGATTTATCCTTCTGTGGGTTCAAAGCACAATTTAAGTCCCCAGCAATTATACATTTACCTTGCAAGTCTGAAATTTTAAGAAATAAATTGCTATAAAAGTTTGGATTATCTTCATTTGGGCCATAAATATTAATTAAATTTAGTCTAGTAGATAGTAGATTACCTTGTAGTATTAGAAAACGTCCATTACAATCCTTAAGCACATGCTCAACGTGAAAAGGTATAGATTTGTGATTCATTATCATGACGCCCCTGGAATTGGAGGAGTAAGGCGCTGAAAAGATTTGACCTGGCCATCTACGTTTCATTCTATTTGTCTCACTGCCTAGCAGATGAGTTTCTTGTAGGAACACAATTTTGGCTTTTAATTTCTTAATCCTACCAATGACTTGTTTTATTTTTACTAACTTACGCAGACCTCTGCAGTTCCAAGAAACACAGTCAATCAAGACTTCTGCCATATATATTCATTTATGTTAAAACTGTACTATTAAATAAATACACACATATATATACACAAAAGAAAAGTATTGTACCATGTTGAGAATTTACCGATTTGAGAGAGCAACCCTTCCCACACCCCAGCCTGTGTAAGAACATACAGGCATCCCTTAACCCCAAAACTACTTCCGCCCTCTTCTTGGAGCATGTCCACCCTACACCGAGGAACTATTCACCCGCGTTTAGCAACAGTTGTTAAAGTAATTACAATTGATTAAAAGAATTTAACTAAAGAAAAAAAAAGATAATAACAATAGAAATAAATCCACCTTGTCAAGTTTTTACTCTCACACATTTGACACAATAAGTGAAATTACTAGTAACTCTTATTAAGAGAACAAAACAACCAATGTCTAACCCAGCATTGTATAACAACCCTTTGGCAATATAATAAATTGTTCTGTCCATTATGGTTCGTAAATACAGTTAGAACAGAGTTAGTAATCTACCATCATATACCTTATCAAACATCTTGTACTTGATTGAGGCTCTTAATGTAGGCGTCCACGTCCGCTGGTGTATCGAATACATGCGTACGTTCCTCGTTGGTCAAAAGCAGCCTCGCTGGATAAATGATCCGATGTTTCCACAATCCAATCTCCCGCAGCTTCTTCCTCACACCATCGTACTGACGCTGCTGTCTATATGTCTCTGCAGGCAGGTCCGGCAGGAAGGCTATCTTATTGTCCTTATACGTCAGTTCTTTTGTCGTCCTAGCGGCTTTCATGATGCCTTCTCGATCTCTGTAACTTAAGCACTTAATTATAAAAGTTCTCGATCGGTTTGCAATGGAGCTTTGCCTTGTGATTATCCCGTGCGCTCTCTCCAGGACAGGAGGGGGGATTTTCAAAATGTCCGATATAAACTTCTCCATGAAAGTACGTGGATCTGTACCTTCTTCTTTCTCAGGGATGCCGAGGATTCGGATGTTATTACGCCGACCTCTTCCTTCCAAATCTTCCACCTTTTTAGATAGAAATTTGGCTTGTCTTTCAAGGCATTCCATATCATTTTTCAATAAGGTGATTTCGTCCTCCGCGTTGGAGATTCTTTTTTCAGCCTCGTCCACATTTTTGTATATCAGCTTGAACAGCTCCTATTGCTGACATAATACCACCCATTTCAGTATGGAACTCTTGCTTGAACAATCGAATAGCGTTTAAAAGGTCCAAGGTAGAAGGCATTTCTGGCATTTTCTTGTTCGTGTTCATGCATAGCGTCTTTCTGCCCTTCCTCCACCCCGCTTTCGTCTTGTGCCTCAGACGTAGTTTTTTGTTTGTCCTTGTTCAGTTTTTTAGGCATGTTAGCGTTCTCATATGTTCCCAAACGAACTATGTCAAAATGTAAGTTCTATTTTGGATTTACAGAGAGTATTTAACGAAAAAGACAACTGAGCTCGCGAAGCACGGGTCTCCTCACTTTGCCGCCATTACCGGAAGTCATCTTCAGTCATCTTTGTTTGTTTGGAAAGACGTCAGAGAAAAATTCCAGCGTCATGCGGTCGATTGCTCGTCTTTAGCGTCGTGCTGGTTTGTTTTTGTCTTTTCTGTGTTTGAGTCATCCACTTTCAGACAGTTGTGTCTCAAACACCGGTTCCTGCTCTGTCCCGTCTGTGTTTCCTTTGTTTCTACTACATTTTGTATTCTAAGCTATACTGATTGGAGTTTCTGTCCTGATGTTCTGACCTCTTACACCGTCTCCACGTAAGCTTCCTATTTTGGTTGCACTTGCTCCAAATTTGAGAAAAGTTGGCTGAGCGGGTGCTCTGTCAGGTTTCCTTCTACAGACAGACTTATTTTGCATATTTAGATTTGTGTAGGTTTTGAAAGGTGAGTCCATCATTTTTTCTTGATATGGCAAATACTGTGTCGTTCAGTAATGTAATAAAACATGTTTGGTGTGTTTAATGAGGCCAGGATGCTCGGCTGTTAAACACACATAGTTTGTGCCGTATCTGTCATATCTCCATATGCTGAATAAGAAGGGGAACGAATAGCAGAGGGGAGATGAACATGACTCCTTTAAATGTGCTGAGTGATGTTTGATTTTTAAAAATCCTTTAGCAAAGAATGCCCACATTATAAGTTAGAAATCTCACAAAGAAATGACAGAGTGGGTGAAGCTCCGTGTCATGGCGGTGCTTCACGTCCTGTAACTTCCTGTAAGCTGTCACAGTCGCCAAAATGAACAAAGAGTTCCAAATTTAACTTTGGAGTATAAAAGGAGATTTGGGGTGACAGCTGTTTGTGAAACATGTAGCTACAGGCCTCATTTCCTGATTTTGATGAAAAATCTGCTGCTGAGCTTCTGAAGTACCAAAATATTCTCTATATTTTTATCTTCATGCAGAAGATTAGAATGCATTCCCATCCATAATTATCCTGCGTTCACAAGATAAAAATAATTTGTCTTCCTTAGAGGGTTTGGTATGCTCACACATCATCCCGCTGCTGCTGCTAAGGCCAAACATGGATGAAAACTGGATTACTCAGATCTATGTTCCATCCCTGGTCACTCCATCTAAAATCAGTCCAACCTGACCACCTCAGAATCCGCTGATTTCTTTGTTATACAGTCTCTCCACCAAATCCTCCCGTTAACAATTAAAAAATTCAGAGGCAGAGGGAATCATGTCTGGACGATGTAAAAACTTTAACAGAGCTTAAATGTTTCTCACTCCCAAAGATTTCATGTAGATATCTTGTGAAATCCTCATGAAGATCTGAGGGAAGAAACAGTGAAACTGGAGCCATGCCTGTGCACTTCAACAGCCTCTGAAAGCATTCACAGTATGAAGGCAAAAAAATGTACGTGGCTTCTTTAACAAAATGATCCGTGTGAGCGCCACGTGCTCCAGTCAGAGATGTTATGAGCAGAGATGGTCAGTAACGTGTTACTTGTAATGCGTTACTGTAATCCGATTACTTTTTTCAAGTAATGAGTAAAGTAAGGGATTACTATTGCAAAAACGGTAATTAGATTACTGTTACTTTCCCGTAGGAACGCTGCTTTACTAAAACCGTGATTTTTTTGCGAGAATGTCTCATTAACGTCGCACGTTCGTGACAACAGCTGTGTGCAGATCATCAATGGATAATATATCGAGTGCGGGAGAGAGTTTGAGCGTGCAGCGTTTAAAGTGTGGAAGTACTGACCTTACTTTGAGTTTGATTCCATAAAAAGTGACAAAAACATTAGTGTCCGTTGTGCGTGGGAAGAAAACGTAGCACAGAGTGCGCTACCACGTAACGGGAAATTCACAGAGAAACTCATGGATTCTTCAACTCACCGCTGCGGCACATCTGCACCAGGGTAAACCTCTGCCTACCCCACTCCTGCTTTACAGGTGAAAATAGAGCAACAGGACCGCTAGTCTTTGATTTTATTTATTTTCTGCTGTGGTTTACTTGCATCTATTTGAAAGAGTGAGTGTAAACCAGGGGCGATTCTAGGATCAGAGCTTTGGGGGTGCTGAGCACCCAGAGAGCTGCCCATCCAGGCAAGGTAAACTTTCCTCGTCACGATGAGACTTCTTCCCTGTCTCTGTCAGTCCCTGCATCCTTAAATGTCTCCCGTTGTCCCGAGTTCCCTCTGACTGTCCCCTTGGTGCATTTAAACCCCTGGTCCTCCCTGTCCTCGTCCTCTGTTGTCTTCATCTCCATTATCAGTCATCATAATTTTACCATCTCTGTGCAAGTCTGCAAATTTCTTTATTAAATCATAAGATTCTTAAATTCATCAAGTCTCTCTGTGCCTGGGTCCTCGTCACAAAACATGACATCACTGTTTTGTACATTTTAACACAATTTAATCCCCACATTTGTGAAAGAAAAGCAAAACACTTTTTTGAAAAGTCTGTAACAAAACCATCAAATCTGAGCAAGGTTATTTAAATGCTGCAAAAGAAGAATGGATTGGAATTTTTAAAAAATACATATTCTAATAATGGATTGCATTCATATAGCGCTTTGCGGGGCCCTCAAAGTGCTTTACAATTCCACTATTCATTCACTCACTGGTGGAGGTAGCTACAGTTGGTGACAGAAGCAAGGCTGCCATATCGCGCCATCGGCCCCTCACCAGTAGGCGGCAGGTGAAGTGTCTTGCCCAAGGACACAACGACAGAGACTGTCCGAGCCAGGGCTCGAACCGACAAGCTTTCAGTTACAAGACAAACTGCCAACTCTTTGAGCCACGATCGCAGTTTCCTAACCTTAATTACTGCGGGATAATAATGAATGATGCTCACTGTGAGTAAAAAGTAAGCTGAGTGCATTTGTTTGGACAGAGATTCACTTTTAGTGTATTATAATACAATAGAGATACATAAAAATACACTCCAAAAATAGAAGAGTCCTTGAAATGTACAAAATATTATTAAAAAATGTAAAAAAACTGAGACACCTTAGCCTCTGGTACAATGTATACAATGTATGAAAAGATCTTTACTGCAGATACTAATATGGCTCTGCAGATTTTTTCTTGTCTTTTATCCTCTGCCGCCTCAGCTTGAGGTTGGCAAATCTGTCTATCACATTTTGGTGTTCAAGTCTCTCAAGCATTTCTTTCTCAACTGACATCACAGCCAGGTGCTGGAGTCTGCTTTGACCCATGGTCCTTCTCAGCCAGGTATGGAGCTGACTCAAGACACTAAAAGACCTCTCACAGCTCCAGCTGCTAACTGGGTTTGTTAGGGCAACCTGAATAACAGTTTTCAGTTCGGGGAAGATCTGATTATCCAGAAGATTGTACAATGTTAACATATCTGGAATGGCACCAGCCTCACTCTTGAGCTTCAAAAAGTCTCTGGCAACCGTGACTTCCACTGACTGAAGCTCAATATGGTAATGCAGTGCCAGGGCTGACAACCCAGTTTGTTTTGCAGACTGTGTATAGCAGCTTTAACATAGGGAGAACACAACTTCCAGATTGTACGAGTAAAATTAGTTTTTCTTTGCCAGTTTAACAGTTTCTGTTGTGCCTGTTAGTACTCCCTGTCTGTTTTCTTACCTGGTTCTTCCTGACCTTGTACTTTCTCCTCATGTTCTCCTCTTTCCTCTCTCCCTCTTTGGACTGACAATCATACACAAATAGATTGTATTCAATTAGATTAAAAAATACTATTAAGATCACTAATAAAAAAAAGTCCTCTCTCAGTTTACTTTTAACCAAAAGGCAAATAACCAAACCACATGTACATCTAATAAAGGATATAAATATTGAAACACTGATCCAACATTATCCTTTATTGATGGATCATTTGATTTTACACTTTTACCTGAATGTGGCTCCTTTTTTTGAAAAAACTACCTCATATCCATTATGAACCTGGCTGTCTCTCTATACACAAACAAACACACACACACAACAGGAGTTATAAGGTTAATGGGCATCCAGTCAGTTAGCTAGTTAGTACCTTGGGTTCAATATCGGCACATATGACAAAATAACCAGTTTCTCTCATTACATTTAAAACAGGACGGTGGTAACAACAGTAGGCTGCGGACAATGTTACGTTTTAGATTTTAAATAGGCTGCATACATTTAAATGGGAGCAACAGGACGGTCAAATGTTGCTGATTTTACTACAGAGCAGGACGGATTGTAGGGTAGCAAACACAGTCGGAAAACACGTTTTCAACACTGCAGGTTACCTGGTGTAATATTTTTCAGCTAAAAAGAAACATGGCCTGACTCCTACCTAACTATATAAAGAGTAACTGAAGGTTAAAGGCAGCTAACATGTCCTGTTTTAAGCCAGGCACTTACACCTCTGCTCCGCTGCGTCTCAGCCACCATCGCTCTGGCAGCAACGGCGCTAGAGCCCGAGCAGGGGAGAGCTGGAACAAACCACTTTGGGAGGGGGGAGGGGTTATCTATACTTTTGTTGTTAAAATGTTCCATCTCAATTACGTACTGGATGCTTTTTATATTTTTAGTAGTGTGTCCCACAAACAGCAAATATTGTCAAAAAAGTAAGAAATGTTTGGGGGTGCTTTGATTCATTTTTTTTAAAAAATGGGCTAAAATCGCCCCTGGTGTAAACACAAAAAATATATTTTATTTCATGTGCTGGAATGTGCAGAAAATAGGTTTAAATGTTAAACTAATTTCTTCCAGTCAAAGAATGTTGCATATAATTAAAATTTTGCTTGCTGCATAAAATTAAAATATTAAAACTAATAAAACAAGTTTTAAAAAGAGACTTTTCCATTTGATTACATTTTGTATGATGGATTATGCAGAAAAAGTAGAATTGGGCTCTCAGATCTATTGCTTTATCACCTATTCAGGTTGTAAATCGTGTTTTTAAAAAGTAACTAAGTAACTCAGTAATTAATTACTTTTGAAAATAAGTAATCAGTAAAGTAACAGGATTACTTTTTGGGGGAAGTAATCAGTAATTAGTTACTGATTACTTTCAAGTAACTTGACCAACACTGGTTATGAGTGATATAATTATTGTAGAGGTTGAGGGATTTATCACTGTTTCGCTGTTTATTTGCTCTGATTAGTTTGCCAAGCTCTGGACCGTCTTCTGTAACTGCTAACTATTGTGTAACTAATAGTCAAATGGCTAATGCTAACATGTGCACTGACCAGCTTAGCATTTATGTAACTGTTTGATACTTCAGTGTCATTGATAAAGGACATTTTCTTCCTCCTAAAAGGTTGTTCGGTGTTATGAGCGTTAACGACTTCAGCTGTTAGTGAGGGGAGGAGCTGTGTGTCTGTGTGAAGCTTTGCCTGTCATGGTACGGAGTTTGTGACTCAGTGTTTATGTTTCAGTTTATTATTATTCTGGGTTTTTGTGTTCTTTTTTCACGTTTCATGTTCCTATGTTCTGAGTCCCCCAGTCTGTGTTAAGTTTGTGTGTTGTGTCATTACGTGTATGTGTTTCCTGTTTTATTGTGAAGGTCTCGGTCTTATGTGAGTGTTTTCAGTTTGCCTCCCTGGTCTCGTCACGTTAATCACTCCCAGCTGTGTCCCTGTGTAATCTCCCTGTGTTTCTCTGAGTGTATTTAAATTGTGTCTTCTGTCTTAGTAGTTGCTGATTCGTCTGTGTTGTTCGGCTCAAAGAGACTGCTGTAATTAAAAGAACCCCTGGAAACAAGGTGCCTACCTGTGATAAGTGCAGTGTGATTTATCATAGATCCACATTCCTGAAACAAGAAAGCCTTTTGACTTGAAACGGTCAATCAGACATGAGTCTGAACAAACTGATTGTTGGATGATATTTTGTTCCAAGGTTATATTTGTACTCACACTCGTACTCATGCTGCCCCGACGTTAGCCAGTGCATATTGTGCACCGATCGATTTTCTATCGCCCATTTGCTGGGAGTAAGGGCGCTCTTCGTTTGCGAGGTGCACCTGCTGCTTGCGGCGCAGGGAGGAGAGGGCGGGGCGGCGGGGGATTCTCTGACCGGCTGGAGCTACATCTAATAACCAACTCACAAAATAAAACAAAATAAAAGCAAACCAACAAACACAAAAACACCAGACATTATAATACAGACTTATAATTTGGACCGATGGTTTTTTGAAATTCTATAAAGTGAGCGCGAGAGCCCTCAGTGCACCTGCTTGCTGCTGAAGTCAAAGTAAACTTTATTGTCATCTCCGCTACAGTCCAGTACATAGAGAGACAAGACGACGAGGCTCCAGTTACAGTAGTGCAAGTAAACAAACAATATATATAAGAAGAGTAAGAAAATAAATATAAACTTTAGGGCTAGGGGTAAAGGGATCAATAACAATTTAAAATTTACAGTTTGATGATTTAAAGTCTCACACATAACCCGTCGAAAGGGGAGGGGGGCCATGCTGCTTCCAAATAGAGCACATTCCATTCATGATGCTGTAGATCCAAGTCCATTATGAATTCATGATTTGAATCCTGGGTTGTGTGAAATCTCAGAAATGCACCCTAGACAAAGTGAATCTGTGAACTAAGGTGTAGGTCTATTAGGTTATGTTGTGGTGATCCTCGGGTTGAAGGATGGGTGTTTGTACTGGAGTGCAAAATTAAAACCGATGGAAGATGGACAAGAAAAGTTCAAACCCATCAGGTCCTCAGTTTAGTAGTGATGGGATTTCCGGCTCTTTTTAGAGAACCGGCTCTTTCGGTTCGGCTCACTAAAAAGAGCCGGCTCTCTAACGGTCCGAACCGGCTCTTCAGGTTGTTTTGTTGCTTTAATTAATTTATTATTAACAATAATATAAAATTATGCACAAAAGGAATTACTAATGTAAAAAAAAAAGTGGTTTTATTTATATATATGCGGTGGCCCCTAGAGACAAAACACGTACAAACTCCAAAAAGCACGTACAAACTCCAAAACACATTTTCCTAGCATGAACTGAACTTCCAAAACAGAGCTACCTAGATCACTTAAATTACACAATTCAAAGCATGAAAGCATATGTGTATTGTTTGTGTATTTATACACAAGCATTCATATATAGTTCATTTAGTTCATTTACCTGTTATTACCACACACCAAATCTGGTCGTTGGTACTTGCTGGCTTGTGTAGCCACTAGGTAACAAAAGTTCAACACTGCCCCTAGCATCCTGGAGCACTTCTGTTGTGTTTTGTACGTGTTTTGAGTTTTTATGTGCTTCTGAGTTTTTACGCGTTTTGGAGTTTTTGCGTGTTTTGGAGTTTGTACGTGCTTCGGGGTTTGTACGTGTTTTGGAGCTTGTATGTGCTTTTGTCTGTAGGGGCCACCGTAAATATACTTTTATTTATTCACTCCACATAAAATGTAATAAATAAATCATATAATACAAAAACCAACTATTCACATTTCAACTTTTAACTACTTAAATTTTCAGCTTTTTCCTTTTACAAATTTAAAGTGAAACAACACAAAACACTGCAAACCACAACACAATTAAATATAAATTATAATATGAAAACAAAAAGAAGATGCATATTCTCTGTCATGTGGGCCTGCATGAATAAACTTTCTGAATCCTTTATCATCTGCAACTGAAAATAGTTGTGGATGATTACTATACCTTTCTAATGTCACGTTGTTGTCCCTGGCTCTCTTTCTCTCTCTCCCTCTGGCTCTGTTCGTGTGCTACTGAGTGTAACTACCGCCCCTCCCCCCTCTTCCCAGCGTAAAGCACAAGGCTCGCATGCGGAGTGAAGCGGAAAAAAAGTGCGAGAGAGAGGGTGAGAGAAAGAATAAAAACCCCACGGCTCGCGATAAGGAGCCGGCTCGTGTCGTTCACGTCAAAGACCCGGCTCTAAGAGCCATTTCGTTTGCGACCGACCCATCACTACAGTTTAGAAAAAAGAGAAAAGAAGAGGAAGAGAAACGAGCAAAAGATACAGTAAAGTAAAGTAAAATTTTATTTATATAGCACCTTTCAAGATAAAATCACAAAGTGCTTTACAGAGGCAGAAAACAGACATGACTGAGTCCACAGATCTCAAACTCAAAGGGAGCGAGTTCCAGAGTCTGGGAGCCACTGATACAAATGCTCTGTCACCTTTTGTTTTTAACCTTGTATGCGGGACAACCAGCAACCCCTGGTCACAAGACCTCAGGGACCTGCTGGGGTGATAAGAAAGAAGAAGATCACTTAAGTAAGTTGGAGCTACACCGTGCAGGGCCCTATAAGTCATGATTATGATCTTAAATTGGACCCTGAACTTGACAGGGAGCCAATGGAGCTGAATCAGCAGGGGAGTGGCATGGGAGTATTTGTGATGCTTTGTCAGAAGCCTAGCAGCAGCATTCTGAACACCCTGCAGTCGTTCCAGGGAGGCATTACTTAAGCAAGTAAACCAGGAATTACAATAGTCTAAGCGAGATGAAACAAAAACATGAATAATCATTTCCAATTCGGAACGTGACACAATGGGACTCAGCTTAGCGATATTTCTTAGATGGTAAAAACAAGAGCGAACCAAAGATTTAACGTGTGTGTCCAGCGTCAGAGCTGGATCAAATGTAACACCAAGGTTCCTAATTCCTAATGGATGATTTAATATAAGAAGCAAGAGGGCCTAGATTTTTAACCACGAGGGGAACAAATTTCTCAGGGGCAAAAAATAATGACTTCCATTTTATCAGCATTTAGTTGAAGGTAATTACCAGCCAGCCAATCTCTAACGGAATCTAAGCAGGACTGCAGGATTTGGAGCTTAGAAACATCAGGTGGCCTAAAAGAGTTATATAACTGAATATCATCTGCATAACAATGATATGAAATATCAGAGTAAGAGCTAAGAAGTTGCAGAAGAGGGAGTAAATACAACAAAAACAATACTGGTCCCAAGACAGAGCCCTGAGGCACCCCATAGGCAAGAGAGCTGACGGAGGATCTGAACTTAGAGGTAGCCACAGAGAAAGATCAATTTGACAAATAGGATTTAAACCATTCCAATGCGGTACCAGATACACCCACCCAGTGGTTTAATCTATCTAACAAAATAAGATGATCAACAGTGTCAAAAGCAGAGGTCAGATCCAGCAACATCAAAACAGTGCACTCTCCAGGATCATAAATCATCAAAATATCATTAGACACTCTAAGAAGTGCAGTTTCGGTAGAGTGAGCCTTACGAAAGCCAGATTGAAATTTATCAAGAATGTTATGTTCACCTAGAACAACTGTGAGTTGCTTGGCCACAACCTTTTCTGAAATCTTGGCAATAAAAGGCAATTTTGAGATAGGTCTGTAGCTGGAAAGCAAAGAAGGATCAAGTTTAGGTTTTTTAAAAGTGGGTGAATGACAGCACTTTTACAGTAAACAGGGACCTGACCAGAGAGTAGAGATGCATTAAGAATTTTAAGAACACTAGGACCAATAGACTTAAAAACATTTTTAAGTAAAGACCCGGATAAAATATCAAGGATCTCATTGATAGGTCAGGTGAAAATCTTTCAAATCTGACAGGCTTAATAATAATAATAATGATGGATTGGATCTATATAGCGCTTTTCAAGGCACCCAAAGCGCTATACAATGCTACTATTCATTCACTCTCACATTCACACACTGGTGGAGGCAAGCTACAGTTGTACCCACAGCTGCCCTGGGGCAGACTGACAGAAGCAAGGCTGCCATATCGTGCCATCGGCCAACACCAGTAGGTGGTAAATGTCTTGCCCAAGGACACAACGACAGGACAGAGAGCTTGGGGATCGAACCGGCGACCTTCCAGTTATGGATGCGCTTCCCAACCCCCTTAGCCACAGTCGCTCACTTAAGTAAAATCGGAACAGGCAAATGGTACATGGAGGGAGAGATGTTGCTCCTTACATTGCTAACCTTTTCAACAAAGAAGGAAAGAAAATTTTCACAGTCTTCATTCAAATAAATAGGGACAGCAGCAGAAGCCGGAGCAACAATATCCCTAATTGTATCAAATAAAACCTTAGGGTTACCTCTGCTTCTAGAGACTAGGTTTGAAAAATAAGCAGCCCTTGCATCACGAATTGAAGCGTTAAAAGAAACTACAAGGTCTTTTAAATGAAAGAGATGAACCTGTAAACGAGTCTTTCTCCACAAACACTCAGCTTTACGACAGACATGCTTTAAACAGCGAATGCTGTCGTTTATCAGGTAAGCAGATGTGTCATTGGATAAAGGCATATATCCTGAAACAATCAGAATCAGAATACTTTATTAATCCCTAAGGAAATTATGTGTGTTACAATTGCTCCAAGAAGAAATGGTAAAAATAGCAACAGTAACAGACTAAACTGCAAACAATACATTATGTTACAGATTTTAATATTAATTAGTCATTGTCAATTGTTGATTTGTCCTGTTCTCATTGTATGATGAATTATGATGGCTGTTTGTTAGCTGTTTGCATACTATGCATACTCTCTCTCTCTTCATATGTGTGTGTGTGTGTGTGTACAATAGTGTTATGTTAATGTACAATCCTTAATATGTTTTGTCTGTGTGTGTGTGTGTGTGTGTGTGTGTGTGGGGGGGGGGGGGGGGGGGGGGGGGGGGCAGAGGGAGTGTTCGCCCAGGGCGCCAAACAGGCTAGGACCGCCACTGCTATTACTAATTACTTAATCAATATTGTATTTAAAATACTTATCTAATTACTGTGTCTGAAAAGTAACTTAATTACTCAATAAGTAATTTAACTAAATACTTATTAAAATCCCCATAAACCTTGAGTGGACAAACAATAGAAATTAAACTCTTTAAATAATAAATAATTTAAAAAAAAATACGAGTTAACATGAAATAGTTTAGCCTTTTTGCTTCCTGAATCATCTTTATTACATTCTATAAAAAAAACATTCTTTAATAATTACATTTTTTAGTAAGGAATGTAACTTTCTGTCACGGCGAGTGAGGTGAGCCGTGTGGAGGAAATGAAGGAGGATCCAAGTGCAGGCAGTCGTGAAGGTGTAAAGGTGGTTTATTGAACATGAAAGTAAATACAAACGGCAAATGGAGCTGGAACTAAACTATACTGGGAAACAACTAAACTACAAAGCACAAACCTGAATGAGAACGAGCAGAGGAGAATGACGATGGACAGCAGGGAGAGCACACGGATGTGACATGGTAGATACACAGATGACGCAGGGTGGAATACACAGACGGACCAGCAACAACAATGACGGAAGACATGACTTAAATACACAGAGAACCACATGGGAATTACACACAGGTGGTGGACACAGCTGGGAATAATCAACAAGACGAGACAAAGGTAAAACTGAACACACTCACATGAGACCCAGACCTTCACAATAAAACAGGAAATGAGAACACCACACCAAGACGCAGACCTGACACTGAGAGACAGACAGGAAATGACATATGAAACTAAACTCACATCGTAAACCCAGATAAACAGAAACATGGAACTCTAATAATAGAAATCATAATCATCACCATAACACGACAAGAGAACAAGAACACAATCCCTGATGAAAACTTAAATCAAAACACAATAAACTCAAAATACTGGGTCCAACGGACCCAGAACCGTGACACTTTCTTTAGCTAAGAAACACAATTCCAGAATAACAAATATATTTTTCTGCAACATATCTGAATAACAAAAAAGCTTAACTTAAAAAATGTTAAACATGACATATTTCACGCAATGAACATTAAAATTTTTACATTTTCAATGCAATGAGTAACATATTCATACATAATGTATGTAATCATGTCATGTGATTCATCAAAGTGAAGTTAACTCTGAACTTTGGTTAACAAACAGAATTCCTCTGAAACTTCCTCAAACCAATGAGCACCATATTTCCTGCATGCTGTATGCACTCATGTTTTCCAAAACATTTTTTGTACTACTTAGCTGTGTTGTTTTTGAAAAAGTTGTTGTATCTCATTAATGTAAGTCTCTCAAAGCGTTCACTTGACAGTCTGTTTCTTCTGGGTGTAAGCACAAGATTGCCGAGGCTAAAAAGCCTTTCGACTGGTGCGCTTGATGGTGTGGCTGTGTTGTACCTCAGTGAAATGGCCTTAATCCTGAGAAACTGGCTAAGAACACCCAGCTCAGACCCAGCAGATTTCAAATATTCCATCACCTCTGTTTCAGCAAAGTAGGTACAGTCGTCCTCCTCAAATGAAAAAAAGTCATAAGTGGAGTTAGCAGGGTTCTTGTGATCTTGAGCAGGTTGTTGGTCTTCAAGAGACAACCCACGGCACTCTGTAGTAAGCATTGCCCTAACCATGTCTTTTTTCTCTTCTTCTCTGATCCAGCGTAACTTAAATTTAGGCAAAGTGACTGCAGCCAGGAGAGCTTCTTTATTGTCCATCATTGAGGAAAAGCGCACCTTGATCGCCTATGAGAAAAAAATACATCAGACACTTCACATAAGAGCATGATAAATAAAACAAAAATTAATTTTAGGGTAAGGCTATATATATATTACCTTAACAATGATATCAGGGAGGGATGCTGTCAGCTTAAGCTCGTCCTGCAGTGCCAGCATCCTGGACATTAGAATCTCCAGAGTTGGAAGAAGGATTCCAAAATAGCTGTTCTCTTCTCCTTGCAATATGTCTAATGCAACAGTGAGTGGCTTCAACACGATACAATACTCCTTTAGGAACAGATACTCCCGATCAGTGAAGCATTTGATTCCAAACTGAGTGCAGACAGTATTTAATTCAGCAAGGGGAATGTCAGTGATCCTGGACAGAGCGTCGTGAAATGAATTCCATCGTGTTGAAACAGGTACTACGAGTTTTTTCTTGAAAAAATTATCTACCAACTCCAACCAACAGAAGAACACTTTGCTTTTGTCCACATTGCAGAACACTTTGAAGTTGCACTTCTGTAGATTAATTTTGCCTCATTTGCTTGAAGCCATTTCTCAAAATCATGAAAAATTAAGTTCAGTGTGTGTGATGCACACCTTAAGTGTGGAGGGAGAGAAAACCGTCCTTCAGATTCTGTGGAGAGGATCTTACTGAAGAGGTGACATCAGTAAATGTCACCTCTTCATCTTCTTCCGATTCCTCATCAGAGTCTGATTTTTGGAACATTCTAAAAGCTTTGATAAAATTGGACCCGTTGTCTGTCACGGTGGCTGTCACTTTAGAGTTCAGTCCATAAGCCGAATGTACTTGCTCGATTTCATTGCCGATGACATCATATGTGTGTCTCCCTCGAACTCTTTTACATGCTAGCGCTGCATGTCCTCGTACAAAAGTAGAAGGATCAATCCAGTGTGCCGTCATTCCGAGAAAACTTTTGTTATGGCTGGTCTAAATGTCAGCAGTCGTGGAAATATATTCTAAACTCTCGAATGTCTCTTTAAGCTCCATTTCCATGTCAGCATAACACTTATCGAAGTAAGTAGAAAACGTTTTTCAATCATGCAGTGCTGCTTTTTTGCCACACGCAGGTATTTTGTTTAATATGCACCTAAAAGACGGAGACTCTACAATACGCAGCGGTAGCATCTCTTCCACAACGTAGCCTGCAATCATTTTCTTAAGCTGACCTTCAGACACTTTCTGTGTTGCTGAAGTGAAATCAAGTTTCGTCTGCTTAGCAGGAGTTGCCGCGGTGTTATCCATGGATGATGAAGATGGCTCACTCAGAAGTCTCTGTCTGTGCTGCCGTGTCAGGTGCTTCAGGAGATTACTCGTGCTATTGACAGCGGACGATAATTTTTTCTCCCCAGGACATAGCTTACATATTACCGTAATGTTCTTGTCTGCTTGTTTTAGAAAAGTGAAGTGACGGGAATATTTCATAAAACAGGCCTCCGACATCTTCCGCTGTAGAATACGACTATGCGGCAAACTGGCGCGAAATGACGTACAGCTGCACTACAGCGATGTTAAAGCGGCAGAGTTTATTTTTACCTTTAGAAGATAAATTATTGAAATTACATAATGATTTTCAGCGAGTTTAGTTATTTTACAATGTAACGCAAGTACATTGTAAGTAATTGTATTTAAAATACCTAAAAATGAACAGTAATTAGTTTCTATACTTTTTCAGTGGAAAAGTAATTTAACCCTTTAAGACCTACCATAGAACCAAGTCCGCCAGAGCTTATATTATATTTTTACATGCTGTGGAGCCATTTTTGGGAGCATTTCAAGTTGCTATACATCAATACAACCATTACAGCCTAAATTTTAATAATATGTCTGCATTAGGTGCATAGTAATTACATAAATTGCAAAAAAGTGCAATAAACTACAAAAAAATTGAAAATCGTTTTTGTTTTTTTAACATATATTTCTAGTTAGAGAAATTTAAGAGGCTCATCCCTCAAAACTGTAAATACAAAAAAGTTGCACAAACTAGTTTCCCACCACAGGAAATTTATTTTGAGTGTCTTCATAGTTTTATTTTTGAAATACACCAATTTTTATACACTGCAGGAAAAACGAAAATAAATATTATAGTGCAAATTTGCAAAATAACAGCATATGCATCAAAATAAACTATTTCCAGCAGTGCAATATGAGTCCTAAGCATCCCAGAAACGACACAGAAAGTCATAAACTCAAACATAACTTTTTAAAAGTATAAGCTCATAAGGCCCCGATCGTAAAAAAAACTACATTTCCGCAAAATGACGTCACTTCCAGTTTCAGGGAAGGTCATGCGGTCATGTGATAGTTCGCGCTGATGGATGTAGGAAGTGTTACAAACAGCTGATCGGATCGGCGAAGCGTGTTTCTGGAATATCATGTTTTTGTTGCTGCAAGTGATTTTTATGCAGTTTTTGCAAAGCTATATGTGGAAGGAAACTGTGACCTAGGACAAGCTGATGGGATCAGATGTAAGTACAACTCCTCCGGTTTCATATGCAAAAAAAATTATTGCGCTAGCTTACGTGGTTGCAGAGCTACCGGGATTTAAAAATAGTTACGCAAAATGGAGCGTGCCCGCTCCGATCGGCTGTAAAGGGTTAAATACAGTAACGCGTTACTTAGTAACACGTAACACCCAACACTGGTGCAGACTAAATATAAAGGACCAGAAGCAAAAACAGAAGCTCACCTGTTTTTGAATGAAGTACAGTACGGATTGAATGAGGAGACAGATCTGGATCATGCGCCTTCCCCCAAAACAAGAGCAGAGGAAGAAGAGGGTGGAGGCTGAGGTGTGAGAAGACAAGATGGCGCCCTGAGAATCTGAATCTTTCATTTCCACATCAAACATAACGCTCACTAAGTCTTTGGATTTTCATCCAAACAGGCCAAATACTCGTCTGCCTCATCTCACATGCACTTTGTTGGTGCCCGAGTCTCCACTGTGAATAATGTGATTCAGTGCTTTTGATGCACACATCTATGTATGCAAATACACCTGCATCTTTGAGATGATAGCTGAAACATGCTTTATACTGTACATTATTATTGATGAGCGAGAGTCGCTCTGCTGTACGAGGCACAGAAAGCCTCATATGTCAAGAAAAACACAGAGAAAGAGATACAACCAGGGATCGGTTGCTTCTTATTTACATCTTCTATGCATCAGTGCATCACGCACAAATTCCTGTCAGTGATTTCAGGGTGCATTTATTCAGACCCCGAGGCATCCGCTCGCCAAATTCAATCAAGAAGAAGCACAGAAGCTCTCCTGGAAATAAGGAATTTATGCATGATGACCAGCAGGCGGGGGGAAAAGCAACAAATGTCTGGGCCAATTGTAAAGTCTACTCTCAGGTCAAGGAATGAAAAAAATGAATCTGCTGAGTCACTCTGAGTGCCTGCAGAGCAGAGAAATTTCTCATGAATGCCCACTCAGGTCAGAAAAACAACTCGTACAGATCATACAGAACTGGTTTCATCTGCGTGATGAAAGCAAATATTTAGCTGCAAACAAGCATCAGCAGCCACGGCTGAAGCCTGAGGCACCCAAACCTCCTGCAGAGGCAGCACTGAGCCAGTCCCATAGACTCCCAGGAGGGAGCATGTTCGCAGCCTGATATAAAAACTGCTCTGGTCTCCAAATATCGTTCATTATATTAAGGCTTAAAGTTTGCATTATTAGGGGTGTGGCCTCTTTGACTGGCAGATGGATGGTGACAATTTACTTTTTATTCGTTAAAAATGTTCGACTTGAGTTTAGGTTTTAGAGTTGCTGTGTCAGTCGTAAGCGCTCATCCGAGAGGCTCTTTAATCCGTCACCATGGAGGAGGTCACTCACTGACCCACCCTGTCACTGTGTGGATTGGAAAAGGTTGCCTGAGCTGAGGTATGAATCCTCACACCCTGGCATCAGCAGGTAATCACTGTATTTGTGAGTACCACATGCTCTTTCTCAGTCCCATATCAAACCTGCAGCAGCCGTCGTAAAGACACTTTTAAATACACAATGATCTTTCTGGCATTAAAATGAAATGTGTAGCTCTCAAATGGTTTGTTCTCTATATTCCGATGTGGGCTTTCCGAGCCTTTTCTTGCTGAACGGTCCCCTGCTGTGGTTGAAAAATACAACACCAAGTAAACAACAAAGGGCTGAAACTTACTGTAAAACTCCATAAAGCCTCAGGAGGTGGAAGATTAAGGCAATCATTTTATTTTCTGTACTAACAGCAATGAACGATTAATGAAGCAGTTCCACAAACATTCAGTAATAGTGCTCGATTTAAAATTACTTCTGTGGCTTATTATATGTGAGTTGTGCAGGGTTGAAGTTTTGCTCACAACTGAGTGGAATCTTGCAGTCATTTTGGGGTCCATCTCTAAGGTCAGATGTCTGAGTGGAGACGTTTCAGTGAAAGTCTGCTGACTCCAGCGCTGACTTGTTCTTCATTGCCATCAATGTTTTTCTGCATCACGTGCTCCATAAAGCAGCACAGGTGTGTGTATCTCTGGGACGTTTGTGTTACTCCTCAGCTGTTCAACTCGCTGCTCATGAAAACACACCCACTCATACAAGCATGCTGATCCACACAGGTATGCACACAGATGTACACACGGGTGTTCACAGACAAACAGCTTTCTTGGCTGCTGCCTCAAAGCACATTGTGCGCTGTCTATCTTGCGTGCTGCACAATATCGTTTATTATTTAGTATCTACTGTTATCTACTGCTAGCTAGTTTATTGTGATGGTGCAGTTTTTTTTATTATGTTGCTCTTTGTTGTTTGCTTTCTCTTCTGTTTTTTTTTCTCCATACAGGTGATCCAGGTGTTTGTTTTTTTTTTGTTTTTGTTTTTGTTTTTTCTTTCTTCCCCCCCTTCTCACCGTCTCTTCTTCCCTTTGGTTTTCTTTCTCTCCCTCTCTTTCTTTCATTCTTTCTCCCTGTCCTATCCCCCAGTCATGTCTGTCCCGTTTGTAGCAACTGAAAATAAAATAAATTCATAATTATAATAAAGGTCAATCAAATGGACCAATATGGCAAGGCCATGATGATCCACTTGGTAAAATAAATCCGCTTGGCATCTTTCTTGGCCTTAAGACAACAATTCTGATGGCTAAAGATCCAAACGGGACAGAAAAAAAAGAAAACACACCCTCTCACACTGGTCGTAGATAATGAGAATGACACCCGAGGTGCTGAAATAATTGAAGATGTTTGATGTCTTTCCAAACACACACACACACACACACACACACACACACACACACACACACACACACACACACCTGTGCACATAAATATGAACTCCCTATATATTTGATCCTTGATTCTAAAATCCAGCAGGCCACCGTCTAATATGGTTTGAGTGTGTGTGTGTGTGTGTGTGTGTGTGTGTGTGTGCGTGTGCGTGTGCGTGTGTGCAGACTATGGCAGGTTTGCTCTGCTGGGGTTTACACCTTTGCCCTGTTTGTCTCTTCCTATTCCAACATGACTTCACACCAGTGAACAAAGCATGGGCCATAAAGACTGTAAGTGAAGGTAGACAAGCAAATACTCTTATTATAATATAATATATAATACATAGAGCTAGGTGATATGAGATTTTTTCATATCACGATATGTTTTTTTCATTTCAGGCGATAACGATATCTATCACGATATAAGCCAAATAACTATATTTGTAAGATTTAAATGTGCCGTTGCTCACAAGTAAAATGTGAAATAATCAGCAGCTTGTTTTTATTTAAATATTTATTTCCCATAATAAATTCAACAGGGTAGATGTACTTAAGGAACATGAGACTTTTTCAGATAAATAAAGGCAAATATTGCAAACTACACAAAAGGCAGCCGCTAAAGCGTTTAAGTTTCAAAATAGAACAAACGAAACAAACTACTAAATTGTCAATTCCACTTAGAAACAAAATATTAATTCTAAAAATAAATCTTAGTTTGTTTTACAGAAGAACAGACAAAATTGACTAACTTTTGTCAATATCAAATAAACTGAGAACTAAAAGGAAATTCTCAATCTCTCCTTGTTGTATAGCTTAGCTTTTCAAACAGTTTTAACAGTTACTTTAGTCTGACAAAAGCCGAATGACGAATTAGCGCTTCCAGTCAGAGACTGAGGCTACGTCCACACGTACACGGGTATTTTTGAAAACGGAGATTTTCCGTTTTCGTTTTAAAAAATAATCCCGTCCACACATTAAGGCAGAAATGAAGGAAAACGCTGCTATGAACATGCCAAAGCAGCAGGTGGCGCTAGATTCCTAACCGTGCAGAAATGTTGGCCAATCAGAAGTCTAGAAGCCTCGGTGGGAAAAAGTAAACAAAGCTGGGGCATAGAAGCAGAACCGAGTCGTATGTGTGGAGGGACAGTAACTGTGTGTATGTGTAAGCATTTAAACACTGCAGAGAGTAGAATTAACAGTAACAGTATTGTAGAAATTCATTTCACCGAAACAATAACGTGGCGCACAGTGTGACGCATGCACCAGTTTATTGTATTTCCAGACTTGCTTTCGGCACAATTTACAGTGCACGCTACTCTGTTTTTTGTCAGACTTGAAATAGCCGAAATACCTTCACACTACGGAGCTTCTATGGCTCTTCCGTTCGACAATCTCTCCGGCATTGGAACCATCATCTGTTTTCTCTTCGGTCACGCTCGGTTGATTTTTCTAGTCGGCACACTCATTTCCTCCATTATGCGCTGGCTCCATTACCCGCTGGCTGCTTCCCAAACAAACACACGTGCGGCTTGGCACTTGTGCTGTATGTAACAAGTCACGCGACGTGACGCTGCGGCTGTGATTGGTTCGGCTCTGCGCTACTGAATTTGGATTGGCTGACCTTTTTTTTTTTTAAGAGGACAAGAGCGGCGAGGTCTATCGCGATAGCTTAATTTCTCTATCGAGTAAAAGTTATATCGCGATACATATCGTTATCGTTCTATCGCCCAGCTCTAATAATACATAAAATAATAAAATACTTTTGGCAGTATAGTGTATATGATTTTGTTTCCACACACATGCTCATACAGTCATGTGACAGAGAGTTTGTACCTCACTCCGGGCAGAGAAGAGTCCACCTCATGATAAGTTCAGTGATGTTTCCAGTCTGTTGCTTCACTGTGGAGGAACTTTGGTCACTGTTCTTTACATTACTTCAATTCATTGAGGTTTTTAGGTGTTGATCCATTGGTAATACCTCAAGTCTCCAGTAGAGGGATTCAATACAGACGAGTGAAAGCGAAAGCTGTGTGTCAAGTATGTTCATTTATCCCCCCCCCCACTACTATTTCTCCTGTTTAAGGTTATTACAATGCACAAAACTCGTGTTACTTTTAGTCCGTCATTGTTCACTGTAAGAGGTGAACTGTGCGCTGTTTATTTTGCTGTGTAAGCTAGCTTTCGCTATCGTCCCGCCATATTGCATGATGGTTATTTTGTCAGTATTTGTATTTCAGTTAACCACTGAAAGCTATACAGTGCTCAAAGTATTATTTCAGTACTGTGAAAAGTGTCAGCCAAAATACATACGTTAGGAAGATGTGTTTCATGTTGCTGTAGGAGAGTTCTCGTCAGTTAAAACAGAAAAGAAGAATAACTTAGTTTGGAAACTTCAGTCCAGAGACTGAATGTATCCATGCAGAGAGGGCACATCTCCTCCTCACGGTGAGTTAGCGGGACATCACTCTTTTGTCTGGTCATTTAAAAAAAAAAATTGGAACAAAAAATTAAAAACTCAGTGACTACAGTAGAAACTGATGGGACCAAATGTAAGAATGTATCAACACAAAGTTATCACCGATTGTGTCTGTGCTCTTTTCCAGTGCTGTCGGTCCAGCTCAGAGGAAGATTCAGAGCTGTTGCTGGTCCTTTAATAATGCTCTAATAATGCTTCTTATGAGTTATTGATCACCGCAGCTCAAATATGTGAATTTCTTTCCAACTTAACCATGAAAAGTGAAGTGATGTGGATCGTTGACAAAATCCCATCATTCTTCTCTCTACATGTTACCTCCCCTTGCCCGGGCCCGTCACACTTCCACAGTCAGTGTATTTCACCAGCTCAAAGCTGTGATTCGTAGCTGAGAAACTAGAGAAGCAGCTGGCTAACCTACCTGGCTGACATATTTTTACTGGCTCTGGGTCATATGTCCACCGGTTATGTCTTTCTACAAGACATACAGTGGGGCAAAAAAGTATTTAGTCAGCCACCGATTGTGCAAGTTCCCCCACCTAAAATGATGACAAGGGTCGGTAATTTGCACCAGAGGTACACTTCAACTGTGAGAGACAGAATGTGAAAAAAAAATCCATGAATCCACATGGTAGGATTTGTAAAGAATTTATTCGTAAATCAGGGTGGAAAATAAGTATTTGGTCAATAACAAAAATACAACTCAATACTTTGTAACATAACCTTTGTTGGCAATAACAGAGGTCAAACGTTTACTATAGGTCTTTACCAGGTTTGCACACACAGTAGCTGGTATTTTGGCCCATTCCTCCATGCAGATCTTCTCGAGAGCAGTGATGTTTTGGGGCTGTCGCCGAGCAACACGGATTTTCAACTCCCACCACAGATTTTCTATGGGGTTGAGGTCTGGAGACTGGCTAGGCCACTCCAGGACTTTCAAATGCTTCTTACGGAGCCAATCCTTTGTTGCCCGGGCGGTGTGTTTTGGATCATTGTCATGTTGGAAGACCCAGCCTCGTTTCATCTTCAAAGTTCTCACTGATGGAAGGAGGTTTTGGCTCAAAATCTCACGATACATGGCCCCATTCATTCTGTCCTTAACACGGATCAGTCGTCCTGTCCCCTTGGCAGAAAAACAGCCCCATAGCATGATGTTTCCACCCCCATGCTTCACAGTAGGTATGGTGTTCTTGGGATGCAACTCAGTATTCTTCGTCCTCCAAACACGACGAGTTGAGTTTATACCAAAAAGTTCTACTTTGGTTTCATCTGACCACATGACATTCTCCCAATCCTCTGCTGTATCATCCATGTGCTCTCTGGCAAACTTCAGACGGGCCTGGACATGCACTGGCTTCAGCAGCGGAACATGTCTGGCACTGCGGGATTTGATTCCCTGCCGTTGTAGTGTGTTACTGATGGTGACCTTTGTTACTTTGGTCCCAGCTCTCTGCAGGTCATTCACCAGGTCCCCCCGTGTGGTTCTGGGATCTTTGCTCACCGTTCTCATGATCATTTTGACCCCACGGGATGAGATCTTGCGTGGAGCACCAGATCGAGGGAGATTATCAGTGGTCTTGTATGTCTTCCATTTTCTGATGATTGCTCCCACAGTTGATTTTTTCACACCAAGCTGCTTGCCTATTGTAGATTCACTCTTCCCAGTCTGGTGCAGGTCTACAATACTTTTCCTGGTGTCCTTCGAAAGCTCTTTGGTCTTGGCCATGGCGGAGTTTGGAGTCTGACTGTTTGAGGCTGTGGACAGGTGTCTTTTATACAGATGATGAGTTCAAACAGGTGCCATTCATACAGGTAACGAGTGGGGGACAGAAAAGCTTCTTACAGAAGACGTTACAGGTCTGTGAGAGCCAGAGATTTTCCTTGTTTGAGGTGACCAAATACTTATTTTCCACCCTGATTTACGAATAAATTCTTTACAAATCCTACCATGTGAATTCATGGATTTTTTTTCACATTCTGTCTCTCACAGTTGAAGTGTACCTCTGGTGCAAATTACTGACCTCTGTCATCATTTTAAGTGGGGGAACTTGCACAATCGGTGGCTGACTAAATACTTTTTTGCCCCACTGTATAATATAAAATTTTAACCAGCAGATTTTCAGCATTTTTACCTCCTCTCACATTGCTGCACTGTTCAGGAACAATCAGCCTATTCCCAGGTTTCCTGCAGTGTCCTGTGCAGGAAGGGTGTGGCCTTCCTCACCAGGAATAATGAGAGTCATATTCTTATATGAAGTATTATATCGCACTCATTATGCTAAGGAAGCAGGGTAAATTGTTGGCTGAGGAGATACTTAGTCATTAGCAAGTGTTTCGGGGTCTGTGTGATTTGGCGCTGAAACATCATCATTGTAATCAGTCAGATCATGTCAGGCTGTCAGGATGATGACATAATCAGGAAACTGTGGGCATCAAACAGCTGGTGGGAAAGCCTCTGCTGCACTGCAGACGGAGCAGCTTGATGTGTGGAGGTTAAATGTAAGATTACTCTTTGTAGAAAGAATTAACCACGGAAATAAAACCTTCCACAGAATGCAGCTGCTGTGATTTGTGCAGTCTGCCCTGAGTATGGAGGGATGGATGGAGAGATGGACAGATGGACTGACTGACAGGTGGAAGGACTTAATAACAGATGGATGGATGGATGGATGGATGGATGGATGGATGGATGGATGGACTGATTGAATGATTGATGGATGGATGGACGGATGGACGGATAGAAGAATTGACAGATGAATGGATGGGTGGATTGACGAATGGATGGGTGGATTGACGAATGGATGGATGGATGGACAGATTGAATGATGGATGGACAGACAGATAGACGATAGATGGACAGTTGGATGGATGGACAGAAGATGGATTAAATGATGGATAGACGGACGGGCAGATGGATGATGGACAGACTGATGGACGGATAAATGGATGGATGGATAAATGGACGGATGGATAGACGTATTGACAGATGGATGGATGGATGGATGGATGGATGGGTGGACAGATTGAATGATGAATGGATGGACAGACAGATAGACGATAGATGGACAGTTGGATGGATGGACGGACATTGGATGAATGAATGGAAGGTTGGATTGATGGATGGACGGTTGGATGAATGGATGAACAGATGGATTAAATGATGGATGGACGGACGGGCAGATGGATGATGGACAGACTGATGGACGGATAGATGGATGCACAGATAAATGAACGGACGGATAGACGGATTGACAGATGGATGGAAAGTTGGATAGATGGACGGCTGGAAAAAGTAGTAGTATTTATTTATTGTCATTGTCAAGAACAATGAAATTGCGTTTGGGGCTTCCATACAACCCAAAAAAAGAAGAAAATAATAAATACCCCTTAAAACCCAAGTGTACATATTTAACCCAGTGTGATTCCAATGCAATAAGACAATCCTTAGCAATAATGTTCGTAGAAATTCAGACAAAGACCTGAGAAACATGACAGAAATACAACAATGCAACCCATTCAATATTATTGTACTGTGAGATATGATATCAGATATGATAGTTATCTATTTAAGAAAGAGGGGGGGGGGGCAGGAGGGGGAAGAGAATAAAGATATGATGCACCAATGCAGACCAGTTCATTGCTATTAAGAAGTTGGATATGGTTATTGTCCGTGAGAGAGGGGCAGAGAGTTCAGGAGCCTCACTGCCTGTGGATACAGGCTGTTGGCCAGTCTGGATGTTCTGGCCTGTATAGACCTGTACCTTCTCCCTGAGGGCAGCAGATGGAAAAGGTGGCGCGCAGGGTGATGTTGGTCCCGCAGGATACTGTGCACCCTCCTCAGACAGCGAGTGGGGAAGATATTACTGATCTCTGGCAGACTTGTTCCAATAATTCTGCCAGCTTCTTTCACCACCCGCTGGAGTGCTTGCTGATCGGCCTTGGTGCAGCTGGGGAACCACACTAGAAATCCATACGTCAGAACGCTGCTGATGGCACAGTTGTAGAAGTTCAACATCAGAGATCTGGGAATGTGTGCGCTCCGCAGTCTCCTCAGGTAGTAGAGGCGCTGTTGGGCCTTCCGTGCAACTGAGGTGATATGGTTGCCCCAGGACAGGTCCTCGGTCACAGTTACCCCCAAGAATTTAAAACTGCTCACCCTCTCCACCGCCTCACTGCCAATGAAGAGAGGCAGATGGTTGTTATGACCCCTCTTCCGGAAATCTACAATGATCTCCTTGGTCTTTTTGGTGTTTAAGACCAAGTTATTGTCGTGGCACCATGACTCTAGTTGTTGCACCTCTGTCCTATAGTTTGTCTCATCATTGTTGGATATAAGTCCGAGCACTGTAGTGTCATCTGCAAACTTAACAATGAGATTGGACGCGCAGGAGGAAATACAGTCATGGGTGAAGAGAGTGTATAGCAGAGGGCTCAGAACACACCCCTGAGGGGCACCGGTGTTGACCACAAGGGTGGAAGAGGTGTTCTTACCCACTCTGACACTCTGTCTACGGTTAGTGAGGAAGTCCACAATCCAGTTGCACAGAGAGGAGTTAAGTCCCAGTTGGTGGAGTTTGGGACGGAGTTTGTATGGCCGGATGGTATTAAAAGCCGAGCTGTAGTCTACAAAGAGGAGCCGTGCATAGGTGTTCCTGTGTTCCAAGTGCTTCAGTAATGTGTGCAGCACTGTGGCGATCGCATCCTCGGTTGACCGGTTCTCCCTGTATGCAAACTGGTGCGAGTCCAGGGATGGTGGAAAAGCAGCTCTGATGTGTTTAATGACCAGTCTCTCCAGGCATTTGGCGGGAATGGGGGTGAGTGCCACAGGTCTGAAATCGTTCAGACATGTGACATTTGACTGTTTTGGGATGGGAACGATGGTTGCTGCTTTGAAACAGGATGGTACCAGTGAACAGGACAACGAGGTGTTATATATAGAGGTGAAGACGTCCGCCAGGTCCGCAGCACAGTCTTTTAGCACCCGGCCCAGCACTCCATCTGGCCCGGCCGCCTTCCTGGTGTTAATGCTCCGGAACACACGCCTCAGCTCATGAGTGCTCAGGACTGGAGAAGGATGGTTGGATGAATGGTCATTGGATGGATAGACGGACGTTGGATGAATGGATGGACGGTTGGATTGATGGATGGACGGACTGATGGATGGATGGATGGATGGACAGACAGATTAAATGATGGATGGACGGATGGACAGACGGATGGACGGATGGACAGACATAGATGGATAATGAGTGCACACAATATCAGCTGAAGTTTCACCTGTAGTTTTAGAAAACAGGAGTCACTAACTTGAAGTGGAAGTAGCTGAAAGCAGGTTCACCCAAAACAGACACACCTTATCAGGTAATGTCAAGACTCGGCCAGATAAGAGCATTTGTTTTAAAAGGGGAGTTTAAAACATGCACATGCTGTCTTGCATTTATCTCTCAACGTGCTGTCGTCCCATCACACTCTCACAGCCTCAGTCTGCAGACGAAGGTGCTCGTATCTCGTTTGCTCTTCACTACGTGTCTTTAATCATTTCAGGAACATGACTGAGTCTGTGGGGAATCATTCATCATCATCATATTGCAGCTTCTGCTTGTTTTTGCAGCGTTTCATGTCTTTAAACACGCTCCATTAACAATCTAGATGAATGCACTTTTCATTCCGGGAAACTACTCTAATTCTTCACAAAGCGAGCCCTGTTGCACTTTCTTCTTTGGTGTGTGGTGTGACGCCTCCATGAGGAATATGATTGGATGTGCTGGGCGATGGTTCCTGTAGGTGAACCTGTGAAGAGCACCTTCTTGTAAGCAAACTGCAGGCAGTCCATGATCCCTCCACAGGTTAGACTAGAGAAACTGACAGTTCTGCTTCCTGTGCAGTGATCTTGTTTATCTAAAGCTGGGCCTACACTGCAATTTTTTTAGTCATGTTATTCAGCTCCTGCTCAAACTGTACAACTGAATCGCAGGGGTTAGAAGTTCATAGGTCACAATGCATAGTCTCATACTATACGGCCTGATGCTCTGACGTGACCTGATTGCTCACTCTGTGCGTGCATAATAACATGAAGTGGTAACATGAAGTGTTACAAAATCTTCTAACACAAAATCTGTCTCTCGTTCTCCCTCTCTCTCCCTCTCTGTCTTTCACTCACACAGACACACACACTCACACCACCAACTTTGCTAAACTGCTAAGGAAAAACATTGACCAGGCAGCTGCAATCGAGCAGCAATTATGCGGCGGGGTGTGAACAGCGGTGCCGCTGCAGGGTAGGCGCTGGGTTAAAAGGCTGAACTGAGTCCTATCATGTTGTTGTTATTGATGTGTGTGGCTGGCAGCAGGAGAACTGCAGCCGAGTGTGCACAGCATCCGTGAGAAAAGTGTAAATAGCGTGCGTCTGTGAAGGTTCTCAGTCATCCAGGTCATCGTACCTCTCTGAGAGGTGAAACGTCTTCAAGCAACTTAAAGAAGTCCAGACGCTTTTCTTTGCAAGCTCCTTTGACTAAATAGTGTGTGCAATAAAGTGATGCTTAAAAGCATGTTCATGTTGTTGGGTCTGCCGTGGTCATTACAATCATCCATCCAACTCTTTTCACGGTTGTTGCAGTCGTGATAATTTTGTGAGACCACATCAAAAAGGCACGGATGAGCTTGCCAAAGTTCTACAAGTTGGGCCTCCATCGCTTGTGTCCAGATCACACGCTGCACTGCCGTGCTACTCCATCTTTCTCACTTCCATTTCTGTTTGCGCATGCACAGCGTGAGAGGTTGCGTTAAATCGGCTCATGGCACTGCTTCAACAGTGCGATACCCTCACGAGGGGCACCCAGGATTTCAAACAGGTTTGATTTTCTTATGACCGTACAATTGCTGATCGGGAGCTGGTTGTGAGGTGTTAATCGCTTCTCATTACCCCATGTATACTACACAATGCACGACACGCGATTAAGGCAAAACTCAGGCCGATCCCCAAAATGGTCGCATGACTGAAAAATGTCTCAAAATGGGCCACAAATCGCACAGTGTATGCCCAGCTTTAGTCATCTTGGCTCAAGCTGAACTGAACAGGTATTTCACAAACTGCTGAGAGACAATTAGGTTTTCGCACTGATCAAAGCCCGTTGATCAATGTCCATGAGTTACATTCACAGAGAGTTGGGGAATGGCTGCAATCACAGCATTGTGACAGATGGTGACAGATGTACCCTTAGGCCTCCTCCTCAATTCAGTCTTTCCCTTTTCCCGTAAATGACCTTGACTGCCCGCTCAAACCAGCGTTCCTCAGCGTTGGTCTTTGATCAGTGGTTGTTGATCAATGGTCATGACAATTTGCATATTAATGATCATGGAAATGACCTCCCAGCCCATTGTTCATTCAGTGGTGCTAGTTTAGTCATTGTGCAAAAGCACTGTTTATAAGGTTGGGGAAAACTGCAGTCAGCTGAGACTGAAGAAGTCACCTGGACGAGTGACGAAATGTTTCTCCCACTGAAAACGTCCAGATGAACAGAATCATCCTTACCTGGATGATTGAGCATGCATCAGGATATTATTGAGACTTTACCCTACATTATAAAGTCATTATAAAGTCCCTTAAGACAACTGGTGTTGCAATTTGCTGCTATTTAAACAAAATATAATTGAACTGATAACTTGACTACAGGTTTAAGGTCCTAGAACAGACCTCTGGGGGACACCACTTGCCCTGTTAAAGAGGAATGGGGAGATTTTAGTAGTTTTAACAGTAAAAGTTTATCATCGTGCTGCATTCCAGATGTGAAGATCAAATTCCTGTGATAACACTAATCCTGTCTGATGAGGGCTGTTTTTCCACCTGGCCTGTTCTGACCGGAACAGAGCGTGATATGGTCGGTGTTTACAGAAGATAATATCTTTATTCATATTCTCTTTACAATATTGGAAAACAAATGGACAGACAGCATCTTAATAAAATCTCTCAGAGAAAAACATCAGGGCAAAACATGGGGATGCCCACATTGGTACAAAAATAAACTTTATGGATGAAATGAATACAAACAACACATGTCAATACATTCAAGTGATTCATATTCAGCACAGCAACACACAGGCACAGACTGTACAGCACGACACGAGCGGATTATGGGATCTCTTTTGTACAAAGGACTCAAAACAAAGGGAAAGAGCTCACAGTGGAACCACCAGTGAGAGAAGGATCATGTCCATAACACATCTACACACACATCCTCAGCCTTAGTCACGGCTGGCCCTTAGGTTGCCCCTGGTTTTTGTGCGTAACATAAACAAAAGTATGAGACAATCACACTGTGGTAGCCATGTCTCTGTTTCAACCCGAATTCTTCCAAAAGCCAAAGCTCAGCAGGAGTAATATGTAATCATATGTGGAGTGTGCGTGCTTTGATTTGGCAATTTGACATTATGGTGCCAGATGGGACAGGTTGGACAGTCAGGACATTAAGAACCAGCCCTGCCCGAATCACCGTCTGCTAACGCCTTCACGTTACTACAAATGCCGTGTTCCAGATACAAGTGCTGCTCTCGTGCACTGTTTATCTCCCCAGCCTCCGAGAGCTCACCACATACGCCGCTTATGCAGGCTTTGATTTTTACATCTGCAGCCTTGGAACGTTTTGGAGGCAGCGGTAAACACAGCGCTCATATTCAGCCGGCACTTCATCGTTTACAGAAACATGAACTGACCAAACAGCAGCCAGATCGACTCAGTGTCCCAGATCTGATCTTCTGTCCTGGAATCCACAAACCGCCTGGAGGAGCTCATTGAAAAAAACTTCAGGCTTGGACATCGTTTAACCTGCTCTACTCTGTCCTTCCATCCCTGAAATCAAACAAAAGATCCAGATTCTTTCAGCTCCAATAAAATGATCCATGAGGATCTTCTTCCAGCTGTCGCAACAAAGTGAGCTCGCCTTTTCTGAAGCCTTCAAATATTTGGTCTCTGGGACACCATGAGCTCCCCGTGTGCTGTAGGTACACTGAGTTTTTAAAACCTGAGCTTACAGACACACTGCACACAGCTGAGAGGAGAGGCTGAGGATGACCACTTAGGAGTTTTGGGGATCAAAGAAGTGGTCGGTGCACCAGCAGGTAGCAGGAGGACAGTGCGAATCCTGAGAGTTTTATCTTCACAAAGTGCCACGGCTACCACAGAGTTGAAAACTAAGCAGAAACACTGAAACAACCAGTCTGTGAGTCACAATTAACAATTATTTCAGCTTTTAACTGAAGCTGCTCACATCCAAATATTCCTCTGTAATTTCCTGCAGTTCAGATCATAACCTTCACACGTAATTTGGCAGGAGGGAGTTTGACAATGAACTGACCAACTCTATGTGTTATTAGAAACAAGTCGTCTCTGCTCAGTTCTTTGGGAAAAAGAAAAGGTCAAACTGTTGATTTGACAAAACTAAACTAAACATCGACTCTTCACTATCTAACAGTCACTTATAAAAACGCTGCATCGTGCACTCCGAGCTTCTCTGCTCATTCAATCCATTTAAAATGGCTGCATGGACGATTCTCTCCTGCTGCACTTTAAGAGTTCCCTTTATCATGCAGGGCAGCGATACACAAACACGGAAAATACTGTCATCAAATTCACTCATTGAAATCCACAAAGAGATGTTTACAGAGTTCTTACAGCTAAAAATACAAAGTCCACTTCACAATAACGTCACTTTTTTAATCGCTTTCATGTTTCTAACGAGGATCCAGCCCTCTGAATGCTAACAACAAACACCGACACCTTTCTCCTGTATGAAATGTGCTTTAATACGCTGAGATTTGAAATCCTTAGACATACCATAAACCTGTTTCTGCACTTTTAGGAGCAGATATGAGCGAACACACCCAGCAGGATGTGCTGTCCGTGTTCAGCACAGCTCCAGCTGTGTGGCTGATCAGACGAGTGTGTGTGAACGGTGAAATGTGGGAGGTGTGTTTGGAGTGCAGAGAGGCAGACTTTTCCGCTTTGAAGCTTTCAAAAGTCTGAGCAGTTCACAGCCCGCTGGGTAATATTGTCCATGATTTCACAGCCCTGTCGAGACAGCGAACACCCTGGGTGGTGTCCCAACAACAGAAGATGAACTTGTGCTGAACTTGTTCTGCGGAGGTGAGCGAGCCATCCTGAGATGCTCTGTCTAATCTGACGCAGCAAGACTGCAACACTTTAAAGAGTCTAACAAATCAGAGGTGTGTGAAGAATCATTCCACATGCTGTGATCATCTCACACAGAGCGACGAAGAGATCTGATCTCTTCTGATTGCCGTGTGAGGACCACGCCCACATGTCACCACCTTAAAACATCACCTCCTCGCAGCTCCCGTAGTCACTCTCCACCATGCTTGACCCATCGCAGCTGCGTGGGTTCTGTCGTGCTTTTCGGGTTTGAGGCTGGGCCTGGTTCAGGTTCGGTGCCGGCGGCGGGCTGGCCTGCTCAGCGTATGAGGGCATGGCGACGCTGAGGCGCATGCTGAGTCTCTTGTAGCCCGTGACGTTGTCGAGGCTGCGGGTGTGCTGGGTCGGGTAGTAGCTGATGGCGGTGTACTCGTTGGGGCACTGAGAGCTCGGAAGAGGAAGACCGTCTGGACCCAGGAAATCATCCAGGTTCTGGTTGCTGTAGCACGGTGGCAGGGGTGCACGGCGGTCGCAGCGGTCCAGCGGGAACGGGAAGCCACCAAACCTAGAGTTCCTGCGGGAGTCCATGGTGGAGGTGGAGTAAGTGTCTTCTACGATGTCAAACTGAGGGAAATCCTGGACCGCCGGACGGCCGTAATAGTCCGGGTCTGCGGGGTAGACTGAGGACAGGAAGCAGAGGAAGAGCTCTGGTTACTGATGGTTTCGCACTCAAACAATCAGCTCAGAAAATCATCACTTACTTCCAACTTTCACCTAAAATGTCCCAGGCAAACACTACCCAGGCCACTCCTGCTCTTACATTTGATTTACTGCAATGTCGTCTATCATCAGCGACAGCAACTCGCTGGAAACGAGGGATTGAAAATCCCCACCCACCGGGATGGAGTCAGAACTTTACTACGCTGAAATCAAAGTGAAACTTCTCCACATCTACTGACACTGAACACAGGGCTGAAAGTGGGTTTCAAAAGCTTTAACAATCTGCATATTAAACACTCAGTGGGTGTGTGTGAGAATAGCTCCGCGTCCCCAGGTCACCGTATTTCACTTAGAGGCAGGCGACTGATCCAGAAACATGTCTAATGACTTCCTTAGTAGAATAATCCTCCTTACTTCTCTATGGCCAAGATTAAAACAATTCAAGGGCAACCTTAAAGATTAGCTCCTCCATCTTTCTGCGCTGTAATCTCGAGCTACGTCTCAACCTTGAAATACTAATTTGGTGATTTCAGGTTGCTCATCCCAAGCAAAAGTGACCGTCAGGAGGATTTTTAATCATGTGCAGCAGCTGCTTCAGACTTTAGTTATTAAACAAGCAGGAAGTCGGTGAGGAGAGAGGAAAACGTGCCGCTTACGTAACCTTAGCGGTGACTCGGTGACATTTAATCTGTCATGTCAGAGGTCACCGCTCTGAACACACATCTGGTTATGAGCACACGCACGGCGTCACTTCCACAAAGAGGAGTTCACTCATCAGAGCATCACAGACATAGTCATATGTGTAAAAAGCATTCTATAATTCAGCTACGAAACACCGCCCTCAAACCTCATATTTATTATTAATTATAATATTATCACATAGTTATTATTATTAATATTAAACATCAATAATAATAATTACCGTAAAAACTAAAAGTCTGTAAATCCATAAAAATCTGTTGTAGCTCTGGATGTGCTCTGCATTTTTACAGTAATCACTGATAAGTTTTTAAAAGTTGTAACTTGAATTTGATCATTAATTCAACAATAAATAATAAAAAAATGTTATTAATTTTAATAAAAAAGTTCATTAAGGTTAACATTTTATCAGAAAGAGCTCAACTCATTAGAAAAAATAAAATAATAAGTAAATAGCCATAAAATGGGACACTAAAAATACAAAAAAAATAAAAATCAATATGATGCAATAATTATTTTCTTGTGTCCTTACTCACATACACACAGTGAAATAGACTACAGAGTACATATTAATTAAATTTGCTTACACATAATAATAGTATAAATGTATCATATAATGAATTAAAGAGTTGCAGCTCTTATTTGCTTTTGCCTGACCTTTGACCTTTACCCCTAAACATGACTGACATTTTACAGCTGCCGTGACAACATCACAGCTGCCGTGATATCATCCCAACACCAGTGACATCAGCAAAGCCGCCGTGACATCACGTTTATTGATTTGAAAGCTGATTGATGACAGCTAAAGTAGCCCACACTGTCAGATGTGACAGTGCTGCCATCAAACAGGCTCTTGATCCCGGGTTCCTGAGCCTCGCTGGACGAAGCCTTCAGCAGATGCTTGGGCCCATACTGTCATACAATACGAAAAATGAGAAAATATCAAAGAACACAAACTCAACAGGGCTGCCTTTGTGCTTTCTAAATAGCTTAAAACAGTCAATCCTTACTCAGGAGTTACAGTCATGAAAACAGGTAGAAAATCATCCCTTGCAGTCAAGTGGAAACCTGTAAAGCCAGTCTGTGCCTAAAACCTCTGAACAGTGATACCAACACACTAATCATCATCATCATCATCATCATCATCACGAGGAAATGGTCCCAAAACGTCCCAGAAGAGACCCCCGCAGACTCGAGGGCTCAGCAGAAAACAAAGTTGCTTCCCGAGGATTATCACTTCATATTCCTGCCCTTCATCCCCAAATCTCAAAGTAACAGAGCAGACGTGTTCGGCACTTTGCTCAGACAAACTTTAGAGGATTTCCTGCTGTTAGTTTGGTCTCTGAGAATACCAAGCAGACTCCCGGCTGCTTGACATGTAGACACAGAGACAAAATGAGACAAAAGAGGAGCGAGGGAAATGCAAAGAAGACAAAAGGGAAACGCTGGAGAGAAGCCGAGGAGATGAGGGGGAAAGGGGGTGGAAGATGAAATGAAAAGGACAGATGGAAGGTGAGAGAGGAGAGACGTGACTGATGAGAGGATGAAGTAAACACAGCTCGGCGATGAAAGCCTGACAGCATCTTTAACGGTTCACCCACACCAACAGTCTTTGTTCAGTAACTCCGATCGGTGGCTCAGGCTAACAGCACGAGCTGCTCCAAAGGGCCTGGGATTTGTAGAAACTGAAACAATGTCTGTATGTATAAAGATAAACAGGATGGTTCACACGGATGACTTTCTGAAATTTAGGATGCTTACTGACAAATTAATAAATGATGTTGTATTTAGACGGCAGGTCACTTTAAAGCTCCCTCTTTGTCTTTCTGTTTCCTACTGAGGTAGAATTAGAGGAAGCTTTCTATCTGAAAATGTTTTCAGACTAAAGTCCTGTTGGGGAGTTGCATCATTTTTCTTTACACATGTGTGATGAAAGTCCAGAGCCTCTGGGCCTTATTTATAATCAGTGAAATGACGTGTAAAAGCAAAAATTGTAATTGGTGTTAGAATTCACCGCCATGGGTATTTGTGCCTGAAGTGGGCAGATCATGTTGGTTTAGGGTTAGCTGCTGCTGAGCTGGAAAGATTCGAGAACTGGGGACAAAAAGTTTCCCTGTAGCTGTTTTTGTAAAGTCTGATATTCAAACAGCCTTGAAAAGACCATTAAAAGTAATGAAATTCCCCTTTGGAGGCTTTCTGTGAGGCTTCCAAATCACACAAATGTTTAAGAAAGGCTGACCAAGGGCAAGGCGGTAATCCCATCTCAGGGCTGAATGGGCTGCCATCTACCACTGTGTGCATGATTTAACTACAGATCAGTGTTGCTGGAAACTTTCACTGAGATTTTATCCAGAAACACAGAAAACAAATGAAAACATCAAATATCAGCAGCGAGCTCATGATGTTTGGAAGATTACGGCGCTGTGTTCACACCAGCAGTGGCGGCTTTAATCCTCATTCAAGCATAAAATCTTGATGGAGAATTAAAATGAAGTATCAACTCAAACATTAATGCTGCTTAAACCTGAAGCAGTCCTCGCGAACACATGCTGACCATCTTTAGGACCAGACTGGACTCTTACCCCTTAAAGACAACATTCGATGACCTCTCCAGCACCCTTAATGATGAGCTCTGACACCTGAGCATATGCCCATAAAGTCGTGGTTTGATGATCATTAGAACAATTTCCAGGTTTTTCCAAGGGTGAGGCAGAGACCTCCCTCACGGATGCACAGCCAGTCCTTTTGTTCTAAAGCCAGGCCTGAATCAGTTCAGAAATCATGTTATCATCCTGTGAAGAGTTTGATATGGAGGTCACTCGGCAGCCTCGGGTGGCGTCACCATTAACAATAAGTCTTACAACGAATGAAGCGGCTCACACAGAAACGTGTCCTTTCCTGTGCTCGTAAGGTTGAACAGACGAACGACCTGCCAGCCGGGTGCTGCCTGAGGAGCGATGGCATGACAAACACCCAATCTGCCTCTTCATCTGTCTGAGCAACACGACCACGGACGCAGGACTCACAGCTCGGTGGTATGGATCGCTTACAGACAGATGAGCACGACAGCAGGAGAGGGAGACAAACATGGAAGCAGACGTTGGCCTCACACAGGAGCGTTATCTTATCGGCCAGCCTCACGGCGACAAAGCAGGAAAATAAAGACCTGCACTACTATGAAAATCCTTTTCATAGTAGGATAAAGGCCACCTGTTTGAGCTGTTCACAGGCTGAATTACTCAAACTGCTTCATGAAAAAGTTCAGAAGAGGACAACGACAGCTCCACACCTGAGCTCAGGTGTGCAAACGGGACAGAACCAACGCGGACTCTCTGAACTAAAACCAGGCGCAGATTAAACATCATCGAATATCAGTCTGTGTGACACTGATGGTGGGGTTAAGTTGGCACATCACATCTTCATGTGATTTCCACTTAGACTGGTCGTCAAACATCACTCAGAAACAGATACCTGCTAATCAATAACATCCATCCATTCGCTTCCGCTTATCCTTTCCAGGGTCGCGGGGGGCGCTGGAGCCTATCCCAGCTGTCATAGGGCGAGACGCAGGGTACAGCCTGGACAGGTCGCCAGTCTGTCGCAGGGCCAACACACAGGGACAGACAACCATTCGCGCTCACATTCATTCGCACATTCACACCTAGTGACAATTTGGATTATCCGATTAACCTATCCCCACAAGCTGCATGTCTTTGGACGGTGGGAGGAAGCCAGAGTACCCGGAGGGAACCCACGCAAACACGGGGAGAACATGCAAACTCCACACAGAAAGACCCCGGCCTGATGGTGGAATTGAACTCAGGACCTTCTTGCTGTGCGGCAACAGTGCTAACAACCGTGCACCATGCAATCAATAACATCCAAATAAAATCCTGAAACTGGAGCTGCTCGGACCACACAGCAGCTATTTTATATGATTATTTATATTCCATATAAACCAGTAAGCAGAACAACGTGCAGGAGTTACATTTAACTGTTGTTGAGGAATTTATTGTTAAGTTCTTTTTTATGATTGTTAATAGAGTTTATTTCCGGGAAAACACCACTTTTGGGTTCATGCTGTGTTGGTAAAGTTGAACCACAACTGCAGCTCATCAGTGTCGTCAGTGACAGCAGCTGATTGGACGAGGAGAGAACGTCCTTTATTTTGATAGAGCTCATAAATGTTGCTGCCTGTGAGCTCCAGGTCGCCGATGAAACGCTGTTCAGTGTTTGCTAGCAGTAGATAGCATTTAACA
Organism: Maylandia zebra; assembly: GCF_041146795.1. Taxonomy (NCBI): domain Eukaryota; kingdom Metazoa; phylum Chordata; class Actinopteri; order Cichliformes; family Cichlidae; genus Maylandia; species Maylandia zebra. The sequence continues at coordinate 24,022,325 of NC_135168.1, read as the reverse complement.
TGGCGGTCTATTGTGGATGCTTTTTGTTACTTCGTTTTTCAGCAGCTTGGTGGAAACACAGCTTCATGTTTAAGGTGCACGTATAACGTTTGCTCGGAGAAACCCCCGGGACAGCTGTAGAGATTTAGGGAGCCTGAGAGGTGCTAACTGAAGGAAGAGTACTAACGAGAACGAGACGTGGAGACAGTGAGGAGGCAGATGTGACGTGATCACAGCAGTGAAACAGAAAAATCGCTTCCCGATGTTATCACTTCCTGTCGCCTCATTGAATGTTTCATCTCCCAGAGTTTAATCAGTGCCGTGTACTGACAGACAGTGCACGTTTCACATGATGCAGCACTGCACATCACAATTAACTGCGTGTTTACGGCGACATCGAGTGACTACAGCGTCTCTTCTGACCTTCTATATGTCAGGACTGAAAATGCTGCTGTGACTTAGATGGCATCTCTCCAAACGATTTTCCAGTCGGATTATTTGAAACTCCAACGCCATCTTATTAAAGAGTCAGAGCTTTAATTATTGCCCTGAAGTCAAGTCTTCTTTAAAACAGACTCCATGCTTCCCTGGATTGATCACAGCAAGGATGCCGGTGTTATCTGCATGCCTGTCCAAACGCCTTCTCTCGTACATTTATGCTGTCTTTTTGTTTCCTCTATCAACAAAATCCAACACACCTTCAGACCAAAGATGCATGATGTCCATGCTGCATGATGTAAAGTGCAGCACTGTTAAAATCCCTAAAGTGTATTGTGGGTAAACGTTCATGGATCACATCAGTTGGCGGGACAGGTGGCTGCTCAAAAAGACCTTTTGCTTCCATCTGATACCAGGATCATCTCATAGCCCTGCTTCCTCCTTTTTTTTAATGCACTCAGTGTTTGGCTGTCTAAATGCGGCTCACAGCTGTGAAACGCAGAACAGTTCACCTGTTCGGCGGAAGAGTTTGCAAACATCGCACACTTTAGGTCCTGAAGGAGTTTTTGAAAATGTTTGAAGGGTCTGGATCACAGACGAAACTGAATTTTAGTGGAGTCATCCTTCTGTCTATTCGTGTTGAGCTAGAAGAATCACTGCGATAAACCCCAGGAGCGTCGGATCTAATGACATTCTGCGCTGCATGAGTGCTGCTGATAGTCCTGCTTTATTCTCATTATTAATGCTCACAATCAGATGTCCAAGAGCATGCTGAGGTTTCATCAGAAAGTCTCCCAGTCCCCCAATTCAAACCAACACTCACCCTCATAGTCCAGGTCCCAGTGGTTTTTCCTGATGGAGTCGTTATCAGAGCTCGATGGCGGCCTGACAGGAAGGTTGGGAGCAACGCTGCACACGACCGGCCCCTGCGTCTTTGGAGACCCACCCGCCGACGAACCGATCTGGCTGCGTGGCCGTAGCGATCTGAACGGTGTGTGGTCGAGGTCATTGGTTGGACCAACCAGCGAGCTCATCTCAATGGGGTTGACTTCCTGGGAGTTTGCTTTCAGGCTCTTGGCCAGACTGGACTGTAAGTACCTGCAGGTGAAGCAGCTGACGTTAGAGATTTAATAAGATCTGATGGAATATGTTGACGAATAACTTCAGAAATAAAAACTCTTACCCGTTGGAGTCCTGGACGCAGATGGGTTTTTTCTTCTTCTGCTGAACATGTCGTTTCCTGATGCAAACAAAGACGCCGACCAAGAAGACTAATCCGAGCACACCGGCACCAATCTGTATGATCTCCATGTATCCAAACGATGGATTGACCTGAAGAATGGGAAAATGATTAAAGTTTGATCTGCTGCCACTGAAGAAGAAAGAACATTAAGGTCATGTGTGTCTGTCGTCATGACTGACCAGAGGCAGTGGCTCGCAGTAGATGGCACCATTAGTGACTTTACAGCCGAACCCTTGAGGACACTCGTTGGGTGAACAGCCTGTGTCTTGGCACCTAAAAGGTTAAAGGGAGGAACATTAAAGCACTTTCAGAGGATGGAAAACTAAAATATTCCAAAAAACAGCAAACTGTGAGTGAAAAGAACCAAAACTCTCATTTAAACTTTGCACACCTCACATTCAGCATCGTCTCCTCGGGCACCTCTGGACTGATTTTCAGTCCTGTTCTGATCTTTTACATCCCAAAAGCTCACAGAGCAAATATCAGCTTTAGTTTCAGAAGGACCTGAATTTCATGTGACTGTGTCCACAGTTTTTAACTTTGTAAAAAGAATTTATGTTGGAAATGAAATGAAAAAATGATAAAAGATTCCGGTGATAGCCGCACACACAGCAGCTCCTGTCCCTCCTCAGTTGGACTTCTCTGCTGATGAGACTGCCCAAACTCCAGAGGTTACTCTTTGGTCCTGAAGCCTGTCTGAACAAGCGCTCATTAGCGGAGAGGAGCACAGAGGTGGAGGTTAAATCAGTGATGATCCTATAAACTTCAAAGCTGGCATGGGCACGAAACACCACCCTGAGACCCTGCTGGCACAGATCTGATTGCTGAGTGCTGGAGCGGAAGCACTCACACAAAGCCGGCACTCTGTTTTCCATAAATGTGCCCGCAGCTCAGTTTATTTCCCCGGTGCTCAGGTCCCCCGCTTTACTTCACTCAGAGTGTATCCCGGCAGTGCTTTGCAGAGAAAAACATGTTTCCTGTTATTATCTGAAGGAAGACTTTGCTTTGGAGACCAGAGGAACGTTTCTGAATGTCTTTGGACACTCTAAATAAAATGTCCTGTTGTGTGCTGCTGTCCACCACACACGCTGGTGACAGCTTGATAAAATATCTCTGCATGTTTTCCTAAAGCAAAAGTACGCCGCCTGCAACTACCATCCAGCAGTAGCCATTTTTCATTCAGCGAATTAAACCAAACCCACCTGGAAGAGGGACGGTGGCTCAGAGCCGCGGGGATCGAAGCAGCTTTAATGAAAGGAAGGAGATGCAAATATGGCCGTAACTCTGTGGGGGGGTGGGGGGGGGGGGGGGTGGGGGGGGGTGAGCTTGTGTGTGTCAGACTGGGTTTTTTGGTTCGTGTTTATATCTTTAGTTTCAGTTTACCCTCAAAATGTCAATTTTAGTTGTTTTTTTTATTAGTTTCACTGCTCTATAAAAAAAAAAAAAAAAAGCCCAGAAGTAGATCAGTTGCAGTGTGACTGCAGTCGCTCTCCGACAGATTGGCAAATTTGAAGGTTTGCAAATAATCATCATCTAACTTATAAATGCAGACATTTACCAACATGTTGCAGTCAGTCTGCACCCCGTCGCAATGCAATCAGGGGTTCGACTCAGCGGGTTGCAGACTGGGTGTAACCTGATTGAACTCGAGGGTAAAAATGAAGGTCTCGATGCACCGAAGTCACTTTGAAGACGGCGGCTGACTGTGAGTGGTTGCAGACCTGGTCTCCAACTCTGAAGTGACCATTACAAAGGTTTAGTTTTCAGTTTAGTTTCAGTGACTTGCTGTGTGACAACACTAGTTTGTTATCACTGGAGCATATATCACCCAAAACACAATGCTTTTTGCACAGTGGCACATGTGCAGCAGCTGCTCTCTAAAGCAAATATCTAATCAGCCAATCACGTTTTAATGCTCAAAGAGCTTGTTGCCATGGTCTCAGGACCTTGATGTTGAATTTTCTCTTTCCTCTTCTGGATTATTGTTGCAGGATCTTAGTTCATGCACTTGAGTCTTGGTCTCTCTTTTTGGTTTCCACCCTTTGTCTGAGTTAAGTAGTTATCACTTTTGCCTGTTTGTTTGGTCTTTGAGGACATTTTTAGTTTGGTCAGTCCTTAAAAGTCAAGTAGATGATCACAAACCTGCACACTATAAAGAGGATGATGCGACAGGAATGGATCTCCATCACTCAGGGCTGGGGCCAGATGAAGAAGTTATGAAGAATAAGGATACACTCTGTGCTTACATTGATTTGAACGGCAAAGGCAGGCTCCACTGTACCTAATAAAGTGGCTGTGATGGTTAAAAGCATCGGTGAATGAGGTGTGTGTGTGGACATGTGCCTACCTTGCCTCAGGGTTCTCACGCGAGCAGTTGCACAGGTAACCTTGATCCATGGGCATGCACACCCTGCCGTGGGTGCACGGCTGGGAGGCGCATGGGTTGTCGGTCAGCTCGCATCGGGCGCCGTGGAAGAGTCCTGCACACCTGCAGCGCGGCTCTGCAGAGCAAATAAAACACCCAGACATCTGAGACAAGAGCAACTGATCAAAGCCACAGCGAGTCTCCCCTACAGGCACGAAATAATCAAAGCAAAGGTCAGCAAGGTCCGGCCGGAGAGTGCAGCACCTTGTTGATGTTTAAAGGGAAAAATCGTGCAAGCTTTATTCTCCCACGGATAACTGGCAGAAAATAGCACGTGGAATTGAGAAGGCAGCAAAAATCATGTTTCATCAGCCAGAATCAGAGAGGGAAGCCACCAGGATGAGGAAGCAGGGATCAAGGACACAGGCTGAGATCACGACTCTTCCATTATCATGTGTCTAATCTACAATCTAAACTGACTTCTGCACATACACCTGTATTTGTCTTAATCTGCGAGTCATAAAAATAAAGCTTTCCTGATTTGTAAACGACAGGAAGCAGGGGAGGATTTAGGGTGGGGCTATGCTATGATTGACATGTTGATACACTCGTTTTTACCCAACCGGTCTCTCAGATGGGGTCACCTGATTGTTGGGGTTTTCTCCTTAATGTTGTGTTTACCTTACAATATAAAGTGCCTTGAGACGACTGTTGCTACGACGCTGTGAGATGGGGACAGACAAAAAATCATATTTGTTTCAACAGTTTCATAAAATGTTGCAAACTGAACGTTGCCCTGCAGCTGTACTGAGGCTGATTCTTCATTAAAAGCTTAACTTCCACCACCTGCAGGCACTAAATTTTTGTTTTTTCCTTCTAGTGATGAGATAAAAATGACTGCAGGGGCAAAAACAGCAACTTTTTTAAGTTCGAATCCTCCTCAGAGGAGGAGCAGAGGAGGACACATGGAGCTGAACCTCCTGAGGAGAACCTCAGCTCCAATGGGTGTGGGTTCCTGCTGAATCCGCACGTCGGTCCATCTCCTCCTCCTGTGGTACTTCACTTGTTCTCCTTTAGTACTTTAGTTACTGAGCTCACATTGTTTGTTTGTTTTAATCTAATTTTATTAAGTCATCATAACAAAAACACTAATTAAACTATGATAAAGGAACACACACTGTGTGGTATTTCCTTATGTTTTGGCACATTTTTCCTGCTTTTATTTTGGCGGGCTAAACTGGAGGCTGAGAGGAAATTAAATGATGTAAGAGCCCTGAGCTGGACTCGGGACTTTGGCCCTGAAGTGTGGACATTTGTCTGTTTCAGGAAGTTCTGTGCACAATCTCGAAATCTCTGTTTTATTTTTTTACTTTCAATAAAATCTAGTTTTTGGCGACTCACCCCCCGTGGCGTCCTCCTCACAGACACCTCCGTTCTTGCAAGGGCTGCTGTCGCAGGCTCCTCCCCCGCTGCAACACTGGTACACCCCAAACACCCTCCTGCTCCCTGACCCCCTCCATTCCGCCGAGTCGCCTGTTCTGATTGGCTCCCCATTGAGCTCCAGGCCCTCAAGGCAGCCGCTGAAATTATGTGGCTGTTGGTGGAGCTCTGGAGGAGAACCAAAGAGCAACGCTCCATGGGAGCGCAGCATCTGGCACGGCTCAACTGAGGAGGCGGACACCGGATGCTGCCCGTCCAGGGTCAGCCTCAGCGAGGAGGAGTTGACCTCCAGCAGGACGCTGTGCCAGCGACCGTCTGACACCATATGAGAGCCAATCGGCAGTGAGGCAGGGGTGGTGGTTCCACATCTGTACCTGAAGAGCAGGTCTCCGCCGGCCAACTGAGGGAGGAAGACAAAGGTCAGTGAGACACATGCACGAAAACCAGAGAAGAATACGTCCGACTCAGTTTTTGAGTGTAAGCCTTTGACTTGTTATTTTCTTTCTTTCTGGGGAGAAGAAACTGTTAAATGAAGAAACAACATTATTTAACATTATTTAACCACCGACATCCTGCTTGGAAGCAGCTCTGACATTTAATGCTCCTTTCAGATTCGTTTCAGTGGTTCCATCACTTAGTGTTTTGTAGTTTGTTAGAAAAAAGTCTCAAAATGCTTTAAATTCATCTTCCTTCGTTTAGGCGCTCGTGCTGTGACTTATGTTTCAGATTTTGAATGAATGCCAAAAATATTGGGTCAAAGGTCCTTCACTGTGTCATGCTGTGCACTCAGCGTCCTCTCAGAGTTTCTGCACGCTCAGCGTTCCCAAAGCCAGGTCATGTTTTCTACATGTAACACCATGCTACTCCAACTTCCAAGGAGCATGGATGTTTTGGCCTCGCTGGTCACCGGAGGCATTATTGATAGCTGCTGTGTCTGTTTCGGCGTGCTCCTGTCTTTATTTGCAGCCCTCTAGAGCGTTCAGGCCGTCCTCTGGGTGATGCTGCACTGCTCTCTATCGCTGCCGCATGTTCTCTCTGCTTTCTTGTGGCAGTAAAAAGCTTCAGCAGTGATTCATATCGGAGGGGCCGGACCTGCAGGACTCTTCTCATGGATTAATGACAGCCCACGGGGCTGAAGGAGGGAGCTGAGGGCTGAATTGTGCTGCTCGTCTTTATTCTGTATCATGTACGTTCCTGTGACTCTGGGTGTGATTTATGGCAGCCGTGTGAGGGAGATGATGCACTCGGGCTTTTACAGCACCAGCGCAGCATAAGTCGAATCCCGCTCCTCAGAGACTTCAGCTCTGCAGCATCAGTGCTTCACGCCTCTATATATCACATCCTGTCAGTGCTGCTGATAAACTGGAGAGTGCCCGCAGCGTGTGATGTGTGTTGCGACTGCACGCAGGCAAACTACAGCGCTGGTGTCAAACCGAGACAGAGAGGGAGAAGGCCGAGCTCAGGCCAAAGAAGGAAAACTCAGCAATCTGACGCGCTTCAAACATTAAAATAGAAGTTTCCAATTTAAAAAAAAAGGAAAAACCCTTGGACACACCCCTTTCCCTGTATGGTTCTTCCTTCCCACAGTTGCCAAGTGCTTGCTGAAAGGGAGTGGTCTGATTGTGGAGGTTTTGTGTAGTATTGTGGGGTCTTTAACTTACAATACAAAGTGCCTTGAGATGACTGCTGTTGTGATTTGGTGCTATGTTAATTAAAGTGAGTGAATCGGGGCTGGATTTCAGCTTTGCTCACACTTGTGATCCTGCGTGTCTTCACTTGGACGGGGACAACAGAGGTATGTATGAAACTCAAAGAGGCTCCTTGCATCAGGACTGACTCTTGGCTTTGAGAAGAGCTGCACAGCCAGGAAACTGCATACCTGTCCAATTGAGCTACTTGACAGAGAGTGTGCATCCTCACATCCTGGATATAAATCCAGTGTTTTTAAGGAACGCTGGTCTTTAACAGTCTGCAGATTGCAGGTGATGTTTCAGCACCTGGGAGAGAATTTTGGGAGGATGAAAGGCAGCAGTTCAGACTGCTCAGAATCAGGCTGGCTAAACGGGCCAAGAGTCTGAGAGGCTAAAAGCTGATGTCACTAACGCGATGTTTATCAGGAGCAATGCTCTCACATTTAGCATAAAAGTGCATTAACTTTTGTTTACTCTCTTTGGGGATAAATAGTGACTCAACCTGGGAGACATGTAATTACATTTTCACTCATGTCGTCCTCAGAGTATTGGACATATTCATCACTGTCTGCCCTGCACCTGATCAAAATTCAGCAGCACTGAGAAAAAGCTGCAAACTCCTCCTGAGGGAGACGCGACTGTTTTCCAAATATGAAAATTAATAATCATCCATTCAGTGTTCGTGAGCATTTGCTCAAACACTAAAACACACGAAGACCATCCAAGCAAGAGCTCCCACCGACTGTTAAAATAAACACGTTTACAGCATGACAGAGAAACTGTTCTGGTCCCTGTTAATAGTTTCCCCCTTCATAACAGTTCCCTCTGTGCCTGACAGCTGGGTGGCGGCACCTCCATCCAGCTCCTCTGGGCAGCTGTCCCTACACCTACTTACTCACGCATGTGTGTGTGAGTCTTTGTGATGAAATGGACAAAGACACACACAAACCAGGACACCCCACGGATGTTTTCTGTGGCCTGCCTTTCCTCCTCCCATGCACTGATGTTGATCTTCCTTAAAGAAGGATTTTCAGTCCTGTTGCTTCCTCACCATATGAAGTCCTTAGTCTTCAGTGTGAAGGTCCTCCTTCTAAACCAAGCCTCTTCAATGTTTCCGTAGGAATTTGGGTTTTATGGGGTAGGCTTGCTAACCCTACATCACAGCCTTCTCAATTCTCAGTTGTTCCTAAATAAATATAATCTCCCCAGAGTTTCCTGAGCACGGCCCAGGCTCCTCCCAGCTGGACAGAAAACACCTCGTCTAAGAGGCTCCAGAGTGATCAAATGCCACCACCAGCTCATTCTGCAGGTTGGAACGCAGACAGCTTAGCTCTCCTTTTCTTCAGTTCTGTAAATCGCCTCCTCCGCTCTGATTGTGGAGCAAAGTGAGCAACAGAAACCTCAGAGCCTCGCCCGCCGCAGACCCACACTGGTGGAATTTAATAAAACAAAGGGACGACTGCTGAATGAGACTGTGAGCAGGATTCCCTGCTGCTCTCTCACCGCGATAAAAGCCTAAACTGACATTTCAGGCATTTTGTGTCACTGCAGAAACACCAACTGTGTATGGAGTGTGTTCACTGACACTCCTCATCACACAGGAGTGACAAATCACCTCTTCCTATTCTACACTTCTCACCCTGGCAGCTTTTCATCCACATGCTCACACATTTTCATTTGAAAGGAGCCGATTCCAAGCGCATGCATGCAGAAGCAAAGAAATTAATGGCAGCAAACAGGTCTGAAGGTGAGCACGCATTTCCTGTCCCACAGGTGTGAAAGCTGACAGAGAATACTGATGAGGTGTGGAAGAGTACACTCATACAGTCCGCTCAGTCCTCCCGGGTAATCAGGTGTATGAATAGCGCCTCGTATGTTCAGGAAGTTTCTCTGAACCAAACCCAGGTGAGGGAGCTCTCGCTGCTCAGAAATTCCTTTTGAAGCCATTTCTGCTCATAATGAAGCGGGCAGGGACCGAGATCCAAAGCCCAGGAGGGAGAACGCTGGGAAAGGCTGAATGGTGCTTTTGAAATTTCCTGAGAATCAGAGCGAGTGAATATTGAGCCGGAGAGCTCATAGAGGAGGAAAGCCCAGGAGGGGAAACATCATCAAACCAGGTTTGGGTCATGAGTTATCTGTTCAGGTCTCATTGTTTTCAGTCAGCTTAATAAAGCTTCCTGTACTGCTCCACGAAACGAGGCAATAAATGTTGGAGATTTTTCTTTTTTTAAGTTCAGAAACTTACAGCCTGTGAAACTCTGCAGGTTTATGGTGATATTTTTGTGCCACTATCCTGAGCGCACGTAAAAAAAATTTGAGCGCACGTAAAAAAAAGTTTGCAGGTGCAAGTGTTGCATTTTGAGGAGAAATTTAGCGAAGAAAAGCTAAATTTGAGTGAACAAAATTCATTCCTGCGTGCAGTGTTTGCTATTATCCACACACACACACACACACACACACACACACACACACACACACACACACACACACACACACACACACACACACACACACACAATAGCAGCCCCTCTCGCTCAGTTTTTGCATTTGTAGAGTTACCCAAGGTGAGTGTTGTTGTGATCTGGATGTGAACTGATTCCTGCTCCACACTCACACATCGAGATGAAATACAGTTCCTACACAGACGTGCACGATAAGCAGCGTGCTCGCATTTTCCTCTTTTACAAAGTCAAGCAGGTAAGAAGACGTGTGTGTCTCTATTGCTGCTCTCCTGAGACACAAAGAAAGAAAACTGCAGCATTTGGCGGAACAAGGATTTCTGATTCCTTCATTCACAGGAAGTTTCCCCTGAGCTGGGCATCTCAGCTGGCAAATGTTTAATAACGTTGTTTGACACTAATTTAGCAGCAGAGCCGCTGAGTTGATTTAAGGCGGGTCTCTGTGGGGACCGTCGAGTGAGGCTTTTCATCCCAAAATGTTTCTGTCATGGTCCGACAGCCCTCGCCTGGATGCCTGCCCATGTGTTATTGTGTGCATGTCGCTCCCTTCCCCTCTCTCCCACTCTCTCTCTCTCTCTCTCTCGTAACGGGATTGTTTACCTCCGAGCTGTGACGGCATTCCTGCGCAGAGACTGGCCGCACCTGTTGTTGATCGGAGCCGACCAGCTGTAGCCAATTATCCGCCATCTCCCGGGCTGCCTACTTAACAGGGCGATCGAGCTTCGGTCAGCGCTGGATCATTGTGTGAAGCACGGTAGAGCAGCGCGGATGGTTTTTGTGGCAGTTTACGTTGATCTGAGGATTGTTTAGTTACTCCGTGTGTGTTTGTGTGTTTGCCACCAGGAGGGAAACGGAGAGAGAGATCACGGGAGCTGGACCGCCACTCGGGATTACTGTTTGGAAGGAGTCACTACGTGTGTTTTCACTTATATACTGTTACACCTTTACCGCACTGTAAATACATCCACTGTCTTCTCCCAAAGGAGTCCTGCATACGAGTCCTCTTTTCTACACCTACCCTGAAAGTTTCCAGCTATGATTCACAGATATGACCTGGTGCTTCACTTCATCCCCACTCACATCATCGTAAATACCGATATTTGATTTGCTCCTGTTTGCCGGCCGCCGTGTGTGTGTGTGAAGTATCTGATACCCGCCGAGCTGCTGGTCTGTGTTCTTCTCACTGTGGTGAATCTGGGTCAGTCCGCCTGTTTTTAGACGACGTTGCCTTCTTCGGTGTGAAATTCCAGCGATGTCCCGGACCTCTGTGAGCTGACGAGGCAGGCCAGCGTGAGAGTGGAGTTTGTTGTAGAGATGTTCAGCTTTCTTTAGTCACTGCTTTGAAATAAAACTCCTCACCATCATGCTGGTTCTCCCGACAAATCGAGAGCATATCGGGTATTCCTTTCTTGTATCTCTGCGTGACAGGTACTTTCATGTGCTCATGTCCTAAATGCCTGATTGAATTTCAGAAGCGGTTCTGAATCGCAGACCTGCATGAAGCTTCTACGCTGGCTGAGGAGGCGCATGACGCAGGTCCCGGTTTGATCTGGTCATGTGACCCCTCTAATCCGCAGCAATGACTTTAGTGTATTTAACGAAGCCACTCAAGCCTTTCTGTGAGCTTCTCTCAGAGTCGGAATAAACTGGAACGAAGTGCATTCTGGGTAACCTCTCACACAAACCCCTACACTGCAACAGTGTTCAACAGGATCAGGCAGACATAGTTCATTGCACACTTCTGAAACAGTGAGAGCTCTGATGTGTTCTCAGGAAGACTACATCAGTTGTAAAACCAAAGATGTCCGGCTCTCTGATGACAGCACCGCAGATGCATCCATACCTGTAAAGCTCCCCAGCCGGTGCTGCTGTTGGTGGACACAATGACGCCCTGCTTCTCGATCGTCTTGAACCTCAGTGACAGTTTGAAGTCCTGGTTGTCCTCGTCCTTACGGTGAAGGTACCTCAGGTAGGACCTACTGACGAACCTCAGCGCAGACTCTGAGACACAAACAGAGGAAACACAAGCAGAGGTCACACACAGAAGAATGAGCTGGCCAGGCGTTTGCCTGGTTTATCCTCTCCTGAGTAAATGTGCTAATCATCTGATTTTTATTTTTGGATGACTTCTACGTATTCTGTCTTTCGGACTTTAACCGCGTCAACCATGAGGGTGCCACCGCGGCGAGCTTCTGAGATCAGGAATCTTATGTTTGTCTCACTAAATACCTGCAGAGCAGTTCTCACCAAATCAGCTAGGCATCCACTTATCTTTAATAATCCTAATCTGTGTTAAAAGGCGCGGCTCTTTTGATGTTTTTACACCTTCAGATGAAACGAGGTGGTAACCTGTAATGTGTGATCTCTGATCTGAGAGAAAATTTATTTGATGTTGTTACTGGAAAAGGAAAAAAACGGAGCAAAGAGTCAGGCACAGACGGCAACCACGAGTCCAGTCTGGCAACCCAGAGCAAATAAGAGCCATGAGCAAATTTCTCTTCTGCTTTTGTTTTTTAGTTGGTCTAAGATTAAACTTTGATGATGCCTGTGGGGAGGTTTACTAACAACACCAAAGTCGATCAGAGCCCAGGAACTCTGATTTTTACCTTTTTTCTAAACTGAACTTGTGAATTTTGAGCTGCAGAAGAAACACGTGGCAGCAGTTTCATTTGGACCTGCAGTGTGGCACATCTGGCACAAAACTCAGCCTTTACTGGTTTTAAGAGCAGAGGGTTAAAAAGTAAAGTAGAGTCAGACATGTTGGTGACAAGAAGAGCCAGAGGAAAACCCCCTGCAGCTATAATCCATACAGGAATGCCTGCACAAATCCCAATGTGGCCCGCTGAGGGAATACTGACAGCCATTCATGAAATCCGGGGATTTACTCCCTCAGTTCAGTTTGTGTAACCGCAGGGAGGTTAACCTGAACGACATGATGCACCAGAACAGGCTGACACTGGTGAGAATATTTACCCTCCTCATCCTCAGATCTCAGGAAGAAAAGGACGAAATTCCGGCTGCACACACTGAAGCATGAAAAGATCATTTTCTCTGCAGCTCTTTGAATATGGAGTGACGTCAGGGGTTAGGAGGTCAGTGTACTCGTCATCATAACACAGCATGTAAGCATGCAGTATATATCGTTTTCCAGGTAGAGACCCTACAACGATGTTCACTTTAAAGTCACCAGCCTCCACGAACAGAAAGCTCGCTTAGAAGCCTAGTCCTACACGTGTGACAGAGGACTCGATAAAGAGCTGAACCGGCCTCATGTCAGGTTCGCTCAGGTACACCACAGCTGAATAACCCAGGAGGACGCTGTGCCCTCTGTGGGTGTTCAGTCACATGACTCTACTGCAGCACACTTAGAATAGAATAGAATAGAATTCAACTTTATTGTCATTGCACATGCACAGGTACAGGGCAACGAAATGCAAACCTGCAGGCCCGAACTTTACGATTCAAACATGCTGCTCTTCAGAAGATGTCAGAAACAGCTGCTGCACCCTGTCAGCTCACTCATACGTACATATGCTCTGAGTACAGACAGACAGGTGGACGTACGGTTGCAGGGGCAGGCGCTCTCCCAGGTGTGCTGCGGGGTGATGTAAGTAGCTCTGGCGGTGGTGAAATGGCCCAGCCTCTCTCCCGACAGCCGCACGGAGTTCCTGCAGCCTCGCGGTGGGCATCCGCTGCCCAGACAGCCGTTGTGACTCACTCTGAGGATGCTGAGGCCTAGAGAGTCCTCGATGTCCGATATAATTCCTGTACCAAAGAGTCCAACATGTCAGATGGCACACATACTGAACACTGACCTCACTGACCACGTGTGATCATGCAGCACTTTCACCTGCGAGCCTGCTGGTGGGCAGGGGCCGAACGGGGCCGCCCTGAGGCCTCCAGATGAGCAGGGCCTCCAGAGCCCGGGGGTCAGGCCGCTGCTGTAGGCTGGCCAGGTGGAGCTCCTGCCGGGGGAGATCCAGCTCTTGTCCCAGGCTGCGCTGGAGGCCTCTCCAGTGATCGCCCAGGAACTCCTCCGGCGACATCCCGACCAGCTGCAGAGTCAGTCCAGAGTCCAACGCTTGCTGAGTGGCCACCCACACGTGAACTTTGACCCCGGTCCAGACGGTGAACTTCCCGTCGCTCACGCTGATATTGAGCGCGTACGAGCCCTCCTCCAGGTGTTCGTCTGCCCAGATTTTGCCGTCAGCCTGGTCTACGGAGAAGCTCCTGCCGTCGGGACTCTGCGAGACCAGGCTGTAGGTCAGGACGTCCTGCACATCCTGGTCTGAGGCGTGGAGCCTGCCGACAACCCGGTTTGCAAACAGCCCTCCGGAGGTGGTGATGGAGACCTCAAGCGGCACCACAGACGGAGGATACTTGCTCTCCTCGGTGACATTGATGTTGACCACGCAGATGGAGGACAGGGGAGGGTGGCCGCTGTCTGTCACCTGGGCAAAGGTGGAGCACAAAAAATTAAATGATTTGATTTGTTCTTATGAAATATCATTGAAATGTAAAAGCTGGGACAGGTAACATGTCTGTTTCTCCTTATGCATTTACAGGTGTGCAGGTGTGTGTCTCCCTCCTCTCTAATGCTTTCTAATAAACTTTTTTCTCACTTGCAATCAAAGCAAAAACATTTGTATTTCACATTTCATATTAATCCTTTTGTTTCTTTGTTGTGATCAACCAAACACTGTCCAACCACTGTGATTTATTTTTTTTCTCCCTCTGACAGCAGAGAACAAAATGAAAAATGGAGCATTTTGGACTAAAGTATCATCTCTCAGCATCCCAAAATATATTTGTTCCAGCCAACAAAATCCATACAGTGCAGGACACGAATATGCACCATCAGCTGCAACCTGAAACAGCCTGAACCCTCAGAATAACCCCTTCTGTAAATGGATTATAGTGAAGAGTTGAAGCAGGGTCATTCTTCTGACTTTCATTTTTCCAGCTTAAATAATTCCTGTATTCAAACTCAGTCATCATTACTGGGTGTGCAGGGTCAGTCTTGACAGTTCAGAACCACAGAAAACCATAAAGACGACTTTGTTCTAACTTTTCTTCACCTCTCTGGACAGCACAGTGGCTGAGGCCGGGAGCGACGCTCAGCACTTCCAAAGCTGAGACAAACTTTCTAAGATGTCTTTCCTGCAGTGAGAGTTTGTGAGAGAAAGACAAGAGCTTCTCACCTGTATCTTGAGCTGATGGTGAGCTTTCACCTTCTTCCTGAGCGGAGCAGAGAGCGACAGCAGGCCGCCCTGGTCCACATGGAAACGGCGGTCCTCGTTCCCGCTGACAATGTGGAAGGAGAAAGGCGGGCCGTTCCTTGGGGTGTCTTTGTCCGTCACCACCAGCTGGAGGATGCTGCTGCCAACCGCCTCGCCCTCCTGCGGGACACATTTTTATTCAGTTTTGTGCTTCTAAGGATGTTCTCGTTATCCCAGCACCACAGAGCTCCAACATCGACCTCAGAGCTCCCATTAACCAGAGATTTTGTATGTTCTACCTCATGTTAAAACATTCACATGCAACACTGCCTGTATAGTTGCTCTGCCTATTTCATGACATCAAGCATGTGATGGGAGATACACTGCAACGTCATCCAGCTCATTCTGCAGGATTTAATCTGACAGTTAGAAATGTTCTGTCTGCAGGAACATGTGAAGCATTGATTATACTCAAACACACTCGGCTCACATCCATTTCACTCACACTGGCCTGTTTAGGCTCAGTGACTGGTGGGCAGTGTTGGTCAAGTTACTTGAAAAAAGTAATCAGTAACTAATTACAGATTACTCCCCCCAAAAAGTAATCCCGTTACTTTACTGATTACTTATTTTCAAAAGTAATTAATTACTTAGTTACTTAGTTACTTTTTAAAAACACGATTTGCAACCTGAATAGGTGATAAAGCGATAGATCTTTCAGCCCAATTCTACTTTTTCTGCATAATCCATCATACAAAATGTAATCAAATGGAAAAGTCTCTTTTTAAAACTTGTTTTATTAGTTTTAACTTTATGCATCAAGCAAAAATTAAATTATCTGCAACATTCTCTGACTAGAAGAAATTTGTTTAATATTTAAACCTATTTTCTGCACATTCCAAAAATTCTAAAATATTTTTTTGTGTGTGTTTACACTCACTCTTTCACATAGATGCAAGTAAAAAACACAGCAGAAAATAAATAAAGTCAAAGACTAGCGGTCCTGTTGCTCTATTTTCACCTGTAAAGCAGTAGTAGGGTAGGCGGAGGTGTGCTCTGGTGCAGGTGTGCGGCAGCGGTCAGTGGAAGAATCCGCGAGTTTCTCTGTGAGTTTCCCATTACGTCGTTGCGCACTCGGTATTTGCTTGGAAGTTTAGGGGTTTTTTTCGCTGTAAAAAGAAGTTTTCTTCCCACGCACAACGGACGCTAATGTTTTTGTCACTTTTTATGGAATCAAACTCAAAGTAAGGTCAGTGCTTCCACACTTTAAACGCTGCACGCTCATACTCTCTCCCGCATTCATACATGTATATATCATGTATATATCTTTCTATCCTTCTATCTACTTAGCACTTTTAATTCTTATTCTCATTTTTATTTTCATGTCTATTTAAGCTTAATTTATAACAGTATTTATAACAGTATGTTTGCACTGAAGCAATTTCCTAATGTTGTAAACCCGCTCAACATTTGGCAATAAAACCCTTTCTGATTCTGGTTCTGATTCGATATATGATCCATTGTTGATCTGCACACAGCTGTTGTCACGAACGTCGCACTCGCTTACGTCACTGTCATGAGATGTTCTCGCAAAAAAGAAATCACGGTTTTAGTAACGCAGTAACGCAGCGTTCCTACGGGAAAGTAACGGTAATCTAATTACCGTTTTTGCAATAGTAATCCCTTACTTTACTCGTTACCTGAAAAAAGTAATCAGATTACACGTTACAAGTAACGCGTTACTGCCCATCTCTGCTGGTGGGTGAATGGATGGATAGATGGATGGATAAATGAATGATTGAATGAATTGGTGGATTGATAGCGTGGTGGGTGGATGGATGGATGTCAAATATCTTATGTGTGCTGGACAGAGCCACACTGATCACACTCTTCCTGTTTAGCACTCCATCCGTGTTTACTGGTCATTTAAAGAACAGCTGGCATGTCTGTACAGCTCAGAGACACTTCGGCGTCGTTTCATGGAAGCTGTTTGTAGAGTGACTCCCTCCTGTTTCCACTGACTGTGCCAGAAAATAATGAAGACCTTCAGCTGTTTGCTGTGATGGATTACCTACTATCTCAACTAATTTAAGAGGCTTTGCATGCTGATTTTCATATTGTAGGGAATTAATAGAAACCAGAGCTTCCTGGAAAAATAGGTTATCAATCTAAAAACATGCGGCGTGCTTTGGGAGAGGATGCATCAGAGTTAATGGACTAAAATGTGCAACACCTCCGAGAGAGGACCTTTAAACTTCCAACTACAGCACGCCTCACAGGACGCAGGAGAGACGAAGCTCAGCTTCATGATAGCGAGACCAATGTGCAGGTGGAACGTGCAATTATCTTAAAGCTGCATTCTTTCTGAGTTTCTTCATCAGGCAGAGCTGGCTGCGGAGCTGTCGGCAGATGGGACGATAACCCAGAGTCCGGATTTGTCCTCACACTGGGTTTGGCAGTGTTTCGGTCCTGGATCAGTGACTCGATGGAAGTTTGCGAGCTGGCGGGGGAAAAAGTAACTGTCAGTGAGGCGCTGCGATGGGACTGCCAGCAGCGTGAATTCATGTCCACGCACGCAGGCATGTGGGCATCCACATCCCAATGAAGCATCCAAAAATACACACTGGAGCGAAAGCTTTGACTTTGCAACGTAATTAGGAGTTTCAGGTGAGAGCGAAACGCTGACGTCTTTCTGCCGCTTTGATCCCTGAAAGCTCAGAAACCGCTCTGATGACGGAGCAGCATATATCCACCTGTCACAGAGAGTACTGACAGGTGGATAAACGGTCACCTGTAGTGAGCTCTCTTTAATTACCTGCAGCCATCAGGTCATCTGTCTCCATTATCACCTTGTTAGGCCGAGCAGCTGCTTTACGGGGACGCCTTAACCGCTTGTCTCTGTCTGTGTTTATCCACAGGTGTCAAAAGTCACACAGGACTGTAACTGTGGCGCCCTCCCTGAGGACAGCCGAGCTTATTAATGACAGGTGATTCATTCTGGCCGGTTCTGGGTACACACACGTATTTCTTTCCCTCGACATAACTCTCTTTTTCCTGACGCAGGCGTGTGGTGCAGTCATGATTGTGTCTTTTTAAAGCTGCAGAGCCACATTACATATCTGCAGGGTGACAGAGTGATTATAAACCTGGGCATGAGGCGGGGGAATATATGGACCACTGAGCTTGGATCAAAAAACAACAAATGTACAAAAAAAATGGGGATGTTTTTCTTAGAAAGTTACACATAAGGGATAAAACAGCGGAGAACTTCTCCGAGATTAAAATCACTACTTAAGAAGCAAACCTTTGACCTGAGAATATAAAGTCTGAATATTTACAGAACATGGTGAGACTCTCTCATTACCCCTCAAATGTGGTGTATTGGGCTCATTGCAGCTCATTTTAAAGCTTGTTTTCTAGGTCAACTCGAACAGCAGCAGGAACACGAGTTGGAATCTGGGGAATATCTGTCAGCATAATAATAACATTAATATTTTAAATGAATAAAGGCTTCCAGCCTGGGTGGGTGACGCTCGGGTCGTTGTACCTGCAGCAGCAGACTGTGGTTGACCTGAGAGAAGACGGGCGGGTTGTCGTTGACGTCGTTGACGGTGACGGCGACGAGGACGGCCGAGGACAGAGGTGGGCTGCCTTCGTCTGCTGCCTGCACCGTTAGGGAGTAGTGAGGGATCTGCAGATGAGGAGAGAGTTTTCACGTGACCTGCTGCTTCTTTAGTGCGACGCAGCTCACATTGCTCCTGAGCACGCTCACCTCCTCTCTGTCCAGCGCAGTGCGGACAGTGATGTCACCGCTGCGAGCGTCGACGGAGAACTGTTGCAGAAGGTCGCCGCTCACAATCGAGTAGCGCAGCAGGTTATTGACTGGGCCATCCTCATCTGTGGCAGTTACCTGGACATGGAGAAAAAGCAAGGATGAAAATCGGGAGAGGAATAACTGCGCCTACCTCTTTGGAGGTCAGGGGTCACACAAAACATCCCCACGACACACCGACAAATTGAGTTGCGAGTGGGTCAAAGGTCACGGAGAGCTGAGCTCTGTGCGAAGGTCTGAATGTGGCTCCTTGGCTGGAGGACTCTTCACATCCAGCCTCTCAAGCTTTCAGCAGCTGCGTCCGCACAGCGTGCATCTTCCTCACAACAGCGCACTCGTTCTCACCTTCATTTAAATGAGGATTAGATTGGACTTGGATTTTTGCCTCTTCAGCTTCAGTATCATTATCATACTTTTGTTCTCTCTAACATAATAACTTCAATGAGTCATCCAGTTAATCTGGGTTGGTTCGACTGTAACATTATTATTAAAAGTCAAAACTTGATAATAGATTAAAAAAAGACTGAAAATGAATAATGCCGTGTTTTGAAGTTGTCCCGCCCGACTTCTCCTCCTCTGTGACTGCAACTAACGAATCCTTTCATTCCGCTACCAGAACCTCTGTCTCGTTATTTAAAGGTGAGCCTGACGACGTGGGAACAAATGACAAGAAAAACGAGGAGGAGAGAATCACGCAGCCCAGCTGTGACCGTCGGGAGGCGGTGAGCTGTGTTATCTCTGCTGCTGGCCTGAAAGGATGACGCTGACGTGCTGCTGAACAACTGCATGTGTGTGCGTGCTCCTCCCGTGCTGTTATTAATGTGTGTGAATGATGTTTTTCATCACTTGTTTTCTTTACATTAGCACGTGTTATGAGATCATCAGCTTGCATGAGCACTAAATACATGCAGATTGCCCCTCAGCTGTGAAGCTGTCAGTGCGTCTCTGTGTACGACCTGGGGAACATTGTTAATTAAAAGCTTGAGCATGTGCTACATAAACCCAGCATGCGGACTCCATACAGAACAACGACCGACCTCGTGTGAGTCACACCTCTCACCTTCATCACTAGGCGCCCAGGTGATAGATCCTCCAACACCTCGGCACTGTAGTCACTGCGCCCAAACACCGGCGGGTTGTCGTTCACGTCTGTCACGTTAATGATGACCGTGGCGATGTCACTGAGTGGCGACTTCCCACGGCTCCCCTCCACAGACAGGTAGTACTCCCGGGAAACCTCAAAATCCAGCGGGGCCACGAGAGTCACGAGGCCTGCATGAAGGGAAACGGCTGGTTTGATCACGTGCTCCGACACTGGTGCTAAATTTGCTCAAAATTCCATCCTCGCCTCGAGAAGCAGGAGACACGGGACAGGAGAGAAGAGTTGAGCTCAGTAAATCAGAGTGCCCTCGCTTCCTTCCTCTTTCCCTGCAGTACAAACTTCCCTCCTTCTGTGTATGGTATCATGTGACACGCCTCTGTGCATTCTCACCTGGACAGTAAGTCCACTGCACAGCTTTTATCACCACTCAGCAGCTCTGCAGCCAATGTGTTAAAGCAATAAGCTGAATGCCTTGCTTAAGAGCGCTGATCGTAGCTGATAGTGGAGAAGTGAACACCTCGTACATTAGATCAAACACTGCTCATATTTCTGAGGGTTTGCGGAGGCACGCACACTGTGCAGTTACAAACACATTACAGGGAAACGCTCACAAGTGGGTACAAGACCGAAACCGGCACATGAATTCTTTCATAATTACTGTTTTGATGAAGCCCTTCGACCAATCAGAAACTGGGGATGATAGGCCTTTTTAATGGCGCTGCCAAAAGGCAGATAAAGTAAACTGGACTCAACCTTTTTACATCTCTTTCAATTTTAATTAAGTGGTGCAGGTAACTGGGTCACATCACCTGGATGGAGCCCTCACTCTCCTCACTGTTGATCTGTTGTATCTGGTGGCTCAGAGCAGGCGGCCTGCTAATCAGAAGGTTGCTTTGTGAGCTCGACTTCCCACGATTCAGTGTGCACCATGAGCCACAAGCGGCCCCACAAAGTCTGTATGTATTTAGTCCCTGTGTGACCAACCGACTCCAGGAGTTTGGACACATTTTTAACGCTCCTCACACCCACTCTGCTCCTACACCACATCCTTTATCTCGGACCTCACTTCCTGTTTTATTTTGAAAGCTGTTCCTTGTGCTTTGCGTCTGTTTTTGTTTCCCCCGTGTCGTGTTCGGTGTCTCATTCTGCCCAGCTGCTTACACTTCCCTGATAACCTTTTTAGTGTTTCTCAGCCTCACTGTGGGTTTCTTATAATTCCAGTTAGTCTCCCAGTGAGTCATAGTTTTGCCCTCTTTGGACTCAACCCTAAATGAAGAGCTCATTTTCAGTTCAACCCTCCATCCACACTGACCCTCCACGGGACCAAAGCTGCACCTCTCAGGGGCCGGCACTGGTCCCCGGGACAAATGTTTGACACCCGTGATTTAAAAGCTTAAACTGATGACTTTAATAAAATAAACCAAGCTTCTTTGTGAAAAATGAAATCTTTACAATTATGAATTTTATTCACAGCAAAAAGCAGAAAAACCATGAAGAATGTGAGAGCGTGACAGCAGCTCCTGACGGGTTGATTCACATCTGCGCTAATGTGCGCTGGTGTGTGTGGGCTCAAAGAAAATAATCAGAGAGCCAAGACATCAAGTCCAGGCTAGCTTGCTTTTGACGAGTCCTGTCATTCACGACTCGTTTCACTGGAAGCTGCCACGGTGCGTCTCCCTCTTCATTAACATCTCTGATCTCACCCACATGATTTGGTGACACAAATGACCTCTGGGCGTAATGGCGCATTACCGGCAAATGTCAAAGGAGGGATTTTGGAGCGTTTTCAGCTCACACATTCCTCAAGTTCGCAGCCTGTGAAAGATCAGTAACGTTCAGTGAAGTAACAGAAACACATTTTACAAACTTGGCAGGAAGTCCGCGATTTCACTTTTTACTCTGCAGATTTACTATTTTTTTCCTCCCTTTGTGTCACCGCTGCAATTCTGTGCCATTAACTAACTTTCAGTGCATGGTAATGTTTCCCAACAACTACTAAAAAAGACATAAAGTCTAAGAGGAAATGTGCGGAACACTAACAGAGCAGCCCGCCTCGAAGCTTGGTTTCAGATCTCCACCCACATTACTGAGCACAGCCCTGAAAGACAAACGCTGCTAAACATTAAAGCCTCTGGAAAATTCTTGGATCATCCGGAATCAGGTTAAAGGCAGCTCGGATCATCGGGGTTTTCTACAGCAGCTTTTCTCGCACTGTTGGAAGCAGCAAGCTCAGCTTCAAGCTCAGTAGAGTCTTCATTCTGGTCCCAACAACCCCCCAACAACTCGGCCACGAAGCATCAAAAGATGCTGATCACGAGTGTCTCCATGGAGGGCAGAGTCAACTCATATATTTATCAGAAGGTGGAGGAGGCCCTAGAAATCCTAAAAGTCAGGCAAACAAGACAAAAGTACAAGAAAATAAAGAAAATAAAGACCAATAGATCCATTCATCCATTTTCTTTCACTTATCATCTGGGCCCTGAGCAGCAAAGCCCTCCCTCTCCCCCATCACCTCCCCATACTGCCAGGGAAGCCTGAGTGCTCTAAACACTCTTTAGATTAGGATTACATCACAGAGAGGAAGCTGTTAGACTGTCTGTTTATAATGGTCAGCCAATCAGAACAAAGCCAGCTTCAAGGGCTTAAACAGCTTGTTTCAGACAGAGGATGAACTGAGGTCCAGTGCGAGAAAAAGAAGGATTATTTTGAACTGTGACTCATGTGAAGCTGCTCTAATCCAGCCCAAGAATCAAACTGTGATGCTATAAACTGTTCATCTCAAATCCTATAACTGAAACGATGATGCATGGAAGACTTTTGTTTCCAGCTTGACGTTGTGTTTTTGCCTGAGCAGAAGCGTGAAGTGACACGTCACTGAGGTTTTCCTCATTTGTGTGATGGCGCTGTCTTTTGGTTCTGGAGCTTACACAGCTCGCAGAGATTTGTGCGCTCTGGCTCACAGTACAGAGCTGCAGTAAGAGAGAAAAAGTGCTGTGTGTCCGGTGTGTGACAAACAGCATTTGATCCAGGGGCGATTCTAGGATCAGAGCTTTGGGGTGCTGAGCACCCAGAGAGCTGCCCATCCAGGCAAGGTAAACTTTCCTCATCACGATGAGACTTCTTCCCTGTCTCTGTCAGTCCCTGTATCCTTAAATGTCTCCCGTTGTCCCGAGTTCCCTCTGACTGTCCCCTTGGTGCATTTAAACCCCTGGTCCTCCCTGTCCTCGTCCTCTGTTGTCTTCATCTCCATTATCAGTCATCACAATTTTACCATCTCTGTGCAAGTCTGCAAATTTCTTTATTAAATCATAAGATTCTTAAATTCATCAAGTCTCTCTGTGCCTGGGTCCTCGTCACAAAACATGACATCACTGTTTTGTACATTTTAACACAATTTAATCCCCACATTTGTGAAAGAAAAGCAAAACACTTTTTTGAAAAGTCTGTAACAAAACCATCAAATCTGATCAAGGTTATTTAAATGCTGCAAAAGAAGAATGGATTGGAATTTTTAAAAAATACATATACTAATAATGGATTGCATTTATATAGCGCTTTGCGGGGCCCTCAAAGTGCTTTACAATTCCACTATTCATTCACTCACTGGTGGAGGCAGCTACAGTTGGTGACAGAAGCGAGGCTGCCATATCGCGCCATCGGCCCCTCACCAGTAGGCGGCAGGTGAAGTGTCTTGCCCAAGGACACAACGACCGAGACCGTCCGAGCCAGGGCTCGAACCGACAACCTGCCGGTTACAAGACGAACTGCCAACTCTTTGAGCCACGATCGCAGTTTCCTAACCTTAATTACTGCGGGATAATAATGAATGATGCTCACTGTGAGTAAAAAGTAAGCTGAGTGCATTTTTTGGACAGAGATTCACTTTTAGTGTATTATAATACAATACAGATACATAAAAATACACTCCAAAAATAGAAGAGTCCTTGAAATGTACAAAATATTATTAAAAAATGTAAAAAAACTGAGACACCTTAGCCTCTGGTACAATGTATGCAATGTATGAAAAGATCTTTACTGCAGATACTACTATGGCTCTGCAGATCTTTTCTTTTATCCTCTGTCGCCTCAGCTTGAGGTTGGCAAATCTTTCTATCACATTTTGGTGTTCAAGTCTCTCAAGCATCTCTTTCTCAACTGACATCACAGCCAGGTGCTGGAGTCTGCTTTGACCCATGGTCCTTCTCAGCCAGGTATGGAGCTGACTCAAGACACTAAAAGACCTCTCACAGCTCCAGCTGCTAACTGGGTTTGTTAGGACAACCTGAATAACAGTTTTCAGTTTGGGGAAGATCTGATTATCCAGAAGATTGTACAATGTTAACATATCTGGGATGGCACCAGCCTCACTCTTGAGCTTCAAAAAGTCTCTGGCAACCGTGACTTCCTCTGAATGAAGCTCAATATGGTAATGCAGTGCCAGGGCTGACAACCCAGTTTGTTTTGCAGACTGTGTATAGCAGCTTTAACATAGGGAGAACACAACTTCCAGATTGTACGAGTAAAATTAGTTTTTCTTTGCCAGTTTAACAGTTTCTGTTGTGCCTGTTAGTACTCCCTGTCTGTTTTCTTACCTGGTTCTTCCTGACCTTGTACTTTCTCCTCATGTTCTCCTCTTTCCTCTCTCCCTCTTTGGACTGACAATCATACACAAATAGATTGTATTCAATTAGATTAAAAAATACTATTAAGATCACTAATAAAAAAAGTCCTATCTCAGTTTACTTTTAACCAAAAGGCAAATAAACAAACCACATGTACATCTAATAAAGGATATAAATATTGAAACACTGATCCAACATTATCCTTTATTGATGAATCATTTGATTTTACACTTTTACCTGAATGTGGCTCCTTTTTTTGAAAAAACTACCTCATATCCATTATGAACCTGGCTGTCTCTCTATACACAAACAAACACACACACACAACAGGAGTTATAAGGTTAATGGGCATCCAGTCAGTTAGCTAGTTAGTACCTTGGGTTCAATATCGGCACATATGACAAAATAACCAGTTTCTCTCATTACATTTGAAACAGGACGGTGGTAACAACAGTAGGCTGCGGACAATGTTACGTTTTACATTTTAAATAGGCTGCATACATTTAAATGGGAGCAACAGGACGGTCAAACGTTGCTGATTTTACTACAGAGCAGGACGGATTGTAGGGTAGCAAACACAGTCGGAAAACACGTTTTCAACACTGCAGGTTACCTGGTGTAATATTTTTCAGCTAAAAAGAAACATGGCCTGACTCCTACCTAACTATATAAAGAGTAACTGAAGGTTAAATGCAGCTAACATGTCCTGTTTTAAGCCAGACACTTACACCTCTGCTCCGCTGCGTCTCAGCCACCATCGCTCTGGCAGCAACGGCGCTAGAGCCCGAGCAGGGGAGAGCAGGAACAAACCACTTTGGGAGGGGGGAGGGGTTATCTATACTTTTGTTGTTAAAATGTTCCATCTCAATTATGTACTGTATGCTGAAGCACCCCCAAAAATGGGCTAAAAAAATGGGCTAAAATCGCCCCTGATTTGATCAGAGGCCGGAGGGAGATTTACTATTTACGACAGCGTACTCCACAATATGCTCGGAGATGTTTACGGATGATGCACAGGATCAATAATTGATTCAATTCTGAATCATTCTGCAGACATCAAAAAACTCAAATCATAAATTATCCACAAGCCAGTGAGTCACTCATCTCTAATCGTGCTGTGGATGGATGAGTATTGATTGGAAATTAACTTTGAGAAAAACAGGAGAAACTGGAGCTTCTGCTGTTTGTGAATCATCTCAGACAGAAAGCTGAACTCTTCCTGTTGGCGATTCCCGCCGGAGGCGTGCGAGCTTCCGACACACAAACAGCACTCCCTCTTCTGCAGGGGGAAGGATCCATTCATAAAACACACGATTCAGGTCAAACACAACCCGCTCGCCTGGAATTCTTCACTGACATAGCATCGACCAGCTCAAAGTTCACCAAACTAAAAATAACTACGCTGACCAATCATATTCTCACATCCTGTATGCTGGGTAAATATGAAACTAGTGTCAGCCGGCTGTTAAAAAAAAAAAACAATCCTAACGGGACGACACACAGAACTATTTCTGCTGTCCAGAGAGCAGCTGCATGAAGGACCGTCACACACTCATGCAAGCGTGAGTGTGTGCTGCAGGCTGACAGCGCTTCAAACTGAGAATAAGTAAAGACATGTGAGTTAGTGACCTGCGTTGTTGCAGAGGCTGCATCGATCAGTGAAATCGCTAAACTGCTGGAACTGTGGTGCTGCTCGCTGGTCTCTTTGCTCTGGTGTGCAGGCCGAGGCAACAGTTTCACACTTTTCCATTTCAGCTTTAAAGTGTCATACGAACCAAAAATAACCTGCAATCTCAGTGAATCCCATCTAGTTGAGATTCTGATCGTCTTGTCTTGGCTTTTCAAAATAAACAGATGAGTGCACCTCTTCTGGCCTTTAATGATTTATTGGCAACGAGCTGTGAGTCCCACACTGCAGTTCAGTCCGACTGTTAAACCCAGCAGAGGGCGAAGCTCGCGAGCGCTCGCTGCACCATCTGCAGCATTAATAAAGCCTCTCTGCACCAAGGCAACAGTCTTAATCCTTTTTAAAAACATCTGCAGGTAGAAAAACTTAAACCTTGTGATTATTTGTCCAAAATGATTAAACTGTTTAAATTCAGACTGAGCCCAAAGCATTTCCTTTACCTGAATATTAATGCAGAGGAAATATTACCGTTGTCATGAATTTAAATACTCAGCTAATTAGTGAGCCTCTAGTCACCCATAGCAATAAAAGTTGTATATCGTTTTGTTGTAAAGTAACAAAAGTGGAGAAAACTCTGTCACAATAAATGAATCTCAACCAACGGTCCCATTTTCTCTTTGTGCTTTTATTCTGAAATCCTTTTTGTGTCTATATTTACTGTTAGCGAGTGGTCACCTGATATTTGGTTTAGCATCTTTCAGCCCTTTGTTTTGGCTTGTCTGTTTTCAGCTGACTAACCCTCACTCATTATTTCTGCTGCTGTTTTCTTTTCTCCAGCTGAAAGGACCTATATAATAAGAATAATAACAACTATTATTATTGTTGTTGTTGTTGTTGTTGTTGTTGTTGTTGTTGTTGTTGTTATTATTTGATATGTGGCTTGTTTCTGGGGGGCCGGGTAAATGCCGCTCAGGTGTAAAGCTCACCTGTACCTGTACGCCTAATAATAATAATAAAAATAATAATGGATTGCATTTATATAGCGCTTTTCGATACCCTCAAAGCGCTTTACAATTCCACTATTCACTATTGCCTAAGCGCAATAATGAAACGCCGAGTGTTTCGTGTAATCAGCTGTTCTGACCTGTTCGTGAGTCCAGCTGGAAGCGGCCGTCCTCGTTCCCAGAGATGATACGGTACACGATGGGATCCGGGGAGCTGCTGTCTCTGGTGAGCGCAGACACGCTCAGCACCTCCGACCCGACCGCCGAGGACTCTGGGAGCTGGGCGGTGTACTCGGAGCTCATGAAGACGGGCTGGTAGTCGTCCAGAGAGACCACATCCACTGTCACCGTGGCAACAGAGTGGAGGTGACGAGGCAGGCCGCGGTCGGTGGCCTTCACCTTTAGCTCGAATGTGGTCGGAGTTTCAGGGTTCAGAGGTCGTTCCAGCCGTAGGATCCCCGAAAACTCGTCCAGAGAGAAGTAGCCGTCATCGCCGGACAGGAGGGAGTACTTCACCTCGGAGTTTATACCTGAGCACAGGAACACGGACAGGTAAGGTGTGTGAGGATGTCTCACCTGCTTCTCTGCATCAGGTCATCACTTTTAATAGCGACCTTATCCTGCTCAGGTTAGAATCATAAAGACTAAAGCAGTGAAATCTCTTATAGAGACAGACTGTATAAGCAGACGGCTTTAATCAATATGTTAATATAAATAAATGTAACTATATAAATAAATATACTCAGGTCATCAAGAAACAAATACGTCTCCATTTTACTGTCAGCCGATCCCAGCTGTGATTGGCTGACAGTAAATGAGGCCCTGAGCCAATGAACAGAAGCTGTTCTCCCCTTGAGTTCAGGTGTTTTGGATCCACTGAAGGTGTTTCAGGAAGTTTGTGAAACCCCGGATGACGGGACTTTGATTTTGCAGAGATGAAAGTCCAACATGTTTGTTTTGAGTTATCCAAAATTGTTTCGAGAGTGTAACTGGAGGCCATCCAGAGTCAGGTTATTACTTTGGTTTGTTGGGTGTGACTGATCCTTTTATCCAAACAGAAAAATATGAATTAGTCAAGAAACTGTTATCTAAGCCACATCTGGATTTCCACATAGCGCCAATTAAAAGAATCAAAAGAAAGAATAATCAGCGCACGCTTTGAACTCTCCGGGCTGTAAACATGAAAAAACACGAAGCATCCAGGAGATCCCACTGTTTCTGCACAGTTACACATTTACAGTGGGAGTGTGTGGGTGAAAAGCCCAGCATGTGTGTTTCTAATGAAAACCACTGATGATAAAAATGACCCTCCCCATGAGGAGGCTCGTTAACCACTAACTCCAGAGCAATAAGAAGAACATTCAGATTCCCGCAGAGCTCGTGAAATAACGCCTCTATTTTTCTCACTCTTTTTATTCGTTGTCTGATCTCCTGCTGAACAGACTAAGCAGCCTAAAGATGTCACTACGGGTAAAGGTCAAACACTTTGTGTTGGTTTTTCAGAGGATTAGCACTTCAACTACGGTTATTTTCTGTCTGCTGCTCGAGCTCTGCTGCACAGTTTCACCGTCACATGTGACTCCACATCTCTGTTTTGATGCCTGCAGTTTTTTCTCTGCGTGCTGAAGTGGTTTTATCCATTTATCTGGCAAATAAAGCATTAAAAAATGGAAACATGAGTGTGAGTCACTGGCATCTGTGAGAAAGTCGTCAGCACTGAGAAAGAGGACATGCCGCTGCACATCTGAAGGCGTGGCCAGCCTGTTGGGGCTGTGTGTGTCCTACCTGTCTGAATCTGTCCACCTTTGTACAAACTAATGTGTGTGTGCAGTCCCACTGTGATCCACCATTTGAATGACACATCGAAAACCACACACACCTGCACAAACCGAGCTCTTTTCTTTAATGTGACTTCACCCATGCAGCACTCAAACTAATTAATAAGGTGTTTACAACTGCACTGGCAATCTGCAGCAAAGTGTGGCCGCTCGCCTCAGTAAGAGAGGGCTGGGGTACATCAGCGATACGTGTGCTGATTACAAAACCCCGGGCTTTACATGAATCACAGGAAGGAGGAGCAGCACAAAGGAAACCACAAAGACAGAAGTGAACACGCAGCTCCACCTCTGCACAAATAATACCAACCAATGTGAAACACTGGCTGCTTCTTACTCTTCTTATCGGGATTTAGAGCAAGCGGCCTACAAGTGTAGCATTAACAGATTTTTGAAATGAATAATATTTAAAAACGGTTTGACAAAAGTAAATCCTCATGAAGAAGACCAAATTTGTGGTATTTGGGAAAAAAAATACAAATAGAAGGTTTAACAAAGAAAGAGTCTTTACTCGTGTTCAAGATAAACTCTGTAACTCTTGGATTTTGTAGAGCTGAAAAAAGCACAGCTGATGTCTGAAGTTCATTCATTTGTTGCCAGAAAGTATTCTGAATATTGTGTGAGATGGACACCAGTGGGCCTACAGTTTAAGGCTGCGATGAATCTAAAGATGCAAAAAGTGTTTCTGTATTCATACGTGTGTAACTGTTCACACAGAGATATTACTAATGTTACTATGTTATTTTGTATTTCTTTTATATTTACGTGTTGGAAATAAAAAGCAGTGAAACTTTTGTGACAAACTTTTGCGTGCGACTCGTAAACAGCAGCGTCAATGCAGAAATGCCATTAAAGTTTTAAGTGATGCATGAATATGCGTTCACACTTTAAATGTTTAAGAAACTCTGATGACGTCACCGAGCCATCAGCCTGCAGCTGGTTCTGAAAAATAAGCGTCTTTCGTTTCATGTCCAACCTTTTCCCGCTACACTCACAAATTACACATCAAAGCAGAGGCGTGTTTGCCCTCCATCCCCCGAAACCCCCCACCCCACAGACACTGATCAGAGCTCTCACACAGACGTTGGCTTTCCTTAAAATAACTACAAAAACTGCATATAAAACTACTTTTTATCATTAAAGTGTCTTATTAAAGTTTTCTCTAGATTTAATTGTCATTTTAAAAAGGTAAAGCAACACCTGTACATAAAAAAGGCAGTGTTTACAGTAATTCAGGACTACCCACACTGCATGAAATAATAACAGACGTCCAAATGTGACACCAAAGCCAAGTTAAACGGCTTTTATGGCTGACATTATTTTTAGCTGCTTTTGTAGTGGCCTTTGGTTTTGCTTTGTCATTAAGGCACACCCACATATTTTCACACATTAATGAGGACACGCAGACACGCGACCGACTGCAGGAAGCGCGGCAGCTCTGATGTCATGTTTAAAAGCAGAAATGTGGCAGTAAAAATCTAAAGGGTGAAAGTTCAGGTTTGAAATGCAGACTCTAATGAAAACAGATTAATTAGGATTCTTTGTTTTAGAGCGCAATGTTTTTAGAAAGAGTCAGCTATAACTGAAGCTAAAAATGTAAAATGAGTGAGGTGCTCATGCTGCAGGGGTCAAAGGTTAAAAGCTACGTGATGCAGATAATTCCCATCACAGCTGGAACAACACAGCAAAGGTGAACTTCAGGTGGGTGTTTCATGGACGGCTTTGCCTTTATTATGTTTGGGATCAGTCAAACCACCCACACACACACACACACACACACACACACACACACACACACACACACACACACACACACACACACACACACACACACACAGGCACGCCTGAGCATCAGGCTTTAACCTGATACCAGAATGAAGAGTTTGTCCCAACATGTTCGGACCTGACATAAACAACTCCGTGTTCAGTTTGTCTAGTTACTCCACCTTCGCTGCACCCACAGCGACACGTCAAACTCAGCAGCAGCAGCTCACCTGTGTCAGGGTCCTTGGCATACACCACAGCGACCGGCGTGCGGACAGTGGTGTTGTCGAACACGGTGACCTCATAGTGGCTGGACGAGAAGCGGGGCGGGTTGTCGTTCATGTCCTGGACCATCAGCAGGATGTCGGCCTGACAGGATCGACCCCCGCCATCCGTCGCCTTCGCCACCAGGTTGAACTCCACGTTCCTCTCACGGTCCAGCACGGCCAGCGTGAAGAGCTCACCTGGGACAGGTGTACGACACACAACCATCAAACCGCGGAACACAAACATCCCCAAAACAAGGCCAACACATCTCCACACGTTGGTGATGCACATGCAGATGATGACGTATGTCTTATAATTAAAGTATCAGCAGTCATCTTCAGGTCAGATGTAGCGTGTTGAGATGAATATTGTGAGGTGTTATTTTAATATTTGAGGTGTGAGCAGGTGAGCATGGTGTTTCCTGCTTAAAACTGATAGTCACTCCCTCCAAAAAGACAAAGTCCAACTGGTCTGCATGGAGTCAGATAAGTCTCACTGCTTTGCCTCACTAAACAAAAGTGTCTGCATTTCCTGTTCTTTATGAACATTTGATAAGCAATAAAATATTCAGGAAATACCCCAGCCACGAAGGACAGGCCTCCGCTAACGAGCAGCTTAAAGAGGCCGCACACGTTATTCATCGCCATGACACAAACATCGTGTGACTGTGGTGCTGCTCATTTACAGGTGACAGTTTTAGGCCCGAGTATTATAAACTTATATTACTCAGTCAAATGTTAAAACTTTTTGGTGTTTTGTCGCGTGAATGGCAGGATGCTAAACTCCAGCGGAACCTAAACACATCACCAGCTTGTCCCCATCGGTGTTTTAGTGTTTCATGCACACCTTGCTGAAGTTTGGCTCCCGTGAAGGTGTGAGCATGTCTCTTTGATTATTTTGGATTCTATTTTGCTGCAGGTATCACAGCTTGTAAAGACTTTACAGGGAACGGAGAGTCTTTGAATTCCTGCTTTAGGATTTTTGGGCACATTCTCATCTTCATGGGCTTTACGGCGTTATGGTGCGCCTCTTTTGAAGTCTAGGTTTTCAATCCTAATGCCTTCAGCTTGGCCTCGGGTTGAGCCCGTTGTGTTTTTTTAGTCTG
Organism: Maylandia zebra; assembly: GCF_041146795.1. Lineage (NCBI taxonomy): Eukaryota > Metazoa > Chordata > Actinopteri > Cichliformes > Cichlidae > Maylandia > Maylandia zebra. Next base: position 23,990,333 of record NC_135168.1, on the reverse strand, counting down.
CAGTGGATGCTAAGGTGTGTTTAGGATCACTGTGCTCTGCTATGAGCCATCCACTTATGGAGGCTTTCCATTTCTTCCTGATGCACCCCCACAGAGAGGAGTTCTTTTCATAGATCCTGTACTCTTTGTTCTCCAAACGTCTTTCTAACAAAAACTTTCTTTTGAAAATGTTTCACGAAGGCACCGGGATCCTTCTGATGTTCAGACTTCCAGAGGAAAGCTTTTCTTCTAATGACTCTTCCATGAAGTTCAGGAGCTTTGATTTACCTTCAAGCCCAACCAAGAACTTTCTGTGGTAGTGTTCTTGCTTTTCTGAACTTTAAAAGCCCCACTTAGAACATTCATTTCTTTATTATATTATATATATATTTTAAATGATCTAAGTATCCACACGAGGTGGACACTTAGAGGAGGATTGTTTGGACAAGATTTGAACAGTCTGTACAGTCTGGGGCTGTAAGTGCCCAAATTTCACATCATGATACAATCAACTTTCAATCTAAAGCAGCTTTGAACTTTTGGAAATCCATGCACGTGTTACTTTTCTATATTCAAGTATAAAATCAACCTCTAGTTTTACACACAATATGACAAGAGCGGCTTTTGACCTGTGAGTGGGTCAAAAGATTGACTGATGTCTCAGCAGGTGGTGAAGATATCAGGTGATGGATGTCAGTTCATGCTATTGCACCCTCAAACTCGCGCTGACAGGGATGCCGTGCACTGACGTCAAACAGACACCATCATACCTGTCCTGTGTTCCAGGTGGAACTTGTCGGCATCTGGCCCGTGGAGTGTGTAGGAAATCTGGCCATTAGTGCCCACGTCTGGATCGGAAGCTGAAACCTTGAGCACAAACACGCTGGAGGGCGAGTTTTCCATCACCACCTCTTTGTACACGAGCTGCAGCAGGAGGATAATAACAATAATCAGGCCTGCATTTACTGGGTGGGTTTCAGTTAAGCTACTCAGCGTTGGATTAAAGAGAAAAAACAGGAAGCAGCAGAAACACACCTACAGAGCTGAGAAAAAGGTCACGTTAAGTAAGTTGTTACTTACATCTGAACTTTGACACCATAACATATGGCACAAGGAGGAAGGGAGGGACAGACGGACTGACGGATGTATCGATGGATGGATGTATCGATGGATGGATGCATCGATGGATGGATGGATGTATACATGGATAAGTGGATGAATGGATGTATGTATAAGTGGATGTATGCATGATGGATGGGTGAGTGGATGGGTGGATGCATGGATGGATGGATGGGTTGATGGGTGGATGGATGTATACATGGATGGGTGGATGCATGGATGGGTGGATGGATGTATACATGGATGGGTGGATGCATGGATGGGTGGATGGATGTATACATGGATGGATGGATGGATGTATACATGGAGGGGGTGGATGCATGGATGGATGTATACATGGATGGGTGGATGCATGGATGGATGTATACATGGAGGGGGTGGATGGATGGATTTATGTCACAATTAACTGTTTAATATACATGTTACAAACCTACCACAAACCTTCCAAGCGTAATAAATAAATTATTTTTTACTTATTAACTGCTTATGATGCAATACTCCATAAAGTCTTGTTTTAAGAAGACTTTGTGTCAAAGCCAGTTTTATAACTGGCTTATAAAGACTTAAAAGGACTTTATTAACTGTTAAGTAAAGATTATTCATGCAAATGTTATTTACCTGGTTTCAGTTAAACAATATGTTATTATGATAGAAATATTTCTCCTGGCTGCTGGATGATACGTGATCTATGATGGTGAACATTTCATGCATCTGTCTCCATTAAACTCTAGTAATGACTGTGAGGAAACAGACAGGGAGAAATACTGGCTTTATACTGAAACCATCTTTAATATTAAATGTTACACGAAGTCAAGACTAATCTTTTTTTTAATAGCTCAGTTTCATAAATTAGCCTCGGGGGCTTTACAGCCTGTACAGGAAGCAGCAGCTTTTGTCTTTACTCTTACTGTGGAGATATTCCCAGAAGCACCTTTAAAGGAAAAACAAACGCTTTAAAAAATAAAGGTTCAAAAACAGCCCAGCGTCCACTTCCCCTTACCATTTTCACTCTGAGTGGCTTCCATGCATCTAACTGCAGAGCTGAAGTAACCTGTACTCACCTGCTCACACAGCGGGCTGTTGTCATTGATGTCCAGCACATGGACGTCCACGCTGATGGGAGCCTCAAACTTGCCATCGGTGGCCGTGACTCTCAAGGCGTATCTGTCTCTGGCCTCTCGGTCCAGACTCTCCTTCACAATCAAACCCCACTGGCCCTCGTCCACCTGCACGATGGCGAACTGACCCAGCGGGTCTCCGGCTGCAGGAGCAAGAAGGACGTGAGTGACAGCAGAGAGGCCTGGCGTCATGCTCTCAGAGGTAGAAAGCCGTGAGCACTGTTGCTTTAGGCTTCTACCAGAAAAGCTTGCTTTGTCCTTCATTCTGCTGAAGCATCACGTTAATGAGCGTGAATTCAGCTTTTCTCTTCTGATCTTTTCTTTTGTGACTCAAACTTTTGGATAAATGTTCATCGGTTCACTCTGGAAGGGGTCGACATGGTCAGCATGGATGAATTTTGACTAACCTGTCCCATTTTGAACCTTATCAGATCAGTCAGACCCTCCTGTGTATCCCTGTTTACAATTTGGTGTGAAGGAAAATCAACTTTTAATTCTTTCCTGACTCCCTGTAGCTGAAGTTTGAATATTTATTTAATTTCTGATTTGATTCCTTTTATTTCTTTTCCAGTCTTTTTATTTTAATCGTGTTTTTATGCTGTTTGACCTCAGTCTTCACTCTTACTTCAGTCTAATACGTCCTGCTGCATTTTTAATCTGTTGTTCTCATTTAAGTTTAACTTTTTAATATATTTTATCTGAGTCCTGTTTATTTTTATACCCTCTGCTGTGACTTGAAGGCACCTCTGGTCAGCTTGTTGTTTTTAAATGTTCTGCATTAATATTAAGTATCTATAACTCAGTCAAAAAAAAAAAATCCCCTCCACTCACGCATCAAATACTCAGAGCAATCCCCCAAAATATTAAATACATGATAATGTGAGAGTAGCAACACTTTTACAGACAGAACCTAAAAACACAGACACACTCTGCTCTGAAAACTTTTTCCTGATGTTTATGGGTCAGCGTTTCAGTCTGAAGATAAAAGTGTTAGACTTCATGTTATGGATTTGAGAAACAACCGCCTTGCTCTGTCTCCACCAGTGTTGGGACTAACGCGTTACAGTAACTACGTTATTATTGTGGTAACGAGCACGGTAACTAGTTATTATGCCAAAATCAGGAACGCGTTAATCGTTACTGGGATTTAGATAGGGTCGTTACTCGTTACTTCATGTGGTGGCTATCGTGGAGCTTCCACAGATTCAGTAACATTAGCAAGTGTTGGAGGCCAGCAGGTGAATGAAGGAAAGGGGAGGCAAGAGGAGTCTGCAGTCTATCTGGGTCAGACATAAACCAAGTTTAGGTGGAGATTATTTTCGTTATGCTGACTTTTTCGTACTGGGTACTAGCTAGCATGACGGAGTTTCTAATTGCCAACCATCCCGTAAAAAACGGAATCGTCTGGTATTCAGAGAAAATATTACGCGTTTCTTATTGAGGTGAAAAGGAACAGTTTGTCCCGGACTTCAGCTACAATGAAAAAGACACAAAGCTGGAGTTATTCTGTGTCTTTGCTGCACAGCTGCCTCTTCTTCTCTCATTCTCTCCCCTCCCTCTCCCGTTTCTACTTCAATCATGAAACTGATCAGTGATCAGCTGATCGGCTTTTCTCTCTTGTTTGTTTATCTCCCACTCTGTGCCAGAAAGAGGAAACCAGCGGATGTCGCGCTAAACAACAGCAGCACGTTTAAGCTTGGTCAGCTGTTGTTAGAATTTATTTAATATTACTTTCTAGTATCAGCTGATGTTTGCTGGAGCCACAGCTGTAAAAAAGCTGCTGGTCATGATATGGTTTGGTTATCTGGTGAGAGGGAAACATGAAGATGAAACCAGGAGATGTCCTTACTGGATCATCAGAGCTGAACAGGTGATGGAGAAACAGGTTTACCTTTTAGGTGACATGAATGAGTTGAAGGGAAGTTATGAACTGTTTCTGAGAGACAAATAACACCAGGATCCTTTTTTACGTAGCTGACAGCTGGTAACTGTGCAGGGGCGGGTCTAGCAAAGTTTTGCCAGGGGGGCATGTAGGGCATTAACAGGGAAAGGGGGGCACAAAGACATACTTTTCTTTCTTATTCTCATTTAAAATGTCTAGCTTTTAAAAAATAATTATCTGAATCTTACAACAAACGATTGATAGATTGATACATATATACCATCAAAACAGTGTACATCACTCTCACAACAGTGTTTATTTTCATTCAAAGGCTTTATGATTTTTCCTATAATGGTGGGCCGGTCAGTCAAAATGCCCGGGCCAATTTTTTGTCACAGTCCAGCCCTGTATGCAGTCTGGTGTTGCCTACATCTTCCTATTCAGAAGGCAGAATTCCCGAGTTCTGAGTACAATCGAAAGCACCACGACTGCAGTTTTTGTGTTGGATGTAAAAAGTGCACATGACGCTGTGCTAGAATCATGGCGGCGGACAACGACGGTCCAGGCGTGGGATTTCTCTCGTGGAAATATGCACATTATCTTTTCCTTTCTATTGGTAGGTGGCACAGTGCACTTGTGGCAAGTAAGCAAGCTAGAAGACTGGCACTCTTGCTTGGTATCCAGTTACGGAAGCAACACATTAACAAGAGAATTCTGAGTAAAACCAAAGTTATTTTTTCCTAATAACTAGTTACTTTGAAAGTAATGAGTAACTTGAAGTAACTGAGTTACTTTTGATAGAAGTAACTAGTAATGTAACTAAGTTACTAATTTAAAGTAACTTACCCAACACTGGTCTCCACACAGCTGACTAATAAAGAGTTTAAATTAATCTTCTGATGTTTTTGTTTCTGTATTTGGAAAATAATCTGTGCACTATTTTGGCAGGAATTCAGCACTACCTCATATTTTTGTCACTTTTTTTAAAGAAACAGAAGTGAAGAAAGGTTTTCTCTATATCGTTCTTCTTTTCATTATATATTTTTTATTTTTATTATTTAGTACTGGTAAAACTCTTTGGACAGATGAAAACAGGATGAAGATGAAGCAGAATGATGGAGAGAAAAGTGCATGCATCCAAATCCTCTGTCTAACATGGCGGAGGCGGTGTTATGGCCTGGGCCTGTATGGCTGCAGTGGAGCTGGCTCTCTGGTGATTTATGATGATCTCACTGCTAATAGAAACAGCAGGATGAAGTGTGACGTGTACAGACTTCTGCACAGCTTCACAGCAGAACAGATGATAATTACCCAAAGTAAACTGCAAAAGCAACCTGAGAGCATCTCAACACAGAGGAATGGGGTATTCTTCGAGGTGTTCATGAGAGAGACTGCAGGGGGAAAAAACTCCTAACATTTAAAATGATTTTACAATAAAGAGGGAGGAACTCTGTCACTCTTGAACAGTTAGCATTTAGTTAACCTGCTTGAACTAAAGCTGAGAGTCTGCACTGCTGCTGAGGACGCTGAAGTCATGTCCTCATTACACAGGACGTTCTTTATGTCTTTTGCTGCCTTCACTGGGAGCCAGATTAGCATTTTTACAGCGTGAAGCGTCTCAAACAGCCCCCAGAACAACAATGTGAATGTTTGTGCAATTGCAAAGTTAAAGGAATTAAATATAGGAGGAAAAAACAAACAGAATAGAAAATCGTCCTGTGGTGATGGGAGTAAAATCCTCTCATCAATCACAGCAGAGGTGGGCAGGCTTTGTTTCTGTTTTCGCTTCTTAGAGCAGAGCAAATGTCAGCATCAGACAAACCTTCTATTATAAATTATTCCAAAGCAAATACTCGTCTGTTAGGAAAACCGCAGTGTGACAGAGAGCTCCTTTAGAATGGTTTAACTGTCTGGGGGAAAACAGGATTTGCATTAATTCGAGGCTTTGTTTTGTTGTTAGCTGCAGGGCAACCTGTTGGTATTCTCCCCTCGTTAGCTGGCAGTGCAGTGCGATTAATCTGAGGCTCAATAATATTGACTCTCTGCTGGGGGTGATTAACACGTAACTCATTTCACCTCATTAACGTCTTCGTAACAGAGCGGCCACTCTTTCGACGGGACGCTGATAAACACGCAAACACGGACAAAACAACACTGCTGACACACGCACACAAACGTAATGCCCAGACACGCAAGAGCAAAACAAACAGGCTCAAATTTACAAACACACACACCCATGAACACACCTGTGATGTAACACGTGATGAGGCGGTTCTCCAACGACACATCAGCGTCCGTGGTCGTCATGTAGACAATGGGTTCGTAGGGAGTGCTGTTCTCCACCACCGAGCCGCGGTACACTTCCTCTGTGAACTTTGGCGGGTTGTCGTTCTCGTCCGTCACCATCACCTCCACCAGGACGCTGGATGACAGTTTTGCGTTGCCGCCGTGGTCAGTGGCGACGACGTTGAACCTGTACACCCTGGTTGCCTCGCAGTCGGTCTCTCGCAGTGTGGTGATCCAGCCGCTCTCCCCGTCGATGGAGAACACCTCAGTAATGTCCAACGCAGTGTCATCGGGCAGCGGCTCCAAGGTGTAGGTCACCACACCGTTGGTGTCTGTGTCCGGGTCGTTGGCCGTTACCTAAAGGTGGATACGTGCAGAGAGTTGTGCTGAGACTGTATCTGAACATGGGATGCTGTTGCAGAATCCAGGTGTTTCTTTAGCTCATACACTGCTGCAGGATTTCACTAAGCTAAGCTAATGCTTAAATAAACAGAAAACCAGGGAAACATCCATAATTCAGCATTTTCAGAGGTATGCACTGAGTTTACCTGTCATCACAGCTTCTGTAAACTCGAAATCAGCTTCTTTGATATAACTGAAAAAAACTGACACCCGAAGTGCCAAAACCTGCAGTTTTTCTGGCATCCAGCAGATGATCCAGCAGAGAGTCAGTCCCACAGACTCCCATGTTGGAATAAACACGTTTACAGTGTGATGCTCAAACTATAATGGTCTCTATAGATAATTTCTCCCACCAAAACACGGGGAGAAAATTATTCTATAACTGACCTGATTAAATTGGATTAAGGCTTACTGTCTGCATTATTAGGGGCATGGCCTCTTTAGTCGTGTCCAAATTCATAGGCTGCATTCTCCTGAGGACCCAGCCTCAGGAGGATGCAGTCTATGTGGGCTGGGTCCTCCGAAGGCCGGGTAGCCCAGAAGTGAGCAGCTGTGAAATTGTACGGTGTAGCCTTCAGATTTGTGTCACGATCTGTCTCGGTGTAGTTTAATAAACTCAGTTGTCTGCTCCTTGCTATCTAAAATATAACAGGACACTGGCGTAAATTCTCAACCATCTCACACTTCTGTTTAATCCGTTTTCTGTTTGATGTTTATTCAGCTGTGTAAAAACTATAACTTTAATCTCAGCCAAACCGATTTACTCAGAAACAAATAAAACACAGAAAATACCCAAACAATAACATTTTTAAGTTATCTAAGTGACCTGTATATCATGGTTAACCTGAGTAGCGAAAGACCGTGGGGGTTTGAAAACGATGTGCTGGGAGTCCGCTGTTTTCAACGGCTCTAGTGAGCCGGCTAGCTATCAATCTGGTGGGTAACAGACATTTCTGAAAACGTCAAAGCACAGGGATAGGTTGGGCCACGAAGGATACACCCGACCCATCCTGAAATCTGGGGAAAAGGAGGACGCATTTGTCGGCCGCATTTGTCGGAGTCTACAAATTTGGACAGCCTTCGTCGCGTCACTGTGAGGTAATCGGCGTATAAATGCAGCTTCATGCAACCTATGAATTTGGACACCCCCTTTGACTGACAGGTGACACACGCAGTTGTAACAGCTAGCTGTCTGCCTGAACTAGACCTCTGGACCATTTTTTTGTGCTGTTGGAGCCTTTTCAATGACATTATCTGACCAATGGTATGTCTGTGGGGAGGTTACTGTACTCTGTCTGAGCTCCAGGCTTGGTGCACAGTGAAATTCTAGCATTTTATTTGGATGTAATGAACACTGATTAGCAGGTATCTGAATCTATGCTAATGTGCATTTTTTGGCACTGCCAGTAGAAAAATACTCCATGTTTACTATGTTGTATGTGTTATATTTGAAGCACCAACTGCTTTTCTCTGAACTTATGAACCAGCCTAAACACATCATGGATTCATTTGTGTGTTGAACAGTTTAAGGAACTTTGATTCTCACAAACTCCTGTCCTGGTTGTTTCTTAGAGGGGGCAGTTGCTCCAGCACATGGTGTATTATTTGGATTTCCACACTGTAGAAGTCCTGGGGAAGTAAGCTAACCAAGGTATCCAAAGTGTGATAGTCTTGCATCCGTGCCTAAATGTCATCCTCTGTAAAAATTGAGAACAAAGCCTTGGCTTTGTCTTGACTCCAGTGGCTTTAAAATCTCTTGGGCTGCTCAACTCTATTATTGAAAGAGCAAACCAATAATGACACCATTTCTACTCAGTCTGCTCTACGCCCAAAAATCACAGGTGATGTTTCCCTTACATTTTTCAATAATGTATTGAAAGGGCTAGTTTAAAAAGATGAATAGTATGAAATCTGAAAATAATCCGCTGTGAGAGCAGCTGGAAGAATAGCATTAAATTTTAATTGCTACATGTGTGGAATATATTTATATATGCAATGATATCATATCTCACAGTACAATAATATTGAATGGGTTGCATTGTTGTATTTTGTCATGTTTCTCAGGTCTTTGTCTGAATTTCTACGAACATTATTGCTAAGGATTGTCTTATTGCATTGGAGTCACACTGGGTTAAATATGTACACTTGGGTTTTAAGGGGTATTTATTATTTTCTTCTTTTTTTTGGGTTGTATGGAAGCCCCAAACGCAATTTCATTGTTCTTGACAATGACAATAAATAAATAAATACTAAATACTAAATGCAGTTGTTGCACTGAAAGCAGAGTCTAACTTTCCTGAACCTTCGGTAAATATTTCCGCCTAAAGCAGCTTCGTTGGGTGTAAGACCATCCTCAGCAACCTAATGATGATCTGCTACAAAAACAGGTAAGGAAAATCCCTGCTGGAAACTCCCTGTTTACCCAAGGATATCAGAGGAAACAGTCCTTTCTCAGACAGAACATATAATACACTGCAGTCTGGTAACTAGAGTGGATGGGCGAGTTTATAGTGCATTTTTCAGTGTGTATAACAGTTCAGACTTTTATACACACTTTGCTTAAACCATGACGGGTATCAAATGAAGCTTCCTGTGTCTCACCTGAATAACAGTGGTTCCAGCAGGCATGTTTTCAGCCAGGAAAGCTCTGTATGGACTTGCATCAAACACTGGCTGGTTGTCGTTGACATCCTGGACTTGAATGCTGACAGAAACCAAAGATGCCACGTCCGTCCCGTTGTGATTCCCCTGGGCAATCACATCTATCTGGTACCACTTTGTCTTTTCGTGGTCAATGCTCTTCTGCAACAACAAAGTTCCACTTTCCTGGTCCAAGCTGAACACTTTGTCTTTGTTGCTTTCAACGGTGTTCCCATTCACCAGGCTGTAAATGAGGGGCATGTCGGAGTCCGCCCTCACAGCGCCGATTTCAGTCCCTATGGGAATGTCCTCTGCAGCCGAGAAGGTGTAAAGTGGCTCGGAAAACTTCGGAAGAGGAACCTCTGGCGGAACAACCTTCACCTGGACGGGAACTGTGGAGTTATAAAAAGGAAGGCTGCCATCACGAGCCTTGACTTTGAAGTTGAAGATCTTGTTCTCCATGCCCACAAGGCTCTCTTTGACACTCACAACTCCGGTGAAAGGGTTTATCTCAATAATGTCTTCGGTCACTTCTTCCGCTTCATCCACCAGGTAGGTGACGTCTGCATTTTTGCCATCATCTGCGTCATAAGCCATGATTTGAATGACTGGGGAGCCTTTATTAACTGTCGACTGGATTGAAACCTGGTATTCAGATGCTTTGAACTGCGGTACATTATCATTCTCATCTGTAAGGATAATCTTGACAGTGCAAAACGCCACTTTACCACCTCCATCTTTAGCCATGACTTTGATTGCTATGACCCTTTGGGAGGGGTTTTCTCTGTCCAGTGGCTGAGTTGTGACAATCTGCCCATCTTTGCTGATTGCAAATTTCTCATCAGCAAGTTTGTTTATGATGGTGTAGTCAACGCTACCGTACGGCCCATCATCTGGGTCGATTGCAGCTAGCCGGATCACGCGAGTTCCCGCCTCTGCGTTTTCGGCCAGCTCTGCTTCATAGACGCTCTGCTTGAAGTATGGATTGTGCCTGTTGCTGTTTATCATATCGATACTGACGGGGGCAGTTTTCTGAAACACGCCATCAGAAACCGCCACAGTCAGGTTATAGTGAGGATCGAGATTCCTCCTGCAGACATTAGAAAAGGAGATGATACCCGAGGATTCGTTTATATTGAAGTACCGGCCTTCATTCCCTGAGAGAATTTTGTACTTGAGGTTATTCAGGTCACCAGTATCAGGGTCTGAAGCTTGGATTTTGATGACAATGTGGCCACACTTTGCCATTTCATCAAGTGTGGCTTTATACCGGGAGCTGTCAAAGTCCGGAGGGTTATCGTTGACATCGGTGACATTTATAGTCACAAAAGTCTCGCTGCTGAGAGGGATGGTCCCATTGTCTGTGGCTTTGATTTTTAAATTAAAATGTTTCCTGCTTTCATAATCCAGCACCTGTTTTGTAACAATCAACCCAGTCTGAGAGTTTATTTTAAAGAAATCACTCTCATCTCCGTGTGTTTTCACCATGTGGAAGGTCAAATCTTTATTTCTACCAGAGTCTTTATCAGAGGCAGAAAGCTTGATCACAGAGGTGTCAACTGGGAGCCCCTCCGCGATATTCACATTGTGCATTAGCTTAGAGAAAACCGGGGCATTATCATTGACATCCTCCACTTCTATTTCAATTGAGGCCTCTGAGAAAGCTCCGGTCACTGAGTCAGTAGCTCTGACTATCAGCACATGCATGGTCTGGCTCTCATAGTCGAGGGGGTTGGTGACTGTCAGCACACCAGTTTTGAAATCAATGTGAAAGTGTTTTGAAGCGTTTTCCTCTTCAAGATTGTAGATGAGCCTGTAACCCTCGGGGTTCCTCGCCTGGACGTGCAGGATGGTGGTGAATGGAGGAACATCTTCAGGGACTTTTAGCGGATACAGAAGAGTCTGGAAGACTGGATTGGTTCGATTCCTCACCTGAATGCTGAGCTGAGCCATGATGCTGTGACTGGGCTCGCCCTCATCTATAGCTGACACCGTTAGTACGTACTTATTCAGGGCATTAAAATCCAGAGGTCTTTGAAGGGACACGTCGCCAATGTCTGGATCTATTCTGAAGAGGCCATAGTCTTCCTCCAAATTGTACACAATGGCTCCGTTTTCTCCCAGATCTCTGTCGATGGCGGTCACTTGATACAAAACATCTCCTGGTTCCGCGTCTTCAGAAATCATCATTGAAAAAGGCAAGTTTAAAAACTGTGGCAAGTTGTCATTGACATCATCTATGAAAACCTTGACCTTGGTGATGGCTGTTCTCGGTGGGGTTCTCATGTCCTGCACTTTAACCACAACGTCATAAACGTCTTGTTCTTCCCGGTCAAAAGGGACTCCTGTGGTTTCGAGTAGGCCTGCTGTTGGGCAGATTGTGAACCTGCCTGCTGGGTTTAGGACAGAGTATAAAAGAGGTTCGTTTAAAAAGCATCCTGTGACTTTGAGCGCTGCTAAAGTTTTGACAGTCTTTATGTTTTCAGAAACGCTCGCTGAATAGACTTTGTGCTCAAATCTGAGGTCACTCTCCGTTAGGTTTGTTACGCTTACGTTGACAATAGCTAAATCTCTGTAGAGGCCGTCAAAGGCTTTGACATGCAGCTGATAAAACGGCCTGAAGTCAGACACGTTGTTCACAGTGATGAGTCCGGTATTGGGGTGAATTGAAAAGGCATTATGAAGATTTCCCTCGGTGATGCTGTATGACACTGCTGAGTCAGCATCATAAGCTGTGATGCACACCACCTCTGCATCTCTGACAGCTGGGAGGATGATGGATGACTCATACACAGAGGCAGTGAATTGTGGTGGGCAGTCATTCAGGTCCAGGATGCGAACAGTGACCTTGGCCGGCTCTGCCGCATACAGCGATGGCTCCCCTGAGTCCTTCACCTGTACCGTGAAGTGATACTCAGCCTTGGTTTCAAAGTCCAGCAGTGAAATTAAGGAGATGGTCCCCATACTCGAGTCTATTCTAAAGACTTTCAGGGCCTCTGGTTCAAGGATTTGATAAGTCAGCAAGGAATTTGAATCTCGATCTGAATCCGAGGCCCGAATGACCAGGGGGGTGTTTCTTTCTCCCATCACCATGCTGTTTATGTGAGCGGACTCACCTATTTGCCCCTGGTACTCCCTCTGCTCAAACACAGGCGCGTTATCATTCTCATCGACCACGTAGATGTGAACGACCGTCCTGGACACGGCTCCAGCTGTGGTGGAAGCTGTAACTCTCAGCTTGTACGAATCGCAGGTCTCATAATCGAGGCGCCCCTGTGTGGAAATCAACCCCGTGTAGGAGTTGATGTAAAATGTTCCGTTCCGGTTACCGCTTTCTATCTCATAATGCACCGCAGCTGGGCTTGAGGCTGACACGGTGACAACGGGAGTACCAATAGCGCTCAGCTCGCTGATCTCCGTCAGGTAATCATCTGAGAGGAAAGTGGGTGGGGTTTGTTCAGAGACCCGGACGTGGATGTGGACAGAGCAGAGGTCGCTGCGCTGAGGAAAACCCTGATCTGTGGCCTTCACAGTCAAGTGGAACAGGTCCTGAGGCTGCAGATCCAAAGATTTGGAGACGCTTATGGATCCCAAGTCTGGATCTATGTTGAAAACGTTGTCGATGTTACCTGCAGGGACACAGAAAAGGAAGTTTGACACAAATAAAATATCCCACTGGTAAAATACCTCAAAAATACCTTTCATTGTTGGCAATCCAAGAAATCAAATCAGCTCCATGCCTTTTATTACTGAGCTTTCAAAATGATGTCTGAAACAAGATCTTTTAGCCCCTTCCTCTTTAAGAAAGTTTTCTTCTGATTGGCTGTTCCTCTTAAATGGAACAGTTTGCCTGAGACGACCATGATGTACTCAGATCCAAATGATCATTATTAGAAACTCAGGAAAAAAGGAAAAGCCATTCAGGTTTAACAAATTTAAGACTGTTATCAATCTAGATATCAAGATATTGAACACACTTCTCTCATATAAACTCCTCTGTTTCAAAAACAGGTGGGTGAACAAAAGCTAAAGTATTCAATGTGAAATTACCTTTGTTTGTTTCCACGATCTACTTTTAGGAAGATTTTCAAAGAATTTGAATTAAAGAGGGATTTTCTTGGATCTGCTGCAGTGATTTAAGCAGAAGCTCCTCTGGGAGACATTTATCTTGCCCACTGCCCATTTTTTTAAAGAAAAAAAGAAGTGTTGAAAGCTGAATCTGAGACAGAACACTTGTAAAGATGGATGTTCTCTGCTGTCTGAAACACAGCAAGCAGGCATAAAGGATTCCACTGCGGCAACTCGGGTCGAGCGCCATGCTCCGTCACGCATTTTCATAACCGCTCTGAACACACACGATAAGCATCAGAGAAAAACCTACAGAGCAGGCCGAAAGCAGGCTTCAGCTGTGAGGTAAGAAAAGATCGAAGAGGAGGAAACTGCAGCTGTGAATACACAGAGACGATTTCTCGGATATCATCGCTGTGCCCTTAAACCTTTCACTTCAAGTGCCTGACACTCAGAGGTTTCCAGCTTTCAAAATGAGAAAAGGGAGCACCATGAATAAAAAGAGAGGCCTGCTCACCAGAGTGCAGCGAGTAGCTGATGTGGGCGTTGCTTCCCATGTCCTTGTCTAGGGCCTTGACCCGGAGGACCTCGGTGCCCGCGTGGGCCAGGTTAGAGACACCGACCTCATAGCGAGGGCTGAGGAAAGCCGGTGAGTGGTCGTTGCAGTCCTCCACGTGAACCACTACCTTTGCAAAGTTCCTCTTCACTGGTATCCCCTGGTCACGCACCTGCAGACGAGCGAGGAGATAATGAACTGCTGGAGGAACAAAGAAACTGAAGGGTTGAATAAAGACAAATAAAAGTCTTACTTTACTGTTCTGATCAGACGAAGAGATTATTTTTCATCTTATTATTCTAATTAACATCAGCATTCAAAGTTCACGCTGTTGGACATTATGGAAAACACAATCTGAGTTTCTTCTTCCATAAACATGTTTGTGGTAGTAAATCAGCAGTTTTCAATACCATGACGGTGAGCGTATGAACGGCGATCTTCTCGTAGTCCAGCTCCTCCGTCATCACCAGCACTCCGCTCTTCGGGTCCAGGTGGAAGAGCTTGGTGCTGTCCGGGTGGAGGCTGCTGTGGATGGAGTAAACCAGCTTGCTGTTGGTGTCACCATCCTGAGCGCTGATCTGTAGGATGTCCTTCCATGGGGAGGTGTCCTCAGGGACCCTCACCTTAAACCCACAGAGAACATTTGGAGGCTGATTACTGTGACCGACAAACAACTGAGAGAAAGAGGACTTCCAAAACATTTTACTGTGAGACTTCATAACCAGCTATTATCGAGTGAATCCAGAGAAGCCTGACATTTTAGTCAGTAGGAACAGCGCAGTGAGAGTTTTTTAAACACACTAAAATAAAATGTAAAGTAAATGCAAGTTGGGCCATCACTGTTGGGCCAAAACCACAGATTGGATGAAATTTCATCCAAACTCACAGAATAAGTATTTTAAACACATTTCAAAATGTTCACGTCACTTTCTGACGTCATCATCAGGACTCCAAACGCTAACTGGTTCCAGTATGCTTGAATCTATTCTCATTAGGGCTGGGCCATATTATACTGTTCATGGTAATACCGGTACAATGTTAGGCAACGATAAGAAAATGAAATATCGCGATAGAAGATGTGCCTTTGTTTTCATACGCACATGGCCAAAAAAGCATGGCGGCAACGGAGAATGAGAAGGGAGAAAGCGGAAAGCAGTGATGTGGAACTGGTTTGGTGTTTGTCCGTCAGATACACAACAAAGCACAGTTTTTTGTAGAACATGCAAGCGGGCTGTCGTTTCTCTCACCTCGTACAGCGGCTCCAGGAAGACGGGCCGATGCTCATTGATGTTCAGCACCTGGACGTAGACCTGCAGTTGGGACACACAGGGTTTGAGAAAATGGATTCTCAGCATGAACAATATCAAATGTGAAAGGTCAAGCTTCAAAACGGCTGATCTGTGACTGCCCGCAGGATCTTGAGTTAGATTCTACAGCAACCCTGAGACTGAAAATGAAGACACAAATGGAGTTGTAGGATGTTTGTATGTGTTGCTGCCACAGCGTGCTGCCATCAGACATGCCGTTTGTTTCCTCTGATGTCAGAAACATGGAGAAAATGACGTTTGGACGCTTTGATGTATTTGTTTAAGTTCGACTAAACAAGTGGTTTAAACTGTGGCTTCACAAACACAGAAATCTATAAATTCACATGAAAAGTGGCTCGTTGTCTCAGTCCTTTATTTGTCTCATTAAATGAAAAACAGCTGTGAGTTACTGTCACTGTGAGTCAGCCCAGACTCCATTTGTGTGAAGTGCCTCCTTAACAGACAAGGATTATTTTTAGAAGACTAAATGAGACGAACTGGCCCTTTAAATAAACGACAGACCCAAACTGTTAATTCAGTATCAGCCAAAAGTGTCATGTTCCTCACAAAGTACAGCATCAGGTATCAGAGGGGGCTGTTAAACTGGGTGTTAATGAAATTAAGACCAGGGGTAACAAGGAGACAACCCCCAAAAACACCCACATATGATGTTTGGGGTGAATTCTGTAAGCTGATCAATGTGGCTCCTTTGGTTCCTCAGTACAGATATTCAGCAGAAGTTGTTGAGAGCTGATGTGTTTCGAAGTGTAACTTTTTAACAGTATACTTTTATAATTATAATGAAACTAAAAACTTTGCAGGCCTAACTGAGCCTAATAATTAGCTGGCCTCATTATCTCTTTCTCGCAAACAGCTTCCAAATGTGTGATGTGAGTGCGATGAGGCAGATTTAGTCTCAGGATTTCCTGATGCTAAACATCAAAATATATAAATATCTAATAGCAGTAAACAGAAAAGACAAAGGTCGTCACTTGTTTCAAACACAGGCAGGTAAAAACAATCGAATTCTGCCCTCCAGCCGTTGGTAATGAGTGGAACAACCTTTATTTTATTCACCATCTCATCTCCTCTGTCCACACACCAACACTAAGTGCTGCTGTTATCTGCGCGCTGAAACATCTGTTTATTAGTGAAGAAGAAGACACTTGTGTTCCTAACCTGTGTGATGGCGCTGTGGTGCCCATCTGTGACCCGCACAGTCAGGTTGTAGATGGAGCGCCGGGCCGCATCGAGCTGGCGGGCGATGGAGAGCCTCCCAGTGTTCTTCTGGATGTCAAAGTCTTTTTGCTCATCCCCACCTGAGAGACGAGAGGGGGACAGGTTTGAGTTATTACCATTTAGGCTGATTGTGACGATTATTGGCATCGTTAACACAGATTCACTTTGCAATCTGTGTTAACAATAATTTCTGGGGGGGCATTCAGGGTTGGTGCTGCTGCTTTTCATTTACATGTAATTACACATACAGCCAGTTATGAACCATTATGATATCACCATTATGATGACATCATGTGACCCACACTGAGGCAGCGTGCAGAGCGGGTCACTTTCTACTTGAAACAAATGTGTGTCAGACACTCTTGCGCTGGTAAGGCGGGACACACAGACTCATACCAGAGTCCACAGCACAACTCTGTGACGCCTTCTTATTGGCCCACTGAGCCACTCACCTGTCTGCACCACTTGTCCGAGATCTCTGTTTGTTTCCTGTCAACAGCAGCGGTAGATGTTGGATTTGTGGAGCAGCATGCAGTTCGATACTAAACATGTGAACCTTTCCGATGCATCGCTTCCCTTTGATGGTGACCTTTGGTTTGCTTAAACTGAAGCTTGTTTCAAGTTCAAACAGAGCAGAAACTGGTTCGTCTGCTCTCGCGTCCACGCCGGAAAACAGCTGGATGTGCTGCAGTGGCTCATGGTCTGAGGCATGAAATATGATCCACAGAGTTCAGTCTTACTTACAGATAAAGGATTAGAGGCTGAAACACTGTGTGTCTGTTTATAACAAAGATAGGATTGTGAAACCATTTCCTCATCATAATCACGAAGCTAGAAGGATAATGTGTTGCTCAAATAACACCATTCCAAGTATTCCCAGTTGATTACTTTGTAGTATCACCTCTGGTTCGGTAAACAGTTAAAGGAGGGTTCTTATGTGCTTCTCTACTCCACCGCAGCACTCCAAGCTTGCCTCATTCACAGAAGCACTTTGTTCTTTCTATCTAACACTCACATACAACTCAGGGTTCACAATCTCTCCCCAGGATACTTTGGCAGGCAAACTGAAGCAGCCAGGGTTGGAAGCACCAATGAACTGATGCATTGCTGCACCTAATGAGCTGCAGCCAAATCTGAAAACACTAGGTCACCTATTTCTTGAGATATCGTGTCCACAAGACTTTCAGAAAACTTGTCCGAAAACTTTAAACCCATCAAAAAGACTTTTAGTAGGTGTACCTCCACCCATCCACCCTGCGGGCAATGGCAGCACCCTCCCAGGGTAAAAAGGACACAATCAGCTGATTATTGCTGGAACATGACACGGATATATGGCACACTACAGCTGTGACCAATCACAGCTTTCCATCTTTTCATGCACCACGAGAACAGTAAGGGGGCGTCTATAATTAACCTTCATCTCTCTTCCTCCTGGTGTTCGATGTCACAGACACATAGCCATTGACAATAGGCTGAAGGGAATAAAATTCCTCTCAGACTGGACTGCTTTCACACCAACACCGTTCAGTTCGAGTATCTCCAGGAGTTTTATTTTGCCCCTTTTCAGCCTAACGACAGAGTTCTTCACTGGTATTAATGTCTTTTGGGGCCTCATTCTGTGAGTTGGAGTGAAAAGCTACTAAACTGCACTTCAGTCCCATCTTTATCTTTTGATTTTACAGAGGAACACAGACCAGATATTTAAGGGTTTAACTCTGTATGAACCTTATGAGCTGTAGCATCGATGGTTACTCTGCGGTGAAGAGGAAACTTTAGCGTGTTTGTCCTTCTAATCTGTGCACCTGAATCCCATTGTCCGTGGTTATCCAATGAGTTTTCTTGACTTTTTTTGTCACAAATCACTGAACTATGACACATACAGTGATGTACCTGTGCATTTGCTCACTGAGCCCCTCCCACCATCTGTTTATTGCTCTTTTCATACACTTCCTCCCTTTTATCCTTCCTCCCTTCTCTGTCTCTCTTTCTCAGCAGGTTCTGTGGATGTACGTGAGAAAGGTAAGCCTCATGCCTGCTCAGCCAGATGGTGTTTATTACGATATCCTCGTTTCACATGCATGCACGCACACACACACACACTGATATTACTGTGTAACATGATGAGCGAGGCAGTGCAGTGTTATTTTTGCACTAAGCCTTTGATGTCCTCTTGTTCTTTTTTACTTCTTCATCGCACACACACAGTCTCTCATTGGCGTTTGTTCCTGATCGATAGATAATCGGGTCAAGCAATTCACTTTACTGATCGTCTCCAGGGAAAAAAATGATATGATCCCTGCGGACACTGGAGGCTTCTTTAAGAAAAGAATGACCCACAGAAGAAAAAGAGCTTCATCTCAGGAATTTATCTCCGTCTACATAACCTGTGAATGTCGACCAGGGCAAGGTGCCAGTGGCCGGAAGGCCAAGCTTTTTTTCTAGGATTTTGAGCCCTTATATCTCATTAGTACTGCAGACCTCCCAAATCCCACCCCAGCCCTCCAAGACCAAACTAAAGACTAAATCTGCTCTTGTTCAGACCGATGGATCCATCGGTCTGAACGAATTGAAGCAGTTTCACGTCTGTGACGTAGTGGAGACAAACCAGCGCTGAAACTTCACACGTGCATTCTGGGTAGCATGTCAGACTGGTGAGTAACACCTGAACTTCTTACGTCTGAGCCCTGCCTCTCTGTTCAGAAAGCAAAGATTTAACACATGACATGCGAATGTCTCTGTGTGTCTTCCTTTCCTGTGTTTCAGGTGTGAAGTGTTGGACAGGTAAGCCTGCTTCTGAACGTCCTGCAGGGCCTCAGTGGTAGTTGATATGTCATCCCTACATCACCATACAAATGTCTGAGTAATGACTGCCTGTGGGCACTGCGGCAGAGCTGCAGCCACCGCCTATTCAGGGCGAATCGAGGAGGAAGAGTTAACATGACCGGCAACAGACGTCCTGCTGCGCTTTCCCCGTCTAACTGTTCCCAGGCACAAACCTGGAAGTTTTCATTTCTCAACTCGGCCGCCAGCTTCCTTGTTCTCCTGACCTGGCCGAGCCGCCGCAGAGGGGGTCAGGTCAGCTACCCCACCAGGAAAAGCTCATTTTCTCACATCTCCTGCTGCGCGCCGCGAGTCACTGGCCGAGGGTCAGAAAACGAAGATGGACTGTCTTCATTCCTGCGGCGCCGCAGACATACAGCAAATCAGATTCATGACTTACAGGAGCACGCAAACACACAATGAGAGAAGCGTCGTTATCGGCAGAGTTAAAGCTCAACAGCTCACCAACACGTGACTGTGAGCAGCAGGCCGCTGAAGCAAAGGCATCAGTGAGGAGTTCCTCCGTTCATGAACATCAACACGCATTAAAATCAGATGTTTTAAGACCAGAACGAGCTGCGTGTTGCCGAAGTTACTGTAACTAAATGAAGCTGTCGCTCTGCCGGCTGTACGTCTTTATTAACGTTCATATTCAGACTTTAAACTAACGTAATCTCACTGCTGCAAACGTCTCTGTTTGTGTACCTGACGTGATCCTGCAGAGAACTGCTGAGCTGTTTGTGCTCTACAGTTTCCTTCATCTCTGCGCACAGCGCTCTGCTTGCTGTAAAACAACCTCCTGCAGACACGTCCTCCCGCCCACACTGCACATCAACTTCAGCCCAAATTATCATCTGTGCTCAGAAACATGTGGGTGAAGTCTTCACCTGCAGGACCTGCTCTGTCCTGCAGGTCTTCACCTGCAGGACAGAGCAGGTCCTGAGCTTGTTCTGATGACGTCTGTCACTCCAAAAACCATGAACACTCGTAGCTTAAAGCTTAAAACCACATCAGGAGCAAAGTAGTAAATCACATGTGCACGATTTATTTCAGACTTAAATCCTGCAAAAGCATCGACAATAAGCCGCTAACAGCTGTGTGAGCACAGCTTTAACCTCTAACATGACATGACTGGATTTTTACTGCATATGTGGTTTTCTTTTTTCATTCCTCCTAAGCCTGATCAGTGAAACATGTCTTGGGTTAAATGTCACCTTTCGGGATAAACATTTTATAAACTGCTCTGTCTGAACAGAAGCTGGAGCCTCATCCTAATGCACCCGGCTGGGACCCGATCCAGGACCCAGATCTCAGATCAGTGCCCAGTGAACCTGCAGGGCGCCACATCCATCCACAAACAGCCGGGTTGCATTCCTCGCCTGCTAGCCAACATCCCACTGCTGCCGTTTCCACTTGGCCCTTAACACAGCACGGCGATAGACATCTGATGGGGGGAGGGCAAATCAGAGGAATAAATACCTGATGATATCTGTCTGAGAGATTCCCATCAGATATCAGCACCCATGTGCCAAACAGTAAAATAAGAGAAGAAGATGGAACCCTGCAAACACAGGAGGAGGAGGAGGCACAGGGTGAAGATTATAAAGATTATCAGTTTTTTTCAGACAAAATGACTCTTACAATTTGAATTTGTGTGTACAAGCTCCTCCATCACAATAAATGTGAGAATGAGCAGACCCGAGCGCCTCCTCTGGGACGCACAGGGTCACGCCCGGGCTCTGGCTCAGACCGAGCTCGGCGCAGCCAGCCGAGCAGGAGGAAGCTCGGTCTTTCTCTGCACGCGTCGCCCCGCCTGGCAGGAAGCACTTGGCAAAACCCTGATGTGTTTTCCTGCAAGCCTCAAAGGGAACAGCCAGCGATGACTTCCAGTTGAATGTGATGTCATGCCTCTCATGGATTTCTGTAGAGCTGTCCGTGGCGGCCTCCTGAGAGGAGGGAGGAGGCAGAGGAGGAAAGGCCAGTTGTCCCTGCAGTGGGGATCTGGCAGGTGATGAGAGGAGCTCTGCTGTGTCCTGCTCACAGAGAGAAACGTCCTGCTGATACCGCTGACACCAAGACCTTTTTTTCCTCTCCTCCATCCTTTCCCCCTCTTCAGGCAGCGCCGGCCTTTTGCATTATTTATCCGCTGCTAGTTTTTCTACCTGTTTTCTGAAAGCACTGCAGATTTTTCACTTGTGCACAGACAGAAGCCTGAGATGCCGCCAGGCAAATGTCAGTATGTAACAGCATAATTTCACATGTTTATTCAGTGATTACATGACTGACGAATCAGAAAAGGGAGGATGAATCTGTCCTTCTGAGTCACATCTAACTCCTGGGATTTTTTAAACAGAAAACACACAGGCTGAATTGAAAGTAAGCTGCTGATTGGTGGAAGTCCAGCACAAAAGGAGGGGGAAAACTGAGAAGCACAGACTTTGTTTGATTTAATCACCAGGAAAATCTTTCTACATTCTGACTTCTGTCCTCACTGCAGCAGCTCATCTGAAGGACTGATGACGTAAACCTGACCCCACACCATCTCTAACACTGGCCCCTGGTGATGACATCCAGCTGCAGTGTCATCACAAACATCTGACAAACACACACACGAGATAAAAGCCATGCCAACACTGGAGCTGACACCTCGCCACCTGCTGGAATCATTCATGCAATCTTTGTATTGATCGATGAAATAAACCCTGAACATCGGCGATCAAGAGAAGAGGGAGAAGCTGAAAACATTATCCCACAGATGCCTCGCTCCGGGGTCTCTCATCTCGCTGAGTGAACACAGGTCACGGCTCTGGGACCAGTTCACCATGCCTCAGTTATCAATCAAATGTTTTCACGTAAAAAAAACGCCTGCATCAATTTTCTTTATTGCAATAACATGACTGTAGTAATAAACGTCGTGACTGGATCTCTTGAGTCAGGTTCGGTTCGACTGTCACTCTGAGTTTTTCAAGCAATGAACCCGCTCGCTCACTTTTCTGCTCATGCGGGTCGAGTTATGTCGCATGGGAATGTCGGCCTTTCAGTGAAGCCGACACACTTCTGGGGCACTTCTGGCTGAAGCCGAGCAGGCACATTTAGGAAAATTACATAAATCACCAACATCTAAACATTTCCCTCCTCCGGTGCTCTCGTCCTGCACGGGCTGCATTATATTGGTTGACCTTAAGAAAATCACACTACTTCAGCTCATCTGGAAACTCATGAGGATTGATTGTAAAATGATGAGACCCTGTTAGCTGTGACTCTCCGAGTCAGCACTCTGGGCTAAGTGGAAATATGGCGAACGTCAAATATCATTTCCATGGCCGCAGAGTTTAGCGGGAGGAGCGGAGACGGAGAAACTCTGAATCATTACTATGAGCTCAGCCAGCTCTGATGCAGGTGATTCCTCTAATTTGTTTTCTTTGTGGAAGTGGGCGCTCTGCAGGCGTGAATGCAAGCAGCACTTCTCCCCATCATTTGTCTTACTTTCAAGGTCATTACAGCCATTTGTGTGATGCTCGGCTTCCATCAAAGGTCAAACCTCAGAGTGTGTGTGTGGTTCCACTCACCCACGATATCGAACCACTTCTCCCGATGCGGCTCCGTCAAGATGACGCCCACCATCTGAGCGACGCGGTCTGTTTCTATGACAGCAAAGTTGATGTGTGGCTCGACGAACACGATTGGTTCCGCAGAGGCAGGCGGGAGGGCGATCCACTCGATGTTGAGTCGAGCGGTGGATGAATAGGACGGGCTGCCCTGGTCTGTAGCTTTAATCTGGAATAAACAGAGAAACTAAACAGGAAGCTGTGACACACCTGCACATCCAGTCCAGCAGGTAACTGAAAACACTTCCAGCTCACGTCCAGATGTTTTCTTCAGATTCACCAAAAATGACGATTACACCGTCACTCATGTCGCCGCGTCAGATGAACTAACAGCTGAGGGCCTGGACTCACTGGTTACCTATGGTAACTATGGTAACAGTCGTGCCACATACAATAACAATCGCATACTGCTTATGTCATTTTGACTCTAGGGGGCGCTCTGACTGAGTCAGGATCAACACATAGATGCTGACAGACTGAAGGTGTTGCACAACGAGCGCATTCTGAAAAATAAAAAAGACATGAAATTCCTAATTTTTGGGACACAAATCGCAAGTGTGTGTAAAAAAAATCCTTAAATAACAACGGTGAAAAAAAGTGATGATGAGATCCTGACGTCCTGATTTAAGGATGTCAGAGGTGGAAACACATCTGAGGAAACGTAATAATCCGTTCAGAGAGCCGACTGAGCCGGAGCAGAGGTAACCTACGATTATTTTACTATTTCCGTATTGTGAGTGCACTTATTGCCAAATGCAGTGGTCTGATTGGTCAGATCTGTTTGCATCACAAAACATCGGAAAAATTGAGCTTGATAAAATAATCATACATGCAGTAAATTCATCCAATGAGTAAACACTGCGTTAACAACAGGTTTGTAACAGCTTCAGATTCATCAGCCGTATGAAACGTTGACGGGACAAGTAAACTTGCTGTGGTGAAAATTTCTGCAGCACCTACTGTGAGAATATTGTAGCTTTCGGGCAAGAAGTCGCCGTGCGATGTGACCACGCCCGTCACTGGGTCGATTTCAAACTGCTCGTCCACGTTTTCCTGCAGACTGTAGGTTACTGCCGCGTTCGGGCCCTCGTCGTTATCCTGAGCGAGTATCCTGCAGACTTCCTGTTTGCCACCGTCGTGACGCCGTTCAGGCAGCTTGACGTCAAAACGTTTTTCCATGAACTTGGGAGGGTTGTCGTTGGCATCTAGAACCTGGATCACAACGGTGGCGGTGGAGCTCAGAGCCGGAGATCCGTTATCCGACACGATAACCTGAAGGTGAAAAAGAGTTGGAGGGTCAACATCAGAATAATAAAAGCACGATTGATCTTTATATTTACTTTGACTTAATTTTAAACCACTAAATGAATTTCTTGGGGTTTTAAAGCTACGACAAAGATTGCTGGAGGCGGGGGTATTTTTGTGTTGCTGCTAAGAGTTTTCCTTTATTAGGAGTGGGGGAGGTTGGGGTGGAGATGTTCTCCATGTGGTCATGCACCTGTCTTATTTAATCATTAGTTATTATTCATCTCTGGCTCTGTTCCTCAGCTTGTCTTTGTCCCACCTTCCTCCCCTCACACCCAACCCGTCTGACCCTCCCTGAGCCTGGTTCTGTTGGAGGTTTCTTCCTGTTAAAAGGGAGTTTTTCCTTCCCGCTGTCGCCAAAGCGCTTGCTCATAGGGGAGTTATCTGCCTGTTGTTGTTTTCTCTGTAGTATCATTACAAAAAAATGGAGAAGGCTGAGAAGGCTGTTGTTCTAATTTGGAGCTCTATACATAAAACTGATTTGAATAGATAATATCAGAAAAAATAAAAATGGTCTCAGCTGGACGGCTCAAATCTCTGAAACTTTGGGTCTGTCCTGAAATGTCACACCAGTTAAGGAAGATTAATTTCCAAGCAGCTGAGATACATTTCTTTTAGTCGGTAGCCAGAAATGTGGTTTGATTTTCTGATGTTGAAATATCTGAACCAGCATCTAAATGTTACCAGTCACATGCCTTTTCTTTCTGCTTTTATCTCATTACACACCTCCGATTGTCCACATAACAACAACATAATTAAATGTAATGACTGTGCACTGATTCCCATTTCTGTGGAAGTTTTAAAGTGGAGCTTCCAACTGAAGTAAAGCTTGTTTCCCTGAGGAAGAATTCCAGTTTTCATACTCTCAGCCTCATGCACTCTTAGTTACACGGTTCATTTATGCCATGCATTTTTTTAACCATATATATCTTAAATATTTAACATGAGCCAACAACACAAACCAACAGAGACACACTAAAAGATGAACTATTGGCCTTTAAAAAAAAAATATTGGAAATAAATAAATAATAATGATCACAACACATTCGGACGGGGCAAAAAAACCTTTTTCACTTTTATTTGTTCGTCTGAAAACTTTCTCGAAAAAATCATTATGTGTGGGGGGGTTGTGCTATTTCCTGACTCACAGGTCAGCGATCGACTGAACGATCACTAAAATTATAGCATTAAAAAAAGAGCAGCTTCCACACTGACGTCACGTTTGGTGCTCGTTACCCGTGTCAGTAAAGCAGCGAGCACTGCTGTGTATTCTGGATTTATGGGAACGTCGGCGATTCACAGCAGAGCTGGATTTGTGTTCCTGTTTCTGCATCGATCTGATGGGAAGAGAAAATGTTGTTTATCAGAGTCTCACCTCAATACTGTGCTCCGGTTTATCCTCTCGATCCAAAGCTGAGACAGTGCTGATAACACCTGCAAACACAAACACACACACCAAACACAGGTGCTGTTAGCAGGAAGTGAGAGTGCAGGTTACACATAAACAAACAGAGTTGGGAGTTTTTGTGTGTGTGTGTGTGTTGTGGCGGTTGGGAATGGAGGCGGGTGTCCCTGAGTAGTAACAGAAGAAAACACATTGTATTTTACAGCTCTTGATGTTGTTTCTGTTGTTTTTGTTTTTGAGGGTCACTCAATGTTTGTTTATGTCGCTATAAAAAATTACAACAAACAGCTAAAAAAAAGATGATGATGATGATGGCGGTGTGATGCAGTGCTGAGGTGAAGTCGACCTGAATAAAGACTGATACAGATATCAAACAGGGACAGAGTGAGCGATGGATCGCGTGATAAACTTCTGAAGCAGAGAACAAGCCGCCTTCAACACGACAGAGATCGCATCGAGGAGCTTTGCAAAGGACTTTCTTCTGTTTGTCTAAAAAAAGAAACAGCATCCATTTTTTTTGCATTGTTTAATATCAAGAATAAACTTTCAGAAGACATTAAAAAACCTCCATTTCCTTCCGCTCTCCACTTCAATGTCGTGGGGGCGGGGGCTGGAGTCCATCCCGCTGCCACCAGGCAAAGGCTGGGGCGTCCGGACTCGATCGTTTTCTCACAGAAACTGGAGCTGTCGGTACTGATGCTGGCAGAACAGGAAAAAACTGGAGGCCCATAAACTCAAAATAACCAACAGGAGACAGAAGCATAGAGCGGCTGCTCATAAGGGGAGGGCATCACCTTCAGCATGGCTGGGAGATACGGGAAGCACCTGTGTCACATTACAGGACCAGTGGAATTTACTGTTGAAAGACAAAACCACTATTTTGTCATCCAAAGCTGCTCTACAGTTGGAAATTAGCAATTTGGGTCACCTTACACTCAGAGCACAACACTGACTGATCACTGGGAGGAGGGGTCACTCACAGCCAATCAGATGCTTCCGCCGCATCCGCCTGAGCTCAGTCGGCCTCTGAACTGTGTGACAGGTGATTATCAGACACCGCGAGGGAAACCGCGGCTGACAGTTTGCTGAATCAGCGTGTTTAAGTGTCTGCAGCTGCTGGGAGAAGCGTCCTAGACACACAGCAACAGGCTGGGAAAATACAAGTCTCTGTGTCTCCAACCAAAAGAGGTGTGGGAGCTGCAGACAGAGGAGGGGGTCGTAAGTGCTGCAAAAGAGGCCCCACTGAGCGTCATCGAGTCCTTTTATGACAGAGCAAACAAGCCCTGCTGGGAGGGACAGGTGGGAACGTTAGAAAGTGTGTTCCTGTCATTAGTGCAGATGTGGGAATCACGGCTAAAGCCTCGTCCCTCCCCACCGCCTGTTTTCACTCAGCCATCCAGGACGCCTGTCAAAACCACACGAGGACAAACAGCTGCTTCTGCGTCAGGGGCCGTTCATTCCTTTTTCGCAGGATTCACATCACATTTTTACGTCTCTTCTTTTTTGAATGTGGACTAGTTTCACTTGCTTTTTAATTCAGACATCGCAAATTTCTGAGAACTATTTCAGAAATGCCAATGAGAAAAAAGTTTGAGAATTTTTGTTTGTATGTTACTGAGGGGTAATTAGCAGGTATCTGTGTCTGTGTGACATTCCCACTGAGTCTGTGGATTCAGCTTGATAACAAGGTCGGTGGAGCCTTGGCATTCCAACCTCTCATCCACATACAGTCACTCCTGCCTCCAAAAAGCCAACATGGCAACGGCCAAAACACATTAAGGCTTCAAAGCTGGGCTTTTGGCTGCATCCTTCCTTTACACAGTGTATCGTTCCCGTCTCGATAGACGTAATAATTCAGTCTCAGGCTCTGAGACTGGGAATGTGCTACCCAAGACAGATTTCATATAAAAGTTGGTCTCAGGTGTTGGACTCTTTTTCATGTAAATTTGTTAATAGTAAGAAAAATATCATACATCTTGGTGAGTGCTTTGTGTATATCAAGAATATAAAATACACAATCGCATCATATCACTTTTTGAATCATCAACAGCCTGCAGCCATTTGAGGAATTTGCTGTTGCAAAATGCTAATGAAGTGGGCACATTCCTGACTTGCCTGGCCTTGTCAACAAACAAACACATAATGAAGTGTTCCACGAGATGCTTTTTCTCAAAACACACACGACAATGTTTCATGTGCATTTCTGCATTAAAGCACGAAGCTTCCTCGATTCTTCTCGCCTGAAACGGACACAGCGCTGTGGTCATGAGTCACTTTCATCTTGTCAAGGCACGAGTGGTTTCACCCTCATATTACTAATAAGAGGTTCATTTGTTAACAGTAAGACAAGGTGGGTCATGTTCCAAAGAGGAACAGGTTCCAGGTAACATGATCTCCCTCTGCTTACGCCGTTTTTCTAATCTATATAAGCTAGTACACGATATTTCTTTGATTCTTTGTTGTCAAAGGATTTTAAGGACAGCTCAGTTTGCTGTCTACAAGTAAAAGTCAGAGAGGATGTCAGCACATCCTAAAAGTCTGTTTGATTTAAGCTATGACAGCCTGTGCTCCGACATGGCTCCAGGAGTGTTAGTGACCACTGAAGGCAGAAGATGAGGTCCCAGTTCGAGTCCAGTTCATCCCGTATGAGCTGAAAGAAGCTGAGGTCAGAGCTCTAGAGGCCACAAACTGGCAACTAGGTTTCCTGTTGATTTGGACTTCAGTGAACCACAAAAACCAGTTGCAGACCTCGAAGTCAAAAAGCCTGTTTAGCATTTGTTCTGATGTTTACTGGACCTGTGGAAGCTGCGATTTAATGTAAAAACTATTAGCAAGAGCTCCAACAGCACAAATGTGGTCCACAGTAGGGGTGGGTTTTTATAATCGATTTATCGATTAAAATCGATTCTGGCTTGGATAACGTGAAATCGATTCATTAAAATCCTGAATCGATTTTTTAATATAAATTTATTTTGCCCGAAATGCCAGAATCTCAGGTGAAACCTCACAAAATTTCAACAACCACCAAACAGCTAAGACAGTAAATGAGAGCAGGAACATGGATTCTGCACACACAGCGCAACCCGCGGATCAGAATCAGTCAGATGTCGCCTTTCTCACAGTCGGGGCTGAAAGCCGACAGCTCGCTGATTCTGATCTGTCGCTTTGTGTTCACGCCCTTTATGCGCTGATTCTAAAGCTGTTAGTTTGATGTCTCTCCAAACAATATTGACCGAACCAGCAGCAAAAGAAGATCCAAACTACGCTTCACATAAACATCGTCATGTATTCACTCTTACTTTTACTGTTTTGCTTCGACCACGATGCACAGCTCTCTCTCTCTGTACTTCAAGAACAGTTTTTCTTCATTATTCGCTTGCTTGTTACGCACAAGTCTGCCGTTGTTTACAGCGCTGTCGGCCGACGTTTTTTTTCTTTCCGTTTTATATACTTCCAAAAAGAAAACCTAATTTCTGCCGTTCAATACTGAACAAATTTAAACTTTTTAAAATTATGCAAAATGCAAAACACTTAACTGTGTCTCTAATAAAACCGCTGTAACTTCAGAGGTAATGTTCATTTATTGATTAATGGATTTCTTTCGTTTATGATGTACTGCAGAATATTTTTATAAAATCCCAGGCCAGGAAAATCACCTTCATGTTTTTCTGTGTTTCTGTGCATCACAGCAGATGCCTTTAAAGGCATCTGCTGTGATGCACACACTTTTGATAAAGTCTTGTGTGTGTCAGCTTCCTTTTTATAGATACAAAAATATGTAAATGTACTGATCTGAATTATAATATTTCTGACTGTCAAAATTTCCCAGATTCAAATCGAATTGAATCGAATCGAATTAAATCGAATCGAATTAAATCGAATCGTGGATCAATTCGGGACCTTGTGAATCGGAATTGAATCGATTCTAGAAATCAGTGACGATACCCAGCCCTAGTCCACAGGTCCAGTTCAGGAACTCCAGCTAGCTGAGGAGAAGCCTAGCAGGCAGCTAGCAGCTACAGTCACTTGTGTCACCAGCAGTGTTGCCAACTTAGCGACTTTGTTGCTATATTTAGCGTGTTTTCAGATCACCTTAGCGACTTTTTTTCTAAAAAGCAACTAGCGACAAATCTGGCGACTTTTTCTGGTGGTATTGGAGACTTATTTATGACGACTTTTTGACATGAAAACGCGTATCGCTCTTACTCTCAACAAGCAGCGGTGTTGCCGTGAGCACCTCACCCGTGCCAAAGCGCTCACAGGCGGAGGATAGTCCTCCCCAGCTGCTATCAGGGCAGGAGACGTTCACACCTGTGTGTCCAAACGGCAAATGAATCGCGCATGAGCGAAGCCGCTGCTCCCGCACTGACTGTAACGCAGTCTGTTCTTCTTTTACTCTTATGCTGTTTTGTGGATCACAAGGTTTAAAACTACTTATAAACACACACTCTCACACACACAGTAACTCCACCAGAGTGCCTATTTCAGGTCACTTTTGCCGGTCCAGGCCCAGAAAAAGGAGCAGGGTTGGAATTGTGACATTAAAAAACAATAATTGAAAGAAATTTAATTTGTAGTTCTAAATAAATTCTAACTGCATTTAGGACGTTTTTTACTCACTTTGTCTCTTCCACGATGTTATTTCTCTCTAAAACACCGTAGGTTACAATTACATTAGCATGACCAATTATGCAAATTAGGCGATGACGTCATTTGGCAACTTCTAGCGACTTTTAGGACAGCCAATAGCGATTTTCCTTACTGAGGAGTTGGCAACACTGGTCACCAGCCACCCGTCAGTCAAAGAGACCACAGCCCTAATAATGCACGTTTATTTTTGCACGTTTATTATCACTGCTGGAGCCTCTGCTAGATGTTAGAGGAACTTCAGGTTTTAGGAGTTTTTTTACTTTAATTATTTTTAGTTTGCAGCACAGGGATAAAAAAAATAAAACTTCGGTCAGTTCTGCAAGAATTTGGGTCAGTGTCAGTCAGCTGTCCTCAGCCTGCAGCCTCAGAATACAAAAAGGTTCACAGAGATTTAATAACCCCTTTTCAGCAAAACACTATTCATCCTGTGCTTCTATGCATGAGTAAATGGATACCAAATACACCTGCATTTATAGAAAAATACTTGTTTGAATGTGACACACTCCAGCTGGCAGCAAACCTTTGCCCCGTCTCTGAGCGACATCTCTGTAATCCCTCGGTACACTGGCCTCGGGGCGTGGACAAATAGCATGTTAGAGGACGAGGACAGGGCTGGTAGCGGCTGGTAGCATCACAGCTAATGCTGTGCTCAATAGCTTTAACTTCAAAGTCCTCGCCAGGTGATTCAGCTTCAACTGTCAGCGAGGAAGGCAGAGATGTTTAGGCTTCCTCATTGTTCCCGTCATGCTAACTCAGTTTTTATTTCAGGTCGCACGTGACTGACTCTGTGAGTGACTCTCAGGGAGCTCCCTGTTGTATAGGTATAGACAGACCTAGCTTCCGCAGCACATACTGCACTCATGCTTGCAACACTGCATTTGCAAGCATGCATATGCTTGTTAGCTTTTCACCCATGAATCAAAATGTAACACGTACAGATATACCAAAACACTCTGCAACAGAGGCCTGCCAGATGTCCTGCACACACAAAGGGAGTTTGAATCAAGATGTAAATCAATTGCAATGAGAGCATGAAGTCTCTTTTTCTGCTCGAGCTGCTCGTGAAATGCCAGAATGACGCTGAGCAACTTGATCCAATTACATCCCAGAGTTCCTGTATTTTTGCCTGCACATATGCTGCTCACTGAATGCTTCAATACCATGATTCAGGGGTGAGAAATGTTTAAGTGGGAGGGAGGAGACGTGAGCCAAAGCTGGAAAACTGGAAAATTGTACTTTTGTACTATATTCTAATAATAAATTCAATAACAAAATAATTATAGCTGCAATTAAAAACACAATGTCTACCTGTTGGATGGAATAAGTGCTACCTGTCTGGAAATTATTTTTTCAATCTTATGAAGGTTTAGGAACTTTAAGGACAGAGTTCAGAGTACTGACCATGTTTTTATTGGTGAGTACTCATAATTAAGGTTAAACACTCTTTGTACAGCTGGGGGCAGTTTGGCCTTTCTCCATGTACTCACGCTTCCTCTCACAGTCCAAAGACATACACCAGGGGTGTCCAACTCCAGTCTTTGTTCCGACACACCTGAATCACATGAATGGCTTGTTATCAGGCCTTTGCCAAAATTGATGGCATACTGAAGAGGTAATCCAACCATTTTATTCAGCAGTGGTGGAGTAGGAATGCATCTAAAAGCTGCAGGACAGTAGCTCTCAAGTTGGACACCCCTGACGTTAAATAAACTGTTGAGGTTAAATTGACTGTAGGTGTGTGTGTGTCTCTCTGTGGGACAGACTAGCAAAGTGTCCAGAGTGTATTCTGCCGCTCGCCCTGTGACGCTGCAGCCTTGAATTGGACAAGTTAAAGAAAAGGTCTGGATGGATAAGAAATTCTCCAGGTTAGCTTGCCATTCAAAACTTGGTGTTAAAATGTTGTGCCTCAGTTTGCGACTGAGATAACTCACATGATATCACCTTGTTTTACCTTTCTGAGCCAGGAAAACTTTCTGTGACATGTTGAAATTCATCAAGGTCTCCTTTGATTATATTTTTCATTGAAGAGTATTCACCTGTGTTAGGATCGATGTCAAAGTGCAATCGGTGAGATTCCAGCATCTGGAAGGAAAGCTTCCCCTCAGAGGACGTGTCCACATCTGTGGCCGACACCTTGATGACGGATTCGACCGTGTCCACGTTCTCTGGGACAGATGCAAAATACATCGGCTGGGAAAGTTCGGGAGCATTGTCATTAATGTCCAGGACCTCGATGAAGACGTGAGTCCAGGTGATCAGAGGCTCAGTCCCCAGATCGGTGGCGTAGACGGAGAGCCAGTAATGAGGCGCCGTCTCGCGGTCCAGCATCTCTGTCATACGAATCACACCTAAACACACCAACGGTACAGTTAAATCATTGTTGTCTACACTGGTATTCACATGTTTCAAACATGCTGCCCTGCCTCAGGAATGAATCACTTATCCATCTAATCTGTTCATGCTTAATCACTGTACAGCCCGGGAGGAACTAGCAGCCACTTGCGCCGTCACTGAGCTTAAGGTGTCTCTTTGCATTCAAAAAAAATCTGGAAAGGAGCCCAGACGTGGGTTGTGAAATTTTAAGTTATTCCCTGTTCAGCAAAATGTGTGACATATTTGTGTTAGCTTAATACGCTAGAAAAGAGGCCCGCACAGAGGCCTGAACACAATGGAAATGTACTCCTCTGCACAGTGGTCTGAAGAGGCTGTTTAAATGTTGATGCCCCAAGTGAGAGATAATGAAGCAGCAACGTGGAGACAAAGACATATTTCAGCATAACTCTTTTGTCACAGTAAACGCCATTGAGTCTGATTTTATTTGAGTCTTAAGTACAGCAGCAGGCCAATGGAATACATTGTGATACGCTGCAAGGTCGCAGGGTATCCTCTGCAAAGGATATGCTGATGGAAAAATATACAAACTACTTTAACAACCCCAGACGAAGAACTGCTTCTTCAAGCAAGTACACGTCCCGTTCTATCAGAGTGAGCACATGAGCATACAGCTGTAAAGTTCAATGCAGCACGAGGCGTGTCAGAGAGGTGGAAAAGACAAATGTTACCATGCAACACTTGTGCCGTTTAATTTATGCTGCAGTGCTAATTACTGTTTACAGAGCACAACGGTTCTGACCTTTGACCTTTCTACTGAGAACTAGTCTATAATCTTTACCCTTCACTGAAGACACACTCTGCTAAACAGTGCTTTATTTAGCAGGTGGTTAGCTTTGGCTTTCAGTCAGATTGGTTCTTAGCTCCTAAACTTTGTTTCTATATGGAAACCTAGTGTGTTACCAGGTGAGATTTAATGGTGCAACCTTTGGAGAGGACAAAGGCCTTTTCCCAGTCTTTCTGCTAAGCTAAACTATGAGAGCGAGATCAGGCTTCACATCTGACTAAAAATTGCTAACATTGCTTTTCTACTTTTTAGATAAAAACATCACAACAACAAAAATTGAATCACCAAGTGTTAGTTACCTGCTTCCTCATCAATGGTGAACACTCCTAAGCCAGAACCATCATGGATGTGGTACCTGACAACCCCGTCTCTGCCCAGGTCTTTGTCTGAAGCCGTGAGAGTTACCACAGATGTCCCTACAGCTGAGTCCTCCTTTACCAGAGCTTCATAGACGAACTCTGAGAACACCGGCCGGTGGAGGTTCTCATTGACATCCAGAACCTCGATCTCCACGAAGCATGACGATGACAAGGAGCGAGGGAGGCCGTGGTCGACTGCCCAGACTGTGAGATTGTAAGATGGCCGCCTCTCAAAGTCCAGCTCTCTCTCAAGGGTGAGGGCGCCGGTGGAGGAGTCGAGATGGAAGATCCCGCTCTCTGTGTTTTTGAGGTTATAGGTGACAAGGCCTCCACTGCCCAGATCCAAGTCCATGCTGTCCACCCAGACAAGCAGCGTGCCCACAGGAACATCTTCTGGAACTTTTATTTTATGCACTTTGGGCACAAATTTGGGTGGGTTGTCATTTATATCCTGCAAAATCACCACCAGGTTGACAGTGGAGAACAGCTGAGGGCCGACTGTAGCCTGGTCTCTTGCTTCAATCAGGAGATCATGCTTGGGTGAGCTTTCTCGATCCAGTCTACCCGTCACAATCAGCTCTCCGGTGAATTCATCCATCCTGAACATGTCGGTCATTGTCAGGAGGGAATACTGGACTTTACCACTCATATCTGAGTCCAGGTCTGCTGTGCGACATGTAAAAATAACCGAATTCACCTCTTTGTTTTCAGGCACGTGGATCACGTACCTGGGCTGATCGAAAACAGGAGGATTGTCATTGACATCCATGATGTTAACGGCAATGAATTTCCACGCAGAAGTTTGCGGTATTCCCAAGTCATAAACAGTGATGTTCAAAATGTAGAACCCCTTTCTCTCTCTGTCAAGTGGACAAACTAGCCGAAGATCACCAGAGAACGTATCAATGGAGAAACAGCCATCTTCATTCCCACTCGAGATGGCGTACACAAGCTTACTATTAAACCCAGAGTCGTTGTCTGTTGCTTTGAACTGAACAATGGTTGAATTTAATGGATGGTTCTCGACGAGATCAATCGAACTGGGAATGCTTGTATCAAACTTGGGAGAATGTCGATTGGTGATGTGGATATCTGAGAATGTGTCCTCCTCCTGATTGATTAAAATGGGTTTGATTGATTTGATTAGTTTATCAGTGACCTGTTTGGCAATGCCAGTTTCCTTGCAGTGCAGCGTTCGATCTTCACCTCGGTTAGTAATGGTTATCCTGACAACCGATGCTTCAGAGTGATGCTTCCCATCGGTGGCTACAACTCTCAGAGTGAATGAACCCTGCAGCAGAGGGATAGGTTGTTTCAGGGCAATGACTCCAGTCACAGAGTTGATCCCGAACACTTGGAGCTCGTTCCCTGACTCGATGACATACCTCAGCTGCTGCAGCTCATCTAAATCAATAGCTGACAGCTTTGCGACTTCGTGTCCCACAGGTAAATCCAGAGGTACAGTAACATTGCAGCCCACCTGCTCGAACAGAGGGATGTTATCGTTGATGTTGTTCAGAGTTATTGTCACAGGGCTTTCGCTGACCTGACTGAAGGGGCCGCCGCTGTCCGACGCCCAAACTCTCAGGTGATACCGCCGTTTCATCAGTTCATAGTCCAAGTGTTCGGAGGTAGAGATGATGCCCGTGAATGGATCTATTGTAAAAGGCAAAGGGCCTGAATTTGCAATCGCGTAAGTCACAAAGCCGTTTTTGCCTTTGTCTTTGTCTGAAGCTGCTACTTTCAACACGCTGCTGCCAACAGGGCTGTTTTCATCCAGCGTGGCCTGATAGGATGTCTGTGTGAACTCTGGGCTGTTGTCGTTTTCATCCGTTATCTCCACCACGATGTGAGTTTCAGCTTCACCGTGATTGGCCATTACATCAAACTCATATCGATCTTTCCTCTCATAATCAAATTTCCCTGTAGTTATGATAATCCCAGTTTTAGGATTGATCTTAAAGTTAGAGGTGTCTGGATTGTTCTTGATACTAAAGGTAACGTTAAAGGGAACTGAGGTGACAGAAACCTTAAGTACATGAGTCTGTGGGGGTGAAAACTCACTCAGAGTCACAATGTAGGTGTCCTCCAAAAATGCCAGTGGGCTGTAATGATAGGCTGGAATGTGGATTTGTGTGATTGGAGAGAGGAAACTTGGCAAGCTCCTGTCTTTAGCTTGCAGTGAAAGATTCAACCCAAAACGAGCCTGAGACCAGATAATCCTCTTTGTAGAGATCACTTGGAAGTCACTGCCCTGCACACCTGAGGGGATTACCTCAAACCACTTGTGGGGATCCCCTCCAATGATATTGAGGGATTCCACTGGCTTAACTCCTTCCTCCACATGGACATTGATATCTATTTTTCCATCTGCAGACACTGTAGCTTCAGGGGGCGGTGTGATAACTGGAGATGCCATGGTCATCTTTTGTATGTTTACAGTGACCCTGGCGACATTCCCAAATTTCTGAACACCGGATATCTTTTTTGTCCTGTCCTCTGCTAATACGGTGAGGTCGTAGCGCTGTGCGCGAGTGTGATTGAGCCTCTTGATGAGGCTCACCGTGCCCGTGAAAGGGTCAACAACAAACGGATGAGCTCTGCTGGTGAATGAATAATAAAACTCAGCATTGCTCCCAATGTCGGCGTCTGTAGCGCTGACTTTGGTGACACTTGACTTTAGAGGAGCGTCCTCCCTGATGGCCACATTGTACGATGCCGGGTAGAAGAGAGGCTTTAAGTCGTTGGTGTCAAGCACCTGGACGAAGACCTTCGTCATTGCCTCGAAGCCAAAAGTGCTTTCCTTTGCCTCCACAGTGAGAGTGTACGAGTCTCGGACCTCCCTGTTGAGGAGAGCCGAGTTGCTGCTGCGCGTCTTGATCCTGAGAAAGCAGAAATTTCCGACTTTGACTGCCTCTGCTTTGAAGAAGCTGTCATCGTCACCTGAGACGATGTTGTACTTGATGTCCCACAGCGGATCTGTCACTTCAATGCCCATCTTCACCTGCGTCTCAACGTACATCCGCGGGGCTGAGTTCTCGTTGATGGCAGCGTTGTAGAGGTGGTGTGTAAACAGCAGAGGAGAACTGCCTTTTCCCAGTCTATAACTACCTTCAGATCTTGTCACACATGTGAGGACTGAGGCAAAAACAAGAAGGATTGCTCCTGAAGCTGCCATCATAATCCCCTTTTTGAACATTTTCACATCTGTAAAAAAGACAGAAAAGAGAAGAATAAAAGTCATGTAAGAAAAGCCTTTAGGGAGAGACAACAGCTGCCTGTATCACACGACAAGACATGAAATGTACACTCCAAGCTATTTTGTAAATAGACCAATCACTTCCCTGAAGCTCGAGCACAAAGAGTACAACAGAGAAAGCATATTGACACAACAGCCGAGGGGAGGCTGCGGAGAGGCGTCTCACTCTTGTCCTAACTTGTCTTGACAAAACGTAAAACCAGTAAAACGCTGGATTGTTTCAGGCCAACAAGCTTTTTCAGAGAGTTGGCAGCCCAAATACCCCCTAATCATTTCTCTGAGGCTGAATATCAGCAGCGCAGAGTTGTCCCAATAATCGCCTTCAGTCATTGCAACGATGTGTGGAGGAGTGGTAGGTGATGGTGGGTGGCTCAGAGACTGAGAGCACTTATCCGTGGAGGCATGAGTCATTAAACTGCTACACCCATAACCTTTTACAGGGAAGACCTGATCAAAAAGTTAAACATATAAAACCAACAATCACTACCTGCAGCCCACATTCATGTCCAACTCTACAAAGCTCACATGTGTGTTTTGTCTTTTATTCTTCCAGTTTAACAGCATCTTTTATTATAAGGTGTTCTGAAAGACAATGCTTTTTAATCAGATTCAATTCATGCGCCAGCTGCAGCGAGAAATAACGGACCTGAGTAACAGACCTACAGTGTCTGTTGGGAGGTTGGAGGCATATGGTGCAGTTATAATTCCTTTTTTACTTTCTCTTTGACTTCCTGGGAAACTTCAGACTCTAAACCAGGTTAGCCTTAGGGAAAGACAGTGGTTTTAACCTGTTTACACTTTCTGCATAAATGAGTCACAGCAGCAGCAGCTGAACATGTTCTGAAAAGATGGACTTGGACCAAACCTGACGATGATAACGATGATCATGCAAAAAAAATCAAAAGATTTTTTCCATTTTTGCTACATTCAGCATTTTGTCCAATGTATTGCTCACAATTTGTTTATACAAACGAAATCATTTAAGGGGGTTAGGATGAAGACATCCCCGTGATGATGTAGAGGCCTAAAACTCAAATCTGATGAAGACATACATCAAAAGTTAAGGATGTCACTGCCAGTGTTGTCTTACACTTTAAAGTTTGTCTTTCAAAATCATGACCCACAATATCCTTCTGAACCTAATCCATGTTTCCATACATCAGCATTGTAGCATAACTCTTCAGCATCTCTGGAATCACCATATCTACCTATGCTAATGTTTTCCTGTGGTTCATCATGTCCATGTGGTCCAAGCCTCTGATTGATGGTGTGTACACGGCGTGCTGGCAGAAAGATCAACCCCATCAGGACACAAAAAGCTAAAAGTAACTCACAAATGACCTAAAACCATGAATCACACAACTGCTTTAAAAGTGAAGCTCCCTTTATTCAGAGGAGTACAAAGAGTCTGATGTGTCCAAGGAATCTGGAAAATAATGAGGATGCCCACACCATCCTCACTGCGTCTCTGACAGTTCATCCAATCATAGGAATCTGGAAGGAACAAACTCCTTTTTCCAAGATCAGAGGTATGAAAAGTTCTCCCTTCTACCTCCGGTTCCTCCACAAAAATAAGCTATTTCAAATAGAATATCTTCGCACCTTCACACCAACCATTCGGTTTCAGTTGTCTAAACAAATCTGAACACACAAAAGGGCAAGACAAAAGATCCCTTATTGTGGCAGAAAGTTATGAATACCAGTATCTCACACGATCTCACACTCATGTGGGTTTAGGAAAACAGCACTCCCGGACGCGCTGATGGTTTGGTCCCGAGTCTTCAGGTAGGCTGGCGCTGGAGCTTTCACTGGACGGTGACAGGTATGAGGGGTGTTATCTCCACTCACATGGTGACAGTTGATCAGATTACAAACGCCAACGTCACAGCTTGGAATTCAAAAGAGAGGCAAGGTGTTTTGTAATTTAGCCAGGCTTTCTGCACCATCATTTTTTTCTGGTGCTCACGTCTATTTTGTGACCAGCACATTTTAGATGCACTGCTTCAGGGTTTGACTTGACTTTTTTAGGACACCTCACAGATCGCTGATCTCTCCACCGAGAATATTTATGCTGCCTGGAAATGTGGACATTTTGGGACATCTTTATTTTTATAATCACAGTCCAAATGTCTCTTTTCCTGTAAAAGCGTGCTTATAATGTAAAACTGGGAAATATTGTTACGCAAGCGCTAAAACTTACTTACTTAAAACCTGACTTATTACCTCCTTATTTAAATGGTCTTACCCAGGGGCGATTTTAGCCCATTTTTGAGGGTGCTTCAGCACCCCCAAAATGAATCAAAGCACCCCCAAAGATTTCTTACTTTTTTTTGACAATATTTGCTGTTTGTGGGACACACTACTAAAAATATAAAAAGCATACAGTACGTAATTGAGATGGAACATTTTAACAACAAAAGTATAGATAACCCCTCCCCCCTCCCATAGTGGTTTGTTCCAGCTCTCCCCTGCTCGGGCTCTAGCGCCGTTGCTGCCAGAGCGATGGTGGCTGAGACGCAGCGGAGCAGAGGTGTAAGTGCCTGGCTTAAAACAGGACATGTTAGCTGCCTTTAACCTTCAGTTACTCTTTATATAGTTAGGTAGGAGTCAGGCCATGTTTCTTTTTAGCTGAAAAATATTACACCAGGTAACCTGCAGTGTTGAAAACGTGTTTTCCGACTATGTTTGCTACCCTACAATCCGTCCTGCTTTGTAGTAAAATCAGCAACATTTGACCGTCCTGTTGCTCCCATTTAAATGTATGCAGCCTATTTAAAATGTAAAACGTAACATTGTCCGCAGCCTACTGTTGTTACCACCGTCCTGTTTCAAATGTAATGAGAGAAACTGGTTATTTTGTCATATGTGCCGATATTGAACCCAAGGTACTAACTAGCTAACTGACTGGATGCCCATTAACCTTATAACTCCTGTTGTGTGTGTGTGTTTGTTTGTGTACAGAGAGACAGCCAGGTTCATAATGGATATGAGGTAGTTTTTTCAAAAAAAGGAGCCACATTCAGGTAAAAGTGTAAAATCAAATGATCCATCAATAAAGGATAATGTTGGATCAGTGTTTCAATATTTATATCCTTTATTAGATGTACATGTGGTTTGGTTATTTGCCTTTTGGTTAAAAGTAAACTGAGAGAGGACTTCTTTTTTATTAGTGATCTTAATAGTATTTTTTAATCTAATTGAATACAATCTATTTGTGTATGATTGTCAGTCCAAAGAGGGAGAGAGGAAAGAGGAGAACATGAGGAGAAAGTACAAGGTCAGGAAGAACCAGGTAAGAAAACAGACAGGGAGTACTAACAGGCACAACAGAAACTGTTAAACTGGCAAAGAAAAAAACACAACTATTAAACTATCCGGTTTTTTAATGATGACGCGACGAATCCTACTTCCGGGTCTAAAGTAGTCTGCGTTTAATATGGCTTTTGTGTTGTTAACATGTTTAATGTTATGTATTTTCTTCTATTTGATCTCAAAAAGCTCCTAAAACAGTCAGTGATCCCTGTTGACCTCCCTCGGCTTTTATTACCGCTAATCATTTATTTAAGCTCAGTTTTTAAAACCTTAGGATGTAACTACAGCCCAGCCCATGCAGCAGTATATGAATGACTAACCTCGTATTGTGGATGGATTATCTCAGTTGTTCTCCTGGCTGAAGTTTGGTCCTTTTACAGCATCCTGCCATGCGATTACATTTGTTCCTGACCACCGAGAACACTCACGTTAACTTTTATAGAGTGGAAAAAAAGTTAGCTTGTTTATATTATGCTAACATAGCTGTGTCGTTAGC
Organism: Maylandia zebra; assembly: GCF_041146795.1. Lineage (NCBI taxonomy): Eukaryota > Metazoa > Chordata > Actinopteri > Cichliformes > Cichlidae > Maylandia > Maylandia zebra. Next base: position 23,949,345 of record NC_135168.1, on the reverse strand, counting down.
TGTCACGTAGCACATCTTTATATCAGAATCAGAATCAGAATACTTTATTGATCCCTGGGGGAAATTATTTTTTGTTACAGTGCTCCATTTTAAACCAACATTAAGACAAGACAGACAATACGCTAACTAAGAATAGTACAATATATACATATATATACATACATACATACATAAGTCACTTATAAATAAATAGTTGGAAAAGCTACAAGCTAGCCCAACTTCAGTAACCCTACAAACGTCACTGCTGTTTAGTTTTCTGTCTTCATTTATGCTGGAAGTGATAACAGAGCTGTAGGCTACGTTTTAATTTGTTTCCAAAACCCCGCAGTCAGGACATGCTATATTGTATTTAGATAGAAGCTAGCGAGCTAACTCCCTGCTAACTTCTAACTCCGTTAAATGTCATAAATTCCATTTTCATGGATGCCTGGATGTTAAACTCAATTGTTACACCTGGTAGAGTAGAACGCTGATCATTTTATTAAAGATGAAAGACTTTAGACAGTTTTTCAACTCTCAGTAATGCCATAGTGATCGTTTGATATATGGACCTGCAGCGGAGTTTAGACCCAGACACGGCTAGTGACGTCAGACTGAACAACCGGATTAAAGCTGCTATACACAGTCTGCAAAACAAACTGGGTTGTCAGCCCTGGCACTGCATTACCATATTGAGCTTAAGTCAGAGGAAGTCACGGTTGCCAGAGACTTTTTGAAGCTCAAGAGTGAGGCTGGTGCCATCCCAGATATGTTAACATTGTACAATCTTCTGGATAATCAGATCTTCCCCAAACTGAAAACTGTTATTCAGGTTGTCCTAACAAACCCAGTTAGCAGCTGGAGCTGTGAGAGGTCTTTTAGTGTCTTGAGTCAGCTCCATACCTGGCTGAGAAGGACCATGGGTCAAAGCAGACTCCAGCACCTGGCTGTGATGTCAGTTGAGAAAGAGATGCTTGAGAGACTTGAACACCAAAATGTGATAGAAAGATTTGCCAACCTCAAGCTGAGGCGACAGAGGATAAAAGAAAAGATCTGCAGAGCCATATTAGTATCTGCAGTAAAGATCTTTTCATACATTGTATACATTGTACCAGAGGCTAAGGTGTCTCAGTTTTTTTACATTTTTTAATAATATTTTGTACATTTCAAGGACTCTTCTATTTTTGGAGTGTATTTTTATGTATCTCTATTGTATTATAATACACTAAAAGTGAATCTCTGTCCAAAAAATGCACCCAGCTTACTTTTTACTCACAGTGAGCATCATTCATTATTATCCCGCAGTAATTAAGGTTAGGAAACTGCGATCGTGGCTCAAAGAGTTGGCAGTTCGTCTTGTAACCGGAAGGTTGTCGGTTCGAGTCTCGGTCGTTGTGTCCTTGGGCAAGACACTTCACCTGCCGCCTACTGGTGATGGCCAGAGGGGCCGATGGCGCGATATGGCAGCCTCGCTTCTGTCACCAAGTGTACCTGCCTCCACCAGAATTGTAAAGTGCTTTGAGGGCCCTGCTATATGAATGCCATCAATTATTAGTATATGTATTTTTTAAAAATTCCAATCCATTCTTCTTTTGCAGCATTTAAATAACCTTGATCAGATTTGATGGTTTTGTTACAGACTTTCCAAAAAAGTGTTTTACTTTTCTTTCACAAATGTGGGGATTAAATTGTGTTAAAATGTACAAAACAGTGATGTCATGTTTTGTGACGAGGACCCAGGCACAGAGAGACTTGATGAATTTAAGAATCTTATGATTTAATAAAGAAATTTGCAGACTTGCACAGAGATGGTAAAATTGTGATGACTGATAATGGAGATGAAGACAACAGAGGACGAGGACAGGGAGGACCAGGGGTTTAAATGCACCAAGGGGACAGTCAGAGGGAACTCGGGACAACGGGAGACATTTAAGGATGCAGGGACTGACAGAGACAGGGAAGAAGTCTCATCGTGATGAGGAAAGTTTACCTTGCCTGGATGGGCAGCTCTCTGGGTGCTCAGCACCCCCAAAGCTCTGATCCTAGAATCGCCCCTGGTCTTACCTTTAACTATTTGTAAGTAAATATAATTACATAAATTACAGGAGAATTAAGCCCTTAGTCGGAGCAGTATTATAAAGTGTTACCTGCTCAGCTGAGGTGAAAGCAGACGTGCCCGTTTCACTGCTTTAGTTTCTATGATAAGTTTTAAGGAGAAGCCTGAATCTGATTTCCCGTCATGTGCCTGACTCTTCTTCAGTGTTTGTTTTTTCTATTTAATTTCTCCTTTATTATTAAAAGGCCCTTGAACATCTCACTATACACATGCATAATGTCTTTATATATATTATTATTTTTTATCTTCACATCAAAGCAAAGCGTTGTGTTCTCAGACAAAGCTGTTTGATTCAGCCTCATGTCAGTCAAATCTAAACATTTACATGTTCATTTAGTCCAGTTTGAATATTTCATGGTTAAAGCAATCTTATCAAATAAATATATAATATAATTTTTTAGTATAAGATAAAACAAGATAAGTCTTATATTTACCATTTGTACAGCAGCACTTAGAGACAGTCAAATACAAATAGATATACAAATTTAAACCACGTGCATGGGGACGTAGAGTAACGTGTTTTTTAAAGAGGAATTTTGAGCATAAAACAGGAATTCCCTGATCATGCAGATTTAGGTTCAAGCATGTCCTCTAATAGGATTTGGATTTTAGCATTTTTTTGGAGAAACTAGTAGGCCAGGTATTCTATTAAAAATTAGTTATTAAAGAGTGATTAATAAACACGTCTTGTTGAAGGAGTTTACGTACGACTGTAGTCTGCTCTGTGCCAGTCTGCACCTGCATATTGATATTACTGCATATTAGAGTATTGAACACAGTTTGGGAACATTAAAAGTCACAGGAGGAATCTAATGCTTCTTCATCTAGTGGTGAAATAAAAAGGACCAAAGCAGGGAGACGAAGATGGATTCGACCTTCGCTGGGAAACTGGAAAACATTATGAAATCCATTTGAATCTAATGAGCTTTGAGCCGGCCTGTAATGAACCTCACAAATCAGGATGATTTGTTTCATCAGCACGCGTTCATACACACTGCTCAGAGGGCTGCAGTGCTCTGTTTTATCAAACACTGGATAAACGGACCACTGTGTGGGCCTTAGGATGCCATAAACTGTAAATGTTTAACATACATTTTGACCTGCGAAGGATAGCGTGCACGCTGGATCTGCAGTGAATTCTGGGCTGATGATTTAAGCTGTCTTATTTCTAACAGACTAAGGTTTAAAAAACACACGGAGTGCTTTTGGTTGAAATTTACAGGCAAAGGAAATGAAGGAATACATGTCATCCTTCACAGAAGCGCAGGTCAGGGAGAAGGGCAAATGCATGAGGAGGACCACAAGTTCTCAGCTCTTTGATCAGTAAGAACACCTCAGGTACAATTTAATTCCATGTGGATTCAAAATCCTAGCAGAACTTGAGCGAAAATCACTTAAAGGAATGTGAGAGATGATCTGCTCTGAAAGCAAACGGCCCCATTGCACAGGAAATGGCAAACTGTCCGTTCAGTGAGCTCAGCGCTTCCCCCTCAGACCTCATTTTGGGGCACAAACAAATGCATGGCTTACATTTCCACATCACCCCTATGGCTCAGGGCTCAAACAGAGCAGCATCTGCATCCTGGTCCCGCCCCGTCAGTCAGTGCGAGCTGGATGGGGTCAAAGACAGCTTCCTGTCTTTAATGGTCGCCGCCTCTGTTCAGCACTTTTAGCACAGAGGCCTGATGTGCATCTTATCTGCAGTGCTAAGTTCAACACAGTTGTGCATGCTGGTACATTTTTTCAGCAATCTTTAAGATCTTTGTTATTTTTTCTCGACTTTGCTGTGTCTCGGTTTTTATTTTTAGCATAATCTTTTCATTTCATCTTAAATTTCCTCGCATTTTATCAGGTGTAAACTTCCTGGCAACACAGTATAAAGCAAAAAAAAATCAATTGATCAACAACGTTTGCTCAGTTAAACTGACACAAACACTTCTTAAAACTCAAACTGGGCAACCTTTCAACACGCCGATTTAAAATCGGAATAATTTGCATTCATGTAAAAAACTCTGAGTCCCAGTGGTTCATGCTGACGTTAACATGTTTCTGATGATGTGCTGTAATACAAACACTCATTTTATCACTCCAAGCTCTGGATGATGTCACATAGAGCAGGTTTCTCTAATGTGGTCTCGTCACCTACCTGCTGTTTAAAACTTCTGTTAGCAGGGGGCAGCCAATCAGAGCTGAAAGAGCTTTATTAATAATGAGGAGGAGCTGTGGGGCACAAAGAAGGATTATTTTGAACTATTAATCATGCAAAGCTGCTTTGGAAAAGTCATAGAAAGAAATAAGAGATCCACTTTGAGGGCATTTTGTAGAAAACTCAGTTAAAGGTTTCAGCTGCATGTCAGAGTAAACAGTTCCTGAAACCAGATGACTTCCTCCACACCATCAGACACAAGGAAGCTGGCGGGTCTTATCACTGAATCTGGATTCATAGAACTGCCACAGGCCTCTGGAAAAAAATCCAGATATACTGGGCAGAGGGAGCGTGAGAGGAACAAAGTGTCCTCACATGGAGATTATCTCCTCCTGAACTGATCATGACCGTCTCAGACTCATTCAAAATTAAAAATTAAATTAAAAATTAAATCTGACTCATCTGTTCAAGGAAAGAAAAAAACTACATGAGGCCTCATCCTTGAAATACGTCACACTTTTCTCTTTTTCAGGCCTCGTTTTGCTTTGAAAAGTGATACGTTTCAAAAATGGTTTATTCTTATAGTCTGACTTCCTGCATAAAGTGGAACCCTCCTCCAGCCTGCTCTGTCTAGTTCAGTTTTATTATAAATTAAGCCTTTTGCTCTTATGTTCTTACTCATCCATGCTACGAGGAGCTGAACATGAGTCACTTCACTGAGCGTGAAGGTAGTAGTTTGTTTCCTGTGTGACGACTCCTGCAACAAGTTGAATCATGGATCCGCAGAGCTGCCAGTCTGGCTGTGAAAACCTGAGGGTATTTTATAACAGGAGGGCAGGGCACATTGTTTCAGCCTGAAGAGCACAATAATTACGGCCATATGTTTGTACAAAAGCTTCTCCTCCAGGAAACTGCAGTGAAACGCAGAGCGAGTGAAAGGATCTCAGGGTTTTCCTTTTGTCACTGGAAACTATCTGGCATTATTCTTCCTCCTGCTCCCTCTGTGAGTGTATTAATCCCACCAACCCACTTCCTGCTTTTTGTCAGTGATTACACCCCCATTCTGAAAAAAGCGAGCAGAGACGAGGGCCCTGAAATTTAATATCCCAGTCTTCACATAAAGGAGTTGCTGAGGTGTAGGTGTTTCACAGAGCTGAGGTTCACTTCCATAAATGAAAACAGTGTTTTATTTATTTCTCTAACAGCTAAATCATCCATTTATACTACAAACCCAGGTACACATAGAGCTTTAGTCTCACTGCATGCACAGCACGGGAGCCTTTTTAGCTGACTTTAGGCCCATAATAAGCAGACCTACGATCATTTCTAGTGTTCAATTAACATAAGTAAAGTTAGATATTAGAGCTCCCGTGGAGGTTTGTTAATTCATCCAGGAAGTTTAAACAGACACAAAGTTCAGACAAACCTATCACTGCCATCCCGTATCTAAAAGCTGGATCCAGTGTTGGTTATGGTGAGTCGACCTGTTCGGTCCAGGTGTGGGACATCTGCTAATGGCGCACGGAGGAAACGGACAGAGAGGCTCAGCAGGTCGGAGGTTTGTCCTGCTGAGACCCCGACAGGATGCAGGTTCAGAAATATACACAAAACCATGTATTTAAGTCTGAGAACAGTTCCCATCAGCAGTTTTTACCTGATTTATGTTGTACTTGTTTACATATAAATACGAGGCCATGACAAGTGCACAAATTCAGGATGAGAAATCAGTGAAAGCTTCACAAAGCAACCGCTGTGTTAAAGCTAAAAATGATCGTTCTTATTATTGACAAACAGCTGAGCTCTGTGCAGAGCAAACTCGGCACAGCCGAAAGCTCAGTCAGGAAGCTGGAGACAGTTCAAACTGAAGCTTAAGCCTGATTGGCTCACGTTATTTCACCTGTGCCACCAATCAGTAATTAGCTGAGTACAAATCACTTACTGACACTAATCACCCAGTGTCCCAGCATGCCCACAGCTGCACATCAGTGAGCCGGTAACGTGGCGGCCTTTTTCTTCTGAAGCCACACAAACACTAAGAATGCGGTTTGAAGTTTTTATCCTTTAATGCGCTCAGTCGTCTGGGCCGAGGCACGGCGGCATGTTTTCCTCTGCCAGAAACTCAACTTACTTTCAGACTTTCATCTTCATTTGCATAATTGCAGAGTTCAATTTCCTTGGTAGCCATTAAAAAGAACAACAGAGGGTCGTTACACTGGGACAATCTCACACAGTAATGAGTCTGGGCTGCAGCGCCGGACCGTGATGGATGGGGAGGCTTCGCCCGCTGCCACTTTATTAAGTACTCATTTTTGTTTTAAGGTGAAAAAAACACCTAAGATCTGATGACTGCAAAGCGTAAAGAATGTCTTCCTCCTCCTTTAAGAGCAAAATCAGCCCCAAATGTCAAATTTGACAATGAGGTGCTCCAGCAGCTGCTCGCCTTCAGACGAAAGGTCGCTTTATGCTCTGTGACACGTGCAGCTCTGCAGCACATCGTTGCAGCTTAATGATGGAAAGAGTTTTAAAATTGATGAAGAACAGCAATCAGAGCGCAGCACATGAAACAAGAAGATGTCTCATGAATCATAAGTTACATTTAAAATAACATCGACGCCAGGTCCAGTTTCCTCAGAGGGGATTCAAGGTCTTCTTATTAATCCTGAAGAGTTGTCCATTATAATCCCCGCTAATCCCTGTATTGGTGCACTGTTTGCAAATTGTCAGCAGCCATTTGAAATGCCTGCTGTTTGCAGAACATCTATGCACAGTGTGTGTCCCTCACACAATCATTTCATAGTTTCTGATGCGAAAACACCTACAGGCTCATCTCAGACAGATTAGTGAGGTGATTTCAGAGGAATCGTCCAGGTATGGATCTGTCACAGTTCACAGGCTACTGCTGTAAAAATGACGAACGCCATCTCGAACATGACCATCGCCGAGAGTGATTGTTGTTAGTCGTGGATGGACAGATGACGGGAAAGGCTCTCGCCGACTCTGGCTGGCAGTTTCAGTTCAATTCAGTTTTATTTCAATCACAACAGCAGTTGCACCAAAGTACGTTATTCTGTGGGTAAAGACCTAGAGTAATGCAGAGAGAACCCCAACAATCAGGGAAAAACCATAGGTTATTATTGATTAACTGTTCTGAAAAGTGAAAATGTGCAGCTTGGTTCACGTTTACATTCATGAAGCAGCAGACAGCAGAGCGACCACTGGCTCATGACTTTAAATAAACCTCCAGAAGCTTGGACTGTGGCCCAGAATGAGGCCGACACTCAGACGCTGCAAAGCTAGTCCTAACTGTAATGTTGGATTCAATGAAGCCAAACCTGTTGGAACTTGAAACTGACTATGAAGAAGAGCGAATACCAGCCAACCCCACAGTGATCAGTGATTATCAACAAGGCAGAACTTCCACAGCCACCCTGTCGGCCACGTGCAGCTGCAGTTTATCTGTTTGCTGTCTCAGTAACGTGCAGCATTATTGGTGCTTTCATACATACGCTGTGTTTTCTCATGAAGTCATGCCCCGTCTTTACACGCGATTCTGTCTTTCACCTGCATCCTCTCTGCTATTCAGACATCTCAGTTTCCTGAAACAGTCCGACTGATCGAGACTCTACCAGCACACAGTGCAGACTCTGTCAGTGTGACACATTTGGTCAACTGGATTTATTCCTCAGAGGACAAAACCAGAACAGAGATCCCTCCATCACGTAGATCTGTAAAGACCTCGGGTTAAGTTCAGGGACCAACCAGGTGCAGGATGGCTCCACGTGTCAGGTTAGGAGGGCTTTAAACTCTACATGGTGTTAAGTGTCAGTCAGCTTTTTTCTTTTACAGCCAGAGGTCTGCAGAGTGTTTTTGGACCTTCACAGGAGAAGTGAAACGTGCTCCGCTGTTTGAGGGCTGTTGAGGTATGAAGTGAAAAAATACTCAAATAAGAACAGACAGCTGCTCTTGTATGCGCTCCTACTTCCAGGTACCAATTAAAATCGGGCTCTTGGGCATCTGCCAGTCGGAGGTATGACTGACTGACTCCCCACCCCCATGACTTCTTCTTTTTGATGGAAGCTGCCTCACGGCTCTGCTCTCGCTTTATAGCTTTTTTCCTGCGTGATCGTTAGCAGAGCTCAATGACTGTGACCCCTGACCCCTGCACGGTCAGCTCCAGTCACCATCCCAAATTATTCACCTGTTCTCATATATAAATTAGTGCTTCGGGGCTTTATTAGGGGGACTTTATAATGAGGCTGAGAGTAACGTTACTCTGTGAGCTTCGTGGCAGGGCAGCTTGTTTTTTTATTTGAGCTGAAAGTCCAGCTTCCTCACAGTAATCTGATGAAAATCAGCAGTCTGGGCCTTTCTGGGGTGTGTTTAACTTAAAAAGCAGATGTTAAGCCCTTTAAGCAGCTTTCACAGCTGAAATTCAGATGCTGGATTTCGTCAGGGTGAGGCTACAATGGTGACCTCTGTCTGGAAAGGTCATGGCCTCCAAACTAACCCCATTCACACCCAGAGTGAAGCTGGAGCGTGGAGGCCTTTAGCTGAACGGTTATATCTGAGTGAGTTACAGTGTGGTAGGACTTAACCCGGCCTCGATGACCGACATCTGTGAGTGAAACCTCAAACGGAGAGTCCGTCAGAAATAAGGAGTTGAGGAAAGAGTGAGTGAAATGATTTAATGTTCTGGGTTTGATCAGAAATGTGTCCGACCTTTACTCTGAGCTCTGCTCTACAACAAAAGCAGAGACGCTAACCTCAGCAGGGGGTTTCAAAGAGAAACGTCCAATCTTCCCCGGTTCAGCGTACACGTGGGACTCCTCACCGTTCTGAGTCATAGGTGATCGTGACCAAAGGCAGATGAGAGCTGCGGTCCGGACATCAGCCTCGGCCTGCCATACCGGGCAAAGTAAGGTGGCCTGGCCTGCTGCGCGGAGACAGTTTTCTGTGAGAGAGACACTAAACAGGCTGGATGTGGAAAATCTGAGCTCTACTGTTCAGTTTTATAACTGGTGGTTTATTAAATGTTAACATTTTCAGAGGTTTTTCTGGTTTTAGTGGTCAGGATCATGCAACGTCAAACTGGGCTGTGTGTGTCCACCAAATCAAATGAGCTTTATTCAAGTACACACACACACGTGTGGTCACAGTGCGCTGACACGGCCAGAGAAGTTCAAAGATTGATAAATCAACCAGAGCTTCCCCACCTGACCTACACTATCTTTAACATATTTAATGAAGCCATGCAAACTTTTACCTCCAAATCTTTTTACTGTTTGGAGCCTTTGAAGGTTTTATTTTTATTTTTGAGCCTTCGCAACTTAATGAGGGTTCATGGATAACAGCTGCTATCATGTGTTGGTAAAAATGAACCTTTTTCAGACACCTATCCCACTGAACACGACCCCTCAAAGTTTACCCAGAATGCATTATTTTGCATTCAAAAGGCAGGCTGTCCAGGATGTACACATATGTACATCTGTCCAGGAGAGTCAAGGAGGCCATTTACGTGAAAAGGGAAAGACCATCTCTGAATCGAGGAGGGGGCCTAAGGGTACATCTTTCACCATCTTACAGTGCTGTGATTGCAGCCATTCCCCAACTCTCTGTGAATGGTACTCATGGTCATTGATCAGTGGTCATTGATCAGTGGTCATTGATCAGTGGTTGTTGATCAATGGTCATGAGAATTTGCATAATTATGATGAAGGTGACCTCCCAGCCCATTGTTCCTTCAGTGGGCTGGTTTCAGTCATTATGCACATGTACTGTTTTGGGGATTGGGGAAACCTGCAGTCAGCTGAGACTGAAGAAGTCACTTGGATGAGTGACGAAACGTTTCTCCCACAAAACGCTACGTCCAGATGAACAGAATGAACCTTTGGAGAAAAGTCTGACTAAACTATAGTAGTACCTGCAATTTTCAGAGTTTTTTTCAGCTATCTGCTGTCCTAATGACTCAAAAATCACTGTGTGCACTTTTATTTAATTTGCCAAAAATCTGCCCCAAGTACACTAACCTGTTTTTTTTCCTTTAAACTGAACGTTACTGCAGCGTTGCACAATCACACGTTTTTCCTTCATGTCCTTTTCCGTCTGCAGACTAACGACATCTGTGATCAAAATAAGACATTTTTCCTTGTTTAGGAGCAGCTCCCCTCCCACCCACGCCCGACAGCCACAGCTTTTACATGCTGCTGTTAAACTCTGTTCGAGCTCTGTTTTACAATCAAAGCTTTTACTGGTGGAGCATCTGTGAGAGATGTGGCGCTGCACCACTGAAGGCCCTCATAAAAACTCTCACGTCACAGATATGTGTGTGTGTGTGTGTGTGTGTGTGTGTGTGTGTGTGTGTGTTACAGTGGCTGTGAGAGACATTTTTAACCCCTTTGCACCCAGCGTTTACCAAAACAGATCACCTGAACAGGTACGAAGCCACTGTGTGAAGGTATGAGTCATGTGATGTGAGGTTGCGGGACTGTTTAAATCACACAGGGTCACTCTTGCCTCACAGCACTGTATTTACAGAAGTTCCACAGGATGCTAACAGGCAGCAGCTATCAGTCAATCAGGCTCGTTCGGACTCGGTGAGGAAGAGGAGGAGAAGTGTGTCGCTGCTCTGGTAGGCATGTGTGTGTTTGAATCAGGGTGCATGTAACCTCATTTTGCCCTCTCAGCACTGGTTTTTGATCCTGTGTAATCTTCTGTGAGACATTAGCTCAGTCCCATCAAGAGCCCAGCAGGCTGGACTAATAGCTCCCAGCTAACCATCCATCTCTCATTTATGGCGGGTAGTTTCAGCCACCCTTCCAGCTACGTCTTTATCTCAACAAGTCATTACAACCGTGTTATCAACGCTGTCATTAAATGGCCCTGGAGAAATGACCCATTGGTCCAGACGGAGCGCTTGGCTTTGAAATACCAGCAGAACATCCACTCCTAAAAAACACGAAACTCCATTTACTAGATTTCTAGTAAATCTATTACATCCCATCAGAGATGTGGCATCTGGTTACTCCACCTCTGACGGGATCACCAGCTAACATACAGCATGTGCGGCCTGGCTCCAGGTGTATCCAGGGTAAAATCCTTACCAAGTCAAACATGCCGACCAGAGAACGGGCAGACAAGCTGCTGTTCCAAATCCGCTAAGGCATCGAACAAAAGAAGAAGAAGAACAAGAAGGAGATACAGCTGTTCTCCAGGGTCACGGCAGCCAAATTACAACTGGACACAACACAGACTCTGTGAGGTCAAGCCAGGTTCAGGGCAAAAGGGAAAGTGTGCTTTTAGAGAAGTTATGTGTTTTTGTCCTTAAAGGTTATCTCGCCTCCATCGGTTTCAAACACCATGACTCAGTTTGCAGGCAGACCCTGCAGGCGGATACGGGAGCACCTCAGCGCCTTCTAACCCTTATTTCAAAACCATCAAATTATTAGCGCACTGCAGAGGCTGATTTAACTGCTCATACAGTAAATCAGCTTGAGGACAAATATGAAGACAAGGCCGAGAAACTTTGGCTGAAGCTCAGGACGTCAGCCTGCATGCGCTGACATGTGCTCCTTCACTCTCCTCCCATACAAACGCTCGGAGCGAAACCTGTCAGATCACACACTTCACACACTCACACGTTCATCTCTTTTCTAAAACGTGTCATTTATTCTCTGTGTTAAACCTCAGACATCCTCCCAAGGAGAGATGCTGCCCTCGGAGAAAACCTACATGTGCTTTAAAACTGAAGCAAAAACTGAACTTTTCTCACATGTGAGCTTCATGTAGTTTTCAGCTCCTCTGTCCTGTTTAAAGCTCCTCCTGACTATTGTTTTGTGACACTGAGGTGCTAAATAGTGGTATTATTCTTCACAATAAACAGCAAGCAGCGTGGAAACCTTACCTGACGTCCAGTTAGACGTCTTTTCCAGGAATTCCTCTTTCTCCTCTCCCGTCACGCTTCGGAAACTTTAAAAGAAATCCTTTGCTCGCACGGCGACAGCCGTCGTCCTCCCATCACAGTTTGGTGCAAAGTTCATGAGAAAAAGAAGACGAGTGTACAAACATGCAGAGTTACAGGAGTGAGTCTCAGCCTGAGCGCCTTCAGAGGATCTGCACCAGACACACACCTCAGCACTCCCTCAGGATCTCATCTCCACCCACTTCTTGCACTGTCCCTCCTCTCTGTCAGTGCAACACACACACACACCCTCCATGTGCCCAGATCGTGGGCTGCCCCCCCTTTCTTTGCCTGTGGGTTCAGGCCTTTGGGCCTCAGCCAGCACTGAGCCTCTGTGGTGAGTGCATATGTGTGTGTTTCTGATCCTGTACATCCAGTCTCTTCATTTTTAACATTTCTCTTATTGCAAATATGATTTTTCCTGAAGGGTAACAACAAATCTGAGGACAGAGCTCACAGACCTTCAGCCAAACCCAGAATTCAGTAAAACATTTCGATAACACTTTCTGTTTAATCCACAGATCTGAGACACTGATCACGTGACCTCAGTGACCTGCTGAGGAGGTTTGGATGTAAAAGCTCATTGATGTACTCTGGTGATTGTCCATGCAGAGGTCTGAAAGTCGATAGCAGAATCTTAAAGTGGGCTTGATGGGTTGATGGGCAGCAAGTCTGAATGTGAGCACTCTGAACAACCTGGGAGGTTGGTAAAGGACAACACAGTGATTAACTATAATCCAGATGTGATGAAATAAAGGCACCAATAATAATCTCCACCTCAGAGCCTGACACAGAGGAACTCAGCTTGGTAAAAAGTGAATAAAACAAGAGTGAACCAGAGAGCTAATGTGAGCAGAGTCAAAGAGTCCTTTGTTGCCTAAACCATCATTGTTTGTGATAAATAACAGTAATATAGTTCAAGCTGCCCAGCAATACATGGGTAATAAAAATCCAATAATGTGTTTGATTTTTACATAATGAGAACATTTTACAGGTGCTTTTTCCTTCAGTGGAACAATGGAGCTTCAGGAGGTGCAGGGGAATCAAACGGCCCCTGGCTATGTCCAGATGTTGCAGAGAGCATGTCCTCATGACCCTCACCTGTGTGGTAACCTCTGGGTTTTTCAGCAGGACAACGCTACAATACACAATGCCCGCAGGACAAAAGACTTCTTCCATGTCAATAATATCACTCTTTTGGACCATCCTGCTTGTTCCCCTGACTAAATTCAATTGAGAACATTTGGGGATGGATGGCAAGGGACGTTTACAAAAATGGACAACAGTTCCAAACAGTAGATGCCCTTCATGCGGCCGTCTTCACCATTTAGAGAAATGTTCCCACTCACCTCATGACAATGCTTGCATCAACAACTTTGGGAACAGTAACGGTGGAGCTACTCATTACTGAGTTCATGTTTGGAACTTTGATTTCTGTTTTGGGGGGTTTACAGGGGTTTTTTTGGCAGTGTGGTCCTAAACTTTTGATCAGCTGTAAAATCTGTTGTAGTTTAAGTGTTGTTTTCATTAAACTGCATGCTCAAAAAATGTTCTGTGTCACTCCCATTTCTTCTTGTTGCATATTGAAGCTCTACTTTGAACCTTGTTAAGATCCAACCATGCAAATTATGTTTTTTGCCATTTTTCAAGTGGTCTTAAACTTTCAATCGGAACTGTATAAGCAGGATTACATATTTTACTTTAGTACAATATTTTTGCAAAACACAAAATTATGTTTAAACTGTTGTGCAGCTCCACTCCTTCCACATGATAAAGCTGTAATGTGACACAGGGCTGCACGTGAGCCTGACAATCATAACCAAATATTCTGATATCCTGATGAATAGTTAGCTGCTCAGCAAATTTCACTGAATTATGACAGATTCATACTACAGCTGTTATTAGTTGTCTGATTGACTGTAAGCAGAAGTCCTCTGCATCCCTCTTGTTGCACTGTAAAGTACATAGACTGCAATTGTGTAAATAGGCTTTTAGAATGTTTATAACATCTAATTATTTTCTTTTTCATGGCTCAGCATTTAATTTAGTTTTACCACCGATTCCTTCTTGTTACTACAAAACTAACAAAGTTGACTGTGACTCTGTTGCCTTGCTGATAGTGGTGGGTGAGACTAACAGTTGAGTCATTGTGGTCTTCAGTTGGAGCAGAGAATCGGCGGGCTTTGTGTTACTGCTGTGCAAACACTACAAATAATCTGAGTGCATACAGATTCAAACGTCTGGCCCCGGGCCATTAATGGCTGGAAATGAAACAGAGAACAATCAGGGCTGTGGGGGTGGTATCTGCTCTGTGCTACATGACTGAATAAAGACGTATTAAGTCTCTCCTGTCATATAAACTCTGAAAAATGGAAAAGGGCTTACCGTGGCCTGTGAGGGACACAAATCACACTTATCTGTCAGCACAGGTCGACTCCAGTACAACTTATTACAGAGAGGTATAATACAGTAATGATAACACTATCAGCAATAATGATCCTCTGTAGTTTTCTTTTTGAAGTCAAAATAGTTGGAAGGAGAAGTCACAAAGAGGGATCATTGTGTGAGCCAAATAAACCTGTGCTTTATGCAGTTTGTTTGCTATAATTCGTCTCTCCGAAGGAAAAGATGTGACTGTGACAGAAATCATTTCAGGTAAGCAGAACAAACAGCTACCATATGGCAGATTGCATGGGCTCCACGACCCTTAAGCAGAAGAGAATGGGTGGATGGAGAGCAAACAGAAGTACTGAGCCATTCTGAGACCAGAATAAAACATTGCTGCATGCTTTGGCGCCTGAGCGCCTGGCGTGTACAGCTACAACGATGAGAAAGTTCATGTGACAACGCCATCTACACAGGCGGTGTAGCTAAGCTAGCTGGCTCTCTGTTAAATGCAGAATCAAATTTAAAATCCTTCTCTTCACATTCAAGCTCTTATAATAATCCCATCTTGACCATGACCTCATAATCACTGTATCACCCCAACAGAGCACTTCACTCTCAGCCTGCTGGTTTAGATCCAATTTATTGTTGTGTTCTCTTTATTAATGTCCCACATAGTAAAATTGGTATGGCCCACACAATGTGCTTACACATGGCCCACATACTGCAAAGAATGATGGCCCTTTGGTGGCCCAGATCTGGTTTGCCAAATGTGGCCCAGACATGGGCCAGCACAAGGCCAGTTGCAGACACACTGGTGGTCCTGTGCTGGCCCATGTGTGGATTACCTCTGGCAAACCAGATCTGGACCACCAAAAGGCCGTCATTCTTTGCGGTATGTGGACTATGTGTAAGTTGTGTGCAACCACGGGTCAGTTGCAGACACACTGCTGGCCCTGTGCTGGCCGAGAACAGTTTCAGCTCTGGCCCAGAACAGTTTCAGCTCTGGCCCCGAACAGTTTCAGCTCTGGCCCCAGATGTCAGCCTAATGTGTACCTTAATTAAGCCATGTGATAACAACATGTGCATAATAGTGCAAAAGTAGCATGACAAAACTCTGTTTAGTCAGTGAATGGACTGATTCATATATAGCATTTTTCAACTCTCCCAAATTACTCAAAGTACTCTATAGAACATGCCACATTCACCCAGTCACACACTTTCTCTTAACTGAGTGCTTCCTAACTACATTCACACACACAACATGCAGACTGGAGAAGCCTTGGATCAAACCACTAACCTTCCGATCAGTAGGTGACCTGCTCTACCGCCTGAGCTACAGCCACCCACTGGCAAAGATGAGTAAACCCTCACTAGGTTTTGGATAAAGTGTACACTCACAAACCTGTCAAACATGCATTTGAAACGTTGGCTACCATAGCAGTATAGTATTGCAACATGGCATTTGGGTCTTCTAACTGAAATAGTTAAATAGGAGCATAAATAATGCATCATTGCCAGACCTGGCCCACATCTGGTTGACAATACACTCTGCCATGACACCAGTCAGTCGGAAGTGCCAGCTTGATGCCAGATCACTATCTCTACTTTCAAGCTTTGGCTTAAAACTCCCCTTTTTGCTAAAGCATATAGTTAGGGCTGGACCAGGTGACCCTGAATCCTCCCTTAGTTATGCTGCAATAGACGTAGGCTGCCGGGGATTCCCATGATGCATTGAGTTTTTCCTTTCCAGTCACCTTTCTCACTCACTATGTATTAATAGACCTCTCTGCATTGAATCATATCTGTTATTAATCTCTGTCTCTCTTCCACAGCATGTCTTTTATCCTGTTTTCCTTCTCTCACCCCAACCGGTCGCAGCAGATGGCCCCGCCCCTCCCTGAGCCTGGTTCTGCTGGAGGTTTCTTCCTGTTAAAAGGGAGTTTTTCCTTCCCACTGTCGCCAAAGTGCTTGCTCATAGGGGGTCATATGATTGTTGGCAAGGCAAGGCAAGGCAAATTTATTTGTATAGCACAATTCAACAACAAGGTGATTCAAAGTGCTTTACAGAGACATTAGAAACAAAAGCAAATAAAAAGCATGATTTAAAATTGATTAAAACAAGCAAACAATCAAACTAACTAAACACACACATTTCACACCTGTTCGCGCGATCTGAACCCTTATCGTAAGGGGAGCTACCAGTCCTTCTGTGGACGAGCTACTTTCTATTTTAAATTCCCTGAATTTAAAATACTCTCTAGACCCAGTCTAGACCCAGTTGGGGAGCTACCCAGAGCTCTAATCCCACACCTGTTCGCGCGATCTGAACCCTTATCGTAAGGGGAGCTACCAGTCCTTCTGTGGACGAGCTACTTTCTATTTTAAATTCCCTGAATTGGGTTCATTGGTGTTGAGAATTGGTGTTGGGTTTTTCTCTGTATCTACTGTACAATATAAAGCACCTTGAGGCGACTTTTGTTGTGATTTGGCGCTATATAAATAAAACAAATTTTAACTGAAGTCTGTGTTCCAGTCTGTGCTGTGCCGGTTCTATGCTGATATTAGTGATTAATAGACTAAATTGTTTGGGCTAATTTAAGTTAGTGTTGCTCACTATTGGTGCGCATATACATGTATATGTATATACAGAGCTTTGTACTACTGTCCTCGCTTTAGTGCTGCATCAGAAGGTGAGCAGAAGTTTCCCCGGGGCCATGTCCAGGATTTCCAGGCCAAGGTTGGACAGACTGAAGAAACACAGAAGCAATGAGGTAACAGAGGATAAAGTTGGAGAAGGAGAAAAAAGAGCGTCAAAGGTGAGATAGAGAAATGAAAAAAAAGATGGCAGCAGGGGGAGGAAGGTAAACAATGTGTGGAACAAATGCCAATGAGGAAAGAGTGACAGTGAGAAATGTGAGCAGGGAGTTAGAAAGCAAAGAGAGAATGGAAAACAGGTCACAGAGGGGAGAAAGGGCTGGTGACAGAGGGACAAAATGAATGAGATCGAAAATGTGAACTACGAAGAGGTGAAGGTGGAGATGGAGGGGGCGACGAGGGGGAGGAAAGGCAAGGAAGACAGATGAACAGAGGAGAAAAGGAGGGAGGAGGTCTGAGCTAGAAATAAACACCAACAGAAGGTGGGCAGGAAGCCACTGGCAGCAGGTGAAGCTGGACAGAGGGCAGGAGAGCCTGGAGGAAATGAAAGCTCAGATCCACCTTATGCATCCCGCTGCCATCTCACGCTGTTCAGTCCACCACTTTAACGTTTACATATTCATCCCGACACAAGTATCAGTATCACAGCCTCATCACTCATGGCCACATTTAAGACACCATCTCCAGTTCTGTTTGGTGCACTGATGGAAAACCCACTCGGCCTTTACAACAGCCCATCCCTGAGCCTGCCCTGTAACAGTGTAGCGCGGGCGTCTGCTCTGGCTCACTGCACATCTTTTTGAAGCTGGTCACTTGTACCTGTTGCCTGGGTAACATCTAATGTATTTCCTACCGTATTTCATCAACAGCATCCTGGCAGTTTAGAGGAGTTTATCTCAGGTCCCACCAATGTTCCCTCTAAGCTGCGCACATGCGCAATTGCACACTGCTGGCACGGTCTCTGCACAGAAAATCTGCGTTGCGCACAAAAAAAAAATCAAACCTGAATTGAAATTAAAATTAATACGTTAACAATTCTGTTTTGCAGATTTGCAACACTTAGCACAGATCTTGTGTAGTTAGTGTGTGTATATCTATCTATCTATCTATCTATCTATCTATCTATCTATCTATCTATCTATCTATCTATCTATCTATCTATCTATCTATCTATCTATCTATCTATATATATATATATATATATATATATATATATATATATATATATATATGTACTTTACTGATTACTTATTTTCAAAAGTAATTACTTAATTACTTAGTTACTTTATAAAAACACGATTTACAACCTGAAGAGGTGATAAAGCGATAGATCTTTCTTCCCAATTCTACTTTTTCTGCATAATCCATCATACAAAATGTAATCAAATGGAAAAGTCTCTTTTTAAAACCTGTTTTATTAGTTTTAATCTTTTAACTTTATGCATCAAGCAAAAATTTTATTATATGCAACATTCTCTGACTGGAAGAAATTAGTTTAACATTTAAACCTATTTTCTGCACATTCCAGCACATAAAATAAAATATTTTTTTGTGCTTACACTCACTCTTTCAAATAGATGCAAGTAAAACAGCAGAAAATAAATAAAGTCAAAGACTCAGCGGTCCCGTTGCTCTATTTTCACCTGTAAAGCAGGAGTGGGGCAGGCGGAGGTTTGCCCTGGTGCAGGTGTGCCGCAGCGGTCAGTGAAAGAATCTGCGAGTTTCTCTGTGAGTTTCCCATTACGTCGTAGCGCACTCGGTGCTTGCTCGGAAGTTTAGCGGTTTTTTTCGCTGCAAAAAGAAGTTTTCTTCCCACGCACGATGGACGCTAATATTTTTGTCACTTTTTATGGAATCAAACTCAAAGTAAGGTCAGTACTTCCACGCTTTAAACGCTGCACGCTCATACTATCTGCCGCACTCAATATATTATCCATTGTTGATCTGCAGGCTTACGGGAAAGTAACGGTAATCTAATTACCGTTTTTGCAATAGTAATCCCTTACTTTACTCGTTACTTGAAAAAAGTAATCGGATTACAGTAACGCGTTACTGCCCATCTCTGGTCCCACCCATTTTTTGTCATGTTTTGTCAAGTATTAAGTTCATTGATGCAGTATATCGAAGTCATATGTAATCATAAAGTCAATGTCCTGTAGGTGGAACATGAATCTTGTGTTAAACTCTAACTGTAACTGTAACTCTAACTTTTAATGTAAACTAAACCGTCAGACATTAGACAGCAGGAATGTCTTTACAGATGCAGATGTTTTCAGCCATATTTATCGAGGATATCAGACCAAACTGGGCCAGAAATGTTTTTAACTTTTACATGAACAAAGCATTTTTATGACCTTTTTATTAAACTCATCTGCTGTCTGTACCATTGGTCAGAGTCACCTTTACTATTTTGTCCCTGTTTACGTTCCACCAGTGTGACAGATCAAGTCATTTGAGGTTAAGCAGACACATTTTGGTGGAGTTCACACTTCTGCAGGCTGTTGGTGTAGAACATGCGTCATTTGCCTTTCCTCCAATATTTACCATATCAACGTGTCTGCCAGGAGTGGAGTGACATTCGTTTTCAGAGCTACTGTATTGACCCGTGCATACTGACGCCTCTGCACAGAAACACGCATTCACTCAATCACACAGCAGTGTCAACATGTCTGAAGTTTCATGTTTCATGACTAAAATATGTGTAAAAAAATTTTTTCAGGCTCTGGATCAGCGATGAGAGTGTCTGACTGATTTAGATACAGAAAGAGAGGGACACATATTTAACAGAGACTCACGTCTCTGCACTCCAGCATGTTGACATCCACACATTCATTTTAAAATAAGCCTGTGTCCTAGCCCCAAACACCAAAACTTTAATGTGTTAATGTGAGTCTTAGTGGCTTTTATTTTGAAAAAAAGTGAAATTTACATGAAAAAAAGGCTAAATTATTATTATTATTTTTTTAAAACAACAGATTATTGTGAAAAAAGACACTTTCATGAAAAAAAACAAGCAAGCTTACAAGAAAAAAATCATCATGGCTTCTTTTTTTGGGAATAAATGCACAAATTTAAAATTCTGGGGTGAAAACTCATACCCCATCCTCTCATATCCACTAACACCTCTGGACTGTTTGCAGGGAGCGTCTACAAAGTGCAGCACTGAATGTTCAGCTGTCCCTGTGACTGTTTTCTTACAGCAGGCCCTGGTTTGTGTCGTTTGTATTTCAGCTTCTGCTCCTGGTTTCAGTCTGGTTTGTGGCTTTTTTCCCGCCTCCCTCATTTCTGTCTTTTCAGTCTTCACCTTTGTCTTTTTGTCTTTTTGTGTTCCGTTGTGTCTCTTCCTGTTTTATTTTGGTAAGCGTTTCTTCTTGTGTTTGTAGCTGTTTTCCCCACCTGTTCCCACGTCCCTCATTATCTTTGGGATATATGGTCTCCCGTTGTTGACTTGTCCCACTAAGCTTTAGTGGCTTCACAGTATTAAAGCTGTTTCTCAGTTGACACCCGTCTGTGTGTGCTCATAGTATGAAGGTAAATGAAACATTTAAAGCTGTATATGAAAATCAGCTGATTCTGGGGAGCTCAGGCTAATTTTTCATGGAGTGACACTTTTGCTTATTGACTATTCTTTATTTGGTTTTGCATGCTTTGCTTTTTTTCTATACATTCGACATTATTTTTAACTGCCCGTTTAAAATAGAAGATTAGGTCCACATTAAGGGAAAATGAAGGAATTCTTCTAAAAAAAATAACAAAGATGAAATGCTGGGAATGAGGGAGAGGTCCTTTTTTTCACATCTAAAGAAAACGTTTCAGAGAAAAGTCAAAGAGACTAAAATTGAAGTCGTTTCCTCCTCATGTGTTCTCCTTAATGTGGCCCCAACACCGTCATAACGTTTAGTCCCACTGCAATTACTCGGATTCACTTTAATCTGTGAAAGATTTTCTGAGTGCAGTTTGACTCTAAACCTTTGATCCTCTGGAAACGCACTGAAAAAACACAGCTGAGCCTGTGTGTGTGTGTGTGTGTGTGTGTGTGTGTGTGTGTGTGTGTGTGTGTGTGTGTGTTCATCCACAGAAGGAGCTCAGTGTCTCAGGCTTGTCTCAGTCATTTGTTGTTTAGTAGCAACAATACACACACTCGATGTAATGTGTGTGTGTGTGTGACCATACTCCATCACCATGTCCAGTGTAAGCAGTGTAAACCATACATATGTTTGGTTTACACTGTTAACCTATGAATTTATCGGAGTAGATGAGCAGATGAATGAATAAAATTGGTTTGTAAATTACTTCAGTGAATCTCGTGCTGCAGCCGTGGGTTAAACTGTCGTGTTATGAAAGACTCATCGGCGTGATCTCTGGGACAGCTCCGAGTTCATAGGTTCAGTTCCTCGCTGTTGCCTCCAGATCGGTGAGTAGTGAAAGGAAACCCGTTGCCACAAACACACTGGCCAAAACCGGCCTGCAGGTGCAGGGATGGAGCGAGGCTGCAGGGCCTCCAACTGTCCTCAGCTGACCCCACCCGAAACCTGTCAACGCATCTGTCAACAAGCTCACTCCGGCTCTCTCTCTCCTCACACAGGTGACAGGAAATCCAGGGTCGGGAGAAGGACAGGAGCGGGGAGGAGGGGTGTCAGTCTAACTTGTATATCTCTCTCACACACACCCTCACACAGTGTTTGCTCGGTCAAACACAGGGACAAGCTTCGAGGCCGCCCTGACCGGTTGACATCGAGTCCACGTTTCTCCTCTGGAGCTCTGCCGCTGGGTGCACTGATGCTTGAGTTCCTGAGGTAGTCATCTGTGAACTCTCATGAGACACAGCGATCAGAGTGATACCAGCATTCCTGCCATCAGCCTTGTCTTTCAATCTCCTGGAGGTTTTTTTCACTGTGGAAATCAGTGTGTGGGTGTGTGTGAACTCCTTACACACACCCACACACACACACACACACAGAGGAAAAGCTTTCAGCGACCCTGACGTGTGTCTCAGGTTTCCATTGCCTCCCCCACTCTCTCATGTTGTGAAACAGTAACCCCCCCCCCCCCCCCCCGGACCCTGCACCCCCGTTTGTTCCCACCTTGCTGGGCTGCCTGATGAGGCTCACACATGCTCACAGCATTTGTTAGAAATCTCAGTGTTAAACATGAAACTTGACTTTTAGATCAGAGTGTGTTTGCCTTTACTGGTGAGCTTAACCAGAACATCACCAGCACCATCAGCTTTTTACCAGCAGTCAGCTGTTCCGCCAGAGGAAACAGAGCAAACGCTGCTAATGCATACACCCCACCACCACCGTCCCCCTCCCCCGAGCAGATCTGATGATAATCTACTCCCACTGACACTGAAGTATTTACCTCTTGTTAAATGACAGCCTTTATCCAGATGAGGCTGAGGCCCACATGGGGAGGACATGTGGTAACAGTTCGATTGTATCACACATCAAATCCTGTGAACACAACATTGCACCAGCCGTGGGAATGTGTCCTGCTTTGAGAACAGTAAAATCGGATTGTAAGGCTACGTTCACACTGCAGGTCTTAATGCTCAATTCCGATTTTTTGATCAAATCCGATTTTTTTGTCTGCTTGTTCACACTACAAATAAAATGTGACAGCAAACGTGCTCTAGTGTGAACGCTCAAAGCGGCCCGCATGCGCAAAAGATGTCACACACAACGTGCTCTGTTTAGACCCAGACCAAACAATATTATTTGACTGATGGCCCTTAATATAAAGACTTCGGACTTTACGTTTAAGTTATTTTGTTATTTACATAATAATGTAGATAACCTAATAATTATCATTATTGCTGTTTTAGAGAGGAGTGGTGCTTCAAAGGATAGTTGCAGATTTCTGTCAGAATCTGCAGATTATACAGTACAAATAAAATGTTCACATTTCTCCAACGTTGTCTTCCCAACAGTTTCACTAACATCTACACTGGATGACCAGGAAGCGTTCGCGATGTCTTCTCAGGCGCTTCTCCGGCGCTGATAATTGGCGCCTGTCTTGTGTCAGTGACGTAAAAGACGGATTTAATGCGACAAAATGAAGAATGTCTTCAGGTCTGGAGATGGGAACAACCTGAGGAGCACAGCTTAAGGATGAAGGTGAAGGACTGCAAGGACTGCAAGAACTGGTACAGGAGGCAGCGGGCAGCCTGGAGAGGGTTGGAGATCAAAGGGGCTGAATGATTTCAACAGGTTTAGTTCACAGACCTCTGCTGCCTCCACACTTTCACTGGTTTTTGTCCTCCCATGTGAACTCTGTGGATCACACCCCTGCTTGGCTGTGGGCAGGCAACAGCTGGAGAAACTACACCAGAGCAGGGCAGGAGGTCCTAACGGCATCAGCCCCAGGTTCTGAGGACCTGTGCTGCGTGTCGAGGAGGTTACTGAACAAACTGTTCTCCATCATAGATCATCCTATGATCTGAAACCTTAGCTGGTTTAAGACCTCAGAAAGGTCCTTTTCTGTCACCATTGGGTACCTACGCCTCCTCCATTGCCCCTGTTACCTCTGGTGTCCTCCAGGGGTCTATGCTGGGTCCCATGCTGTTCTCTTTATACTTGTTACCCTTGGGCCGAATCTTTGATAAATACAACTTTTCTTTTCACTTTTATGCGGATGACATTCAAATCTATTTTGAACTAGCTGAGGATGTCACATCGTCATTGCAACACTTCTTTGATTGTATGGATGGAAGTTAAAAACTGGCTACTGAGCAATTCTCTCATTCTAAATGATAAGAAGACTGAAATTGTAATCTTTGATACTCCCTTCTCTCGGGCTGAACTAATTGGTATTTTTGGGCCCTTTGCTGACTCTCTTTCTGACACTGTGAGGAACCTGGGTGTTGTCTTGGACAGTTCCTTCAAGTTGGACAAACATGTGTCCTCCGTAGTTAAATCGAGTTTCAATCAACTACGTCTAATCTCTAAGGCCAAGCCCTACATACCACGTAAGGACCTGGAGAAACTTATCCATGCCTTTGTTACATCAAGGTTAGATTATTGTAATTCCCTTTATAGTGGTCTCCATTCTGCCCTTGTTCACAAACTGCAGCTCGTTCAAAATGCGGCTGCGTGTCTCTTACCTGGAACTGGCAGGTTTGAGTCTATTACTTCAGTTCTTTCCGACCTGCACTGGCTCCCTATTAAATTTCGTATTGATTTCAAAATCTTATTGCTCACTTTTAAAATCATAAATAACACCATGCCCAGCTATCTTACGGATCTCCTCAGCTTTTATATCCCTGGGAGAGCGCTTAGATCAGCAGGCCAAATGCTCCTGGTGCGACCTAGATCTCGGCTAAAGACCAGAGGTGACCGCGCATTCGCCGCTGTCGCACCCTACCTCTGGAATAACCTCCCCCTAGCTATTTGGGCGTCTGATTCAATTCAATCTTTTAAATGTCGATTAAAAACTTATTTGTTTAGCCTTGCTTTCCCCGCCTCCCAGAGCCCACATTTTTAGTGTACTGGAACTTATCTTTATCACTTTGTTAATGTTTATAATGTTTTAACCTTCAGCATTTTGTGTGGACTTCACTGGTGCCTACTATGCCTGGTGTATTATTGGTTAGTTATGTCACCCGCCTGTTAGTATATTTCATTTGTATTTTATATTTGTATTTATTACTGCTCTTAACTCATTCTGTGAAGCACTTTGGCATACCTGTGGTTTTTTAAATGTGCTATATAAATAAAATTGTATTGTATTGTATCCTGACCGCCCTCTGAGCCGCTCACTGCACAGACAGAGAGACTAGAGCTCCTTCTCCAACAGACTGATACATGAGGTCTGCATGTTATCCCGCTCTATAATAATAGTATAATATTTGTTTGCAAAGAAGCATCTAAAAGAATATTATTTGTGTTTCTCATTCATAATTTGATCTTTCTTTGGTCTTACCGATGTCAATTTTGTCATATAAAAGTAGCAACATCTGCAGCCTCCAGGGCTCAAACACGAATCATTAAAACCTGCAGTTCTTCTAATATTCAGCAGAGGCAGCAGTGATGCAGTCCCTATAGACTCCCATGGTAAAACTTTACAGCAGCCTCTGTAAGTATTTTCCACCTTCATCACAACTGCAAATGTTTTTATAACTCACCTGTTTTCTTTTTTTCTTTTTCTTTTTTTTTTTTCCGCCTGTCCCGTTTGGCTCTTTTGCCATCAGAATTGTTGTCTAAAGGCAAAGAAAGATGCCCAACGGATTTACTTTACCAAATTGACCATCCCAGCCTTGCCGTAATGGTCCATTTGATTCACCTTTTATTGTTTATTTTATTTTCACTTGCTGAATACGGGACAGACTTGACTGGGGGAAAGAAGGGGAGAAAGAAAGAGGGAAAGAGAAACAGCTGAGAAGAGGGACGGGGGAGAAGGGCAAAAAACAAAAACCAACAGAATGAGCAGAAAAAAAAATGCATATATCAATCACCTGGATCACCTGCTGAGAAAAAAAAAGAAAGCAAGCAGAAGAGAACAAGAGTAATAGAATAAACAACATCACAATGATATATGGGAATATGACAGTAAATACTAAATATTAAACATTATTGTGCAGCACATAAGATCAACAGAACACAGTGTGCTTTGAGGTAGGAGCCAAAAAGGGTGTAGTTTGTGGGTGTGATCACCCGTGTGTACACCTGTGAGCATGGACGCGCTTGTTTTTTTTTTGTTTTTTTTAAAAGGTTCCTTCATGTAATGATCTGCTAGAGGGTGTGGGGGGGCCACAGCCCCGTCCTCCAGGGCATGAAGCAGGTATGGAGGAGATCAAAACTCCAGACATCCAGAGGCCCCCAGAACACAAGAGACCAAGGAAGACCAACAGAGGGGCAGCCGCGCCACTGTCCCAGAAAGAGCTGAGGAGAGTCCCAGATGAGGGCTCACTCAGCAGCCGCGGAGCAGAAGCCAGGGGGGGTTGCAGTGACGCGCCCGTGAGCTCCGCCGGCAGCCAGCCGTGCCTGAGTGACCGAGCCCCAGGCCGAGAGGCCGGGGGCACCCCACCTCCGAAGTGGCCCGAGCGAGCCCCAGGCTCCAGGCCCCGATAAGCGGCCACCAAGGAGATAATAATGAAAACTCACCTGTTTTCATTATTAGGGGCGTGGCCTCTTTGACATGTGGATGGCGGCACAGGAGTACAGACATCTTTTATATTCAGTCTGATAATCTAATCAGAAGTGATAATAGCAAATTTTCAGTGATTAATGATCTCTCCAAGTGCAGCTCAGCCAGTACAGCAGACTAATCTTACTGTCAGCAGTTTGACTTTTTTGTTTCTTTTTAATAATCGTTTCTACTTTTGGTCTTTCAGATGGATCCTTGACTCATCGCGTCATCGAGTCCTTAGCTTGTAAAGCTTCATGTTTGTTAGCTCGTAACGGAGAGATAACCAAATAAGCATAAGGTCAAAGATTTCAACTGCCTGTGTCATCTCACTGCCTGCACAGATGTCAGAGGATTTTCCCACATTAGGAACATCTCTTTTTCATTCCAATAACACAGAGTTTGGAAAAAAATCCTCTTCTCCTTCAGCGAGCCCTTTCTCCTCTGCTCTCTCCATCTTTTGGTTCTTCCCTCTTTCCAAGCATAACTCGCTTGCTGAGAGACTGAGGGAATAACTCAAGGAATAAGTGGAAGCCAATGAGCAGATGGAGAGAAATAAAAACCACCCCTTGAGTATAGAGGAGAAATTTTACAGATCAAATAGGAAGCAAATCATTTATTCAGCTGTGAAATCACAGTTTTCTCCCTACTAATATTAGCATACATATGGGCGTGCTGTTTATTTGTGGAGTTTGTGGACGTGTTGTTGTGAACACGGCATCTCTCTGGGTGTTTGTGTTGTGCAGGGAGGCAGCGCACTGTGTCTCTGAGGTTGTTAAACATGTCACTGTGGTGTATAATCATCGGCACCATGCTAGGATGTTATGCGAACAACAACGCCAACAGCAGCCAGAACCATAAACATCAATATTTATACCTGCCATCATCTCAAGGATTTGGCACAGGGAAATATGAGATTCATTCAAACTAAAGGTAATCTGATGGAGGAACGTACTTAATATTCATACGATTGACCCCATGCCTCCTGAGTGACACTTAACAACCATGAGTGAAATGGGAAAAGTTGAAAAACAAACCGTTAAAACGTGAAAATGCACGAGAACAAGTTCTCATCTTAAAATCATAAATAAATAACGAGAGAAGGAAATGAAAAGCAAAAGGTAGGAGACAGAGAGGACAAAGTTGAGCTAAAACCTGGCTTGCTTTGTGGAGTATTTTTAAACCTCTGCTTCTGATTGGTTGAGCACTGTTGTGTGTTTCAGAGAATAACGTTGCACGTGCCCAGCGGCTCCTCACCATGCGTTCTGTTTACGGTGTGCACGCTGCCACATACAGCAGTTGATTTTACACTCATGATAATCTCACTATTACTAATATGTCTGACACCTCATTACAGATCGAATAAGGTGAAGGTATTTATCGCTAGAATGACGCCTGCACAAGCACAGGCATCGTACTACAGGGAGTGCAGAATTATTAGGCAAATGAGTATTTTGTCCACATCATCCTCTTCATGCATGTTGTCTTACTCCAAGCTGTATAGGCTCGAAAGCCTACTACCAATTAAGCATATTAGGTGATGTGCATCTCTGTAATGAGAAGGGGTGTGGTCTAATGACACACAAGCTGAAACGTCAAGAGTGGGCCAAGAAATATCTCAAGACTGATTTTTCTAAGGTTTTATGGACTGATGAAATGAGAGTGAGTCTTGATGGGCCAGATGGATGGGCCCGTGGCTGGATTGGTAAAGGGCAGAGAGCTCCAGTCCGACTCAGACGCCAGCAAGGTGGAGGTGGAGTACTGGTTTGGGCTGGTATCATCAAAGATGAGCTTGTGGGGCCTTTTCGGGTTGAGGATGGAGTCAAGCTCAACTCCCAGTCCTACTGCCAGTTTCTGGAAGACACCTTCTTCAAGCAGTGGTACAGGAAGAAGTCTGCATCCTTCAAGAAAAACATGATTTTCATGCAGGACAATGCTCCATCACACGCGTCCAAGTACTCCACAGCGTGGCTGGCAAGAAAGGGTATAAAAGAAGAAAAACTAATGACATGGCCACCTTGTTCACCTGATCTGAACCCCATTGAGAACCTGTGGTCCATCATCAAATGTGAGATTTATAAGGAGGGAAAACAGTACACCTCTCTGAACAGTGTCTGGGAGGCTGTGGTTGCTGCTGCACGCAATGTTGATGGTGAACAGATCAAAACACTGACAGAATCCATGGATGGCAGGCTTTTGAGTGTCCTTGCAAAGAAAGGTGGCTATATTGGTCGCTGATTTGTTTTTGTTTTGTTTTTGAATGTCAGAAATGTATATTTGTGAATGTGGAGATGTTATATTGGTTTCACTGGTAAAAATAAATAATTGAAATGGGTATATATTTGTTTTTTGTTAAGTTGCCTAATAATTATGCACAGTAATAGTCACCTGCACACACAGATATCCCCCTAAAATAGCTCAAACTAAAAACTACTTCCAAAAACATTCAGCTTTGATATTAATGAGTATTTTGGGTTCATTGAGAACATGGTTGTTGTTCAATAATAAAATTATTCCTCAAAAATATAACTTGCCTAATAATTCTGCACTCCCTGTAGATGACCTCCAGGATGCTGCACACTGATGGAGAAAAAGTAGCAGTGATGATGCTGTGAGATCATCATGGGGGAGACGATTCAGGGAAATGATGTCGCCGCAGGATTTCAAGCTGTGCTCAGAAAAGTCATTGTGGATTTATCAAGTGTAAGATTTTGTACCCTCCACTAACTATCCCAGCTGCGGTGAGTGCTCTGCAGGGTATAGACACATCCTTCATGTTCTTTTCCTTTTTCCTCTTTTTTGATTGTTCTACTTCTTGAATATCGAGTCTTTAATAAAGATGCCTTGATTCTCCACAGGGCTCAACTCCAGGACTTGTTTTCTGTTTTTATAAATGCCTCATGGAGGGCGTTCCAGGGAAAATACTCTTCAACGCTGATGATGTTGTCATTATCACACACATTGTTATACACATGCTCTGTAGACCTGGCAGTGCTTCAGATTGAACACTCATTACAAACAACTCCCCTAACTTAAAAATTTAATTGTGCCTCTTCCAAAGGAGCGGATGATTGTTTTACATCAGCGCCACAACACACTTGTGTTATGAACACAAGTGTCTTCTTCTTCACAAACAAACAGACGTTTCACTGCACAGGTAACAGCAGCACTTAGTGTTGGTGTGTAGACACAGGAGATGAGACAGTGAATAAAATAAAAGTTGTTCCACTCATTACCAACGGCTGGAGGGCAGAATTCGATTGTTTTTACCTGCCCTTGGTTGAAACAAGTGACGAGCTTTGTCTTTTCTGTTTACTAGTCTTTGATATTTATATATTTTGATGTTTAAAGTAAGGAAATCCTGAGACTATATCTGCCCTCACTGCGCTCACATCACACATTTGGAAGCTGTTTTTGAGAAACAGATAACGATGCCAGCTAATTATTAGGCTCAGTTAGGCCTACATAGTTTTTAGTTTCATCATAATTATAAAAGTATACTGTTAAAAAGTTACAGGAACACTGAAACAGATCAGATCTCAATGAGAAACAACTCCTGCTGAATATCTGTACCGAGGAACCAAAGGAGCCACATCGACTGATGGAGCGCAGAGAGAATAGTGAAGGAGGACGGTGGTGATGACGGGACACTGGTGATACTTCAGTCTCTCTTTTGATCTCAGTGGAAAAATAAAGTTAAATTAATAAATAATAATAGATAAAAGGTTCCCAATAAGCACACTCTTGTGTCTGGCTGTAACTGTGATCAGTGTTGTAAAAATGTGCATTTTAACCAAAACCATTTTCTTTGGTTCCACACAAAAACTGGCTGGTTAGAATTGAGTAAGCAGTGAGTCTACCCGAAATGCAAAAACGTTCCAGGATGAGATGTGAAATCCAGCCTTCTGGTCAAATGTCAGGGGTACTGTTGCACTCTTTCCCCTGACCTTATGCATAACGAGGAAACTTTTATGTATGTCAGACATGGATGTCTGACAGCCTCCAAACTAAGACACAAACCAATAAAAGTGAATATACAGCCTCCTTAGCAGAGCCAGCAGCACAAAATGAAAATCTTACTAAAAACACAGTTGTGTGTGTGTGTGTGTGTGTGCGCCTGCTCCTGACAGCTTAAAGCTTTCAAGGTTTCAGCACACAAAAGTCTTGTTTCTCTGTAGGTTCATCACTTTGATACTCCGCTCCACTATCAGACAAAGACGCTCTTTCAGGAGTTATCATGTCCTCGCCCGGGCCCCTCTGTAACATAAGAAATACTGCCGTGTTTCTGCTTATCACCTGCCCACGCTCCAGCTGCCTGGACAAACACAGTTAACTTTCAGTGAATACACAATGTTCTCCACTGGTTACAAAGCATGCAAACTGTGCAAACTGTGCAAACTTAAAGGACTGAATCTCACCATCTTAACAGCATTTTTCATATAGTTGTCGTTCACTGAAGCAGGATTCAGGCAGTCGTCAAACAACACCAAATGGCACCAGGTTTCATCATCGTTTGCATAAATCAGATTTTGACTGATATGAAAGAAGAAGCCTGAGGCACACTGAACAAAACACTGCTGCCGGCAGGGGGTCCGACATTAATGTGAAGCATCGCACAGCCCCACAGTTTAGGCCTTTGTACTCTGTGCCGTGCCTCGGTGATGGTTTGTACTCTCGATTAGACACAAGTTTCTACATTCAGCCTGCTGGACCAAACTCTGCAGCACAGCTTCCAAAACTTAAAGTCTGACAGCATGAGATATGAAGAGAAGCATTCAGAACAACGCATCTCCTGTGGCTTGAGATAGCAGAGCGTCTCACATTTCCACCTCGTGATAAAAAGGGAACAAATTTAAACAAAGTGCATGCCATTTGATCCTCTCCTCTCTCTGCTGCTTTACTGTCACCATGCTGGCTCTGTGCTGATTAAATTAGCTGCACTCGTCGTTTGAAAAGCTCACACAACAAACATCAGACTGTTTTTCTTCCTTTTCTCCATGCATGACCACAATCAACATACTCTAGGCTGTGTGTGCACTTAGACCCAGATGTATTCACTTTATGCTGCTCACTGCTGAATAACAGCTCTAAATTTGTGCTTCTGAACTCTGCAAGTCCAGCAGGACCCAGAACGGGAACCTTAACAACAGAGCAACAGTCGGGAAATAAGGCAGGCGGGGTTTATTCTGAAACAAACCCAGGTAGCAACAAGACGACCTTCGTGTTGGATAAGCAATAAATGCTTTAAAGATCATCACTTCAAACTATCAACAAAGTTACGCAAATGTGTGCCTGCTGTGCTGGGGTCTGGAAGAAGATCCTTACTGTCATTCTGCTGTTTCACGATAACCCAGGAACCACCAAGGCTCTAACCTGACATGAGCTGGAAACTGCTGAAACACCAGGATCACTATCCACAGTGTAGCTGTCACAGTCCAGGTGAGCTGCTAGAAAATTCCACCAAGTCCACGTTCTCCTGTGCACGGACCTGAACCCTGAACAATTAACCAAATATGTAAGTGTGTATGCTTTGTGTGGACCAGAGAAAATTCAGCATAAAACCAAACTTATAAAACCAATTCTTCTTTTTTAATGTAATTAAAGATGTCTGCTGTTTCAATCATTCCACTCTGGGAAAAGAACAGTTCAAAGATGACCCTGACATTCATGACCCTGATGACTGCATCAATACTTCTTAACACAACTTTGTTTTTACTTTAAATATCCACATATTTAAGGTAACAATAGTAATATTGGCTGTAATTCTACTGCAGACACATTGATCTTTATTTCACTGCTGTTTCATCAGAGTTCAGCTCTGATTCAGCCGACAGCAGAAAGTTGATTTAATGTGATTTCACATCATTTCAGTTATTTCATGTTTTTGATCATCATTAACGCTGCGCACACACACACACACACACACAGAAGACAGACGGACAGTGTGTTGTACATGTTAGAGGAGCAGATTAGCTGGGAGTGTGCTTCTTGTTTCCTGGGCCCTGCTGTGCCCAAACACACACACACATGCGTTGTGGGCAGGGTCTTGTACCTCCTGCTTCAGCACCATCTGCCTCTTTGATATATTGGCACATTTGGTGCACACACACACACACACACACACACACACACACACACACAGCATGCCTCTGAGGCCTGACCAGGCATCAGCTGTTCACAGTCGGATCAAAGGATTTAGAGATGACGTAATGATGGTGAAGCGTGACCTCGTCACACACACACACCTGCAGCACAGGTAGAACACCTCCTGACAGTTTTATTGGGATCTTTGTCTCTTGGATGAGGGCATTAGCTCGTATTTTTTCCCGCCTGCTAAATCCCCAGTGGCGTGTCGGCGAGCAGAAATGGGCTCTTCCATGCAAACAAGGCTTTTATGAGACTCCTGAACCTTTTATGTCGTTTACTGAAGCTTTACATCCCTGTTTACTGCAGAACTTCACAACACTGAACCCATGAAGATCTTTCAGAACTTTCTAACACTGCACAGTTCCAGTGAGAAATAAATTCAGCTAAGAAAACCCTTTAGCTCGCAGGTTGGTACGTAGCGTGAGCTCAAACTTCCTGCTGAGAGACGTGGCAATGTCTTGGCTTCTCAATTAGCCGCGGTGTGGAGCGAGCACTATGTCCGCTGGCAGCACAATAAAGTTTATTCAAACAAGACGACTCTGTCTTCAATAACCATAGACTGCTGCTGATTTTTGGACCAAGAAGTGATGATACGTGACACTTTATGGGAGCATCACACAGACACAAATAAAAGTGCTCAGTAACATCCAATTACAAATGAAAGGATTTTAGAATAGAATAGAATAGAATTCAACTTTATTGTCATTGCACATGCACAGGTACAGGACAACGAAATGCAGTTTGCATCCATCCAGAAGTGCTTTAGTGATATAGATATATTACAATATATATTAGCAATAATATAGATATGTGAGTATATTACAGAAATGGGTCTATTATGGTATGTTATAATGTACACGGTATGGAGTATGTTGTGAATATTCTATAACTATAAATATGTACAGGCTGTATTGAGTACAAGCTATGTACAGGCAATGAACAGGATATAAATATGAAATAAAAAAACTATACAGAATCTGAGATATACAGTTATACAGAAATGTGAACTATGCAAGTTAGAAACAGTTGTAGGATTAAAAATTATCGTATGTACAGAATGATTATTTACACAGAACTATACAGTAGTGCAGTTAAGAGGCTATATAAAGTGCTAGTGGTTGTGAGTGGTGGTTCAGTCCATGTTATTATTGTGTGTTTGAGGGTACAGTTGTCCATTGTCTGTGTGTGTATGTTCAGTCCATGTGTTAATGTGGGTCAGATGTCAGGAGGCAGAGTTCAGGAGTCTGACAGCTGTGGGGAAGAAGCTGTTCCGGTACCTGGTGGTCTTAGTCCAGAGGCTCCTGTAGCGCCTCCCAGAGGGCAGGAGGGTGAAGAGTCCATGTGATGGGTGACTGGGGTCTTTGATGATTTTCCCAGCCCTTTTCAGACACCGCTTCCTGTAGATGTCTTTTATGGCAGGAAGTGGTGCTCCGGCGATGCGCTGGGCAGTTTTCACAACCCTCTGTAACGCCTTCCGGTCCGAGGCAGAGCAGTTCCCGTACCAGACTGTTA
Source organism: Maylandia zebra (assembly GCF_041146795.1). Classification (NCBI taxonomy): domain Eukaryota; kingdom Metazoa; phylum Chordata; class Actinopteri; order Cichliformes; family Cichlidae; genus Maylandia; species Maylandia zebra. Next base: position 23,915,322 of record NC_135168.1, on the reverse strand, counting down.
TACAGTTGGTCAGGATGCTCTCGATGGTGCAGCGATAGAAGTCCACCAGGATGTCTGAGGACAGGTGGTTCTTCCTCAGAGTCCTCAAGAAGAAGAGGCGCTGGTGAGCCTTCTTGACCAGCTTGGAGCAGTTGGTCGTCCAGATGAGATCCTTGGAGATGTGGACTCCCAGGAACTTGAAGCTGCTCACACGCTCCACAGCCGTCCCCTTAATGTGGATGGGTGGATGTGGGTCAGCATTCCTCCTGTAGTCCACGATGAGCTCCTTGGTCTTCTTGGTGTTACAGTTTTTTCTGAATGCTTAAACCCTAACTGTGATTCCTGTAGCACAATCTCTAAAACTATTCAGACTTATAGCAAAACCACTCACTGAGTTTGCAAAACTAAAAGCACAAAAACTGCTTTGCACTCAGTTTGCAATTTTGTAACACACACTTTGCAAAACTGTAGGCACAATTCACTGCACAACACTCAATTACCAAATTTCCAACACACTCCTAGCAAAAGTATACACATGTATGGCTATCATTAACACTAATTTGCCAACTGTCTGGCACACTTTCACATGTGAAAACTTTTTTAGATAATTAGTTCACTTTGCAATCAGCCTAAGCACTATAATACAGGTAAGCTGTGTGTGCGGAGTACAATGGAGGGAGCAGAAAGAGTGAGAAGTAGAGGAGGCCGAGGAAGAGGACGTGGAGGTGAAGAAGTAGGATGAAGAGGACGACAAGGACAAGGAGGAGCAAGAGGAGGACGAGGAGGGGGGAGAGGAGGACGAGGAGGGGGGAGAGGAGGGGGGAGAGGAAGGGTAGGAAGAGTAAGAAATAGAATTGCTGATGACATCAGAGCTACAATAGTGGACCATGTAATCAACCGTGGAATGACCCTGAGGGAAGCTGGCCAACGGGTCCAGCCTAACTCGAGCCGCTACACTGTAGCAAGTACCATAAGGACATTTGAAATGAGAATCGGTTAGTACAGTCACTTCGCACAAAGATTTGTAGCACTGCCATATGCCAATGAGAAACACACCAATACCATTGATGTAAAAATACTGAAATTGTTACTTTACAGAATTGCTAGATGACCAGATGCTGGGGGCAGAGGAAGCATGTTCACTGCAGACCAAGTAACCCATATAGTCATTATGGTGATTGCAAATAATCCTATACTTGGAAATAAACACTTGTGTTTGTTTTGATGTGTGTGAATAAACACCAGTGCTTGAAGTTTGGATCCGTCTATGCTTATGGATCTATGACAGAAGTATGAGCTCAAACTGACATAGCCTACCTTGTGCAAAAAATGTGCTTAAGCAATCAGAAAAAACTGTAAGTCTTGAGCTCTTTTATTTTGATGTACTAGAATAAATTATTTAGTGCACACACACCAAACAAGGAGAGAAGTTTTCACATATCTGTGTTATAAACAAAGGCTGATTGCCTTCCGACTCTCCAGCATGCAGCTCCAGCTGTAACAAGAACTACAAAGACCAATTTGTACCAAACGTCATATGGTCGATTGTGTGTTGCGCTCAGATAATGCAGCAGAGATAAAATTTGAAACTTCTGCTTTGACGTCAACAGAAATTAGTGGAATGACCAAACACGTGTGCTGCAGATGGGACTTTCACAGAGTCGACACACTGACGTGTTTTTGTAAAAGTCCACTTCCAGGAAATTTTTCTGACCCACTCTGCTCCATCAAAGGCTGTCTTCCTATTTTCCTGCCTTTATTAAGCTCCTGCATTAAAGAAGAAATGTGGCTCTGTTGGAAGCAAAGGAGTCACTTCTTAAAAGCACTCTTAGTCGTCTGAATAACACCCACCTCAGCCACATTTGCTTTTGTGCTCAGAGTTGCTGTCATTAAGCCAGCCAAAAGAAAACTCATTTCCATCTCTCTTATTGCCTTTCATATGACTTTCATCAAATCCAGCAGTCGAGATTTCTTTGTCAACAAGGAGCTAAAACGCCCGAGCACTGACAGAAAAATTATTCAGTCATTACATGAGCCAAGCTGAGACATGCCAGGAGAAGAAAAGCCCATGAAATGGTATTATCTGCTTCAAAATGACTGTTTTATTGGTTTCACAATTAATTTTCCTGCCTGTTTATTTTTCGAGTCGTGTGTTTTTAAATTGCTTTGCTTTTCATATTTGACCTGTCTTGTCATCGTCCTGTCGCCCTTTTGTGGAGCACTCTGAAGTCTCCCAACTCTGATTGAGAAATAATAAAACAACATTAAAGTGATGAATAAAAGATTGTAATAAGGAGGCATCCCATACCAGATGAGAGACCTCACCAAGGACGTGTCCAGGGGGCTCGCTGTGATGTGAAGGAGCTGTGGCTCTGCTCTTCAGCCTCTCTGGAGCTGCGTCCGCTCTGAAAGCGACATGGTGACCAGATGGCGACATTCTGCGTCTTCACGCTAGTCACAAAAAATAGTTGGGACCAGAGACAAACTTTTCTCAACTCCCAGAGAAGAGACTGAAGCAACTACCAATGTAAAGAATAACATATTTGCCACACTAACATGCGTCTCAGATCATCAAACACATTTTAATATTAGACAAATGTAACCTGAATAATAAGTTCAGTTTTTAAAGTGAAGCAGGCTAAAAGACTTCAAAGCAGCACGATCTAAAGGAAGAGCTGCGAAACAAACAGTCTGAAAGGTTACAGAGACGTGTAAGGCTGTGAGACTGCAGTGAGAGCCACACATGGAGGAAACCTGGAACAGTGCTGAAGATTCCCGGGAGCGACTGAGCGGTCTACCAAAATTACTCCAAGAGTCCATCGACAACTCATTCATGAGGTCAAAGAAGAATGCAGAACAACATCTAAAGACCTGCAGGCCTCACTCAGCTCAGTTAAGGTCAGAGGTCATGATTCAACCATAAGAAAGAGGCGGGGCAAAAATGACCTCCATGAGAGAGTCCCAGGAGAACACAAATGCTGGTCTCACATCTGCCAACAAACATCTGGATAATACTCAGAGACAGAAGCAGAACTTTCTGGAAGGTCTTCCATCAAACATGATGGAATATCACAGCAGTCAAACATGGCGTTGGCGCGATGGTCTGGGACTCATTTCCTCATGAGCCATCGTGCAAAATCTTATGTGGGATGAAAGAACTCGGCTAGTTGATCCAAAGTCATGAAGCTGAAACTTTAAAAAGACTGGACTCACATCAGTCTGGGTGTTTCTATCAGCAGTCTACGAAGACATGGGGAACAAAAGGATCTGAGTGCAAAGTGATTATTGAGAATCATACCTGCAGGAACACCATTAAACTCCTTTATACAAGAAAGACTTTGAAGGTAAGCTCCTACCCTGTGCTTCCATTCTGCCTATTTCACTGTACAGTGGCCATTATCTCTGTGATTGCTTAATGTTAGTTGAGCAGTATGAACAGAGTACTCGGTAATTACCAGCAGAGAACATCTCGTCTCTAATTTCCCTGCTCCATTTGATTCATTAAAGTCTTGCAGTTATGTTTTGTAAGGAGAACATGAAGAGTTTAACTCTGAGAGCGAAATATAAGCAGGCAGGGTGAGTGTTAGACAAGAATTTCACAATAAAAGCACAGCTTTAACCCTTGAACAGCTTTTACAGCTTCTCAGAACAATTCAGCACATTTCACCTCAGCCAGCATATTTTTCCTGAATCCCTAATTACAGCCTTTCATCAAACATGAAGAATCAGCGTTTCTGACTGAAACAAGGCTCATTGTTCTTTGTTGCCGCTTTGCAGAAAAGAGTTTAGACGTCGACATGTCGGTTCTGATCCTCGCAGCTCGCAGACAATATCACCGGGCGGTATTTTGGCAGCTTTTCCTTTTCCAGGCGTGACGGGTTTTGTCCAAACCTGCAAGGCCATGGGAGCTGACTGCCTAACACAATGAAAGAAGAAAGTAATTTAACAAGTGGTCCCTTGATCTCTTCTCAGTCTGCTTCCTCGTGTTTCTATTTGTTCATATCCAAACTGATCCCTCCTGTTGCTGTTTTCTTTGGCTGCCTCATTTTAATCTTTCTGCATCTCCTCTCTCTGATCCATTGTACACTGCAGCTGTACCACAATTACCTCAACAGAAAAGGAAAAATCCACATAGAAACTCACAGCTTTATGCTTCTTAATCCATTTCTGATATTTCCGTAGAAACAATTGGACATAATTCTGTAAGCATCTGTTTTAAAGGTATTTAAAAAAGGTACAGCTAGTTGTTATATCGGGTACGCTCTTTTAAAAAACACTGCGTCCTTGATACCGTGACTGATATTGTAGACTTTACAATCAGCTCTCAGCCTGACATGAACAAACTCACTGCCAAAGGAGAAAAAAACAGATAGTTGTTTTGAACAGGATCGTCAGTTCTCCCTGCTCATATTCAGAACACACATATTTCATTTTTAGGATCTCTGTGGTGCTGATGACCCAGTTTGATCCAAGCTTTGGCCGTGGGACAGATGGCCTCTCTGTGCTGACAGCTGGTTTATGAGTATGAGCGTTTGCATTGATATACCAAGTCTGATTTTCACCAAATGTGTAAAAATCATGGTGAAAATCCCCACCACCAACCTGTGGGCTGCACGGTGTGCTCATTTAGGTTTTATACTTCCTGTGTTCGTGAGGCCATCAGAGTCCCAGCCACGTAAATTTGGTCAATGGACAGTGAGCGAGAACGTCTTTTTACATTTACATTACAATGCACCGATGATCTGCCCAGGCAGTGGACTTCAAAGAGTCTCTAGCTGTTTGTGTCCATCCAAAGAATAATCCATACTTGTTAATTTATAAAAAGAGGATTCACCCCCCCCCCCGGGTCGCTACTAAAAAAGAAGCCTACATGTTGGACTTGGTTTCACTTTCATCTGAAGAAGCTCCCAGTTGTTGATGATCAGTATGTTTCAAAAAAATGACACCAATAACTATCAACTATAGTTTCAGGACTTATCTGAAATCCAAGGTAGGACTTGAATCAGTTCTTCAGGCAATTCCCATAATCCGTTCTCATGGCTGGCCGCACAATTTCACCATCATTCAGGTTCTTATTTGGCCTGGGCTTGCCGTCACTGGTTCCTCCAGGATCCTTTGTAGCAGTTGAAAAAACAGTCTACACAAACAGTGCAGGACAATGAATTTCTATTCTATACTGGGTTCTTAACATGAGCCCATTAACTTCTTTTCCTCCAAAATGGATCTTAACAAATATTATACATCATGTATAACCAAATACTTAAGAGTGTACTTTGATTACCAATGTATTAATAACAAATATTTCTCTTAGCTTTTCCAAGTTGCCACAGTTACAGTAACTTGTTTTTAGCTGTAACAAATTATTTTATCACAATTATGTCAAAATAAAGAACATAAGCAACTTAAACAGTAACAATCACTGTTTACAATGAAAGTGACGTTTATCATTCTTACCTCTTAATTACTTAATTTACAGTACAAATACTTTTAAACCTGAGATGCGCTGTTTCTATTAAGACTGAAACATTTTAATATAAACACAGCAAGTACTTATATTTGAATGATATGGCTTGTGGTGTGGTTGGCTAACCGCACATAGCAGCTAGCATCACACCTAGCATCGGCAGTAACATATGTAGCTTAGAACACTCAACACTTACACCACACCGTAAGGAACAACAAGATAATGTGTGCCCTGGCTCATGTGTGCCCAGCCCAGTTTTACTCTTTAAGTGTGTGTGTGTGGGTGTGTGGGTGTGTGTGTATGTATCCATGAACGTTTATGTTAATGAGAGTGTGGGGAGTGAGTTGGAGGGCGGGGTGGGCTGCTTTTAACCATGTAAAGCACTTTGTGCTACATCTTTATATGAAAAGTGCTTTATAAATAAAGATTGATTGATTGAAGTACAACAACACACTACATTCTCATAGCTCCCGATTGTTTTGTTTTTTTAATTGTTTCTGAGCTAAATCGGCTAGTAAAAGACATTATCTAAACTTAACAGTTAGCTAACGAAAACATGTGACTGACCGGGATTTTCCAACACAATGGCTGAATAGATGTTATTCCCTTTGTGGCCAGAGTTCATGGCCTAATAAATTAGCAGCTTATTAGCATTGCTATGTAAAAACTATTTGGTCTCATTAACTGGTTTGCAGGACTGCATGTCGAGATACTTTGTGCCGTGCTCCGACTGTGTTGCCCTTAAGGCATTTCTCTGAATAAATAGGTTCATAAGTTTGAAATAAATAATTCTAAAAAGATTTGCCATTAAAAAATTTATATGTGTTGTTAAAATGAATAATTCATGCTTTACATACATTTTAGTTAAAAGGAAAATATCACTAAAATGTATTTCCTGTTCTGGCGGGGCACTTCCGGTTCCGGTCAAGCACTTCCGGTTTTGGTCAAGCACTCGGTTTTGCTGAGAAATTGGTCGTGTCCAAATTCATGGGCTGCATCCTCCTGAGGCCGCATTTGTAGACCGATTACGTCACAGCGACGCGCCGAAGGCTGTCCAAATTCGTAGACTCCTCCGAATGTAGCCGACAAATGCGTCCTCCTTTTCCCTGAATTTGAAGGATGGGTCGGGTGTGTCCTTCGTGGCCTACCATATCCCAGAATTCATAGCGCGGCCCAGCCAAACTCCAGTTTCCAACAATGACGGCCGCTACTAAGCTTTAAAATTACTCATACTAATTTTTCTGGGTCACAAAATAAACTTTTAACATATTTTCAGGCGAGAAAGTAGCTGTGTAAACATCAAATATCTGCTCGGTTTATCAAGATATCGCATATTTGCAAAAGTGCTTCGACGTTTTCGGAGGCGTCTGCTACCCACCAGCTCGATAGCTAGCCGGGAGCTCGAGGGTTACTGATGCGGCCGAGAACGGCACAACTCCCGGCACATCATTTTCAGATCACCGCAGACTTTCGCTGCTCGGGTTAAACGTAATATATATAAGTCACTTAGACAACCTAAAAATGTTATTGTTGGGCTTTTTTCACTGTTTTGTTTGTTCATGATTAAATCGGTTTGGCTGAGATTAAAGTTATTAGATTAGATTAGATAAAATAAAACTTTATTAATTCCCCGGGTGGGTTCCTCCTTGGTTTTTACACAGCTGACTAAACGTCAAACAGAAAACTGATTAAACAGAAGTATGAGACAGTCGAGAATTTACGCCAGTGTCCCGTTATATTTTAGATAGCAAAGAGCAGACGGCTGAGTTTATTAAACTCCACCGAGACAGCGGTGACCCTAATCAGAAGGCTAGACCGTCCAATTTCACGGCCGTTTACTTCCGGCCTACCCGACCTTCTGAGGACCTGGCCCACGTAGACCGCGAAGGCCGGGTCCTCAGGAGGATGCAGCCCATGAATTTGGACACGACCACAGGCTCCTCATGCTAAAGGCAGTATGGAGATGTAATCAAATGCCATCAAATGCCATGAAAAAAAATCCTCTCCAGTGGTCACGCTGAGGTGGCCCCCCCACTGGAAAAGGGAGAAGAGTGTTGGTATCTTCCAACATTTGGAGTCTACCACCCACAAAAACCCAATCAGATCAGGGTTGTCTTCGATTCTAGCGCCCAGTACTTGGGTGTCTTACTTAACAATGTCCTCCTTACTGGCCCTGATTTAAACAACACACTTGTCGGAGTTCTTCTCCGTGTCACGGGGTGAAACGGGACAAGTTATTTAGAGTTTTATTGTGCATGTTTTGCAATGTTTTATCTGTTTTAATATTTTAATATTGTATATTGGGTTTGTTTGTATGAGCTTTATTGCATGTTTTTATCTTATTTAAATTGAACACCTGTCCTGGAAAGACTCCGCCCCTACCTGATAATAAACTGTTCACACCTGCGAGAGATCCCAGAGAGGCCAATAAGAGGGCCTGGCAGACCAAAGGAAGCAGTTCGACCGAGAGGCTAGAATGACGGCCAGGAGTGAGTGGTGCCAGGCGGCGGCGGCGGCGCCTGCAAGCCGAAGGGGCTGGTGGAGCTGGGCGTTAGGAGAACGGACAGTACCAGCGCACAGGGCACCAGTGCAGAGAGTGACAGTACCAGCGGGGAGAGCGGAGACAGCACCAGCGGAAGGCACGGGACGGCTGTGTGGCTTTGCAGTTTTTAAGAAGCGGCGGGCGGAGTTGAGAGCTCTGCCCACCCGGGGTAAGTCTTTGACTTATCCCCTTTTATTGAATAAAAACTGCCGGAAGAATAGTGACTGCCGCTCCTCCCTTTCTCTAGCATATCAAGACGCGAATGCGGAAAGGAAGGAGAGGACTCCGCTGGGTTTCCCTTTTACTTCGCTGGATTTCTTAACTCCCTGGGACTTTTATGCTGTGGTGGATTCCACTGGACTTTTAATGTTGTGTTTTACTGATTTTTATTGTGTTATCCCTTGGCCAAGGTTGTTTTAATTTATCTTACATTTTTAACTATTTAAATATAATAAATTATATTTTTAATCTTACAGTTTAAATTGTGTGTTTCCCTTGGCGGCTCCACTGCTCTGCCCGTTTTTAGGAAGGTCTCCTTCCTTTTAAAAACACAAAACATCTTGGAAATAAATCAGCCTTTCCGCTCCTCCGGACAGAAAGTGTTGCAATCATGGCAGATATACAGCAAATGTTTCACTGTTTTATGGTACGCGAAGACCACCGCAACTTCCTCCGTTTTCTGTGGCATAGGGACAACGACCTAAACAAAGAAGTTGTTGAGTACCGGATGAAAGTCCACGTGTTTGGCAACTCAACATCCCCCACTGTTGCCATTTATGGACTACGCAAGGCCATCAGAGCAGGTTCGAAAGACTATGGTGCAGATACAGTAAAGTTCGTGGAGAGGCACTTTTACGTATATGACGGCTTGATCTCTGTCCCCTCTCCTGCTGAGGCTATAGACTTGCTTCAAAGAACACAAGCCTCACTCGCTGAATCCAACCTATGCCTGCATAAGTTCGTTTCCAACTCTCAGGAAGTTATGCAGGCCTTCTGCCCAGAAGATTGTGCTCCTGTCATTAAAAACTTAGATTTAAGTGGTGAAGAGACACAATCCCAGCGAAGCCTTGGACTCATTTGGGAAATAACAAGAGACACATTCACTTACTCAGTGGCCACCTCAAGCAAGCCATTCACTCGCCGTGGCGTATTGTCCTCTGTCAATAGCGTCTTCGATCCCCTGGGCCTATTGGCACCCGTTACAATCCAAGGAAGGGCCCTACTCAGAGAGCTTACTTCAGAATGTTCAGATTGGGACGTACCCCTTCCAGAGGACAAACAAAGCAGATGGGAAATGTGGAGAAATTCCCTTCAGGATTTAAGAGAACTACATGTTCCCAGAACCTACACATCCACCTCACTAAGTCGAGCAAAGCGAAAGGAACTGTGTTTATTCTCAGATGCATCTACTAAGGCCATAGGAGCTGTAGCCTACTTAAAGGCAGTTCACACAGATGGGAAGGTCGAGGTTGGGTTCATAATGGGCAAAGCAAAACTAGCCCCCCTGTCAGAACCTACAATACCAAGACTTGAACTATGTGCAGCCGTCTTGGCAGCAGAAATGGCTGACCTCATTCAAGATGAGTTGGACTTAGACTTTGATGCAGTGCACTTCTATATGGACAGTAAGGTAGTGCTTGGCTACATCTGTAATGAGTCAAAAAGGTTTTACACATACGTTCACAACAGAGTACAGCGCATTCGCCAGTCATCAAAGCCAGAACAGTGGCATTATGTGCGCACAGAGGAAAATCCAGCAGACCATGCGTCTAGGTCACTGTCGGCATTCCAACTAAAAAAGTCCACCTGGTTCACCGGACCACCCTTCATCCACCGTCCTGCCGCAGAGACAACACAACTGAGTGGAATGTTTGACCTGATTGAACCAGATAAGGACTCAGAAATTAGACCAGAAGTAAAAACCTACGTCATTCACCTCCAAGTACTCATCTGTAAGCGTTTTGAGCACTTTTCTACCTTTCAGTCTCTAGTCAGAGCCATAGCAAATCTTATCCACATTGCAAAGTCCTTCAATGGGACTAATCCAAACAAAAAATGCAAAGGCTGGCACAAATGTCATCTGCCTCAAACTCCAGAGGAGATTGCTCAAGCAAAAACTGTCATCTTCAAAGAGACACAGAAGGCATACTTTGAGAAGGAACTTTCTGCCCTTGATGCTGGGAAGTCAATCTCAAAACAGAGCCCCCTCAAGAAGCTCAGCCCAATGTTACAGGACAGTCTCATTTCTGTTGGAGGCCGACTCAAACATGCAGAAATTGAGAGTGTTGAAAAAAGCCCAGTAATTCTTCCAAAAAACAGTCACATCTCCCTTCTGCTCACTCGCCATTACCACGAGCTAACAAGGCATCAAGGTCGGAGCAATCAGAGCTGCTGGGCTGTGGCTTTTAGGCAGCAAAAAACTAGTCAATTCAGTAATCCACAAATGTTTAACCTGCCGCAAACTACGTGGAAAACAAGAACAACAACTCATGGCGGACCTACCACCTGAACGCCTAAAAACATGTCCTCCTTTCACCTACGTCGGCCTTGATGTCTTCGGACCGTGGTCCATAACAACCAGGCGTACCAGGGGCGGAGTAGCTGAAAGTAAGCGGTGGGCCATCATGTTTACCTGCATGAGTTCGAGAGCTGTGCATATTGAGGTAATCGAATCTCTGGACACATCCAGCTGCATAAACGCCCTCCGCCGCTTCTTCGCTCTGAGAGGCCCCGCCAAACAGCTGCTATCTGACCGTGGCACAAATTTTATTAGCACTTCAAAGGAACTTGGAATGGATAAATCACTCCAACAGTACCTAACTATCCAAGGCTGCAGTTGGGAGTTTAATCCACCACATGCATCCCACATGGGAGGCTCTTGGGAGCGCATGATCGGAGTCGCCCGCAGAATCCTGGACTCCATGCTACTACAAAATAAGGTTCAACTGACTCACGACGTGTTATGCACACTCATGGCTGAGGTTACAGCCATAATAAATGCAAGGCCGCTCGTCCCAGTGTCCTCTGATCCAGAGAACCCTTTCGTCCTATCCCCTTCAATGCTCCTTACGCAGAAATCTTACCTCCTATCCCCACCTGGAGACTTTTCGGATAAAGACCTCTACAACAAACAATGGAGACGGGTCCAAGTCCTTTCCAACTAGTTCTGGACACGCTGGAGGCGAGAGTATCTACCCACATTGCAGCAAAGGCAGAAATGGACCGGATCGCGCAGAAACCTCCAAGTTGGCGACCTGGTTCTGCTCAAGGACAAGCAGGTTGCACGAAACAGCTGGCCCATGGCCAGGGTCACTGCCACATTCCCAAGCAAGGACGACCGAGTAAGGAAAATTGAAGTAAAGACATGCAATCAAGGGTGCATAAAGACATTTATGCGACCAGTTACAGAAGTTATCCTCCTCATGCCAAAGAACTGAATGCATAATGTTTGTTTAGCATAGTGGCCTTCCGAGGCCAGGCAGGGAGTGTGTTGCCCTTAAGGCATTTCTCTGAATAAATAGGTTCATAAGTTTGAAATAAATAATTCTAAAAAGATTTGCCATTAAAAAATTAATATGTGTTGTTAAAATTAATAATTCATGCTTTACATACGTTTAAGTTAAAAGGAAAATATCACTAAAATGTATTTCCTGTTCTGGCGGGGCACTTCCGGTTCCGGTCAAGCACTTCCGGTTTTGGTCAAGCACTCGGTTTTGCTGAGAAACAGGCCCCTCATGCTAAAGGCAGTATGGAGATGTAATCAAATGCCATCTACTCCGAATTATCAGGCTGGAACGCCGTAACTTACTTTATATGATAGTTCATACAGATAGCTTTGGATATTAATGTATATTTTGTTAACATGAATGTTTTAGTAAGAGTAATGCACTTTATTGATGTAAACATGCTTCTGCCTGTTGAGATGGAGTTTATTTTCTGTCATTTCAGTTTTCACCACATGTTCATGGAGACAATTAAACAAGCTGCAACTAAACTCCAGGGTCTTCATTTGTGGTTTAACTCGGTGTCACCAACATCCTCGTTGAAAACACTACACCGACACACACTTGACGGCCATTAGAGGGAGGATCTCACAGGTAGAGACAGACAATGCTTCCCTTGCACGAGATGCAAGGTCAGTGTAGCTGCCTCAAAGCACCCCCATGTGACAATAATAGGCAATAGCCCTCGATGACAAAAGGGGATTTATTAGCCCTGTATTTCGCATGGGTTACATATTAAAGCTATAAATTATCTTTCTTTCCAGCTGCCTTCAAATATACAGAAAGTCGAGCTAATATAAATTAAGAAAACCCAGATTAGTCGGTAATAATAAACTAAATGTTATTAAAATAATAAAAGTAGTCATCCGCCGCTATTAGTGCTTCATTTAGACCTTTGGTGACAGCCTCATATTGTATTGACAGAATTAGTAGATTGGTAGATTTGCACTTTGTGGGTTTGATTATCCTCCTGCTACCTGCTGACGTATCAGCCGTTTCCAGTAGTGGTGTGTGACATTGCATATTTTGGTATCGATCCGATACCAAGTAAATACGGGCCAGTATCGCCGACACCAATACCGATACCGATACTTTTCAATAAATAAGGTGGATGCCTCATTGAATTGCTAAATCGGAATTAATTTTCATGACCTTAAGTGTTTTTTGTGATTTTTCCTTTTGTATTATTAATTACTTAAAACCCAGGACATAATTAGGAGAAATAATTTATTTATAATTAAATAAAAAATGCTTTATTATTGTGGCGGGCCGTGGTCTGCGATGCTGCTGCAGATGAGATGGACTCATGTGGAGAAGGGAAATTATTTTACTGCTATTGTTAAATAATTGTCATTATTACCATTGCATTAATAATATAATCTGGAGTTTATATTATTAATGCAATGGTAATAATGACAATTATTTAACAATAGCAGTAAAATAATTTCCCTTCTCCACATGAGTCCATCTCATCTGCAGCGCATGAGAGGACTATGCTTTCGGTTTTGTGTGTCATTCAGCTTTATAACTATTGTTTGCAAATGTGGATAAATGTCTGCAATTAAAATGCTGGCTTAGTAAATAATAACATTGTAAATATATGAATGGTGACAGCGTTTCAAAATAGAATATAAGAATTGTTTGTGTTTAAAACCAACGTTTAGGTAAGAAGATTTAAGGTGGATTTGAAGGCATAAACAAAAAATAAAAGGGTTACAGTCTGCAAGTGTTGTTAATTCATGAGCTGACTGGATGCAGAGTAAGTGGAGTGGTCATCCTGAGAGGATTGAATGATACTCTAACTCTGTGGTCAAGTCAGACATAGGTTTTAAGTAACCATGAGCCACTAATAAGCGTGACAGATTAATGAATATGTGTAAATTGAACTTGTTAAATAGCCTTAATAGAAGTAACTCAATGAACACGCAATAAAGTGGACTTTTTAGGGGTAGTTTACCATTGATACCATAAAAAGCAACTTAATTAGTAGTTCAATAACAAATTTTAAAGATAACCTTTGTTATTTGATAAGAGAGAGAAAAATTCAGGTTACATATAGTAAATAAATAAGGGAATGTTAATCTCTGCGTCATTCCACACTGAAATTTCAATTGTAGGGGATCATTTGGAGGTGAATTGTGTAGGACACGGGGAGACAGAAGAATCTCCCCATGAGTTTTCGGTGTGCATAGAAATTGAGGAGGCTGAACTGGAAGCCTGCCTGGGTCGTTGTTTTTGTTTATTTGAGGGTCTGCTGGAAATTTGTGAGAACGACCACCTTGATATGTGGGAGCCTTCTCGGGCAGCGATTTTTTTGTTAAACATGTGGCAGGCTGTGCAAACTGGAGAAAGCTTTGACATGATGAATAAAGGTGTGAGAGGTATTTCTTTGGTGATGTAAAGTAGGAGGTTTTAAAGTTTGAAAGTGTTTTTAATTTGAGAGAGGCATGAGTGATGTTATAAGAGTTTGAGTTTCTTTTTCTTTCAGTTTAAAACACATAAGTACATACACTTGGTGCACCTGTTTACTCTTTGACTTTATTAAAACAGACGGTGTATTTCAGTTTGAATTTCAGTAATTATATGTTGATATGGTAATTTAGTTTTATGTTAGGTGAATGAGATGTCCATCTCTGCGTCTTGCAGGATTGAAAGTGAAAGTTGAAGGTTGTGATGTGAATGCTGTGAGTACTCGATTTGAATGATTCTGTGTGAGGTGTACAAAATACTAAATAATAATAACACTATGAAAGTTGATAGTAGAGTGAGTGCAAGGTGATGTGTGAACAGAGGAAGTCTGAGAGAGAAGTGTGTGCGTAGGCAAAATGCAGAGTGTGTGCGTGAAATAAGGGAGTATTGTTTTTACATCAAGGTTTAGTAGAACTAAAGTAGAACGTCACAAACAAACAAAAGAAGGTAAAATGAAGAGAGAAAATAACTGACAATTACATTAATGAATAGAGAACACACATACACAAAGTGCCATATGTGAAATTATTCTAGGAAGGAGTCAGAAGTGAGATAGTTTAATATAGGATGCAATGAAGGAAGCAGCTTACACTCCTTTAATTTCCAGAGCCAGTGTGTTCCCTGCCCTGGCCACTTGGGCCCCGTATCAGGCGAGTATGGAAGGCTGGATAGCCCATGACGGGTAAGATCCCACCTCGAAACCCTGGGACAACCTAAGGCAGGCACAGTCACGATTACTCGGCTTCAGTAAGAAGACGGGACCTGACGGGTAAGGCCGCTGGGCTGAGGCAGAGGGGGTAAGTGGCAAGTGGAGCCCTACCTTCTGGCTGAGGACAAGGAATGCTGCTATTTAAGGTAGGAAATCAGAATTTGGGTTAGTAAATTTGGGGAGGAGAAAATTGACTGTTTAAAGGCAAAATTATGAAGGAGTCTGACACACTGTAAAAAGCAACATATGCAAATTCACACACACAAACATAAAATGCATTAACCTTATAAAGACAAGACAAGCTCATGGAGTTTAATGCATAGATAAAGATTAAACCTGGCTAAGAACACAAACATATGTAATGAAGAACAGCTTGCTATTTTGTATGAATGATACAATGGTGTGAATGTTTAATAAAATACATTTGAGTTTGTAATTGAGGAATAGAAGAAGCCATATGACGAAGGAGCTTCCTGAGTGTGTGTGTGACTGTGACTTTCAGGAAGAGGAAGCATAGCAGAGACGAGAAGTGCAGATTGGGGTGGGGAATTTATAGTTTAGTGATTATATGATGTCGTAAGGGGTCTTATGCTGAATTTAAGTATGTTAAAGGGGGTGATTTTTGTTTGCAAATTGTGTGGTTTTAATGAGACTTTCGGTGTATTGAGGAGGTGAAATTATGTGGTGGCAAGACTTGTGTGTTTAAGGTTGTTGTGGTGATGGGTTGATTTTGTCAGTTAGGTTTGGGTTGGTGTTTTTGTTTTTAATAGAGGGAGTTTTAGGAAACATGGACATGTCTAAAAAATTGGGCCCATTATTTTGTAACAGTGCACCTAAAGAAAACCTGTCAGGTGACTTTGTTTTGTTTTTATGAGCTAACAATCAGCTCTATTTTTCATTTCTGTTTTAAGCAGGCCTGCAACAGTGAATAACGGCGCTGAAAACTCTCGGGAAGAGCAAATATAAGGCGGCTTTCCAGATTACAATTGGCTGAGGAGAGCTACCTGTGGGGACTGATCAAGGTCGTAAGTCCCTGTAAAAAGGATTTTATGCGAGTCAATCCAGTCCAAAAGCATAAAGAAATATTTTCCTATGGAAAATAAAAAATGACTGAGCTCATTTTGCTGAGGGTGGAGTATCTGATCGTGCGGGAAGCTCCACTATCAGGAAATACATGGTGTGACTGCATGTGAGTGAATGTGTGACTGAATGTGAGTGAGGATGAATTAATGTGGACAAACAATTTGCTTTTACCAGAGAAGATTTCTGTTTTGTTTTATTAAGTGGGGTTAGATTATGGGATTATAGTATATTGTTGGGAGAATGCCAAATGCTAAAGGGGAAATATTTTTTGATGTAACTCAGTTACCATTAATTGTAGAAACACATGACTGATAACTGTTCTGTTTTAAGTTTATTTTATGACATACATTGGATCATGAGTGGGGAAAACTGAGCATTTTTAAGTTTTGTATAGTATCTTGACACATGAAATGTATCAAGATAAAGGGGGGTTTAGGGTTTAATAATTTAATTGTTTAATAATTTAGGATCATTTTAGGACCTTTTGGGTTTTTGATCATTTGGATATGGTAAAACTGAAACTGTTATTTTTAAGTTAAGGTTAAAGGATTAAAAGTGAACTTGTCACGGTTTGCGAGGCAAGCCGTGTGGAGTTGTAGAAAAGGACCCAAGAGGCGGCAGCTCTGGTGCAGGTGAATATTTATTTACAACGGTGGGCACAAAACAGCACTGGTGGAAAAACAAGAAACCGGAAACCTAAACTGGGTAAGCTAATAACACAAACCAGAAACGAGACGCAGGGAGACCGAGGGGAAACAACACAGACAAACCAGCAACTACCATAACAGAAGACACAACTTAAATAGACCAAGAGTCACAAAGGGAAAAAACACTTAGGGAACACCACAATAGGACACCTGAGAAAACTTGGCCTAAATAAGGAGCGAAAATAGAAGGAACCAAGAATACTGGGCCAACATGGCCCAGGACCATGACAGAACTGAATCCTGTTTAGAAGATACAATGCCGGTTTTTCAAAGCTGTGAATAAATCTTAGAGGGAAAATTAGTGAGGGTTGAAGGAGTAGAACAGGTTTGATTTCTTTTTGATTTCTAGAAGTAGTGGTTATAATGTAGGCTTACACATACAGATATTACATAGGAGGTATTTTTAGGATAAAGGGGGAGCTTATAAATAGAAATGATTTTTATACATATTGCATTTTGTGCTTTTAAAGGAGTTGTGGCTCAAATTTGTCTCTGGAGGGTCACGAGCCTTTGGCTAGCGCTATGATTAGCCAATCTACTGTGAGGATAGTATGAGTTCATGAAGGATTGCACACGCTTACAGACACAGAGTTAAGAAACACACATGACAGTATTGATTCCAGGCAAAAGGCCTTAAATTCATTTAGCTTTTAACTGAGCTTAAAGAAGGACCAAAGAGGAAGGAAAGCATATATTTTGGTTAAGTCTGATAAATTAGAATTAGAAGGTATTGTTACATTAAAGGGAGCAAATGAAATAAAAAGGCTATACCAGAAACAGGTGATAACATAGGAAATGTGAGGTTAAAATGAAGTTAACACATAGGAGTTGTTTCAAGGCAGCATTTAGCTATGATGAAATGTATACAGGAGTAATTGCTTATATGCTTAAACTTAATTGATTAAAGTGGTTGTTTTCTTTTGGATCTTTTAGAGTAGAGGAACTTGCAGCAGCGACAATTTGTGCACAGGATGTTGATGATCACATAAGGGAAAAATAGAGCGAGCAACCGGACGTGAAAGCAGGGCTTAAAGAGTTTTAAAGTGATGAGGAACGTTGAAGAATGTACATAAATATAAGCCAATAAGTTAAGAAGATAATTAGGATCATGCTTTTGATTAAAGAGTCCCAAATAGGATAAGTTAGGGAGGTGCAGGAAAAGGTGTTTTGTTTCCTTTGCAGAAGATCGATCTCGGCGACCACAGGAGGGGCGAGGATCCTGGAGATCTCGAGGTCCGAGACCACCAGAGAGGGTCTGCGTGAGGACACAATGTATTGTGACCTCTGGTGGTCCAGAGGTCAAGAGAGGGAGTGTGGAGAAGGGAAATTATTTTACTGCTATTGTTAAATAATTGTCATTATTACCATTGCATTAATAATATAATCTGGAGTTTATATTGCATTCAGGGGTTGAACAGTGTGTGTCTTTCAGAAAGACTAAGTTGCAGGCTGACAGGAAGTTGCAGGTTTGCAGAGTGTGCCTTTTGCAGAACTGAAACCGAAAGCAGAAGCAGGAAGTTATTTTGAGCAGCAGTATGATCATTGCTTTAACAATGTAACAGATAGCTTTAAGAAGGCCTTAAGATGCTTATGCACACAGTTATTATGTTTAGTAGAGGTTCTTGATTAAAACATTTATTTAGTAAAAGTCATATCCATAGTTTCAGTTCGATTATTACACATACGAGAGTGGTTTCTGTCTCTCTGTCTGGTGAGGGGTCAGGAGCTAGTCGCGAGGTGAAACAGGGTGCAATTGTGGTTAGCACACAGACGCAGACACACACACACTTTTAGTTAGATTCATTTATGGGGGAAAGTTTAATTATGTTTTGCTGATGTTGCAAAGAGCAGTTTGTCGCAGAACTGCTGCTGAGGTGTTAAGATGACAAGCGAGCATCCGGCAGTGACAGGATGCACCTGTTATGAAGATGGAAGACGATGTTCTTTTAAACTGTGTTAAAAGGTCATTGTGGTTTTGATTTGACGTATGTATATATCCTGTCTGTGACGTATGAAGGGGCGTCAGTAATTCAAACCCTGATGCTATAAAAATCTGTGTATGCTCTGATTAAGTCGAGGACTACTGGCTGTCTGCGTACAGAGTGTCTTCCCACGCGTGTATTCATTAAAATCATTGTTTGACCAAAGACCTACTGGACCAAGAGTGGTGTGTACTCTCCTTCCTCAATTTTGAATCTTAACACTCACAATCATGCCTCACTGGCTTAAAACCTGTGCGCTGCTTGTGCTGTTGTTGTTTTTGGTGTTGATGTGTACATCTGGCAGCAGGAGGGCTGCAGCCGTTGAATGTAGGCTACTGTTACAGCAACCGAGTTGTCGTGCCAAACTAGGTATCCCCGACAGAATTTGTTTCCCCTGCGTCGGGAGCACACGCTGGACTGTCCAAATCACGGACAAACAGTATCCCACATTGTTGATTTTTAGTTCACAAACACTTCTTATAATGACTAACTACTCCTGACATTTTTGAGATGTTAGCTCTTTATACAACGAAGTTATAGCGGGATAATATCAGGTTGATCCTGCCACAATTTGTTCCCCCTGTGTAAATCACTGACAAACAGTATACCACATTGCTGACAGTGTTGGGAAGGTTACTTTTAAAATGTATTCCGTTACAGAATACAGAATACATGCCCCAAAATGTATTCTGTAACGTATTCCGTTACGTTACTCAATGAGAGTAACGTATTCTGAATACTTTGGATTACTTAATATATTATCGTGCTTTTTACAACAACGTGAATGTACTATTGCTGTGTGATTTATTACTATTACTGAAGGTCTGCGACTCCGAACTGTAGTAAAGGGACCTCTGACTAATACGGCGGGGTCCCTGTCGGCTCATAGCCGAAAAATAGCTTTACTTTGTTGTGTGGGTCAATTTTTCTTGCGAGAGACAGAGAGAGGCGTTGAAAGGCTGCTCCAACGGAACTTATTGTTTTCGGAGGAAAACACGAACACGGTGTACAGTCGAGTCTTAATAGCTTACTTACAACTGGGCTCGTCAGGCACTCTTCTTGGCTGCAGTGGTTATTATTATATTTACATGCTTCCATCTCCCGTTTTTCCTCGACGACAACTCGTACCTTTCCACTCTCCTTTTTCTCCCTCCTCGCGCTCACAGACACATAACGTGTATGGCAGTGCATTCTCCCTGCAACACGGACTACACTGGCCATGATGCTACATTCTTTAGAGCTATGCTTGTAGCATTCTGCCTGTTAGCTTAGCACAACAACAACAACGAAAAGGCGCTCTCTCACTGTAACAGGGCAGCCCTTAGCGGCTGGAAACACAGTGAGACAGACCAAGGCAAGTGTAGTGGAACAAAGTATTTATTTGCTATATGGCTCTCCTTAAAACAATTAACTTGTCGAGCTTCTTCACAGCACAAAAATCCCCTAATGACAACTGGCAGCCTTAAACATGTTCAGCTGTCACAGACTTAACCATTATTCCACTCTCAGGTAAATTCTTAAATCCCAACCTTCCACCACAGTATACAATATATCAATAAGAATAAATAAATACATAAATACATCTTCACATTTACATATTAATAAATATTTCACACTTTAATGTTACACAAAACCCAATATTATAAAAACCCAGAAACCCGAGCACAAAAAGATTCACCACACTCTTTACCCATGGTCTCTCCCGGAACCTTTAAATGGTGTCTTGCCCAAACACCTTGAAGAGGACACAGGCAAGAAAGGTGAGTAGTCATTAACTTACAAACACTTATTTGCACCACTTTTATCCCTAGATTTCACACACACATTTGCCTTAGTTTTCCTTATTGGTAAACCTTAATCACAATCTCAATCACCATTCTTCTCTCCTGACAGACAACCACCACATTCCTTGATGAGGAGCAGCTGTGCAGGATCTGAAACAAGGCCACCAACTGATTTTAAAATTCCCAATAAATAGTCAATAAATATTTAAACTTCTTGTGTGCAAATCCATGCTTAAAGTGCAATGCTACATAAAGTGCTTGATAAGGTGCTTTTAATAAAGTGAAAGGTGTGCTCTAAAGTGCTATACAGACAATACAATATAAATAAATGCAGTAAGGGAGTCCTCTTCCTTACACTCACCCAGGAAACACACAGTCGCAGAAAGAGAGAGAGAGCGTCGCCCTGTAACCATGGCAACCGTAACGCTGCCACCTGGAACGACAGAACGTAGCTGTCAAACAAAACCCAAACAGTCCTGACCCGCGACAAAATGAAACAGGAAAGTACCGCAGTGTAATCCATTTATTTCAACAAAGTAACTGTATTCTGAATACCACCTTTTTAAACGGTAACTGTAACGGAATACAGTTACTCATATTTTGTATTCTAAATACGTAACGGCGGTACATGTATTCCGTTACTCCCCAACACTGATTGCTGATTTTTAGTTCACAAACACTTCTTATTATGACGCATTACTGCTGAAACTTTGGAGGATTTAGCTCTTTATATAGTAAAGTTACAGGAGAATAAAAATAGTTATCAGCTAAAATGTTAATGGTTTGTTAAAATAATCCCATCTGATACCCCGTGAGCAATGAATATATAATTTTCTGTTGTAACCCTCAAACTGAATGGTAATGTAACGATACAAATTTTTCACTTTTTCACAAAATGAAAACATCAGTACTTCCTGCGTGCTCCCAGCACAGGGGAAACAAATTCTGTCGGGGATACCTACTTTGGCACGACACCGGGCCGATTCCAGTCTGAACGTCTCCTGCGTTGGGCGATACTTTCTTCTTTTTAATGTGACATTAACTGTGTCAGGGCTTTTTCACAGCGAGTAATGCTGTGGATGTTCTCTCAGCTGAAATTCACTTTCAGTGTCTTCATTCCGGCATGCCGTTTGTCTCTGCCCATTGGCGACTGTTGGGTCTGTGTTTCCACAAGCCCCGCTAGTTCTAGAGACTTATTCATCATGAAGAAAACAAGACAGTCGATCGATCAATCACTTGCGCAAGGGAGGCTTGTGTCCACCACGAAAATGACCCCGACTCTGACCTCCTCCTGCTGCCTTTTTATTGAGAGACAGTTCACACAAAACACGTCATAGCAAAGCAACGCCCACTTGGTTCTAAGACAAGGCATTGTATGTATATGTGTGAACTTCTGTAAGAATGTGTGTGTGTGTGTCAGACCTCCTGCTGACCAAAGGGTCGTAAACGCAGGAAGCTTACATCAAAAAGAAGCAGATCTTCCAAATAGGATGTATCTGCAATAAAACATTACAGCCCCCCAACCAGAACCTCGAGAATCTGGGGGGGAAGGACAGTGGAATCCCTTTCATCAGAGTTGGCAAGCATAGAAATGACAACATTTAACAATTCACCCTAACAGCGACCTTCAACATTAACCTTTACTGCTAATGTGTTAGCCTAACCAACTGTGGCTAGCTACCAGGTACTAATGCAGTTAGAAGCACCATTAAAGCAACTAATTTTATTAATTGCTTTTTTTGTTGATTTTTGTTGACTAATGTTGATATTTTGGGGTGTGTGTAAAGAACCAAAATTCCTTTTTTAAATGTAAAATCAACATTAGGAAAAGTGGGTGGAGGGAGGTTTGGAGTCTTCTCTCACCCCCATTCTCTGCGACCTGCTGGAGCAGGGGGGCTAGGAGGAGGAGTTGGCCGTCCGACTGCGGTCTGGAGTGTGGAGCCTTCCTGCTGCTGCGGAGTCGGGGCGGTCTGCCTCCCCCCACCGCAGGGAAAAGGGAAACACCACCTGGGTCTGGGTGCAGTTCCCCCCTCCAGGGGCGGGGGCACCTAGACCCGGTTTGTAGAGTACGCTTAGGGAGTGTGATCGTGTGTACAACGTCTCTTTATGTCTGTCTCCACGTTGGTTGAGTGTGGAGTAAGTGCATATGAGAGCATGAGGGTGGGAATGGATGTTTGTATCTGTGTGTGCCTGTATTTCTGTGTCTATATGTCAGGTTGGGTGTCAGGCGCCACCTCTCTGGGGACATCTCAGGCCCTCCAAGGTTTGGAGGCCTATCTCCCCCTACCACCACTTCCCCTGCCAGTGGCGGACTCCCTCAGACATCGGTGCGTTGGTGGTTCTTTGTGTCCGGGGATGGGCGTCCAGGTACACACCGGCTCACTCCTTGGCGGCCGCTTATCGGGGCCTGGAGCCTGGGGCTCGCTCGGGCCACTTCGGAGGTGGGGTGCCCCCGGCCTCTCGGCCTGGGGCTCAGTCACTCAGGCGCAGCAGGCTGCCGGCGGAGCTCACGGGCGCGTCACTGCAACTCCCCCTGGCTTCTGCTCCGCGGCTGCTGAGTGAGCCCTCATCTGGGACTCTCCTCAGCTCTTTCTGGGACAGTGGCGCAGCTGCCCCTCTGTTGGTCTTCCTTGGTCTCTTGTGTTCTGGGGGCCTCTGGATGTCTGGAGTTTTGATCTCCTCCACACCTGCTTCATGCCCTGGAGGACGGGGCTGTGGCCCCCCCACACCCTCTAGCAGATTATTACATGAAGGAACCTTTTAAAAAACAAAAAACAAGCGCGTCCATGCTCACAGGTGTACACACGGGTGATCACACCCACAAACTACACCCTTTTTGGCTCCTACCTCAAAGCACACTGTGTTCTGTTGATCTTATGTGCTGCACAATAATGTTTAACATTTAGTATTTACTGTCATATTCCCATATATCATTGTGATGTTGTTTATTCTATTACTCTTGTTCTCTTCTGCTTGCTTTCTTTTTTCTTTCTCAGCAGGTGACCCAGGTGATTGATATATGCTTTTTTTTTTTCTCTGCCCGTTCTGTTGGTTTTTGTCTTTTGCCCTTCTCCCCCGTCCCTCTTCTCAGCTGTTTCTCTTTCCCTCTTTCTTTCTCCCCTTCTTTCCCCCAGTCAAGTCTGTCCCGTATTCAATAAGTGAAAATAAAATAAACAATAAAAGGTGAATCAAATGGACCATTACGGCAAGGCTGGGATGGTCAGTTTGGTAAAGTAAATCCGTTGGGCATCTTTCTTTGCCTTTAGACAACAATTCTGAGGGCAAAAGAGCCAAACGGGACAGGCAAAAAAGAAAAAAAAAAAAAAAAAAAAAAAGGAAAAGCCTCCATGCTGCGGTTTGAGACCCTGCTAGTAAAGAATGTTCTGATGTCTGCGATGTTTTCAGCAGCTCCCACTATGTTCTGTCTGGAAATAAAAGGCAGCAAAAACCAATTTCAGTCCTCTGTGTCGTATGTTTACGGCAGGTTTTTGTTTGCTGAAAGTGGAAGATGTGTCTCGCCTTTTCTGTTTCACCAAATGAGCGCAACAGTCATCCTCTGGAGGAGAGCTTTAGAGATATGAGAAATGTCAAAGGGAGGAAGAGGGGTTTTTGATGGTTCCTCGTAACAATAGAGCCATTGTTAAGTCCCAAAAAGTCATATTTGTACAAAACTATGAAAGCAAACTATTACAGCTACATATTACATTCATTCTCTGTTCAACACATTCACACACTTCATCTGCCCCCTCATTTTAGACCTTTTCTTATTGTTCTCCTCCTTTAAAGGTGCACACACACTCTCACTTTGGGCTGTAATTAGAGGATCACGCTCTCATTTAGCAATTCCTCCTCTCTCCTCTCTCTGTATCAAAGCTTTTTGTCTCCAACTCTGTGAAAATCAGACGAACCCGGACGGAAGAAAGCATCCACTCGCTACATGTAGGCGTTACACTGATTGGCTCAAATCAACCATTTGCATTGAAATGTATCTTTCATCTTTAATTACACTGTATTTCAGTGCTTGTTATGCATGCATTGTGGGATTGGTCTCTTTTCTGCAAACCTCGCCAGGCAGAGGTTTTTATTTTATACTATACTATCAGGCTGGTGATGCATTCAGGTGACTAAATCACAGCATGAGTCAGTACAGTACTGGAAAAGCTCAGAATGGAAATAAATTACGAGTACTTTGGTTCGAATGTCAGTATCTAGACACTTTGTGATGATCGGCCTTTTACTGTTGAGTTTTATCACAGGCCAAATATTCAAGGTGACAGAAATGAAGAGCTGACAGACTATTTCACTGACTTATTTCTTTATTTCCTGGCACAGAATAAATAAAACTGGTGGGACAATAATAACGTATTATCATCACATCCTCCACAACAACACAACTCAGAATAAACATGTACAAATTTAGAAGTATGGAGAAATATACAGCAGACAAAAGTTTGGAGGATTTATGAAATGTGGAGCTCAAGAAGCTTTTCTTGTTAAAGCACTGATTAGCGCTCGAAACAGGAAACAGTCGTAGAGCGTTTTCCAGTAAAGACCAATCAGCTCATTCACTCTGTCCAAGGAGCATGTCAGCAGTCACCGCTGACATGCACCGCTCTTCCACCGAATCCCTCGATCCAGCCGAGAGAGGATCTGATAAGTGATCCCAGCCAGGACGAGGCTATCTCTCTCTCACTGCCTATCCTGGATAATCGGCTTTTCGGACGCTTTACAGCATGAACATCACATTCGATCTGGTCTGACCTGAAACCAATGGCTGAGACCTTTAGACTAATCAGGAAAGTGTTTGCTGAGGTCAAAGGGAAGAGATTTTCCACATACCTTCATAAACCTGCTGAGTCAGCACACTGGTTTTTCCGTGTTGATTTCACTGTTACTGCCCATGGTTCAAGGAGAGCAGGAGACACTTAAACCCACAAATACAGTCAAAACGTCAGAACTTTATCCCAGTCTAAACTCTGTCGAACTTCTTCAGTCATTCCATAAAACAAAACGTTTTGCTGTAATTTGTTTTGTTTTGAGTAAAATTAAATTTTGAACATGTTCTAATTCTGTTTGTTGCAACTTTAAATGGTTTAACTTGTTTTAACTGGTCTTCTTGCCGTTGCTCTTTGATTAGAAATGTCTGTGATGGTCTTCATGCAGGTTCCAGATGTGCTCTGAAAGCTGATGGATCGAGACAATAAGAACTTCATCTCAGTCATTCATCTCAGTTTGAACTGAACGCTTCGTTTTCCTTTCTGATTAATTTCCAATGACAACAGTCTGAATGAGCAACTACATACCTGTCTACCTCCCTTCATACAAATCCCTCCATCTTAACATTAATCTGCCACAGTATTGTATTATGTACTCAGGGAGGAGCTTTACTTAAAATGATGGCTTATCCAGTTCTGCAGTTCTTACGAAACAAGCACTCTCACACTGGCAGCTATTTAATCGCCTGTCAGAGAAACCTAACTTTTCTGTTCTTCAGAAATGGTTTTATTTACCATAAAAGTGAACTTTCACTGGTACTGGGAGACTCAGAGTAAGATCTAAGCATTTCAAAGCAAACAGATCCTGGCAAAAATAAAAGCTACACTTAGTGTCAGGGCACTAAAATCTGTTAGCAAGTTAAACCTGTGTGTCTCCTGATTTAACTGGCGTTGATAAAGAAGAAGATCAATACACAAAATGTTTATGAGCTGCCTTTAATGCTTCGTTCAGGCAACAAACCCATAGAGTTCGGCCAAAACCTTCAGTTTTCCTTAAGCTTTTCCAGACACTTCCCGTATCACTGACCCAGAACATGAAATGTTTCATATTAATGGACCTGACTGTCCTAAAATAGCTCAGATTCTTGGAACTCCTCTGGCCCGACGATGACAGCACGGGAAATATCCTGCAACCTGCTGCAGTTTCTTTGGTCGATCTGCAGCATCCATCCTGAGTTTGACAAACACAGCCGCACAATTGGAAGCTTTCTAAGTCACTGACAATCACAGCAAAAGCTCAGATTATTTGTTACCAGACAATCAGCTGGGGCAATCGTGGCTCAAGAGTTGGGAGTTTGCCTTGTAATTGGAAGGTTGCTGGTTCGAGCCCCGGCTTGGACAGTCACGGTCGTTGTTCTCCTTGGACAAGACACTTCACCTGTTGCCACCTACTGGTGGTGGTCAGAGGGCCCAGTGCCGCCAGTGTCCGGCAGCCTCGCCTCTGTCAGTGCGCCCCAGGGTGGCTGTGGCTACAATGTAGCTTACCATCACCAGTGTGTGGATGACTGGATGTGTAAAGCGCTATGCAAATACAGGCCATTTATCATTTACAGTACCACACCGATGAGGAATACTGGCTCTGCATGGGTGAAATCTCAGACAGGGTGCTGCAAAAAAAAGCTTCTTGTGATTACGCTGACTGCTACGATTATGCCATAGTTTGCGTGGCAGACCATTTGCTCCCTGAAATGTAGTGAAACCTGGTAATGAGCTGTGCTCGACTGCAACCAACAATTTTCAAAAGGAATCACGCTTCTCACTGTTTCACTACCACTCGCCAAGCAGTTTATATTTGCAGACAAGTTGGGGTCGTCAACGCAAACTGCAGGTAACCACAGCAACCTGAGACATGGCACGCTGTGGAGGTCTCCCCCCAACATGACTGCAGAGGGAGCATGCTCTGCACAGCTATACGGCAACGAGTCACGAGTACACAGACTGAAGGTTGAACTCAGAGTTGAAGCAACACTGTCGTCACTCTCTGTGCACCTTGGAAGCAGATGAAGAAGAAAGACACATACAGAAAGTGAGCACATGCTTACGTGCACGTTTGCTTGATGCTTAAAGTTGGAGCTCTCGCTGGTCTCTATACACATCAGCTGACTTTGAATCATGTCAGCTAGTCCTCCCAGCTGAACTCTCATTCTGCTAAAATGACAGAAAACACTGTACAAACCATATTTTCTTGGCTACAGATCTAATAACATGGTTAAAGTTCATTATTTTTCACAATTATCAGATAATTAACATCAGATATTGCTTAATCAACAAAATTATGTGTGGTGGATTTCATGAACAAAGAAGCCTCACATGCAATCACCAGCAGCACGAACACATGAAGAAACCATCCAGCCAGCTTCCCCCTCTCCCCATAAATAACAGTGATAGTAAAAAATTTAATCTGAGAGTCTAAATGTAGATCACCCCCGGCCTTCACCCCTGGGCGGCTCCTGTCAAAGCGACTTCATGGAGAAACAGATAAACTCATTCAGCTTCAGCCGGCCAGCATGAATCACAGCAATAACGCAGCATTATCTGCTATGATTTATGCATCAGGTAACAAGCCCACACAGGAAGTGATGCAGAGCTCCCTTCCCTCCCTCCCTGGAGCTCAGCCCTTTTGTACGGTCTCTTAGCACAGTGACCTCACACCAGCCACGTTATTGGTCAGATGATGTCATTAAAAATGCTCCAACAGCACAAAGACGGTCCAGAGATCCGGTTCAGGGACTCCAATTAGCTGAAGTGCCTGCACACAACCTTGATGAAGGAAAAATGATTGGAGAGTAAAGTTCGATATTTATTGTGAGGATGGAGCAAGTTCATGAAGCTTGAGCTTTATTTAGAAATCTTCTTCATGCAGCAGTCAGGTCATCTTTGATAAAGATGTTCTTCACCTTCACTTAGCAGAAATATTCATTTCACTGTAGCATCAGTATAAAAGCAGAACTGTGCAGTATGAACCATGAATACAATATAAAACAACAGAAAATGGCTAAAGTTAGGGGAGGGCAAAATACAATATCCCACCATCTAACACAGAACATGATGAATATAAAGTTCTTTACCTTTCAAGTAGAGATGGCATGATACCACTTTTTTAATGTCCGATACCGATACCATAAATTTGGATATCTGCCGATACCGATATGAATCCGATATAGTGTGTTTTTTAATAAATAAAAATGTTTTTTTAATATCTTGCTGCTTTTTGTATAAGTTCATACTCAAGTTACAAAAAAACAAACACTAAAGCTATTCTGTTATACCTGTATGCAAAAAATATACTGCACCCAAAATATTTCATAGTTCAGCAACACTGATCAATCTAATAAACTTAAACCTACTCCATCCTCCCTATTCTGGTATTTTAAAGAGTAAGCAACCTAACTAATAGGGTTCTAAAAAAAGGGAACCACCTCATGATGCTTAATCGATGTAATCAACTTTAATTTGATGCAGTGTGGGAAATAAAATGCACAGAACTCAATTATTTTTCAAGAATAATTAAATAGATTCAACATCTTTCTTCAACAGAATTGCAGACTGCACAGATGGAAAAAGTACTATAGCTTACTAGGGTATATTAGACTTAACAGTTACTATATACAGTAACGGACTTCTATACATTTTTCATCAGATTAAAACTTTGGGTGTAAGATTCGGATAATTATTTATTAAAAGCTCGACATTTTAAATGAGAATAAGAAAGAAAAGTATGTCTTTGTGCCCCCCTTTTCCCTGTTCATGCCCTATCGGCCCCCCTGGCTAAACTTTGCTAGATCCGCCCCTGCACAGTTACCAGCTGTCAGCTATGTAGAAAAGGATCCTGGTGTAAAAAGTAATATTAAATAAATTCTAACAACAGCTGATCAAGCTTAAACGTGCTGCTGTTGTTCAGCCGCTGGTTTCCTCTTTCTGGCGCGAAGTGGGCAATAAACAAACAAGAGAGATGGACTCACGACAGAAAAGCCGATCAGCTGATCATTGATCAGTTTCATGATTGAAGTAGCAGCAGGAGAGGGAGAGAGAGAGAGAGAAGAGGCACTCGCTCCATATATCGGTTCTTAAGCTTAACGTGGGAATGCTTTACAAACATTCAGAGATGGACTTACACACTTGCTTTACTTCCTTCTGAGATCACGTTGTCGGCGATGAAATGCCGGGTTGGTAGCGAAACTCCAAATGCTCAACCAGACCACTGACAGGTCTCACATGCCACAGCCGCTCTATCACGTGACGCATACTGCTCCGAGTGCTAAGGTTATGAGGCGAGTTACCGCGTGTCGCAAGCTTTGTGAGGTGCTTTTTTTGATATTGAACGGATCGGAACATTTTTTATTTCTCTCCGATATCCGATCCAGTAATTTAGGTCAGTATCGGACCGATACCGATACGTAATATCGGTCCATCTCTACTTTCAAGCATTTCTCAAATACATTACAGGCCTCTCAGTCTCCAATGCCACTGATTCTATGAGTATACTGCACAACAAAGAAAGTTTTGTGAAAATGTGCAGAAAAATAACTTCATTGCTTCTGAAGAAGCTTTTCATGAGGACTCAAGGTTAAAGACAAGTTATTCAACTTCCTCCGTCTTCATCATGAACACTGTGACACCATCAGACTCTGGCACGAAGAGAGGAAAGAGAGCCCAGCCACGGCCCGCTGACACTCAGTCAGTGTGAAACACAGAGCTCACGTGTGGACCTGAGAATCCTGCAAATCCATATCTGAGGTGTGACATTTACACCAAGCACGGAGAAATCTGGCTGGGATTAATGAATCCCGACTCCAACAGCCAACTGTCACATGCCACCTGAAGTGGAGCAGAAGAGAAGCGATCCGATAATCTTTCCACAGAGTCACCTGCACAGACCTGTGAATCTTACTTCCTCTGCACAGAAATTCTTGGAAAAAGACTCTTTGCATCATCGAACTAAACAGCAAGATGGTTTGAGCTTTTAGGGAGGGAACACAACTCAACGCAGTCACGGTAAAAAAGAGCCAAACCTAAAAAAACTGGTTGTGCGAGTGAGTATGGCCTGAGCCACGACCAGCGTGTGTTCTGTGAACTGAGCAGCGGCTGGCTTGCTGGTATCATCCTTGCAAAGATGACAGCACAGATGCTGGCATGCTTTGTGATTCGGCCTTGTTGGAGCTCGTCATGCACATCCTGATTTTTTTAACCAGCAAGTGTCTAAACAGGTTGCTTTGCTTTTCTGTGCTTCCCACTACAGAATAATTTATGTTATACTTTGTTTTTGCTACAGAAGAATATTTATTTTATTAATAGTTTACATTTACAATTTTTTTCCTGGGGACCCCATGACACCCTATGTTTGTTTTTAACATAGTTCACGGTGGAGAACAGCTGCTGACATAATGTGGATCCGAAGATCCAGAATTGTCTTACCTGGGGTTGAAAGTCTCGATAAATGCACGGTGTTTCGGCAGGTATATTGGCTTCCGCAAGTGTGACGCTTATTTTGAGTGATCAAAAAAAAAAATAAAAAAAATAGAATATAATTTTATATTTCAATATCACAATAATCTTCCAATTTAGAACTACAAGTTAAAAAAGAACTAACATAAATAAAATACACTTCAGCTAATTACTTAAAAAATAATAATTTATTTTCCCAAACCAGCGGAGGACTAAAGGACTAAAGAGCCGCATGCGGCTCCGGAGCCGCAGGTTGCCGACCCCTGTCCTAAACAGTCGATTCAAATGACAGTCAGCATAATTTTTGAGTCATCAACCATTAGAGTATAATTCAAATGTTACTGAACAAAGCTCGAATGAAAACAATGTTTTTCAAAAATAAAATGCCTAAAATGCACTGTTCCAAATTATGAAGCACACAGAGTTTCAAAACATTTTATAGGTTGTAGAGAAATGAAAATGGCCATTTGTTGAATTTGCAGCATTAGTAAAAAACATCTCAACAGGACAAGTTACATATTCACATATTTGATAGCAGTTTCACAATTCTTGCATGAAACGTGAGTTCTTGGAAAGTTTCTGCTTGAATGTCTTTGCAGAAACAGAGCTGCCTTACAGAGCTGCTGTTTGGATGTGAACTGCCTCCCCACCCTCAGAAAAACCTACATACTTTACAGAGGTCATTTTCACACCTTCAGGGACCCTAAAGGGGCCGACCAGCAATGTTCCCTCTAATTTTTCATGCGTGTGAGCGAACACACAAACTCCCTGAGCGGTCCCTTGGACCACTGTGAGCAACAGTAGACGTGTGCACTGTGGTCACGCCAGCATCGAATCCATCCAAGTTACATGGTTTATTAAAATAATCAAATTACAGCATTTACATTTATGTTAGACTACTTTTAACTAACTGCTTTAGCCCACTTGCAATGAAAATGTAAAAAAAAATCTAGTCATTGACCTGTGTAGTATGTTAACACTATTGGAAGTAAAAGTAACTTGAACTCCAATTTTGAAAACACAACTTTCTTTCTTTTTTAAATAAAGTTCTGACTTGTATTATGAGTATGAGTCTGTGGTCTGGGAGAGAGTCCTGTAACTCTCTGTCTGCAAAATATAGTATATAATTAGGGCTGGGTATCATCACTGATTTCTAGAATCAATTCGATTCTGACTCACAAGGTCCCGAATCGATTCGATCCATGATTCGATTAAATTCGATTCGATTCGATTTGAATATGGGAAATTTTGACAGTCAGAAATATTATAATTCAGATCAGTACATTTACATATTTTTGTATCTATAAAAAGGAAGCTGACACACGCAAGACTTTATCAAAGGTGTGAGCATCACAGCAGATGCCTTTGTGTCAAAGTAGCTAAAGATAAAACACAGAAAAACATGGTTTTCCTGGCCTGGGATTTTATACAAATATTCTGCAGTACATCAAAAACGAAAAAAAAAAACCCATTAATCAACATATGAACATTACCTCTGATAGGTTTGTAGGTTGAACCCATCCGCTGGAACGTTGAAGGCAATATAATTACACTGCAAAGCAAGACACAAGTAGGCAAAGTTCTTCATGTTACTCGTGCACGGGAGAAAACCGGACAGAGCGCCGTTCCTTCGCTTGACCCCAGTTGCTCTCGTCCGTTCTCCCGTACCACTGTTCTTTTATTGAGGTTACATGAGTTCATTAACATATGACGTCTACATACACACAAAGAGTACCTTGCCTGTGTGTGTGTGTGTGTGTGTGTGGACTGCTGATCAAAGGGTCAAACATCCTGGTCAGGAAGAGGGTAGCCTCCCCCTCACCCTAGATAGATAACATGGTGAGGAAGTCCAGCAGTTCATCTAAACAAAGAGCACTTAGACTAAAACAGACGCAACTACGTTAATCCTACCATAAAACAATAAGACACGGTATGACCTCTCATGCTCCCAAAGTGCTGTCTAATACACACAAAGTTTGCAGACTATCAAGGATCAAAACCTCTACCAATCTACAACTAATTACAAAACTCTAAGCATATATAAGTAAATATTTCTAAGCATAAATGACAATCAACAATACAAATCTAACATTCCCCCCTTTTTGACCTTTATGCTTGAAAAGCTCCCAGTTATGATCACCTCATGTCTGACAGTTTCAATGCAAACATTTTTATACACATGTGACGGAGTTACAGCTGGAGCTAGCACTACGGCAGCAACGGCTACGCCAAGCACGGCAACGGCAAGCAGCCCCCGAATGGTACTGCCTACACCGGCGCGGCAGAGGGAATATGGGGAGTCGCCAGCAGAGGTTCCCTCTCGTCAGTCCCAAGGAGGGATTAGCAGTATCGACCCGTCAGGGGGAGAGTGGAGGCGATCGGCGGGGCCGAAGATCCCGCCTTATCAGATGGGGGAAGATATTGAGAACTATTTGTTGCGTTTTGAGCGGGTGGCCAGAACATGGAGATGGCCAGAGAGCGAATGGGCCTGTCGGCTAGTTCCACTGCTAGCGGGGAAGGCGTTGGAGGCCTATACTGCAATGGATGAAGAAAGAGCCCATCGGTATGAAGATCTCAAAACTGCCTTGTTAATTAAATTTGACATTTCACCGGAAACGTATCGGCAGCAGTTTCGCTCTAATATAATTCCACCTGGTGAGAGCCCCACCGAGACCTATTATCGCCTGAAAGGACTTTATCGACGCTGGCTCCGACCAGAGCAGCACACGAAGGACGAGATGGGAGAAGCGATCATCTTGGAGCAGTTAATTCGAGTACTGCCAGGGGAGGTGAGGACCTGGGTGAGGGAGCATGAGCCAGCAGATGGACTGGCCGCTGCTAAGCTGGTGTCACAGTACTTCAACGCGCGTAAAGGAGCACCACCTGCACGCTCATCTGGGACGCCACAGCGACCACCACTGCCATCGTCGGGGTTTTTGAAGAGGGAGAGCAACCCCGAGCCACCCGGGATCCCCAAGGTATCTAATCTACGAGGAGCGGGTAAGGACTTTCTTTGTTATTATTGCCAGCAGCCAGGCCATAAAGCCTCGGTGTGCCCTATTCGGAAGGCCAAAGTCACGGGGGCCTGCTATGCACCCCGGCTGGAGGCGGAGCCTACAAGGGTCCAGCCAGTGGATGTGCAACGCTATAAAAAAGTGATAGTAAATGGTCAGCAGGTTACTGCTTTGCTGGACACTGGTAGTTTCATGTCATTAATTAAGCAAAGCTTGGTACCAGTGAACTGTGTGGATTACAGCAGACAAGAAGAAGTGTTATGTGTGCATGGTGATAAACACCCATACCCAAAGGTGGAAGTAACAGTGACTATTAATGAACAGCCATACCTATTGTCAGTTGGGGTGGTACAGAATTTGCCGGTAGAGGTTATTCTGGGGATGGACTTGCCTGTGCTTATGGATTTGTTGCAAGAAAAAGAAGAACGGGCCACAGAGACTGAGAGGGGGGAAGCGGGGAAGGTTAAAGTGAATGTGTTAGGCCCGGTGGTCACTAGGGCCCGGGCGAAGGCTGAATGCCAACCCCTGCCAGACTTTGACAGTAGTCTGTGCGATGGTGGCACGAAAGGGCCAAGAAAATCTCGCCGCCAACGCCGCTTTGAGAAGCAGCTATGGTCAAAAGAGCCGGACACTAAGAACATGAAATGGGATGTGCCCGAAAATATCTCTGTGTTGCAAAGGGAGGATGAAACGTTAAATGTGTTGTTCGCTAATGTGATTGAAGGGGGAACGGGGAAATGGGGAGGGAAAGAGAAGTTTATTCTTGATAAAAATGTGTTGTATGCAGTTGACGGGGACCACCAACGGCTTGTGATTCCTGCTAGTTGTAAATCCCTCATTTTGCACTTAGCACACACCCTCCCCTGGGCAGGTCATTTGGGTCGCCAAAAAACTTATCTGCGAGTTAGCTCTCGTTTCTTTTGGCCGTCGATGTACACTGATGTCCAAAATTATTGCCGTACATGCCCTGTATGTCAGAAAACATGTCCAGCCCGCAAATCAGACCGGGCCTTGCTACAGCCCCTTCCAATCATCTCCACACCCTTCCGTAGGATAGCTATGGATATTGTGGGTCCGCTGGTAAAAAGTCGCCGGGGTCATCAGTACATTTTGGTGGTGTGTGATTATGCGACCCGTTTTCCAGAAGCGGTCCCGTTGCGTGCGCTCACGGCACCTAATG
The DNA here is from genome assembly GCF_041146795.1 of Maylandia zebra. Taxonomy (NCBI): domain Eukaryota; kingdom Metazoa; phylum Chordata; class Actinopteri; order Cichliformes; family Cichlidae; genus Maylandia; species Maylandia zebra. Next base: position 23,880,686 of record NC_135168.1, on the reverse strand, counting down.
TTCTGCGTGCACTGGTACAGTTGTTTTCCCGGGTGGGGATACCAGATGAGATTTTGACTGACCAAGGGACTAACTTTACCTCTAAGTTGATGCAGCTCTTCCACAAGCAGCTAGGCATTTCTGCCATCAGGACGTCACCTTACCATCCACAGACAGATGGGTTGGTGGAGAGGTTCAACCAAACTTTGAAGAGGATGTTGCAGAAGTTTGTGTCAGACACTGGGAAAGACTGGGACCAGTGGCTACCTTTCCTGCTGTTCGCGTACAGAGAAGTTCCCCAGGCTTCCACTGGTTTCTCACCATTCGAGCTACTCTATGGTTGGGACGTGCAGGGGCCCTTGGACCTCCTCCGGAAGTGTTGGGAGACTCCTGCTTCGGCTCAAAATGAGAAAGGAGTGGTGCAGTTTGTGCTGGAGATGAGAGTGATCGAGCCGTCCTGCTCTGAATGGTGTAGCCCGGTGGTCATTATCTTCAAGAAAGATGGCTCCCTACGTATCTGCATTGACTTCTGGAAGCTTAATGCCATTTCTGAGTTTGATGCTTACCCCATGCCCCGAATCGAGGATTTACTGGAGAAGATCGGAGCAGCCAGATACATCACTACTCTGGACCTGTGCAAGGGGTACTGGCAGGTGCCACTGGAGGAGTCGTCGAGACAGTACACCGCCTTCAGGACCCCTGCCGGCCTGTTCCAGTTCACAGTGATGCCATTTGGCCTACATGGGGCACCAGCCACCTTTCAAAGGCTGATGGACAAATTACTACAGGGGTGTGACCCCTATAGTGCCGCTTACCTGGATGATGTAGTGATCTTCAGCAACACCTGGGAGGAGCATCTGCAGCACTTATCCGAAGTCTTGGGAAGAGTTCATAAGGCAGGATTGACCCTCAACCCCACTAAATGTGAGTGGGCACGGCAGGAGACCCGCTACCTTGGCTACCAAGTGGGCAGGGGTGAGGTGCGCCCGCAGATGGATAAAGTGGAGGCTATCCAGAACTGCCCTCGGCCTCGCACTAAAAAGGAGGTCCGGTCTTTCCTGGGGCTGGTTGGTTGGTACCGAAGGTTTGTGCCCCAGTTTGCAACCATTGCGGCCCCTCTTACTGCGTTGACCGGTAAGAACCAACGGAATCCGGTCATATGGACCGCAGAATGTGAACAAGCTTTCCAGGGGCTGAAAACCTGCCTGTGTACGACCCCAGTTCTCTGGAGCCCGGACTTCAAAAAGAGGTTTTTGGTCCAGGTGGATGCCTCCAAAAGTGGCCTGGGAGCAGTGCTGGCTCAAGGGGACCCTGGAGAGGAACATCCAGTCCTATACTTAAGCCGCAAGCTGCTGCCACGGGAGACCAACTACTCGACGGTGGAAAAAGAGGCCTTAGCTATTAAGTGGGCGTTGGACAAGCTCAGGTATTATTTACTTGGAAGAGAGTTTGAGCTGGAAACCGATCACCGAGCGCTCACTTGGATCCAGTCCATGAAGGATCATAACAGTCGACTCACCCGCTGGTACCTGTCACTGCAGCCTTTCAGATTCACCATCCGTCATAGACCAGGCAAGCTCAATGTGGTGGCAGATTATCTTTCCAGGTTGCCGCACATCGGCCACCTCCGGGTGGAAGGGGATGATGTGACGGAGTTACATCGCCCAGCCGCAGACAGCTGATCGGGGCGTATATACGCACCGCCACCATTAGTTCTAACAGACACCAATAAACAAAAAGGGGTGAAGGGGGGGGGGGGATTTGGAGCAGCATAGAGGGTGGCCAACTTATTTCCCCTTACCTTGTTAATAAAGTCGGTCGAGGAGACGCGCTGTGATCTCCAATGATGCGGGATGATGCAAGCCGATGGTATGGTGTTCCGGGGTTTAAATAATGGGTTCACGTGGGCTTGGATGGTCACGTGAACTGCATCCTTTGTTTGGATTGTTTTAATGTTTTGTGAAACATTGTAGGCTGATTGGAAGTTGCCTAAGAGTCTGTATATACATGTGTGTTGTGAGACTACAGTGGGAAAGAAGCTGAGGGGGGACAGTGAGGATTAAAGTAATAATAAAGAAATGATTGTTACATCTAGGGGGAGGGGCTACGGGATATAAGAGACAGGTCATACGGGGTGGGAGAGAGAGTCCAGTGAGCTGTTACAAGGAGGGTAACATGCAGGCTGGGTCGGGTATACAGACGTTTTGTTGACACTGACCCAAGTCAATTCTATTTGCTGTAAATAATTTTCTGTGCACTGGGGAGGCCGGCTAAATAAATTATCCACACTAAAAGACCTTACCGACTACGCCTGTGTTTGTTGTCCGGGAGAGGATTAAAAGAGGACCCCGCGACAACACAGCATATGTCAAATCACCCTAAATTACTGTAAAAGTACACAGTTTAACAAATGTATTAGCAGTTATCCCATTCCTCATTGATCTCATCTCATGGCAAACTGCATCCTACAAGCAAACAAAGAAATTGTTAATTTAATAGTGAAAATAAGAAGATAACATTTTCAAAAACATCTCAGCTTGGTGGTGCTTCCTCCGGGTGTGCGCATCACATGTCTCTCTGCAGAGTGGTTTAAGCTCTGCAGGGCGTCATGAATGTCTCTTCCAGTTGTTTCCATCATTGTCCATAGGACCTGAGTCCAAATGTATGTAGAATAGACATTCAACCATACCAGTTAGTTTTGTTGTTTGTCAACATGGGTCTCAGCTATTTCCAAAGCTGCAGACCTCTCAGCACTCTAGTTTTATGGCCTCTACCAACCCCCATCACCTCACTTCAGGCCTTCGTCCTGTGAGGGGGATATTTATTTATTTATTTATTTTTTTTTTTTGCCTGTCCCGTTTGGCTCTTTTGCCATCAGAATTGTTGTCTAAAGGCAAAGAAAGATGCCCAACGGATTTACTTTACCAAATTGACCATCCCAGCCTTGCCATAATGGTCCATTTGATTCACCTTTTATTGTTTATTTTATTTTCACTTACTGAACATGGGACAGACTTGACTGGGGGAAAGAAGGGGAGAAAGAAAGAGGGAAAGAGAAACAGCTGAGAAGAGGGACGGGGGAGAAGGGCAAAAACCAAAAACCAACAGAATGAGCAGAAAAAGAAAAAAAAGAAGAAAAAAAGAAAAAAAAATGCATATATCAATCACCTGGGTCACCTGCTGAGAAAGAAAAAAGAAAACAAGCAGAAGAGAACAAGAGTAATAGAATAAACAACATCACAATGACATATGGGAATATGACAGTAAATACTAAATATTAAACATTATTGTGCAGCACATAAGATCAACAGAACACAGTGTGCTTTGAGGTAGGAGCCAAAAAGGGTGTAGTTTGTGGGTGTGATCACCCGTGTGTACACCTGTGAGCATGGACGCGCTTGTTTTTTGTTTTTTAAAAGGTTCCTTCATGTAATGATCTGCTAGAGGGTGTGGGGGGGGGGGCCACAGCCCCGTCCTCCAGGGCATGAAGCAGGTATGGAGGAGATCAAAACTCCAGACATCCAGAGGCCCCCAGAACACAAGAGACCAAGGAAGACCAACAGAGGGGCAGCCGCGCCACTGTCCCAGAAAGAGCTGAGGAGAGTCCCAGATGAGGGCTCACTCAGCAGCCGCGGAGCAGAAGCCAGGGGGAGTTGCAGTGACGCGCCCGTGAGCTCTGCCGGCAGCCAGCCGTGCCTGAGTGACCGAGCCCCAGGCCGAGAGGCCGGGGGCACCCCACCTCCGAAGTGGCCCGAGCAAGCCCCAGGCTCCAGGCCCCGATAAGCGGCCGCCAAGGAGTGAGCCGGTGTGTACCTGGACGCCCATCCCCGGACACAAAGAACCACCAACGCACCGACGTCTGAGGGAGTCCGCCACTGGCAGGGGAAGTGGTGGTAGGGGGAGATAGGCCTCCATACCTTGGAGGGCCTGAGATGTCCCCAGAGAGGTGGCGCCTGACACCCAACCTGACATATAGACACAGAAATACAGGCACACACATATACAAACATCCATTCCCACCCTCATGCTCTCATATGCACTTACTCCACACTCAACCAACGTGGAGACAGACATAAAGAGACGCTGTACACACGATCACACTCCCCAAGCGTACTCTAAGCCCCGGGTCTAGGTACCCTTGCCCCTGGAGGGGGAGGAACTGCACCCAGACCCAGGTGGTGTTACCCTTTTCCCTGCGGTGGGGGGAGGCAGACCGCCCCGACTCCGCAGCAGCAGGGAGGCCCCACACTCCAGACCGCAGTCGGACGGCCAACTCCTCCTCCTAGCCCCCCCACTCCAGCAGGTCGCAGAGAATGGGGGTGAGAGAAGACTCCAAACCTCCCTCCACCCGCTCATTGTAGTGTTGATGCATGTGTGTTCTAAGGTGCATTTAAAACCCAGGAGGGCATGGAGCTACCTGCCAGAGAGCAGCAGGTAAGCGCATGGTCCCTCCTGCTGGCCCTCAATGTCTACGTGTATTTAACATTGAGAGGTGGGCAACGACGCCAGGGGTGGGGTGTACACCCTGATGGTACTTTGGACTCCGTGTATCGTGCCCACCTGAGGGGGATATTTATGACTCCTCCATTGTCCACGCTCTGCAGAAAAACACCTCACCATCGCTTCTGGTTCCTGTGCTTTCACAGAATCATGATGTCATCCTCGAACTCCTTCCAACGCTGCTGAAGATTTAAGAGCACGTCGTACACCTTAGTTGTCTTCCTCAGCGTCAACATTGAATCTTTCATTTTATTTAAAATCTTGCTGTGGGAAGTCTACTCTTGATCTCCTGGAAGCTCAGTAGCACAGCTCTCTGTGTGATGTCTGCTGTGCTGAAGATGATCTCTGATCCTCCTCAAGCCTCTCTCCTGGCCTCAGCTCCCATCTTGTGGATGATCCTCTCAGGCAATCCTTCTCGTCACGCATAGTCCTGATTTTGGGCCTGCTGGACCTGTCTCTCTTAGGTGAGAGTTGTCATGTGTCCATCTCCTCTGCCTTCCTCCTGGTTCAGCTGTTTCCGGCACCAGCTGGGGTCCTATAATGATGAGCGTCGTAGTCAAGGTAACCAAGAGGGTCCTGGTCGCACACAGGTCCGTCACGCCTCGCACTTGGTTGCCCTAGAGTTGATCAGAGGCTGGAGGTTGAAGTGCGAGCTTACCCTACGGGGGCTCAATCAGCACTCCTCCCTCACCACTGAAACAACCAAGTGTGAGATTTCTCTATTGTGCTGTCTTGAGGGTGCCGGGGTTTCCTGGGACCTCGACCTCTTTGCAGTGGCTCTGATAAATCCAGGAGGGTCTCTCCGCTATTTTGCAGGCAGTTTCATGGTCTTTGCTGTGGCTCCAAGGTCTGATCTCACGATGGGCCCCAACCAGCATGACCTTTGACCTCAACCACTGCCTGGGCTCAGCTATGCCTGGAATGTTTCTTGCTTCTCACTGGGCCTCTGAAGATTTCTCAGGAGATTACTGCTGCACCTTTATTTCCTTGCTAGGAAGAAAAACTTCTATTTGGAGAACATGTCAACAATCATCAAACCACATTCTTTAGTTCAGTGAACTTCACTTATAGGCCATCAAAGCCTCATCTGAACATGGATGCACCACTTGCATAGCTTTAATACCTGTAAATAAACAGTTAATCACACAAATCGCTGCAAAAATTATATAAAACAAAATTTAATGTTAATTCCAAAATGTAATGTTAATTCATTGTTTCATATTAATCCTGGATCCCCCATCTTGACACATGGACACTCCCATGAGTCAACTCATCAAAATCAGATTCCTGTCTTAAAGAAAAAGGTTAGCTAGATCATATCCCAGGCAACATCAGGGCATCTCCTCCCCTGGAGCAGCACCACCCTGGACCTATAATCCTGCAATAAAAATGTTAGTGTGTTTTGCATAACACCTGGCTCTGCCAGGAGCCTGCATACACACCATCATGGCCTGGAAAGCAAAATCTGGAAGTGAAATCAAGCTTCACACCTATAAACAATTATATCATAAAAGTAATAAGCATTCAGCACTAGCAAGACAAGTGTCATGTGCAGGTTTTCTCAAATCAGTAAACTACAATTATTACCATAATTTGCCTCAGACATGGATCATCCCATGTACTCAGTTAACATTAATGTAATCAGTGACTCCTCTTAAGCAAGGTCACTCCACTTATATATTACTATGGGCTCAAAGTGGCCAGCTAAGAGCCCATATTCAACTTTTCCATAAACACCGTAATCTCTTATTTGTTTTACTCATGTCACTTGTCCGCTTCAGCTGAATCTACTACAGCATTCTCAGAGAAACAAACATTAGCAATACACATTGACTGTGGTCAGACGGAGGTCAGACACAGGTCAACAGGTTCCAGAGGTGCCATAAAAAAGACCATAAAGTCAACCATCCATAACTGTGGAAAGAAGTGACACTAGTTTTCAACACAGGAAATTTCTCACATGTTATTCACATCATCAAAGTAACCTTCACATTTTCCCAAAAACACAGTGTAACAGCATCACCAACTCATAAACTGTAAACACAGTTTCTTCACACATAAACCCAGAAATCCAGTAGTAGAAAAAACATCAACCAGCTGTCCTGGTATAAATCATGTGATCAATTCACATGAAGAACTGTAATGCTGTAGAAAAGAAAATGCAAATGTTAGCGCTGCGCAGATGTATACACTTTCTCACAGTTTCCTCTGTGAGCAACACAAGGTAGTGAATAACACCCCGGGTAGATGCACAGACACAGAAAGTGGCACTTAACAGGTTAAATCGTCATGCAACCTCAAATGTGGCTGTCATCTTTCTGCTCCTGTAAAAGGAAACACACATAGATTCATCTGCACCTTTGTCAGGTGGGGGTTAACTTCACACAGTAGTGTTACATCAGTAAAGTCTTGTCAGCTTTTACCAGTCAGTCAGTTTTTTTTTTCCTTTCACTCACTCATTCATGCATTCATTCTTTCTTTCTTTCTTTGCTGATAGTGGAATCAATTGTCGCATTTAGTTTCCACTCTCAGCAAAATGACGTCATTGCAAAAAGAAAAAGAAGAACTTTAGTTTAGATTACATCGCTGAATCCTTTTTGGACAGGAACTTTCATTTAATATTGTCCCAAATAAGTAGCTTTCTCCTGAGCCCATTTTAATGTGGAGAAAACTCACTTATAACGGCTTTCTCGACTGGTCGTATAGCACTTTCAATTCCCAACGTGCAGATCTGCTTAAAGAAAAGAAATAGACAAACAAAATCAGTGTCTGTTCAAAAGATAAAAATGAAAAATAACAGAGATTATCAAACCAAACTTTCAGTGCACTGTGAAAGTATCAAAATAAAAAGGCCTTGTTAAGTGTTATGGTTCGTTCGATTCAGGTAAGAGAAGAAAGCAAGCCCAGGCCGAAGTAGGTGTCAAAAAATAGTGATCTTTATTACACACTTTGCGCAGTCAGTGTGGGAAAGACAATTTGCAATACAATCCTTCCTCGAATGGACAGTCCCATCTCCTTATATTGCCATTATGACATCACAGTTAGATCTTTACTGGAAATGATAACAATTGCCCTCCTCTTCAAAACCTTGTCCTAATATAGACATCAACTGCTACTCTTAAAGAAAAACAAGTGTGTATTACATTGTGCATTTTGTGAAAGTGTATCTATCAGAAAAACTGTCCTCAGACGACCCTCCTATTATTACTAAGTGTGAGTGTAAACGTGCGTGTGTTATATAAGTGCGTGCATGTGGTTACAGGCCGGCGTACGTGCAGAACTGAACGCAGACAGGCCTGGGTCTGAGCGGTGTGACTGCACTGAGGTGCAACCACTTAAGCAGATAACAAGAATAATACAGAACCTCAATAGACTGACTAGAGTACTGATCATCTGTGTGCATTAATATTTGCTCAAGGTAACATAGATGTGATTCAAAGATTATTCTGTCAACTGATTCAACAATGGTAAATGATTAATCAATGATAGCTGATTATAAGAATACAAAATAAAAAATCTCCTGGTCACATAAGTCATGACACAAACTCCTCATCAACTTCACAACAGGAGAAGAATCATCAGCTAGATTCACTCCAAACCAACCATCAGCTGCACACAACGCACAACATAACCCTAATGTCATATTAGCTATGAGTTTAATCACCAGGTCTGTGCTCTTCACTCATTTAGGCCACAGATCTATTTTATTCAGTTTTCCTTTTTCCCTTCATCATAAAACATGTGACATGCTGTCATGCACTTCACAAAAGAAGTTTGTTCTGACGTATTCAGAGTTGTGTATCTAAATACAGGATTCACTCGCACATCAAAACAGGAAACTCAATGTTTTAGAGTCTCCACTCAACACACAACAACTCCAACACATCTCATTCACTCGTGCTAGAATTCAACCACCTTTCATTAATCTAAGAACGATCAACTAATTTGCATATCAGCTATTAACCCACTAAGTTGACAGGACGACAGAAATGCATGTTCAAAATAGTATCACAAAATACAATTTCCCTCATACAGTAAATTACTTGTGCTGCATCAATCAAGCAGGAAGCATCTCCCAATTTACTATATTAACAACTAAATTTATTATCTGATCACTGGTTGGTCAAACCAGAATCTTTTTTCCCACAAAAGTTAAATTATTGTCCTGCAACCTAGAGGGTTAATTTTTTGCATTGGATAAATTCAGTATTTGATAACAAGTGTCTGCTAAATTGACACTATTTTAACACTGATGAAAGATAACAAGCTAATTTTCATTGCATGTGTGTTTGTGTTATTAGGCAGGTCTAATGCATGTCTGTGGAGCTGCATATCCAGCAGAGCATGTTCTTAAAGCTGCCTTTCCTACACATTTCTCTGCTATTATTTGATCATTTCTTAACTAATGTGCTGTGAGTCCACTGGTTTTTGCATCACACGGGGTGACTTGGACAAGATGATAAACAGACTCACATGCTGAAGATGTTGTCTAATCTTCATAAGTTCTTTTGTGTTTGTGTTAGTATGGTTAATGCATGTTCTGCTTGTGTGTGTGATTTTGTATGTTTCTATTTTCGCAGTGTTTCAGACTCCTTCACAATTTTCCAACTTAAGCAGTCAGTTTTGTTTTCCCCAGGTTTGCTAACCCAAATTTTGATTTCCCACATTAAATAATTCCTATGTGTTCTCACCTAGTCTTCTCACTCTGTTGTCCTCTCACTTTTTTGTCCTCTCCCACTTTCAACAGTCCAACAGCCGGCAGTTCTCCTTCAGCTTTGTCCTGTGTTCCACTGTCTCTTCTTGCCATTTTACTCCACAGGTGGCAAATGTCAAACTCCAACAGTCTCCTCAGTTCTCCTCAAAAGTTTTCTTCACATGCATAGTGAAGTTGCAGCTTGTTGGAAACACAGTGCCAATCATCCGATCAGTCAGGATGATGGGTTTGCTCTTCTCCTCTGATGCTGTTTGTCCACATTGCTGCTTTTGCTGGGACTCTTTGTTCAGGACTTTGCTGCTGTCTCTTTATCATGTTATTGCTTTGGAGCTGCATTCTTCAGGGAGGGGTGAGCTTGCTTGTGAGGTTGAGAGACACATGGCGCTGTAAATAAGTCAGCCAGAAACTTGGCCTGCATGTTTCCAATGATGTTAAAGTATAACTTTCTTCCGACTGCTGCATGTGGAAAATTGATTCAGGTCTGCTTTTCACCTGAAAGTGACAAACTAAGACATGTTCATTATTATCATCACTGCTTAATCAACACACATCTCTCTCTCTCTCTCTCTCTGTTTTTGTGAACAATCCTTTCTTAAAAGCAGAAAATGAAATTGTAGTTGTTTTTTGGCTGATCAACACAAAACCTTTTACCTATGATTTTTCTTTTTCATCTACAATATATTCTTTCCCTTTTTCACTCTTTTTTTTCTTTTTTTCGTTACAATAGCTGGTGACCTGCAGAATCACCGCTCTCACTCACAATCAAAGGCAATTACTTGTACACAGCGCACAAAAACACTGTGATGTCAGACACATTCACACTCACTTTTTCATCTGCGTAAATAAATCACATGGCTGATGATATGTGCCATGGTGATCCATATGTATGATCACAAGTTTATTTAATTATTTTCAACCCAACAAAACAAATAAAAACAAAAACATGATGCTGATGTTATGAACACTCTACACACAAGTCAAGATGCAGGAAAACTGCTCACGGAAACGCTGCACACTCTCTGTTTCCCCCTCTTTGAGTAGTTCTCAGACAGCTCTTGATCTGATAATGTGTAGCTTGCTCATCAGCTCAGAAAAAAAACTGCAACGCAACATCACACAGTAGTTGCATGCTCTGCCCACAGCGGCAAAGTCTTACACTTTCATATTCAATACAGCTTCTCCATCATGTACTTTTAGATGTTTCATACAGGGTTCAGCATATTAGTTGTTTTCACAGGTGTGCTCTATATCTGAACAATGGCTCATAATAAGACGACAGTCTTTCACACAGGTCAAGTGCCTCTATGCACTTCACTAGTTTAAATATTTGCCTATATCACTTCACCTCATATGTCATTGTACTGAATTTGAGCAACCACAAGCTTAATGTAGATGACTTTCAACAACTATCCACCTCAATTACGTCTATGGTCTGGTACACAGGCTGTTGTTGATCAGGGCAAGCTAAAGAGTTAACATTTTGTGTCAGCAAGGGGTGGGGGGAAGCCATTCACCAGAGCACATCTTAAGTGCTGCTGATGTGGCAGGCCTTCTCCACAGCTCTTCAAGGCTGGTGTGTTTTCTGAAAACTTCTAACATTTGAATCTCTTCCATTTATAAGCCTGCGATTAACCGCACGGCTCAGGTCCGCGTGAAACCAGCGCGACCAGCTAAGGAGCCGTCGCTCTCTCTCTTTTTTACATAAATACTTTGTGCTGCCAGGAGCAAAGTCCAGCACAAACGTCTGTCTCCCTCCGACTCACTCTTGGTTGCTTAGAAACCCATGATAACAACAACAGTCGGTGTCACAGACCACATGTTCTGCTCCGCACACACTCACACACAACAACAACAACAACGACGACAATGACAACAACACAAAATAGGCCTATTGTCCAGCACAATCTGGACCCCGCGGAACTTCTCAACACCACACTGCGCGGTGGAGAACTCACTACAGTACCCCACACAGCGGTCTGTATTTCGCCCCACTAAGACGGCGAACCAAAAAAAGTTCGAACTGGGCTCCGGCATCGAAGGACCAATTAATGATAGGTTTGTAGCTTGAACCCATCCGCTGGAACGTTGAAGGCAATATAATTGATTGATTGATTGATTGATTGGTAATTTATTTCAACATGTGAACAATATACAAGTACATTTAGAAAAGAAATGAGAGAAAAAAAATATACTATACAAATTACATACAAAAAAAACATTCTGATTAATTTACATGTTGAAAGGGAGTGGCAAGAAGTATACACTTATTTAATCCCACCCCTGTCCCATAAATTATCAGTGAATATTTAGTCAGCTTCCTTACTGATATAATTTGTAATAAAAATAGTGAACAGATTTCTGATATACTATATACTATAATATCACATCATGAATTTTTTGTTTGTTTGTTTTTAAATAGAGACATTCACTTAATTTAAATATTTTCCTTTTCTTTATAGATCGAGAAGATCATATTTTTATAACTCTTTTTGAACAGTTTTATGTTTGGACATTGCTTTAATTCCATATTCAGTTTGTTCCATAGTTTCACTCCTTGAACAGAAACACAAAAGCCTTTTCTTGTAGTACGTACCTTCATTGTTTTGAAGTTACAAAAACCCCTTAAATTATAACTTCCTTCTTTCAAAAAAAACATACTCTGAATATTACCTGGCAGTTCTTTATTTTTTGCTTTGAATAGAATTTGTGCTGTTTGGAATTTCACTATATCGTCAATTTTCAATATTTCAGACTGCAAAAATAGTGAGTTTGTATGTTCCCTATAACCTGCATTGTGGATGATTCGAATTGCTTTCTTTTGAAGAGTAAAAAGTGAATGTAATGTGGTTTTATAGTTATTGCCCCAGACCTCTGCACAATAGCTTAAGTATGGTGAAACCAGTGAACAGTAGAGAATATGAAGTGATGTTCTGTCGAATACCTGTTTTGCCTTGTTTAGTACTGCAATGCTTCGTGATACTTTGGAATGAATATATCTTACGTGAGCTCTCCAGTTAAGTTTTTCATCTATTATTACCCCCAGAAATTTATTTTCACTGACTCTTTCAATATCAACACCATTTATTTGAATTACACTGCAAAGCAAGACACAAGTAGGCAAAGTTCTTCATGTTACTCGTGCATGGGAGAAAACCGGACAGAGCGCCGTTCCTTCGCTTGACCCCAGTTGCTCTCGTCCGTTCTCCCGTACCACTGTTCTTTTATTGAGGTTACATGAATATGCATAAGTTCATTAACATATGACGTCTACATACACACAAACAGTACCTTGCCTGTGTGTGTGTGTGTGTGTGTGTGGACTGCTGATCAAAGGGTCAAACATCCGTGGTCAGGAAGAGGGTAGCCTCCCCCTCACCCTAGATAGATAACACGGTGAGGAAGTCCAGCAGTTCATCTAAACAAAGAGCACTTAGACTAAAACAGACGCAACTACGTTAATCCTACCATAAAACAATAAGACACGGTACGACCTCTCATGCTCCCAAAGTGCTGTCTAATACACACAAAGTTTGCAGACTATCAAGGATCAAAACCTCTACCAATCTACAACTAATTACAAAACTCTAAGCATATATAAGTAAATATTTCTAAGCATAAATGACAATCAACAATACAAATCTAACAACCTCTGACGTTACAGCGGTTTTATTAGAGACACGACTGAGCGTTTTGCATTTAGCATAATTTTAAAAAGTTTAAATTTGTTCAGTATTGAATGGCAGAAATTAGGTTTTCTTTTCAGAAGTATGTAAACGGGAAAAAAACAGTGGCCGACAGCGCTGTAAACAACGGTAGACTTGTGCGTAACAAGCAAGCGAATAATGCAGAAAACAGTACAGAGAGAGAGAGAGAGAGCTGTGCATGAACTGTGATTTTATCATGGTGGAAGCAAAACAGTAAAAGTCAGAGGGAATTCATGACGATGTTTATGTGAAGCGTAGTTTTGATCTTCTTTTGCTGCTGGTTCAGTCAGTTTTATTTTATTTTGTTTGGAGAGAGATAAAACTAACAGCTTTAGGCTACGTCCACACGTACGCGTGTATTTTTGAAAACAGAGATTTTCCGTTTTCATTTTAAAAAATAATCCTGTCCACACGTAAAGGCAGAAATGAAGGAAAACGCTGCTAGGAACATGCCAAAGCAGCAGGTGGCGCTATATTCCTAACCATGTAGAAATGTTGGCCAATCAGAAGTGTAGAAGCCTCGGTGGGAAAAAGTAAATAAAGTTGGGGCATAGAAGCAGAACCGAGTCGTATGTGTGGAGGGACAGTAACTGTGTGTGTATATGTAAGCATTTAAACACTGCAGAGAGTACAATTAACAGTAACAGTATTGTAGAAATTCATTTCACCGAAACAATAATGTGGCGCACACTGTGACGTCAAAAAAGGCGCACACCTTTGACGCTGTGTTTTCTCCGTTTTTCTCGTCCACACGTAAATGCAAAAACTGAGTTTTAGAAAATATCCACCCTGGCCGGAGTTTTTAAAAATCTCCGTTTTCAGTGACCAAAAATGCTGTTTCCATGTGGACGAAAGGTGCAAACACATAGAAAAATCTGCGTTTTCAAAAATACCCTGGTACGTGTGGACATAGCCTTAGAATCAGCGCAAAAAGGGCGTAAACACAAAGTGTGGACCCGCCGACAGATCAGAATCAGCGAGCTGTCGGCTTTCAGCCCCAACCGTGTCCATGCCGTCGTGTGAGAAAGGCAACATCTCACTGATTCTGATCCGCAGTCCCGCTGTGTGTTTACGTCTTTGTGCAGAATCTGTGTACCTGCTCGCATTTACTGTCTTAGCTGTTTGGTGGTTGTTGAAATTTTGTGAGATTTCACCTGAGATTATGTCATTTCGGTTTTATCGATTATAAAAACCCACCCCTATATATAATGACCAATGCTGGGCAATTAATTATATAGTTACTTCTTCAAAAAAGTAACTCAGTTTGGCAAACAACAAAGTTTTTTGCAGCTATTTTTTTTTTAAATGCAGCCAAGGCAGTTTTTAAATAAACATTTCAAACTGTTTTTAGAACAATCAGCTGTTCTGCATCAAATCTGATGCCACACAAATTATTTGTGCCACTCCAAAAAATAATTTCTGTCCACTATGAGATAAAGGAGAACAACAGCCTGATACCTGCAGGCCTGACAACAGGAGATGTATCACTCCTGTAACACCTGTAACATTCAGCAGTTGCCTCATTGTTCTGACACACAACAAAAACTACACTACACACTAACTACACAAGATTTGCGCTAAACGTCTCAAATCTCTCATATCTCAAAACACCGCCGTCACTCCTAAAACTTCCCCCCGTTTCTTAACAACTAGATGCCATGTTGCCATATCATTTTTTGATTGGTCGACATGGTACTTTTTTGGACGAATAGGACAGGGAGAGGGGGGTGGAATTTTTGCTCACAGGCGGAGAGCGCTTTCGAGCCTTTTTTCTTATGAAACGCCGTCTTTACCGTTTCTTCCCGCAGTAAATGTAAACAACAACAGTATTCAGGAAGAAAACCAAACATTGCATTTTTTTTTTTAATCACAACTCTGGTTTTACGTGGCCTATCAACACGATTTAAAAACTGGTATAAAGTCCCCACTTTTTTTTTTTAAATTGTTCCGTCTGTCCTGCTCACATCTCCAATGGTTGTACACGTTGTCATTAATGTGGCTTCACTCCACATCAGCCACGCCGCTTTGCTAGCTAAAACACCGGTGTCGGCACATAAGAATGCTGTCATAGCCTGTCAAACACGTTGATTAGCTGCGTATATACGAATGTGAATCGCATCATTGGCTGGACTATGGGATAAGGTGGCATCGTTCTAATCCCATACAGGAGCAGCCAGTCACTTACTGACTAACACTGTAAAACAGAATTGTTAAAGTATTAACTTTAATTTCAATTCAGGTTAAATTTTTTTGTGCGCAACACAGATTTTCTGTGCGCAGAGACCGTGCCAGCAGTGCGCAATTGCGCACGCGCGCAGCTTAGAGGGAACATTGGCCACCACCAAACAACTGAGTTATTTTTACACACCGGCCAGCATCTGGCCAATCCAACACCTTTCATTGTTTATACCAATGACTGTATAAAAGATGGACGACGCGACACCGCTTCCTCCCATTGTGCAAAAATGAAGCCAAAATATCCCGCTTGTGGAGGCTGCCATCTTGCAAATTTGGAGCCAGAGTCTGCGCAGTAGTGACTTAAGGTGGAGCGACTGTGTAACGGTCCCGCCCACACACCCGCTGGACGTGACCGCAAACACGCCCCCTACACTTTTTACGTAGCCCGGCTGCTTGAGTTTTTTTGCTGGTTTACGTGACTGATGACTCGTTTAATTAAGGTAAATACAACCAAGTCACTGTTATAAAAAAAAGGCACACAGCTTATCATCTTATAGGCTGTATCCCAATTCAGGGTCTGCAGCCTTAACGGTCCACAAGGGCCGCGTACTCAAAGATCGCTAAGGCCTGAAGTGCGAGACTTCTGAAATGGGATTGTCTAGCCTCCGTTGCACTGCCCAGGTTACCTAGCAACCATGACACTAACAGCTGGAAACATTTCATATAGCATTATTTGACAGAAATGAGGCAGAAAATATTTTGTTCATTTGTTTGTTAGTTTCTACATGAGCTTTGATTTGATAAGTATCTGAGGCTGAGACCACGGGACTGTGGAATCATGATTATTGGGCTTCACTTCTGTACTGAACAGAAGCTAGATTAGCTAGTAAATAACAATTAGCTCATGTTGTTCATGAGACTAAAGTCATCTTACTTTGGTAATGTAAATACAATATGGCCAATATTAAAGTTATCATTTCAATCATTATTAGTTATTACAGCAGTGAATGACTGTTTCAAATACTGAGCTGCAGTAAAGATTCATGCTGCATTTATTTGTATTTCCTGTCACCTTAAATCTTCAATTGTTCTTTTAATATGTTGTCATTACTAAATTTGTCTTACTTTAAATATCCATAAAATCATCAAATTTTCTGTAAGATTAAGGTTGACTATTGAACGGCAGATATTTTAAAGTAAAGGCTTTAAAACCAAGTTAGTACAAATGTCACTAATGTCACATAACTCTGTTTGCTAGATTAGCTGCTAGCATACGCACTGTGTTGGAGGCTTGTTGCTAGCTAGTTAGCGATGCTACACACCTAATACTTTAATAGTCTGTATTATTGAAGGATTCGGCACTTCTTATGTTTGTTTGTTTTTTAATCCATTTTTAGACAGCGATGAGATCATCTGCACACTCCACAGAAGCCCAGAGTTACTGTTAATATCAAAAATATAATGCTGTCCTTTGAGATTTTAACATAAGACTGTGAGTGTAATGGATCTAAAACGGTTTAAATCTTCAGAGCCCTCTACAGCCTGGTAACATGGAAACTTTAAAAAGAGCAGCAGAAGGTTTCAGTAGTGTAGTCTAATTTATTCTTTTCATTTAATAATCCGGTTGTTCAGTGATGACGCAACGAATCCTACTTCCGGGTCTAAAGTTGTCTGCGTTTAATATGGCTTTTGTGTTGTTAACATGTTTAATATTATGTATTTTCTTCTATTTGATCTCAAAAAGCTCCTAAAACAGTCAGTGATCCCTGTTGACCTCCCTCGGCTTTTATTACCACTAATCATTTATTTAAGCTCAGTTTTTAAAACCTTAGGATGTAACTACAGCCCAGCCCATGCAGCAGTATATGAATGACTAACCTCGTATTGTGGATGGATTATCTCAGTTGTTCTCCTGGCTGAAGTTTGGTCCTTTTACAGCATCCTGCCATGCGATTACATTTATTCCTGACCACCGAGAACACTCACATTAACTTTTATTGAGTGGAAAAAAAGTTAGCTTGTTTATATTATGCTAACATAGCTGTGTCGCTAGCGGTCACGTAGCACATCATTATATACCAGCTAGCCCAACTTCAGTAACCCTACAAACGTCACTGCTGTTTAGTTTTCTGTCTTCATTTATGCTGGAAGTGATAACAGAGCTGTACGTTTGAATTTGTTTCCAAAACCCCGCAGTCAGGACATGCTATATTGTATTTAGATAGAAGCTAGCGAGCTAACTCCCTGCTAACTTCTAACTCCGTTAAATGTCATAAATTCCGTTTTCATGGATGCCTGGATGTTAAACTCAATTGTTACACCTGGTAGAGCAGAACGCTGATCATTTTATTAAAGATGAAAGACTTTAGACAGTTTTTCAACTCTCAGTAATGCCATAGTGATCGTTTGATATATGGACCTGCAGCGGAGTTTAGACCCAGACACGGCTAGTGACGTCAGACTGAACAATCGGATAGAGTCCATATTATATCAATAGCTACATTCACCCTGGAGAGAAACTAGCTTTGTGAAACACCAAACTGAGGTCCTGTTAATGCTGATATATAGTGACACAGTTACATGAGTGATTAATCCTTTTGTTTTTTTGTCTTTAACTTTATCAATAAAGCTGCAGCTTTCACTACAGCACATGTGGTACTTTAACCTTTGTACTGTTTTCATCAGTTCATTTTGCAGTTAACATGTTGGATGATCTGTGTGCTGTCATTCAATGGGGCTGAGGTCTGAATCTCAGGGCTACGGTGGCCCCTAGAGAAAAAGCACATACAAACTCCAAAACACTTGCAAACTCCAAAACACTTGCAAACTCCAAAACACTTGCAAACCCCAAAACACATGCAAATTCCAAAACACAACGGAAGTGCTCCAGGACGCTAGGGGCAGTGTTGAGCTTTTGTTACCTAGTAACTACACAAGCCAGGAAGTGGATTTGGGCTGTATCCTAATTCAGGGTCTGCAGGCTTAAAGGCCGCATTTTAAGGCCGATTACGTCACAGCGACACGACGAAGGCTGTTCCAAATCAAAGGCTGCTCAAAATGCGGCCCTCAAATGCGTCCTTAATTTCCCTGAATTTTAAGGATGGGTTGGTGTAGACTTCATAGCTAGGGTTGCCAACTCCCTGAAAAATAAATAAGGGACACCTCGTGGCCAGGGCCGGGCAACCCAGTTGTCTTCACCCTTCCCAGTGTGGTAGCTCTTTTTTTTTGTGTGTGTGAAATTATTTTTTAACCATTTGACTTGAATTTGATTTAAGCAGATGCATATTCTTTGTGATATGACCATATGGGAAACAAATGATCATTTAGCCATTTATTTTTAGGTCAAAATGACAACATTAACACAGTAAAACAGGTCTCTTTCTTACACAGAAGCCTGTAATGCTTAACTTTTGAGAATATAAGTAAATCTTTCTTTAAAAGAACTCCGTCCTGCTTAACTTAAAATTATATAAATTAATAGAAAGCAATAGAACGAAAAATATTCTTGTAACTGTGCCCATATAGTGCATTTAGTACAATTGGCTTCAGTTGAGGTATTATTTCAGCTTTTCTAATGCTAATCAGCTGCTCCTGTTTGTAAACCCACTTGTTCCCATGATTACGTATCATAACTCATCATCATTATTCATCTATGTATTACTTTTATGTATTAGTGACCTATTTGTTGTAATCATCTATCCTTGCAGTTGTTTATTACACAAAATAAATTATATTATTACACTTCTGGCCACATAGCGCTGATATTCACCGCACACGCCCATATTAACCTTAACCAGAGGGTTTAAAAAAACAAACCAGTGTTTACATACCATATCTGTTTCTGCCGTGGCCTGGTGGACAAAAAATTGGTTAAGGGTTCCCCGAGCTTTCACGCCCCTCATGTTCTTCTTGTGCCCACCATTAGAAGCATGCCTATGGAAAAAGTGCGCCGGCACACAGTGCAGTGCGCTTTATAGGTGTTATGGTGCACTTTTCCAGCCAGGTGTTTTCCTTTTCCCATTCCTCCCTGTACTTTTGCAGCCTTTTTTTTTTCTTTCTCTGAGGGGAACAAACATTGCTGCTCTAATGCTGGGCTTACACTGTGCGATTTTTGGCCCATTTTGAGCCGATTTTTGAGTCGTGCGGCCGATTTGGTGATCGGCCCGATTTTGGCCTTCATCGTGCGTCGTGTAGTATACGTGGGGTAACGAGAAGCGATTAACTCCTCACGACCAGCTCCCGATCATCAATCGCTCGTGAGGGTGTCACCACAGCCGCTCACACTGCTCATGCGCAAACACGTAAACATCGGTGAAAAAGACGGAGCAGCACGGCAGTGCAGCGTGTGATCTGGACACAAGCGATGGAGGCACAACTTGTAGAACTTTGGAAAGCTCATCCGAGCCTTTTCGATGTGGCATCACAAAATGATCACGACCACAACAACCGTGAAAATAGTTGGATTTACATTGCTGCTCAATCACAGCTGCCTGATCAATGTTTTTCATTAGCAATTTAGCAAAGTTGATGGTGGTGGTGTGTCTGTGTGAGTGAAAGACAGAGAGGGAGAGCGAGCGACAATTTTCTGTTATAACCTTCATTTTATGGAGGCACAGTGTGAGCACTCAGGTCGCATCAGAGCATCGGGCGGTATAGTGTGAGACCCTGCATCGTGACCTACCAACGTCTAACCCCTGCGAGTCAATCGTGCAGTTTGAGCAGGAGCTGAATAACGTGACTGAAAAAATGGCACAGTGTCTGCCCAGCTTTAGGTGTACTGTCATCCGAGACTTGCACCGCAGTGTCGGCGTTTGTTTCCCTGTTGGCCATGCTTGTTGTTGTGGTCATCTGTTGTCTTCCGGTATTTTCTCTGCAAGCGACCTTTCCTCGACCAATGAGATAATCTGAATTGTCATACTTGAATTGTCATAAGTGTGCTGTCAGCTCATTGGTCACAAAGCAGGAGAAGGGCTGGGAATTATGTTTTCAAACAAAGCGTTAATTCCATTAACATTTATAGACTACTTTTGATTCTCACTGTATTACGGGACAAAGTGCGTCCCTTATTAGCTCAATACGGGACGTGTACTTTTGTTTCTAAATACGGGACGATTCCGTTTTTTAAGGGACGGTTGGCAACCCTATTCATAGCCCAACATATCCCAGATTTCATAGTGCGGCGCTGGTGTGGATAATTTTGCCGAAAAAAACGGCGGAAGCGGAGCCGCCGAAGAGTAAACTTTCAGAAGTAAGTACTGAATATTATGTCACTTATTTATGCGCAAATGTTTTTATAATGAAGAACATTAAAACATTACTGTTGGTCACATGTCGGGAAAGTTATGTGACATTAGCGATGTTTGTACTAACTTGGTTTTAAAGCCTTTACTTAAAAATATACGCCGTTCAATAGTTGACTTTAATCTTACAGAGAATGTGATGATTTTATGGATAATTAAAGTCAGTCATATATCCACAAACATAACAAGCTGAAAGTCAGTGATGCTGCTCGGTTTGCAGTCCTGAATATCACGGCATAAGCAGGATCCACTCCACTGTTAATGTTAGCTATGTTATATTACTGCCTCTGTTCGGTGGTGTCGAGCCAAACAGACTTTAACGTGTGTTTGAACGAGCTGACGGTTCACTCGTTAAGCTGAAAGAAAGATGCTTTAATCACAGCAGTCACACATGTGTCCACTGTACCATCTGGGAACTCTTCTTGTTTTGTAATAACACAATCTTCCTCCTTTTGTGCTGTTTTGTAGCAGTGTATACAACTGAGACTGTCACCTGTCTGTCTGTCCCGCACTCTCTCTCTTTTTCTTTCTCTCTGATTGTGTAATAAAAGTATGAACATGTGTTTATAAGTCACACTTGTGTTTGAATCCTGCAGCTTATCACACATTTGATTTCCATGTGTGACAACTGCAAGTGTCCAGAGTGAGGACAGACTGAGGGACCCATTGCTGCACATCATCTGTGAGGCTTTGCACCCCTGACGATCCACAGACAGATGGAGAGAATAGACAGACTGTTCCCTGTTTTTGAAGGACTGCTAGAAAAGTTTGGAATAACTAATTGTCTGTCCTGAATCAGTCTTATTAGGCAATGTTCAAATAATGTTATCATTCCAGTGTTTTCAGTGTGGGAGTACTCAGGGCCTTCATGTTAAACACTATGAAAGGCAGCAACAAGTTTAATATTCAGAAACCTAAAGTATGTATCAGCAGCAGAATGGACCTAAAAATAAATGTTTGTTTTAGTTCTATGAAGCTTTGAGTATTTTGGATTAGTAGCACTGCTGTGTTTGTTGCATCATATTGCTGTAATTGTTTATATGCTTTATATATTCTGAGGTAAGTTGATCTATAGTGTTATATCATATTCTATAAGGATGTTATGTGTTTGTATACTTTCTGCCCAGTTTGACCCATTTAGCAGAAGTCAGCCTGTTTAAGGCTCTGATATCTATTCTGTATGACTTAAAGCAGTTATGACATGGTCTGATTTTCTCACCCAATAAAGGAATATTCAATATATCAGTCTACTCTTCATTTGATCAGAAACAGTTATTACAGCAATGAGCCAAATTTAGTAATGCCAACATACTGAAGGAACAACATTTGTCTCTTATATATGATACACTTATATATGCACTGTCAAAGATACTTGTCTTTGAGTGAAGATTTAAGGTGATAAGACATAAATAACTGCAACTTGAATCTGTACTGAGGCTCAGTATTTGACACAGAGTTCATGTTCACTGCTGTAATAGCTAATAATGATTAATATAATAACTATAATATTGGCCATATTATATTTACATTACCAAAGTGATATGACTTTAGTCTCATGAACAACATTAACTAATTGTTATTTACTAATTAATCTTAAATGACTGTTCAGTACAGAAATGAAGCCCAAAAATCATGTTTTACTGTCCTGTGGTCTCAGCCTCAGATACTTATCAAATCACACAAAGCTCTTGTAGAAACAAACAAACAAATGAACAAAATATTTTCTCCTTCATTTCTGTCAAAGTTGTATGACACATTTCCAGCGGTTAGTATCATGGTTGCTAGGCAACCTGGGAAGCGCAACGGAGACTAGACTGTCCCATACAGCCCATGTGCTTGCAACAAACTTGCCGTTTATTTTGCAAATCCAGCTCAACACTGCCCCTAGCGTCCTGGAGCACTTCCGTTGTGTTTTGGAATTTGCATGTGTTTTGGAGTTTGTACTGCTTTGTCTCTAGGGGCCACCGTACAGGGCAGCTCCTGTAATCACAAAGAGAACAGACCATCAAACTCAAATTTTATCCCTCAAAATTGAAATAAAGCGGATTCTTCTGTCCTCACACACTCCGGATCTGAAGTTCTTCTCTTGCATTTTTTTCAGTATTACAGTACACTACAGTAGCTTAATCCATAGTTCCTGATTAATGAGGAGTTACTGAAGTACAAGCTTTAAAAAAAATGTTACTGTCTTTACAGATGTGGCAAGAGACTGAAAACATGCTGTTGTGTGCACATATTTTATATTCAGCTCTGCACGTGAGCTAAAGCAGGGTGCAGCCTATTTCTTTTACAGTATAATACTTGCAATAAAAGTACAGTAACAGTAATTAGTGACTGAGTAGCCCGGGGCATTTCCCTTGATTTCTTTAGTAAATTCATTCACCTGCACAGATTAGCTAAACAAACCCTGACAGCCGAGTGCTCATTTTAGCTAGCTAAGGTCTCAGGACCTAGCTAAGGACGGTAGTTACGGATTAGCTTACAAACACGTTTAACTTACCGAAAAAGTGCACCGGGGCCTTGGGTCCTTCTGTCGGGTAGTCCAGTTTACTGTACTGAAGAACACCTCAGGCTGTCAGGTCAAAACACTCGGTCGTGTTTTCGTAGCGTAGGCCCTCCTCTCAGAGCCTACGCTCTATCTGCTATTCCCGAACAGAGATACGCAAGTTTCTCCGTGACTGCAGCTGCCAGTCAAAGCTGTTATGATGACGTTTCACCCCAATTTAACATCAACGTGGTACGAATTAGAATCAAACTTATGGGAAAGGAGACCCCTTGGACATCAATCAGCATGATGAGAACTATTGAAAACAAAAGAAAGAATCTTTGGAAAAAAAATTATCTGAGGAGAATAAATAAATTTTAGTCTGACCCCAGTCCCAACCGCTAACATGGAGGAGGCGGGGTTTATGACCTATACTGCAGCCAGACACCAGGGGGCGATAGAGACGTTTTGGCTTCATTTATGGGGAGCTGTCGCGTCGTCCATGTTTTCTACAGTCATTGGTTTATACCGTTACAAAAAATAAAAAAAAAATAAAAATCATCGGACCACCTATGCCCGAAGGCCAGTCCAGCTATGGCTGTGCCATCAGTTGACCCTAGGGTTGCCGACCAGAGGCGGAGCCAGACATTTGAAACACCCGGGGCTTAGCCCAAAAGGGTAGTATGCATGTGGGATTTTTTTTTTTTTTTTTTTTGGGGGGGGGGGGGGGGGGGGGGGGGGGTTAGAAATGAGTGAAAGATTAATAGGCTCTGTTTTGAGTTTTGTTCAAAAAGAATGTCTTCTTATAGGGAAAAATATATATCACATGTGCAGGACACCTTAAACTAGTTTTTTAATTAAGCAGCAAGGCAGAACAAGGTCAGGGCTGTATCAAGACACGAGGACTAAACCCCAATTCAACCAGACCCAGAACTGATCCAGAATTAAAACAGGACTACAAGAGTTCAAAATCAGGAGTACTTGGGATTTAACCAAGACAGAACCACAATCAGAACTAGATGATAGTAGCACTAAAAATCATCATAGACCTGCACTACACTTGTTTAATTCTACCAAAGTACACTATTTAGATTGAGAAAAGTTTATATAATTATTTAGCCTTGTTGTGCAAACAAGCCTGCAAAACTTAATAAATATAGAATTTGAAAAATAACAAACCTAAAAAGAAACACTAGGTACGAGATACATGAGTACCTATGATACGGTGATACTTTTGGCAAACGACCATTTGACTAACATGTGTGTCTCACCTGCTCTTGTTCCATCTCTGTTCTGTCCTCATTCTCCATCTCCCTCTCTGTTCCTCTCTCTCCCTCTTTGTGCTGACAATCATCAAATATACAGGTGAAACCAGATATTTACAAACTCTTCAGATCAAAACACAAACACTTTTTTAATTGCAACATCAAATCAGACTAAATGTTTATTTTTTTTGATTGATAAATATAAAAAACACATTTGTTAACTTTAAGAGTAAAGAGAGAAACTATCTGTATTTCTTAATTGTAAATGGCACCAAATTGTATTCAAAATTGAGCCACACTTATGGAGGTCCACAGTTCTTTTTCTGGTGTTTTGGTTGATATCGCTTGGTTTTCCCATTTCAAAGAAACAGGCTCTGTGTTTTGCCTTATATGCATCCACAGCTGTGCCACCACTTTACTCACATGGACTCTACTAACCTATCAGAAGCTTCTTCAGCTCAGAATGGAATCGTCTGGAGTTTTCTTATTAATTAACAATAAACTTAGTGTATATGTACTCCTAAATTTGATGAAAGTGATAAAAATAGATCTCTCTCTCTCTTTATTCTGACATTTAACTAATTCAAAATATATTTCAATATTTATCTAAAACAAAAGTTTACTCTAAATTGATGTTGTACAGTAAAAATATTTTATGTTTTCTCCCTAAAGTGTATGTAAATATCTGGTTACAAATGTGAATATCCTGCTGTGTACTGAAACCCCTCTTGTTTTGCATAGAAATATACTGAACAACATACAAAGCATAATATATAAAATAACATTTACCTGAGTTTTTTCTTTGAAAGAACCCTCTAATGTCCATTCTTATATTTCAGTACATAACTGAAACCGATTTAGTCGGGGAGGGTAAGAACTGAAAATATGAAATAAACACACGTAAGCTAAGACTCTCTTAAAAAAATAGCATTTGTTCGGCTTTTCATTTCGCCATTTGTTGATTCACTTGAAGAACGAGTAACGTAATATTGGTCAAGTGATCAGTTTGATATCAATCTTTCATGATGCACCGTCATATTTACATTATTTGTACAGTAGGAATGATTTGCTTTGGTACCTGGTCAAACTTAAGCTCTCCTTAGTATGGCTGGCTCCGTTTCTCCAACAGCGCACTCACTGCTGGCAGCAGCTGCCCCACCCCCTCTCTCAGTTGCTTAGTGACTGAGCTCGGATCATACCAATATCAGGGGGGATTCATGCACAGTCGTAAATTCCCACAGTGTGCACTATGTGCTTCGAATATTGTGTGTACTTTTTGTTTTATACAGTTGTCAGCCAGGCATCTAACTATGAAAAAATTACACTCCAAAAGACCCCGGGCTTCTGACAAAACAACCCGGGCTTAAGCCCAGTAAGCCACCCCCACGCTCCGCCCCTGGTTGCTGCTCCGTCCACGCGCAGAATCATGTGAGGAAAAGTCGGGAGAAAGCGCCAGAGTCCAATTTGGGATTACTTTGAATATGACTGTGTTTTGGATAAAGCAAGTGTCTTGTAGTGGAAAGAGACAAATTATGAGGGACATTTCTAAAGGGGAAAAAAATCCCACAAACCTTAAAGTGCACTTGAAAAGCTCACACAAGAAGGCTAACCTAGCTTACCTTGAGAAGGTAAGTGTCATGGTCTGGTTGGGCACCTGCAGGTCTCAGACAGCGGCTCCTCCTCCTTTAGGCGGAGTCCGGTTGCCCCTCCCTGGCTGACCACCTGTGAGCAATCGTGCCAGCGGTATATCAGACCTGCGCTCTCAACCACTCATCGCCTGAGTATCTCCTATTCCCATCGATAGCACCCGGAGTGGAGATCTTGTTCCCCTCGCTCCCGTCCTCCTGGACCTGGGCCGCCAGCTGCTCACACAACGTGGCCTGCCGACCCACTGCTCACCTGCCTGCCTCCCCACGCCTCGACCGCTTCCGGGTTTTCCGCTCCACCTGTCCCCTCCATCTGAAACCAATGCCCCGGCCCCTACCTAGTCCTGTTTCTACCTCCCTGCTGTCCCCGCTGTTCAGCCGTCTCCTAGAGGTGTCTAGGTCGCCCTCATTTTCACAGACTAATCCTACGCGCCACTAGTGTGGTGGCGTCGCTTTGTGTTTCACCTTTGTTTTCCTGTGGGCGGAAATAAATCATTTGTTTTCTGTCACCTCGCTTCCGGGTTGGTTTCTGCGCCTGTGTCCATCCCTGTTCCCTCGTGCCGTTGAGGCGTGACAGTATACTCAGGCCAGTTATATGGACACAGCGGACCCAGCCCGCGTAGCGATCAGTAAGCAGGGGGCTATTATCGGTAGCCACGAACAGACGCTGCAGTACCTACTGGCTCAAGTGCACACACTCACAGACGAGCAGGCTAAAATGCAATCCGACATTCAGTCCCTTCAACCCTCGGCGGAGTCGGAACCCGCCGCCGGTAGCTCAGCGCTGCCCGCCCCGACCGCGCCGTTGCCTCAGCCCGCGGCGGATCCCGAGCCCCAGCGGGGTCACCTGTTTCGCGACGCGGCCTCCCCGGAGCCGGAGCCGTATGCGGGTGACCCAGGGGCCTGTAGCGGTTTTCTGTTACAGTGCGAGCTGGCGTTCGGACGTTCGCCCCGCTCTTTCGTTTCGGACACGGTTCGAGTTTCTTATATAATCGGGAAACTGCGCGACCGAGCCCTGAAGTGGGCCGAGGCTTACCTGAGCACACACCCGTTGCCGTCCTGTAGCTACGATGCTTTTCTCGGCGAATTCAAAAGGACTTTTGCCCACCCCGTCTCGGTGGGCAGTGCGGTTCGCCGGCTGTTAAATCTCCGCCAGGGCCGCCGTAGCATCGCGGACTACTTGATCGACTTCCGCACCGCCGCAGCGGCAGTCGGCTGGCCCGATAAAGCCCTTCAGGGAGTCTACTCGCAGTCGCTTAACGAGGACATGAAGGATCAGCTAGCGTCCCGTGACGAACCGGTTACCTTCGAGGAGTTAGCCACGCTCTCGCTTCGCATTGACAACAGACTGCGGGAGCGAGAACGGGAGAGGAACTCCAGCACCCGTCGGCCAGTACGGCGTGCGTCACCTGTTTACATTCCCCCGTCGCCACTTCCGGTTCAGCCATCAGCCCCAGTCGCTGGGGAGAGGGCTGACCCGGAACCGGAACCCATGCAGCTCGGGCGATCCCGGTTGTCTCCGCAAGAGAGAGAGAGACGTCGCCGCGCTCGTTCGTGTTTTTACTGCGGTTCCGCGGAGCATTTCATTGCCGCCTGTCCGGAGAAGGGAAAAGGGGACGCCCGCCGGTAAGTCCGGGGATACGGGTGGGCGGTACCTATAGTGATTCTAAGCCCCGCTTCCTGTTGCCGGTTACGCTCTTGCTCGGCTCCGCAACCCACACGTCCCGGGCGTTAATCGATTCGGGCGCTGAGCAGAGTCTCATTGATATGAAACTAGCCAAGCAACTGAATATTCCCCTGTTCGAGTTGGAGTCTAGCCTCCCAGTTAAAGCACTGGATAACCAAGTTTTCTCCCACATCACTCACCGTACCGCTCCTGTTACTGTAGTCGCCTCAGGCAACCATAGGGAAAGGCTCCCCTTCCTGACGTTCCATTCCTCCAGCATCCCCATCGTCCTTGGTTTCACCTGGCTAAAGCTACATAACCCACATCTGGATTGGGCTGGGCAAAATGTAATAAGTTGGAGCCCGTTTTGCCATGCCAATTGTCTCGTCTCAGCCCCGCCGTCAGCCGTTGCCGAGCCCGCACGTGACGCGAGTGCTGCCGTGGACCTTTCTGTTGTACCGTCAGTGTACCACGATTTGAGGGAGGTGTTTAACAAGGACAAAGCCCAAGCACTGCCCCCGCACAGGCCATATGACTGTTCCATTACGTTGTTACCGGGCTCCCCCCTACCCACGAGCCGCCTTTACAATCTGTCTCATCCTGAGAAGGCAGCCATGGAAAAGTACATAAAGGACTCCCTGGCGGCCGGCATCATCAGACCCTCCTCTTCGCCTGTCGGGGCCGGATTCTTCTTTGTCGGTAAGAAGGACGGCTCGCTCCGTCCCTGTATTGATTACAGGAGGCTTAATGACATAACAGTAAAAAACAAATACCCATTGCCGCTGATCAGTTCCGCCTTTGAGCCGCTTCACGGTGCCACCATTTTTACCAAGTTAGACCTCAGGAATGCATATCACCTCGTCAGAATCAGGGAGGGCGACGAGTGGAAAACCGCTTTTAACACTCACTTGGGGCACTTCGAATATTTAGTGATGCCCTTCGGTCTCACAAACGCCCCGGCGGTCTTTCAAAACCTGGTGAACGACGTCCTGCGAGATTTCCTGGACCGCTTCGTCTTCGTTTATCTCGACGATATTCTGATTTTTTCCAAAGATGTGGTGGAACATCGGGCGCACGTCAGAGCCGTGCTGCAGCGGTTGCTGGAAAACAAATTGTACGTAAAGGCGGAGAAATGCGTGTTCCACTCACCTTCCGTCTCCTTCCTGGGCTACGTCCTCGCGGGGGGGCAGGTGAAGACTGACCCGGCTAAGGTTACGGCAGTCGTGCAGTGGCCCGTACCTGCGTCCCGGCGGCATCTGCAGCGCTTCTTGGGCTTCGCAAACTTCTACCGGCGCTTCGTCAGGAACTACAGCCAGGTAGCAGCACCGCTGACCCGGCTGACGTCACCGAAGCTCCCTTTTATTTGGAGCCAGGAGGCCGGAGCAGCGTTTACCAAGTTAAAGGCACTGTTTACCTCGGCGCCGGTTTTGGTTCACCCCGACCCCGGGAGACAGTTTATTCTCGAGGTGGATGCATCTGACATCGGGGTGGGGGCGGTGTTATCCCAGCGCTCC
Source organism: Maylandia zebra (assembly GCF_041146795.1). Classification (NCBI taxonomy): domain Eukaryota; kingdom Metazoa; phylum Chordata; class Actinopteri; order Cichliformes; family Cichlidae; genus Maylandia; species Maylandia zebra. The sequence continues at coordinate 23,851,735 of NC_135168.1, read as the reverse complement.
GGCACGGCGTCCAAGCTCCATCCGTGCGCCTTTTTCTCCCGTCGTTTATCACCTGCTGAGCAGAATTACGACGTGGGGGATAGGGAACTGTTGGCTGTGAAGCTGGCCTTGGAGGAGTGGCGGCACTATCTCGAGGGGGCGGAGCACCCATTCATAGTGTGGACAGATCACAAGAACTTGACGTACATTTGTGCAGCCAAGAGACTGAACTCACGTCAGGCACGCTGGTCCATGTTTTTCAGTCGCTTTAACTTTTCAATCTCCTACCGCCCAGGGTCCCGCAACGTGAAACCGGATGCCCTTTCCCGGCAGTTTGACGCCGCGGGGGAGTCGTCCGCCGTGCCCACCATCCTCCCTGCGAGCGTCAAGGTTGGTTCCCTCACGTGGGAGGTGGAGGAGGACATCCGTCGGGCACTGGAGACCGAGCCGGACCCCGGCACAGGGCCCCCTGACCGCCGCTTCGTCCCTAAGGCGGCCCGCTCCAAAGTGATCGACTGGGTCCACAAGGGGAGATTCTCCTGCCATCCAGGAGGCGCGCGGACGAGTGCCCTTATTAAAAGGTATTTCTGGTGGGGGTCTATTGATAAAGATGTCAAGGAGTATGTGGCCGCCTGCTGTGTTTGTGCTAGGGGCAAATCTAACACGCAACGCCCGGCTGGGTTGCTGCAGCCTCTCTCTATTCCACGGCGCCCCTGGTCGCATATTTCTTTGGATTTCGTTACTGGTCTACCTGTTTCTTCTGGCAAGACCGCGATCCTCACTGTGGTCGACAGGTTTTCCAAAGCAGCTCACTTTGTCGCCCTCGAGAGACTCCCCACATCCACTGAAACCGCTAATCTGCTAGTCGACCATGTGTTTAGGCTGCACGGGATACCCTCGGAGGTCGTCTCAGACAGGGGACCGCAATTTACATCGCAGGTCTGGAGGGCGTTCTGTACATCCCTGGGAGCGAAGCCATGTTTGAGCTCTGGACACCACCCTCAGACTAATGGTCAGACTGAACGCCTCAACCAGGAATTGGAGGCCACTCTCCGCTGCGTCGCTGCCTCCAACCCGGCTTCCTGGTCATCGTTATTGCCGTGGGCGGAGTACGCACACAACTCCCTCACCTCGTCAGCGACGGGTCTCTCGCCTTTTGAGGCCTCTCTCGGCTACCAGCAACCCCTTTTTCCGGAGCGCGAGACCGACCTTGAGGTCCCCTCCGTCCAGCACCATCTGCAACGCTGCCGACGGGTGTGGTCGCGCACCCGCCGGGCCTTGGGCCTGTCCGTCGCCCGCCAGCGCCGCTACGCGGATCGCCGCCGCAAGGCGGCACCTGCCTACGCCCGGGGACAGAAGGTGTGGCTATCCGCCAGAGACATTCCCCTCAGGACGGACTCCCGCAAGTTGGCCCCACGCTTCATCGGTCCTTTTGAGGTGGAGCGGGTGGTTGGCCGCTCCGCGGTCAGGCTAAAGTTGCCCTCCTCGTTAGGGGTCCACCCGACCTTCCACGTCTCCCAAGTCAAGCCGGTTGTTGTGAGTCCGTTGTGCCCGCCTCCTGCTGCCCCGCCGCCCGCCCGGCTCATCGGTGGGCATCCTGCCTTCACGGTCCGCCGCATCCTGGATGTACGCCGCCGGGGAAGGGGCAGGCAGTTCCTGGTCGACTGGGAGGGGTACGGGCCGGAGGAGAGATCCTGGGTTCCCCGGTCCCGGATTCTCGACCCCGCCTTGCTTTCGGCATTCTACAGAGGCCGGTCGCCGAGAGGCGACCCTTGAGGGGGGGGTGGTGTCATGGTCTGGTTGGGCACCTGCAGGTCTCAGACAGCGGCTCCTCCTCCTTTAGGCGGAGTCCGGTTGCCCCTCCCTGGCTGACCACCTGTGAGCAATCGTGCCAGCGGTATATCAGACCTGCGCTCTCAACCACTCATCGCCTGAGTATCTCCTATTCCCATCGATAGCACCCGGAGTGGAGATCTTGTTCCCCTCGCTCCCGTCCTCCTGGACCTGGGCCGCCAGCTGCTCACACAACGTGGCCTGCCGACCCACTGCTCACCTGCCTGCCTCCCCACGCCTCGACCGCTTCCGGGTTTTCCGCTCCACCTGTCCCCTCCATCTGAAACCAATGCCCCGGCCCCTACCTAGTCCTGTTTCTACCTCCCCGCTGTCCCCGCTGTTCAGCCGTCTCCTAGAGGTGTCTAGGTCGCCCTCATTTTCACAGACTAATCCTACGCGCCACTAGTGTGGTGGCGTCGCTTTGTGTTTCACCTTTGTTTTCCTGTGGGCGGAAATAAATCATTTGTTTTCTGTCACCTCGCTTCCGGGTTGGTTTCTGCGCCTGTGTCCATCCCTGTTCCCTCGTGCCGTTGAGGCGTGACAGTAAGGGAGCGCACTCAAACCTCATCCCCAGAAAACAGAAGCTAACCCCAGGCAAGGCAGCGTGATGCATCCCGAGACAACAGGACGGGGATATCTACATAACTGTGTGAGTCAATTGCCTTCAAAAGGTTTATCAATTCACTTGAACCAAAATTACGAACACCCGGTGCTGCAAGAGTCAATAGTCTCATTGGGGCCAAGATATAAATTTTATAGTTGCCTGGTATCAATGGTTGTTCTTCTGCCTTTATTTATTTATTTAAAGAACCCATAGGTGGGAATGTGAGTTGTCTGTCTCTGCGTGTTAGCCCTGCGACAGACAGGCGATCTGTCCAGAGTGCAGGGTATGGTAGCTGGAATAGCAACATACCCAAGGATAAGCAGAAGAGCATGACTGATATGATGAAACTGGGATTTTGTTGCACTTAATTATTGCAAACACAACTAAAACTATAACTGAAACTAATCAAAACTAAACTGAAACTAAGGATTTTTAAAAAAATAAAAACTAAACTAAACTAGCAAACAATTGGTAAAAACTAATTAAAACTGATATAAAATTGAAAATCTGAAGTCAAAACTAAATAAAAATAAAAACTAATGAAAATTGCAAAACTATTAAAACCCTGGTTATCTTGTTGTATTTCTGTTTTGGTCAGTGCTATCCTCTATGTTGTTGCATGCTGGGGCAGCAGGTTGAGGGTCACAGATGCCAACAGACTAAATTAACTGATCCACAAGGCCAGCAATGTTGTGGGGATAGAGCTGGACTCCGTTGGGGTGGTGTCTGAGAGGTAGATGTTGTCCAAGATAAAGACAATGTTGGATAATACCTCCCACCCACTCCATGACATGCTGGCTAGTCACAGAAGCACATTCAGTGAGAGACTGAGATTATCAAAAAGCACCACTGACTGACACAGGAAATCATTCCTGCCTGTGGCCATCTCCCTGTACAACTCCTCCATCTAACACACGGTGAACACTGCAATAGTTTCACCCTTTTTACACACGCTCTTTTCTACTCTGGATTATTCTTGTCAATTTTCTTGATATTTATTTAAGAAAATAATATTTAAGAAAATTGGCGCCCTCCTTGCAAACGGAGGGTGCCCTTACTCCCAGCAAATGGGCGTTAGAAAACCGATCGGTGCCTATGTCATTCCCAATATGCGCTGGCATGATGTCGGGCCAGCATGAGTAAGAGTATATTTTTTTTTTTGCCAATGCCTGTGATGCCACCCCCCACCAACATGTCGGGCAACCCGTATCAAAAACCGCTACTTGTCTGCTTGATAATGTGGAACATCCTTCCTTAGTAGTTTGTTCTTTAATTGGGCTCAACTGTCAAATTAATGATCATAGTAAAAACATGCAGCATGCCGTTGTCTGTTTAAGTCACACTAGCTTCTCCTTTTCACAAACAAACACACACACACACACACACACACACACACACACACACACACACACACACACACACACACGATGAGGTGTACCGTACCTTAACAAGATGAAAGTGACCCACATGTGCGCACCGTTGAACTTGATGCTGAGTGTTGCAATCGCTGGAAAGCAACAGACAGCTGATAGTGTGAGTATGTCTGTGTGACTGTGTGAGTGAGTGAGTGTGTCTGTGCGATTGTGTCTGCCCCAATAGCAAGCAGATCTGGCCCAGATCTGGTATCAAGCCGGCACTGCTGTTTGACTTCTGGCATGATAAGACGTACGTCATCCAGATATGGGCCAGGCCTGGCATAGATGGCACTGTTTATGTGATGCCATGCCATATCTGGCTCGATTGTGGATTGGGTCATGTGGCCCAGGCTCGTAGAAAACAGGTCTGACCCGGATCTGGCATCAAGCTGGCACTTCTGACTGACTGGTGTCATGGCAGAGTGTATTGTCAACCAGATGTGGGCCAGGTCTGGCAATGATGCACTATTTATGCTCCTATTTAACTATTTTAGTTAGAAGACCCAAATGCCATGTTGCAATACTATACTGCTATGGTAGCCAACGTTTCAAATGCAGGTTTGACAGGTTTGTGAGTGTACACTTTATACAAGTGACGGTTTACTCATCTTTGCCAGTGGGTGGCTGTATCTCAGGCAGCAGAGCAGGTCACCTACTGATTGGAAGGTTAGTGGTTCGATCCCTGGCTCCTCCAGTCTGCAAGAGTGTGAATGTGTGTGAATGTAGTTAGGAAGCACTCAGATTAGAGAAAGTGTGTGAATGTGGCATGTTGTATAGAGCACTTTGAGCACTCTGGGAGAGTAGAAAAGCGCTATTAAAGGAATTAGTCCATTTGTAATGTCCTCTGCCTCTAACGCCTTGCTAGAGTCGACATTCAGACTAAACTCCTCTTCAAAATGACCACGCAGACAAGAGGGTTTGACTTCACTCCCTTTACTTAGGCCAGTTGAAGTAGGGTAAAACTGAGAAAAACCATGACATGAAATGCTCTTAGAAACCATAGATGAGGAGAAATACACAATAACAGTACAATGACTTGTTTAGCCGAAAGCGTTAGCTAATTCCCTCTTTACAAACGTTTCTATTAAGCAAACACTGCAATCACATTTCTTCAAGTAGATTGTTCATTAGTAAAGATGGAACAGAATTACATACCGACAATGCCCTTAAAGACCGTCTTAAGGGAGACAAATGCCACTACAGCAGCGGACGGGAGAACGGGAGAAGTCCTTTCCCCAAACAATAACATGCGCTTTCTGATGACATCATAGAACAGAGACGGATTTGAGCACGTTACACCAGGTCATGCCAAAAGGGGGCACTAAAGAGTAACTTTCTCAGGGAAAATCTATTTAAACAGAATACGGTTACATGGTGACAGAACACTCCCCGTCTGAAACTCAGCAGGTTTCACCTATTAATATGACAAGGTCAAACACATTTCAGTCATCTGGAGGAATGAGCAAGATCATCTCATTCACGGGTCGGACGTAAAGCTTTGGTCCCTCTTTCTTAATGACCTTCACTTGCACTTTGCGCACCCTTCCGTCTTTACTGGGATACACATCGACGATGATACCTAAGGGCCAGTCGTTCCTGCTACACTGACTGTCCTTAAGAAGCACCACACTTCCTTGCTTAAGGTTTGGCCGGTCAGAAGTCCACTTTGTTCGACACTGTAGTGTTGACAGATACTGTTTCCGCCACCTGTCCCAAAATGTGTTAGACAAGCTTTGGACCCTGTGCCACTGTTGCTTCAATAGGTCTTTATGTCCAAAATCTCCTTCTGGTACTGGGCATGGACCTACTTTCTGAGTAAGCAATGAAGCCGGTGTAAGAATGAAAGGATCTGTAGGATCATTTGACACGGGCACCAATGGTCGACTGTTCACTATGGCCGAGACCTCAGCCATGAAGGTTGTGAGTACCTCATGCGTGAGTTTGGAGGAGCCCATCTGAAGAAGCATCGAGTCCAGGATACGACGTGTGATGCCGATCATCCTTTCCCACGCTCCTCCCATATGAGAGGAATGTGGTGTGTTGAAGGTCCACGTACATCCGTGTTCTGACAGAAACCTCTCCATGTGTTTCCCATCAAGATTCGAGGGAATCCCCATATCCTTGCAAGCTCTGGTGAAATTAGTACCCTGGTCGGAGCGTATGCTTTTCAAAGGTCCTCGAATCGCCATAAACCTTCTGAATGAGTTTATGAAACTGGAGGCATCCAATGACTCAATTACCTCAATGTGTATAGCTCTGACACACAGACAGGTAAAGAGGACAGCCCACCTCTTACTTTCGGCGTGGCCTCCTCTCGTGCGACGGGCTGATAGAGACCAGGGCCCGAACACATCAATGCCGACGTTGCTAAAGGGTGGTTCCATGCTGAGCCTGTCAGGTGGCAAGTCTGCCATCTTTTGGACTTCACACCTCCCTCTCAGCCTTCGACAAGTGACACACTCGAAAACGAGTCTATTAATGCATCTCCTGCCACCAACGATCCAGTAACCTGCAGCTCGGACAGCCCCTTCAGTGAAAAGACGTCCTTGGTGACGTACCTGCTCATGAAGGTGATGCACTATGAGAGTGGTTACGTGATGCCGTCCAAGCAGGACCAGTGGCCGTTTCTCGTGGAATCCTATTTTTGCCTCAATGAGGCGACCCCCAATCCTTAACAGCCCGTCTGAGTCAATGAAAGGATCCAGGGCAACGAGTGGGCTGCTCTTGGGAATGTTGGCGTTTGATGCAAGACACTCCAGTTCTTTCCTATAGACCTCTTGTTGAACTGCTTTGATAATGACTAGCTTACTCTGTTCAAGAATATCCCTGGTTGGGGGTGTGCTGCACTGGTGCCAACCCTCACATTTCTGAGCGACACACTCCGTTCCTTTTTTGAAGCTCTGAACAATGTGAATAAGGGTACCAAGAGCCCTTATGAGGGAACCCCAGCATGAGAAGCGATTGAACCGCCCAGAGCCGAGATGTTTGAGGACAGTGACCGACAGTGTTGTGACTTGAGGCCTGATTTCACTGTCTTGATCTGGTTCCAAAAGGTCAAACCTCTGTACCACCGGTGACGCCCCTTCAAGTCGAGACAAGAATGCCGGTCCAGAGAACCATATTGTGTTCTCAAGGTGGTCTGCTGTGATAGACCGTGAGGCGATGTCTGCGGGGTTGTCTTCTGAGCAGACATATCGCCACTGCTGTGGCGTAGTGCTTCGTCTGATCCTCTGGACTCGGTTGCTCACGTATACATAAAACCTTCTCTTCTCATTGTAGATATATCCGAGCACCACCTTACTGTCTGTGTAGTAGGTGACTGCGTCAAATACAATGTCTATTTCGGAGGTGATGACCTCAGACAGAGTTACTGCCATGACTGCTGCACAAAGCTCCAACCGAGGTATAGTATGCTCTGGACGTGGGGCCAGTTTGGCTTTACTTGCAACCAATCTAGTGCAGCATCCCCCATCTGCATCCACAGTCTTCAAGTAGGCAACGGCAGCTACTGCTTTCTCTGAGGCATCTGAGAAGACACAGAGTTCTGTTAACTTGACAGTAGATGGTGACATGTTTGAGTATGGTCGGGGGATCCTCAGATGTCTTAACTCCTGCAGAGAATCTCTCCAACTTTCCCACACCTTTTCCTTTTCTGCTGGTAATGGGGTGTCCCAATCTGAAGATTGTGAGGCCAGTTCTCGAAGCAGCAGTTTCCCTTGAATTGTCACGGGGGAGACGAATCCTAGAGGATCGTACAGGCTGTTCACCGTTGAGAGAACTCCTCGTTGAGTGAATGCCTTTCTCTCGTCCTGGACGCGGTAAGTAAAACAGTCTGAATCCAAGTCCCAGTACAGCCCAAGGCTACGCTGCATTGGTAGAGTGTCAGCAGTAAGGTCCAAATCTTTCAGGTCTGTGGCATGATCTTCACTGGGAAAGGCCTTCATGACCTCCTTGCTGTTCGAAGCCAGCTTATGCAGCCTAAGGTTAGAGCGAGCCAGCATTTTTTGAGTTCTTTTGAGCAGGTCGATAGCTGCGTCTGTTGTGGGCAAGGACTTTAACCCGTCATCTACGTAAAAGTCACGAGTGACAAACTGTTCTACGTCCTCCCCATACTCCTTCCGGCCTTCCTGTGCTGCACGTCTAAGACAGTAGATAGCCACAGCCGGCGAAGGACTATTTCCAAAGACGTGCACGTTCATACGGAACTCCATAATCTCTTTCTCTGGGTTGTTCTCTTTAAACCAGAGGAACCTGAGGAAGTTCCGGTCTTCAGGACGCACCTTGAAACAATGAAACATCTGTTGTACGTCCACAGTGAAGGCGATCTGTTCTTTCCGAAACCGAAGGAGGACTCCTACCAGGGTGTTGTTGAGGTCTGGTCCCGTTAGGAGTACTTGGTTCAGAGACAAACCTTTGTGCTGGGCACTGGAGTCGAAGACGACTCTTATTTGGGAGGGCTTCTTGGGATGGTAAACCCCAAAACAAGGTAGGTACCAATGCTCCTCATTAGGCTTCAGAGGTGGGGCTTCTTCAGCGTGCCCATTCTGAAAGATCTTTGCCATGAACGAGACAAACTCTTCCTTCATTTTAGGCTTCCTTCTGAAGGACCGCTGTAGAGATTTGAGACGTTCAAGTGCTTGCTCGTGGTTATGAGGGAGCTTTGGTCGTAGAGATCTGAAAGGCAGGGGAGCCACCCACCTGTTTTCTTGGTCCTTATAGACCTCTTGCTCCATGATGTGGATGAACTGTCCGTCCTCGATTGAAGGAGCTTCTTTGTCGTCGTCCTTTGTTGTCTGGAACACATTACAGTCTAAGGTGGCCCATTTCTCACTAGCAGGGAGATGTTTGCATGTTAGGGGAAATGAAGGGGAGCTACCACTACTATACTTCTCTTTTACATAGTAATCGTTTGGGCATGGCTGAAAGAGAGAAGGACGTCCATTTTTCAGTACGTTAGTGTAGCAAGAGCTGATAACCGTAGGTCTGTGGACATCTCCAATGCACACATCTCCTACAATAACCCAACCCAGATCCAACTTCTGGGCATAGGGTGCGTTTTGTGGGCCATTCACTTGTCTTCTGACCTTATGAACTCTGATGATATCTCTGCCTAACAAGAGCAGGATGGAAGCTTGGGAGTCCAGCTTTGGAATGTGTTTTGCAAGGGCCTTCAAATGACTGTGGTTTAATGCTACCTCTGGTGTTGGTATTTCTGCGCGGTTATTTGGGATCTCGTTGCATTCAATCAGTGACGGCAAAGAGAGTGTGACACTCCCGTTAATGGGTTCGATCACAAAGCCATGTGCTTGTCTGCCTTCTGTCTCTTGTGTTCCGGCACATGTCTTCAAAGTGTATGGTGAAGGAGGCCCTGCAATGTTGAATAGGTCGAAAAACTCGGTACGTGCAAGTGATCTGTTGCTCTGATCATCTAATATTGTGTATACCGTAACTGCAGCTTCAGGGCAGTCGGTTGGGTACACCCTGGTCAGACATATTTTTGAGCAGGAACGCCCTGCGGAATAATTTCCGCAGACCTCAGTACATGCTGTGGAAACATCACCTTCATTCAGGTTGGAATTTCCCTCCCCGCCCTGATCTGGTGCGGAATGTGCTGTGTTGGTGGACCATGGGGCAGATCCAGGGTGGAGGGCTGCAATGTGGCTCTTGCTTCCACACTCTGAGCAGGAGATGTCGTCTTCACAATTCCTTGCCAAATGTGTGGCTCTGCAGCACCTGTAACATATTCCGTACCTTTTTAAGAGTGCTTTCCTTTCTTCCATTGGCTTCTCTCTAAACCCGCGACACCTGGGTAAGGGGTGGGGTTTGTTGTGTAGCGGGCAGCGCTCTGCTGGATCATCTCTAGTGGATGACTCGCTTCCAGATTGGGTGCGAAACGATGCAGTCCTTGTACCGTTGAAAAGGGGCCGAGGATCCGGCGAGACCCTCGTTTTAAAAACTGCCACAGCTTTGTGACCTTCGGCTTTAGACGATTGCTTACTGCCTAATAACTCACTACTGTATGCTGTCTGTGTGAGGCCAGGGTCGTTGCGCATCCGTGCTTCCCGACACACAAAGTCTACAAAGAAACCGAATGGGGGATAGGGAGCCCCGCGATCTTCTTTGTACTTAAAGCCTAAAGAAAGCCATTTTTCCTGGAGATAAAATGGCAGCTTCTGGACGACAGGGGTAACACCACGAGGGGTATCCAGATAACTAAGCCCAAGCAAGTCACCATCTTCTTTGGCAGCCTGTATCTCCGACAGCAAGTCTCCCAGCTCTCTTAGTTTACGACCATCTCTGTTTGGAATCTTGGGAAAGTTGTCTAATCTTTTCAAAAAGGCACCCTCGATGACCTCTGGTGCACCGTAGCACTCATTAAGCCTGTCCCACATAGCTCTGAGTCCGTTAGCTGGTTGGTTCGCATACACGGATCGTATTCGTCTGGCATGTTCAGCTGAGTCCTTACCTAGCCATTTCACGAGGAGGTCAAGCTGTTCACTTGGTGAGAGGTTGAGACCTCTGATGGCATTCATAAACGATGCTTTCCAGGCTCTGTAGCATTCGGGACGGTCGTTGAAGTGAAGGAGCCCTGTAGTCACCAGTTCACGTCGAGCCATAAATCTAACAAGGTCTGACATGTTCTGCTCCATTTCTAGTGGAGTGTACAGTGGGCCCCTTTCCCGGCATGTGGTCTCATGTGGGTGACCGGAGTTGTCTGGGGTTGTGATATACGCCGCGCCGGTGTAGCCGCTGTCCAGAGGCTGTCGTGCATAATTGACCGTTGGTTCTTGTTTAGGGGTGTAGGTCTCACTTTGATTAGCTTTGCCTGGGAAATGATCCTTTAGATTTGCTATTATGGGTGTGGTTTGGGTTTGGATGTGTGGTGTCGCAACTGGCTTGAGGCTTGGTCGAAAATGTACATCAGATCCTGGCGTAAAGATCTTGGAGTAGGAGTCTATGGTCGGTGAATGCTGAAGGAGTTTCGTCTCCGTGTTATCATTGGAGGTTTCTAGAATGGGCGTGGTTTGGCTGCCGTGAGAGGCACCCTTCACATATTCTCTTGTGCGCGTTACTGGGTCGTCAGCAGGAACATCTATCTCACTAAGACCCTCGCCATCATCTTGGATCGCTGCAGCCTCCAAAACTTCTGCTTTTGCTTCTGCAGCTGCAGCCCTTTTTTCCATGCGTACTTTATCTAATGACGCTTCAAGACGTATTTTTCGAAGCTGCATAGAAGCTTCCAGTTCCGCTTGCTGCAGCTTCAGATCGTTCTCTTTATCCACAAATGCTGCTTCAGCCTTAGCCGCCTCAGCTTCTGCACGTGCTTGTGCAGCGGCTGCCTTACTTGCAGCTGAGCTCCTGGTATGCCTGGAGGAGCCAGATATATTAGATCTGGTTTTCATTGATGCGCTGGTTCTCTGCGACATGTTGCTGTCGATTGGATTTCTTCCTACATCTGAGCTGTTTCCGGAGGATAGCTCTAATTGCTGTCCAGTTCCCCACGAGACTGGTCTTTGAGAGGCTGTCGTTTTACTGTAATGTCCTCTGCCTCTAACGCCTTGCTAGAGTCGACATTCAGACTAAACTCCTCTTCAAAATGACCACGCAGACAAGAGGGTTTGACTTCACTCCCTTTACTTAGGCCAGTTGAAGTAGGGTAAAACTGAGAAAAACCATGACATGAAATGCTCTTAGAAACCATAGATGAGGAGAAATACACAATAACAGTACAATGACTTGTTTAGCCGAAAGCGTTAGCTAATTCCCTCTTTACAAACGTTTCTATTAAGCAAACACTGCAATCACATTTCTTCAAGTAGATTGTTCATTAGTAAAGATGGAACAGAATTACATACCGACAATGCCCTTAAAGACCGTCTTAAGGGAGACAAATGCCACTACAGCAGCGGACGGGAGAACGGGAGAAGTCCTTTCCCCAAACAATAACATGCGCTTTCTGATGACATCATAGAACAGAGACGGATTTGAGCACGTTACACCAGGTCATGCCAAAAGGGGGCACTAAAGAGTAACTTTCTCAGGGAAAATCTATTTAAACAGAATACGGTTACATGGTGACAGAACACCATTCACTGTCTGAACAGAGTTTCATCATGTTATTTTTGCACTATTATGCACATGTTGTTATTACATGGCTTGATTAAAATACACATTAGGATGACATCTGGGGCCAGAGCTGAAACTGTTCTGGAACAGCACAGAACCACCAGTGTGTCTACAACTGGCCTTGTGCTGGCCCATGTGTGGGCCACGTCTGGCAAACCAGAGCTGGGCCACCAAAGGGCCGTCATTCTTTGCGGTATGTGGGCCATGTGTAAGCACATTGTGTGGGCCAGATCCGATCCATACCAATTTTGCTTTGTGTGTGTGCGTAAATCATGCAGTGCTCAAAGAAACAAAGATGGCCTTTGTCTCTGAATAAGAGCACTCCACTGGCATGAGGTGAGCGGGAGAGCGGCTGTCACACAAACATGAGTGCTGATGGAGGACAAAATAAAACACAAACTAAAAGATAGCAACACCAGACACACATCAGGAGCACCACAGAAGAAGAGAGTGAGAAGTAAAAGACCTGCACTGTGACCTGAACTGTAAATCACATCGAGTCTGTAAATGCTTCACATTCATGGAACTGAGGCAATCTGCAGTTTTCTTTGACAGCGGGCAGATTTATCATTTGTAATGTGAACAGAACAGCTAGTAACAACATGTCCACTAACCCACCCTCCCAAAGCACTCTCATGGGACACAGGACACTCTGGTTAAACATACTTCCACTCTTCTCGCCCCACCAGTGGGCCAACTCTGATGGAAAGCTGTAGAATGAAATTGAAACAGAAATATGAGACTACTCGGAGGTTAAAAACACAGAAATGTTCCAGCTGTCACCATCGTGATGGGTTTCTCCTCAGAATACGGACATTTTCTCACAGCTCCTCAAAACACAAAACATCCTCCCATCAGGACGAAACCAGTCTTGTCTCAATTGATCACTTCTTTTGTTTTTAAAGGATTTTATGATTATGAAGGTGTTCCCCTCAGGGCGGGACGCTCTCCTACATTGACACAGCCAGCCAAAACCTTCAATAAAGTCAAACGTTTCTGGGTTCACCACAGGAGTCAATATCTGGGTGTCAGATAGTTATCGGAGGAAAAATTTACTGCTCAGAAATCTAAAGTTTATGTTTTGTTCTCCATTTCCTTTGACATCCTTCAGCGGTGTTGTTAATGTGACGGATTTATCAGTAAATGACAAGACCTGGAAGCAAATACCTACAACACTCAGCAGGAAACACTCTTCCTTTACAGTGTGGGACACTGACGTGACATGTGTCATTAGAAAGAATCATAATAATGTGAAACTTTAACACCGTGAAGACAGGGCAGACGACTGGTTTCCATCAGAGAACAGATGGATCTTTATTGGGTGCAAATGAAAAAGCCCTCAATGCAGAGCCAGGATTAACACAGAGAGGGCCACAATGAGAAACTCCCATACAGGGCGTGGAGAAGCCATGGAGAACATCATGCTGCCTGTAACAGCATTCGCCGTGACCGGTTTGGTGGTGGGAAGGCGTATTCATGGAGGTCTGACTCGCCTTCAGCTCACTGCTGCTGCAGATGACCGCCCCTCCCTGAGCCTGGTTCTGCCCAAGGTTTCTGTTAAAAGGGAGTTTTTCCTTCCCGCTGTCGCCAAAGTGATTGCTCATAGGGGGTCATATGATTGTTGGGTTTTTGTCTGTATGTATTATTGTAGGGTCTAACTTACAATATATACTGTAGCACCTTGAGGCGACTGTTGTTGTAATTTGGCGCTGTATAAATCAATCTGAATTGAATAGGTCCTGTGAGTGTATGTTGGATATGTTGTTATGTGTTCGTTTGTTCTATGTTTCCCTGAAGATAGTATTTGCATTTCTTGCTCCTGGCCTTCTGTAGTTTTGGATTTTTTCCTTTTGTGAAGTTTTTTTGAAGTTCTGTTTTCCAGAACTCATTTGGTTCCGCATTCTGTGCTCCACACAGCTGATCTTTTACACTCGTAAAGGATTGAAAGGTGACCTGGAATGACACAGTTATCATAGTGAGTAACATCCAAGACGCTTCGGTTGGTTTCCTATGTTGTTTTTATCCATGTTGATTCTCTGAGTACATGAGCAACTATTCCCATTCCTGCAAACTGTTCTATTTGTGAAAAACACAGTTAAACATATACATTTTTAAAAATGGAGTTCTTCCTCCTCACTATAGCCAATCCTGCTCACATTGATTGGCTGACTTGGCTGATTGATTGACTGTCACATTGTTGAGGTCTTCTCTCCAGTGTTGGAGGGTCTTTACCTATTAACTGTAATCTTAGTCTGATTGTGTGAAACAAGTCTCTGTTGTAAATAAGACATTGAGTCTTAACAGGACTACCTGTATAAATAAATTCAAATCAAATAGATGCAAACATCTGCTGTAGTAAAACTCAGTCAATGTAACACTGTAAGACTTATGTGGCTGTACGCGGTTTATATATCGTGATCGATAGGTTCTGGGCATATTCTGGCACTTTTTGGGAGTTTTCACTCTGAACCTGAGCGAACATGTGACAGCTGAAAGCTGTTAGTATGTAGGAACAAAAAAACCAAAAAAAAACAAAAACAGCCTTGCTGTTGTTTGACCTTCATCTTTCTGAATCCTGCGTACTCTGAGTTCTGAAAAGAGGTAAACTGAGCGGAGTGGGCAGAAGGCGGTGAGGAACACAAAGTCCTTCAACTGAAGATCGTCTGAAACGTGCTGTGAGAGATGTTTTTATGCTGCTCAGTTTCACAGAGACAGCGTTGCTCACCAAACCCATAAAAACTGTCAGAGAGGGGAAGAAGGAGCTCTTCTCCTCTCTTCAAGGACAAAAATCGTGAATGGTTTTGTTCCAGAGCAGAAAGCAGTCTAACCGCCTCCTCCGTGGCTGTACTGCTCTCATTTGTCAAATAATATATGTATTTATTCAGATTAACAAAAGGCTTTGGGATTAAAATATGCCAGGCAGGCAGAGGAATCTTAGCTTAGTGTGCAGGACCTGAAGGCCTAATTTGAGGATTTTCCTTTGTTAACAAAGAGAGCTGATCCTGCACTCTAACGCGCACCCTTCTGTTCTGAAAGCAGCGCCACAGGTGGGAAAGCATCATCCCCGAGGCTCTAGCTTGCTCTGTCACTCAGGTGGAAATCACACACACACACAAACAGAGAGAGAGAGCAGAAACCTGACAGGTGTGAGCAGGATTATAGAAAAATTCAAATAAATCCGGGGCAAAAAAACAGGCCACACTCTGGCCACCAAGCGTAGAGTTACAGAAAAGGAAGACGTGTTTTTGGACTTTCCTCTGACAGTCCAAAGCAGCCAAAGCAACACAGGAACCCATTTTCCCCTCAGGCTGCTCATTATCAGTGGCTTCATTGGTCAGACTGGACGTCATGTACATGAACTAAAATGATTTAAATAATCAATCCTGATTTGTGGATTAACTGGCTGTTGTTTATATTGTGACCTCTTTATATCAGACATGAGAGGCTCTCCAAGACAAACATTAACACTGTAGCGCCATCTTGTGGTTAAAAAGGTAGAAACTACCTGAACACATACAGATGATAACAGATTTATTACCCCCCTTTCATTTTTTAATATGCTCCCGACGCTAACAGTCAGTGGTGAGGCCTTTTTGCATGATAACTCGGCTGAGTCATCCACGCGTGTCTCTGCAGTTGTTCTGGGTGTTTTAGACCCTCACTAGTTTTCTTTCAGAGTCTTTAATTCTTCTGCCAGGCTTCTTCTGTGCTGTGCGGCTCTCTTTGAATTTCTCGACAATGCTTCTCACTCCAGTTCTTCACACTTGGAGCTGCTGTGATGACTTTGTATATTCACTCCTGCTCTGTGAGCATCAGTGATTCTGTTTCTCAGGTCTGGCCTGATGATACTCATTGACGACTTGAACCCTGCTCAAGTTTTTATACTGAGTGCAAACTGGAAGATAACAGTCAGTTTGAACTGGACAGCTTTGAATGTTACAGAGTTAAAGCACATCATTGCACAGCAGTACTTTGTGCTGTGACTCAACAGAGTAATATAATAATGTAGAGTATTAATAATATTCACCCTGCGCATTCTCTCTGTTATTGTGTCCAAACTGGAATCATTTATTCTTTCTGAAGAAAACTGTTTGTGCTTTAAATCCTTTTCTCAGTTAAAATATATTCTCTTCATGCTTTGAGCTGCTTCTGAAGTTACAGTGAGCTACTTTTACGTGCAAGATCAATCGTGTCACATAGCACAATCAAATCACAGCGCACTGCTATCCAAACTGGAAATACAGATTTTACACTTCCCTTTTCATGGCAGCGAAGATTTTTGAAGATAACACTACAATAGTCCCTCTTTATTTTTACTGTAGCATTGTAAATGATGATGTCATAACATCTTGAGCTGACAGGACAGAAGCAGCTTTTCAAACTAAAACCATCACTGCTGCCGTCTGTTGGAGGGACACATACAAAGATTATGATTATGAGCATTTATTGCAGCTATGTGTGAAAATTACATTTTAATTAGTGTGAATGCTTGAAAAGCATTCACAGTATTGTTCTTCTAATCTTTATTATTAGTGTGAATGCTTGAAAAGCATTCACAGTATTGTTCTTCTAATCTTTATTGGGTGGATGCCGTAGGCATCCACACTATTGAGATCCTGTTTCTCTTTATTCTTTATCCTTTATTATTCTAGTTGCTCCGTTTCTTTGCCGCTTAACTACTCCCTCAGTTTTCAGCCGATTTTTACCATTCAAACTCTAAACTGTTCTGCTATTTCTGCTTTCGACTGCTATATCTTTTGGTACTTATTACTATTATACTTTTTAAAATATTACACTTTTTTCCTTTAATTTGTCCCATTGAAATGAATGGGAAACTTCTACAATTCTGCTAAAACTTGCTTGTCTTTGAAACTTAACTACTTCCTCATACTTTCACCTAGAAACTCCATTCAAACTTTAAAACGTTCTCAGATGATTGGGCTATTCCTGTGTGATTCAGCTTTTTCATATCTGTTACCGTTTTCATGTAATGACTCTTTAAGTTTTCAGTTACAACTTTGTGATTTTTCAGAAAATACATGTGTTGCTATGGTTGCTATGCAATTAACTCCCACTGCACACTCGTCCGTTCTGAATTTTCTCTTCATGTCTGAACAACTCCTTGCTACTCGCTCAATTTCCACTCAACTTCCACAAATTATACATCAAAACGTAGGTATTTTTGCTGGCTTTAAGACAGTGTCACTATAATTATTGTGAGAGTTACGTTTTTTTCACAATTTGCCTCGAAGTGACACATGGTCTAAAAACTCCCCATTCAAAGTCTATGGGGAGGTTGTGAAACTCAGAGCTGAAATACTGAAACTGAAGGCATTTTCAAATCGTCATATCTCCTTAACGAAGCAAAGTTAAGACATGAGGCTTGTCCCTGTATATCTTCAGACACTCCTGACACTCACAATTCAAGAATTATTTTCTCACCTATTACCGTTCTGAGATGAGTTAGACTTGTTTGAGGGGTGGAAATCTGTCCTCCTCTCATTTTTCAAATTCCGAAAATGAAGCCGTTTCTTCTCTCGTCATATCTCCGCGACGGAGATACAAAGAGCTATGTAAATCGCAGTCAAAGTACACCAAAGTCCGCTGATTCACCCAGTGCAAGAATTATGCTTCTATCCCACCTAGTTTTTGAGTTACACGACGTTTTGTAACTCCAAAAAACGGCGTTTTTCGCGTCTCACCGCGATCTAATTCTGACTCCTCATCACCCTTTTTTTCAAAGCGCCCGCCCCCTTAGAGGTGGCGCGATTGGTAATGACACCGCTCTTCAGACCAGAGGTCGTGGGTTCGATTCCACCTTGGCCCACATGTTTTTTTTTTAACTACAAATTTATACACTATCACAGACCGGTAATTCATATTGATAATTTATTACAATTCTGCAAAGTTTAATGATTTTAGCAGCTTTTCTAATATGGACCTCAGATTCTGGTTAACAGTCTATGGCAGAAATACATACAAGTACACAGCCTGATGAAGCAGACAGAAGCAGTACCTCTGATTGGTTCCGCAGTTTCACCTCTTATCAGCACAAATCTCACCCTCTTCTGCTGTTTTCACCTCTTTTCTGCTAATTTGAGCTTCTGTTCCACAGTGCACTCAGCCTCTTCTGCTGTTTTCATTAGAATTTTAAGCTTTTCCACCTTTTTTCAGTTACGTGAGAACCAGTTTGGCTCAATGAGTAGCTGAAAAATATCAGCCTCTTCTGCTGTTTTAGCAGGATTTCAGAGTTCAGCTTTTTCACTTGTTTTAAGCACAAATTTCAGTTTCTTTACCTCATTTCACAACAAAGTTCTTCCTCTTCACCTCTTTTCTGCTAATTTGAGCTGCTGCTCCACAGTGCACATTTTCCCTCTCATCATATCTTTGCTTGTGACCAGAACTCATTTGGCTCAGAGGGTAGGGCATCTGTCGTGAGACCCGGTGGCAGAGGTTCGAATCCTACCTGTGACAGCTGCTACACATGTTCACTGCTTGCATGCGCTCTGCTTTCTTGACACTCTCCAGTGTGTCATTACACATACAGCCATCTTCAGCAAGCACTTCTGCTTCTACACTTCTTTTCAACTCGGCTTTTTGCTTCTTTACCTCTTTTCAGCAGAAATTATTCCTCTTCACCTCTTTTCTGCTAATTAGAGCTCCTGCTCCACAGTGCACTTAGCCTCTTCTGCTGTTTTCATTAGAATTTTAAGCTTTTCCACCTTTTTTCAGTTACGTGAGAACCAGTTTGGCTCAGTGAGTAGCTGAAAAATATCAGCCTCTACTACTGTTTTAGCAGGATTTCAGAGTTCAGCTTTTTCACTTGTTTTAAGCACAAATTTCAGTTTCTTTACCTCATTTCACAACAAAGTTCTTCCTCTTCACCTCTTTTCTGCTAATTTGAGCTTCTGCTCCACAGTGCACATTTTCTCTCTCATCATATATTTGCTTGAGACCAGAACTCATTTGGCTCAGAGGGTAGGGCAGCTGCCGTGAGACCCGGGGGCAGAGTTTCGAATCCTACCTGTGACAGTTGCTACACATGTTCCCTGCTTGCATGCGCTCTGCTTTCTTGACACTCTCCAGTGTGTCATTACACATACAGCCATCTTCAGCAAGCACTTCTACACCTCTTTTCAACTCATCTTTTTGCTTCTTTACCTCTTTTCAGCAGAACTTCTTCTGATTCACCTCTTTTCTGCTAAATGTTTAGCCTTTTCACCTCTTATTAGCACAATACTAAGCAGCTTCTGCTAATTTCACCAGAATTGTCAGTCTCTCCACCTCTTCTTTGTAAGAATCAGTTTGGTCCAGTAAGGTGAGACGCCGCCTATAGATCAGAAAGGCCAGGTTCGAATCTCGCTCAGGGCAATGTTTTTTGTTTTTTCAACTTTTTCTGCTTTTTTCAGCAGAAATCTTCAGCGTAAGGCATCCACACAGCATTTTCGCAGGAAATGCAATTTTTTCTAGTTATTATTTTTTCCTATTCCGTACGTTTTTCGCCGACTATCTCCTTCAAAACCGTTCAACTTAGAAAAACCATTCAAACACCATTAGATTCCTCTTCTTTTGGAATGGTGTGCTTCTATTTTTCTCATTTTTAACATTTATATTTTTAATTTTATTTAACTTTTTTCAACAAAAATTTCCCATGTATTTCAATGGGGAGACCCTTCAAATTCTCATTCAATTTACTCATTTTTAAACTCTTACTACTTCCACATACGTTGACATAGAGCCACCATTCAAACTTTAAAACGAAGACAAGACATTCAACTATTCACCTTGTATTTATCTTTTCAATATCTATTATACTTTTTCTTTAGTTCCAGTTTAAGTTTCATGATGTTTTTTCACCTGTTTCAGAGTTTATAATGGGTGTGTATGGGACGGAATGTTGGGGCTAGAGTGAGGCAGCTCAACTGCTAGAGTGAGAGGAGCAAAAAAATTAATCTTAAAATCTTTTTTAAAACTGCTGCTGTGTCCGCAGCGTTTGCTCTACAGGTATGATTTTACCCTCAAAACGTAGCCATCGCTGTCCTCTTTCATCCAATGTGTTTACTATTGTCCTAGGTGTTATGGTTCTTTCGTAAATGTCACCAATGCACAGCCTCCTCCCTCCAACTCTTCCATAGACTCTAATGTTAAAATGGCTCAGAAGGTTCGTTTGAAAATCAGAAGAGCATGGTGTCTTTCCACTGTCACCACGTCCATATAATAAGCTCCACAGGCATGAAAACTGAGAATTAGGTAGACTAGACATTGCTGTCGCTCACGGTGAAAGAATTTTGTCAATACGACTTTTACTTTTCATTTGGGAACGATTTGTTTCGGCCTGACTTTTCTGTTCATTTTAAGCAGCAAAAGTGAGGCGCATGTCTGTGTACGTGTGTATGGAGCCATTGGGTGCGGTCACTATAGCAACCAGGCTCACACCTGCCTGCTTAACGAGCTCTGCCTGCCACTGTACCAAGATTCATCTCAAGCACTTCTCTTTCAACTGCTGCTGTGTCCACAGTGTCACAGCCATCATTTTACCCTCAAATTGTCGCCATTATTGTTCTCTTTCCAACACCGTATCTTTCAAAGCTCAGGCATTTAAACTTTTTAAACTGTGTGGATCAAAGTGGAGGGATCACATTTGAGTCATTCAGTGATTCAAAGAATATGACCTTTTAATATTCATTCAGATGTTTTCTGACTCTAAATGTTCTTTTCTCATTTCTTAGGGTTTTCTAATTTACATTTAAAACATTTTCAGTTTTTTTCCAACTCCTTCTTCTGTGTAACCTTCAGCTTTTAGCAGTTCAGCACCTTTGTTTTCAGGTTAAATTCGTTTTTTTTTTTTTTTGTTTTTTTTTAATCTCATTCAATATTTTTAACTCAAAATTCAGCAATTAATTCATTTCAGTGCATACATTCAGATTCAAGCATTCACACTGCAGTTTCTTCAGAAAATGCACTTTCTAGTTAGTGTGAATGCTTGAAAAGCATTCACAGTATTGTTCTTCTAATCTTTATTATTAGTGTGAATGCTTGAAAAGCATTCACAGTATTGTTCTTCTAATCTTTATTCTTATATTTTATTATCTATTCCGTACGTTTTTTGAAAGCCTACTCCTTCAAAACCGTTCAACTTAGAAAAACCATTCAAACACCATTAGATTCCTATTCTTTTGGACATGATTGCTTGTATTTTTCTCATTTTTAACATTTATATTTTTAATTTTATTCAACTTTATTCAACAAAAATTTCCCATGTATTTCAATGGGGAGACCCTTCAAATTCTCATTCAACTTACTCATTTTTAAACTCTTACTACTTCAACATACGTTCACATAGAGCCACCATTCAAACTTTAAAACGAAGACAAGACATTCAACTATTCAACTTGTATTTATCTTTTCAATATCTATTATACTTTTTCTTCAGTTCCAGTTTAAGTTTCATGATGTTTTTTCACCCGTTTCAGAGTTTATAATGGGTGTGTATGGGACGGAATGTTGGGGCTAGAGTGAGGCAGCTCAACTGCTAGAGTGAGAGGAGCAAAAAAAATAATCTTAAAATCTTTTTTAAAACTGCTGCTGTGTCCGCAGCGTTTGCTCTACAGGTATGATT
This sequence comes from Maylandia zebra, assembly GCF_041146795.1. Classification (NCBI taxonomy): domain Eukaryota; kingdom Metazoa; phylum Chordata; class Actinopteri; order Cichliformes; family Cichlidae; genus Maylandia; species Maylandia zebra. The sequence goes on along the minus strand of NC_135168.1, from coordinate 23,830,158 downwards.
TTACCCTCAAAACGTAGCCATGGCTGTCCTCTTTCATCCAATGTGTTTACTATTGTACTAGGTGTTATGGTTCTTTCATAAATGTCACCAATGCACAGCCTCCTCCCTCCAACTCTTCCATAGACTCTAATGTTAAAATGGCTCAGAAGGTTCGTTTGAAAATCAGAAGAGCATGGTGTCTTTCCACTGTCACCACGTCCATATAATAAACTCCACAGACATGAAAACTGAGAATTTGGTAGACTAGACATTGCTGTCGCTCACAGTGAAAGAATTTTGTCAATACGACTTTTACTTTTCATTTGGGAACGATTTGTTTCGGCCTGACTTTTCTGTTCATTTTAAGCAGCAAAAGTGAGGTGCATGTCTGTGTCCGTGTGTATGGAGCCATTGGGTGCGGTCACTATAGCAACCAGGCTCACACCTGCCTGCTTAACGAGCTCTCTCTGCCACTCTGCCAAGATTCATATTAAACACTTCTCTTTCAACTGCTGCTGTGTCCACAGTGTTAAAGCCATCATTTTACCCTCAAAACGTCGCCATCGTTGTTCTTTTTCCAACATCTTGTCTTTCAAAGCTCAGAGATGTAAACTTTTTAAACTGTGTGGGTCCAAGTGGAGGGATCACATTTTAGTCATTCAGTGATTCAAAGAATATGACCTTTTAATATTCTTTCAGATGTTTTCTGACTCTAAATGTTCTTTTCTTATTTCTTAGGTTTTTCTAATTTACAATTAAAACATTTTCAGCTTTTTTCCAACTTCTTCTTCTGTGTAACCTTCAGCTTTTAGCAGTTCAGCACTTTTGTTTTCAGGTTAAATTCGGGTTGTTTTTTCTTTATCTCATTCAAAATTTTTAACTTAAATTCAGTAATTATTTCATTTCAATGCATACATTCAGATTCAAGCATTCACACTGCAGTTTCTTCAGAAAATGCACTTTCTAGTTATATTTTATTAGTGTGAATGCTTGAAAAGCATTCACAGTATTGTTCTTCTAATCTTTATTATTATATTTTATCTATTCCGTACGTTTTTTGAAAGCCTACTCCTTCAAAACCGTTCAACTTAGAAAAACCATTCAAACATCGTTAGATTCCTATTCTTTTGGACATGATTGCTTGTATTTTTCTCATTTTTAACATTTATATTTTTAATTTTATTCAACTTTATTCAACAAAAATTTCCCATGTATTTCAATGGGGAGACCCTTCAAATTCTCATTCAACTTACTCATTTTTAAACTCTTACTACTTCAACATACGTTCACATAGAGCCACCATTCAAACTTTAAAACGAAGACAAGACATTCAACTATTCAACTTGTATTTATCTTTTCAATATCTATTATACTTTTTCTTCAGTTCCAGTTTAAGTTTCATGATGTTTTTTCACCCGTTTCAGAGTTTATAATGGGTGTGTATGGGACGGAATGTTGGGGCTAGAGTGAGGCAGCTCAACTGCTAGAGTGAGAGGAGCAAAAAAAATAATCTTAAAATCTTTTTTAAAACTGCTGCTGTGTCCGCAGCGTTTGCTCTACAGGTATGATTTTACCCTCAAAACGTAGCCATGGCTGTCCTCTTTCATCCAATGTGTTTACTATTGTACTAGGTGTTATGGTTCTTTCATAAATGTCACCAATGCACAGCCTCCTCCCTCCAACTCTTCCATAGACTCTAATGTTAAAATGGCTCAGAAGGTTCGTTTGAAAATCAGAAGAGCATGGTGTCTTTCCACTGTCACCACGTCCATATAATAAACTCCACAGACATGAAAACTGAGAATTTGGTAGACTAGACATTGCTGTCGCTCACAGTGAAAGAATTTTGTCAATACGACCTATACTTTTCATTTGGGAGCGATTTGTTTCGGCCTGACTTTTCTGTTCATTTTAAGCAGCAAAAGTGAGGCGCATGTCTGTGTACGTGTGTATGGAGCCATTGGGTGCGGTCACTATAGCAACCAGGCTCACACCTGCCTGCTTAACGAGCTCTCTCTCTCACTCTGCCAAAATTAATCTTAAACACTTCTCTTTCAACTGCTGCTGTGTCCACAGTGTTAAAGCCATCATTTTACCCTCAAAACGTCGCCATCGTTGTTCTTTTTCCAACATCTTGTCTTTCAAAGCTCAGAGATGTAAACTTTTTAAACTGTGTGGGTCCAAGTGGAGGGATCACATTTGAGTCATTCAGTGATTCAAAGAATATGACCTTTTAATATTCTTTCAGATGTTTTCTGACTCTAAATGTTCTTTTCTCATTTCTTAGGTTTTTCTAATTTACAATTAAAACATTTTCAGCTTTTTTCCAACTTCTTCTTCTGTGTAACCTTCAGCTTTTAGCAGTTCAGCACTTTTGTTTTCAGGTTAAATTCGGGGGTTTTTTTTAATCTCATTCAAAATTTTTAACTTAAATTCAGTAATTATTTCATTTCAATGCATACATTCAGATTCAAGCATTCACACTGCAGTTTCTTCAGAAAATGCACTTTCTAGTTAGTGTGAATGCTTGAAAAGCATTCACAGTATTGTTATTCTAATCTTTCTTATTATCTATTATTCCATATTCCGTACGTTTTTTGGCATCTAACTCCTTCAAAACCGTTCAACTTAGAAAAACCATTCAAACATCGTTAGATTCCTATTATTTTGGACATGACTGCTTCTATTTTTCTCATTTTTAACATTTATATTTTTAATTTTATTCAACTTTATTCAACAAAAATTTCCCATGTATTTCAATGGGGAGACCCTTCAAATTCTCATTCAACTTACTCATTTTTAAACTCTTACTACTTCCACATACATTGACATAGAGCCACCATTCAAACTTTAAAACGAAGACAAGACATTCAACTATTCAACTTGTATTTATCTTTTCAATATCTATTATACTTTTTCTTCAGTTCCAGTTTAAGTTTCATGATGTTTTTTCACCCGTTTCAGAGTTTATAATGGGTGTGTATGGGACGGAATGTTGGGGCTAGAGTGAGGCAGCTCAACTGCTAGAGTGAGAGGAGCAAAAAAATTAATCTTAAAATCTTTTTTAAAACTGCTGCTGTGTCCGCAGCGTTTGCTCTACAGGTATGATTTTACCCTCAAAACGTAGCCATCGCTGTCCTCTTTCATCCAATGTGTTTACTATTGTACTAGGTGTTATGGTTCTTTCATAAATGTCACCAATGCACAGCCTCCTCCCTCCAACTCTTCCATAGACTCTAATGTTAAAATGGCTCAGAAGGTTCGTTTGAAAATCAGAAGAGCATGGTGTCTTTCCACTGTCACCACGTCCATATAATAAACTCCACAGACATGAAAACTGAGAATTTGGTAGACTAGACATTGCTGTCGCTCACAGTGAAAGAATTTTGTCAATACGACTTTTACTTTTCATTTGGGAACGATTTGTTTCGGCCTGACTTTTCTGTTCATTTTAAGCAGCAAAAGTGAGGCGCATGTCTGTGTCCGTGTGTATGGAGCCATTGGGTGCAGTCACTATAGCAACCAGGCTCACACCTGCCTGCTTAACGAGCTCTGCCTGCCACTGTACCAAGATTCATCTTAAGCACTTCTCTTTCAACTGCTGCTGTGTCCACAGTGTTAAAGCCATCATTTTACCCTCAAAACGTCGCCATCGTTGTTCTTTTTCCAACATCTTGTCTTTCAAAGCTCAGAGATGTAAACTTTTTAAACTGTGTGGGTCCAAATGGAGGGATCACATTTTAGTCATTCAGTGATTCAAAGAATATGACCTTTTAATATTCTTTCAGATGTTTTCTGACTCTAAATGTTCTTTTCTCATTTCTTAGGTTTTTCTAATTTACAATTAAAACATTTTCAGCTTTTTTCCAACTTCTTCTTCTGTGTAACCTTCAGCTTTTAGCAGTTCAGCACTGTTGTTTTCAGGTTAAATTCAGGTTGTTGTTTTTTTTTTTATCTCATTCAAAATTTTTAACTCAAAATTCAGCAATTAATTCATTTCAGTCCATACATTCAGATTCAAGCATTCACACTGCAGTTTCTTCAGAAAATGCACTTTCTAGTTATTATTCCATATTCCGTACGTTTTTTGGCATCTAACTCCTTCAAAACCGTTCAACTTAGAAAAACCATTCAAACATCGTTAGATTCCTATTATTTTGGACATGACTGCTTCTATTTTTCTCATTTTTAACATTTATATTTTTAATTTTATTCAACTTTATTCAACAAAAATTTCCCATGTATTTCAATGGGGAGACCCTTCAAATTCTCATTCAACTTACTCATTTTTAAACTCTTACTACTTCCACATACATTGACATAGAGCCACCATTCAAACTTTAAAACGAAGACAAGACATTCAACTATTCAACTTGTATTTATCTTTTCAATATCTATTATACTTTTTCTTCAGTTCCAGTTTAAGTTTCATGATGTTTTTTCACCCGTTTCAGAGTTTATAATGGGTGTGTATGGGACGGAATGTTGGGGCTAGAGTGAGGCAGCTCAACTGCTAGAGTGAGAGGAGCAAAAAAATTAATCTTAAAATCTTTTTTAAAACTGCTGCTGTGTCCGCAGCGTTTGCTCTACAGGTATGATTTTACCCTCAAAACGTAGCCATCGCTGTCCTCTTTCATCCAATGTGTTTACTATTGTCCTAGGTGTTATGGTTCTTTCGTAAATGTCACCAATGCACAGCCTCCTCCCTCCAACTCTTCCATAGACTCTAATGTTAAAATGGCTCAGAAGGTTCGTTTGAAAATCAGAAGAGCATGGTGTCTTTCCACTGTCACCACGTCCATATAATAAACTCCACAGGCATGAAAACTGAGAATTCAGTAGACTAGAAGCTGCTGTCGCTCACGGTGAAAGAATTTTGTCAATACGACTTTTACTTTTCATTTGGGAACGATTTGTTTCGACCTGACTTTTCTGTTCATTTTAAGCAGCAAAAGTGAGGTGCATGTCTGTGTACGTGTGTATGGAGCCATTGGGTGCAGTCACTATAGCAACCAGGCTCACACCTGCCTGCTTAACGAGCTCTGCCTGCCACTGTACCAAGATTCATCTTAAGCACTTCTCTTTCAACTGCTGCTGTGTCCACAGTGTTAAAGCCATCATTTTACCCTCAAAACGTCGCCATCGTTGTTCTTTTTCCAACATCTTGTCTTTCAAAGCTCAGAGATGTAAACTTTTTAAACTGTGTGGGTCCAAGTGGAGGGATCACATTTGAGTCATTCAGTGATTCAAAGAATATGACCTTTTAATATTCATTCAGATGTTTTCTGACTCTAAATGTTCTTTTCTCATTTCTTAGGGTTTTCTAATTTACATTTAAAACATTTTCAGCTTTTTTCCAACTTCTGCTTCTGTGTAACCTTCAGCTTTTAGCAGTTCAGCACCTTTGTTTTCAGGTTAAATTTGGTTGTTTTTTTTGTTTTGTTTTTATTTCATTCAATATTTTTAACTCAAAATTCAGCAATTAATTCATTTCAGTGCATACATTCAGATTCAAGCATTCACACTGCAGTTTCTTCAGAAAATGCACTTTCTAGTTAGTGTGAATGCTTGAAAAGCATTCACAGTATTGTTCTTCTAATCTTTATTATTAGTGTGAATGCTTGAAAAGCATTCACAGTATTGTTATTCGAATCTTTATTAGTGTGAATGCTTGAAAAGCATTCACAGTATTGTTCTTCTAATCTTTATTATTATATTTTCTTTTTCCGTACGTTTTTGAAAGCCTACTCCTTCAAAACCGTTCAACTTAGAAAAACCATTCAAACATCGTTAGATTCCTATTATTTTGGACATGACTGCTTCTATTTTTCTCATTTTTAACATTTATATTTTTAATTTTATTCAACTTTATTCAACAAAAATTTCCCATGTATTTCAATGGGGAGACCCTTCAAATTCTCATTCAACTTACTCATTTTTAAACTCTTACTACTTCAACATATGTTCACATAGAGCCACCATTCAAACTTTAAAACGAAGACAAGACATTCAACTATTCAACTTGTATTTATCTTTTCAATATCTATTATACTTTTTCTTCAGTTCCAGTTTAAGTTTCATGATGTTTTTTCACCCGTTTCAGAGTTTATAATGGGTGTGTATGGGACGGAATGTTGGGGCTAGAGTGAGGCAGCTCAACTGCTAGAGTGAGAGGAGCAAAAAAATTAATCTTAAAATCTTTTTTAAAACTGCTGCTGTGTCCGCAGCGTTTGCTCTACAGGTATGATTTTACCCTCAAAACGTAGCCATCGCTGTCCTCTTTCATCCAATGTGTTTACTATTGTCCTAGGTGTTATGGTTCTTTCGTAAATGTCACCAATGCACAGCCTCCTCCCTCCAACTCTTCCATAGACTCTAATGTTAAAATGGCTCAGAAGGTTCGTTTGAAAATCAGAAGAGCATGGTGTCTTTCCACTGTCACCACGTCCATATAATAAACTCCACAGGCATGAAAACTGAGAATTTGGTAGACTAGACATTGCTGTCGCTCACAGTGAAAGAATTTTGTCAATACGACTTTTACTTTTCATTTGGGAACGATTTGTTTCGGCCTGACTTTTCTGTTCATTTTAAGCAGCAAAAGTGAGGTGCATGTCTGTGTCCGTGTGTATGGAGCCATTGGGTGCGGTCACTATAGCAACCAGGCTCACACCTGCCTGCTTAACGAGCTCTCTCTGCCACTCTGCCAAGATTCATCTTAAACACTTCTCTTTCAACTGCTGCTGTGTCCACAGTGTTAAAGCCATCATTTTACCCTCAAAACGTCGCCATCGTTGTTCTTTTTCCAACATCTTGTCTTTCAAAGCTCAGAGATGTAAACTTTTTAAACTGTGTGGGTCCAAGTGGAGGGATCACATTTTAGTTATTCAGTGATTCAAAGAATATGACCTTTTAATATTCTTTCAGATGTTTTCTGACTCTAAATGTTCTTTTCTCATTTCTTAGGGTTTTCTAATTTACAATTAAAACATTTTCAGCTTTTTTCCAACTTCTTCTTCTGTGTAACCTTCAGCTTTTAGCAGTTCAGCACTTTTGTTTTCAGGTTAAATTCGGGGTTTTTTTTTTTATCTCATTCAAGATTTTTAACTTAAATTCAGTAATTAATTCATTTCAGTGCATACATTCAGATTCAAGCATTCACACTGCAGTTTCTTCAGAAAATGCACTTTCTAGTTAGTGTGAATGCTTGAAAAGCATTCACAGTATTGTTCTTCTAATCTTTATTAGTGTGAATGCTTGAAAAGCATTCACAGTATTGTTCTTCTAATCTTTATTATTATTATTATATTTTATCTATTCCGTACGTTTTTTGTAATCCTACTCCTTCAAAACCGTTCAACTTAGAAAAACCATTCAAACACCGTTAGATTCCTATTCTTTTGGACAACACTGCTTCTATTTTTCTCATTTTTAACATTTATATTTTTAATTTTATTCAACTTTATTCAACAAAAATTTATAATGTATTTCAATGGGGAGACCCTTCAAATCCTCATTCAACTTACTCATTTTTAAACTCTTACTACTTCCACATACATTGACATAGAGCCACCATTCAAACTTTAAAACGAAGACAAGACATTCAACTATTCAACTTGTATTTATCTTTTCAATATCTATTATACTTTTTCTTCAGTTCCAGTTTAAGTTTCATGATGTTTTTTCACCCGTTTCAGAGTTTATAATGGGTGTGTATGGGACGGAATGTTGGGGCTAGAGTGAGAGAGCTCAACTGCTAGAGTGAGAGGAGCAAAAAAATTAATCTTAAAATCTTTTTTAAAACTGCTGCTGTGTCCACAGCGTTTGCTCTACAGCCACCATTTTACCCTCAAAACGTAGCCATCGCTGTCCTCTTTCATCCAATGTGTTTACTATTGTCCTAGGTGTTATGGTTCTTTCATAAATGTCACCAATGCACAGCCTCCTCCCTCCAACTCTTCCATAGACTCTAATGTTAAAATGGCTCAGAAGGTTCTTTTGAAAATCAGAAGAGCATGGTGTCTTTCCACTGTCACCACGTCCATATAATAAACTCCACAGGCATGAAAACTGAGAATTCAGTAGACTAGACATTGCTGTCGCTCACGGTGAAAGAATTTCGTCAATACGACTTGTACTTTTCATATGGGAACGATTTGTTTCGGCCTGACTTTTCTGTTCATTTTAAGCAGCAAAAGTGAGGTGCATGTCTGTGTCCGTGTGTATGGAGCCATTGGGTGCGGTCACTATAGCAACCAGGCTCACACCTGCCTGCTTAACGAGCTCTCTCTCTCACTCTGCCAAGATTCATCTGAAACACTTCTCTTTCAACTGCTGCTGTCTCCACAGTGTTACAGCCATCATTTTACCCTCAAAACGTCGCCATCGTTGTTCTCTTTCCAACATCTTGTCTTTCAAAGCTCAGAGATGTAAACTTTTTAAACTGTGTGGATCCAAGTGGAGGGATCACATTTTAGTCATTCAGTGATTCAAAGAATATGACCTTTTAATATTCTTTCAGATGTTTTCTGACTCTAAATGTTCTTTTCTCATTTCTTAGGTTTTTCTAATTTACAATTAAAACATTTTCAGCTTTTTTCCAACTTCTTCTTCTGTGTAACCTTCAGCTTTTAGCAGTTCAGCACCTTTGTTTTCAGGTTAAATTCGTTTTTTTTTGTTGTTTTTTTTAAATCTCATTCAATATTTTTAACTCAAAATTCAGCAATTAATTCATTTCAGTGCATACATTCAGATTCAAGCATTCACACTGCAGTTTCTTCAGAAAATGCACTTTCTAGTTATTATTATTATATTTTATCTATTCCGTACGTTTTTTGTAATCCTACTCCTTCAAAACCGTTCAACTTAGAAAAACCATTCAAACACCGTTAGATTCCTATTCTTTTGGACAACACTGCTTCTATTTTTCTCATTTTTAACATTTATATTTTTAATTTTATTCAACTTTATTCAACAAAAATTTATAATGTATTTCAATGGGGAGACCCTTCAAATCCTCATTCAACTTACTCATTTTTAAACTCTTACTACTTCCACATACATTGACATAGAGCCACCATTCAAACTTTAAAACGAAGACAAGACATTCAACTATTCAACTTGTATTTATCTTTTCAATATCTATTATACTTTTTCTTCAGTTCCAGTTTAAGTTTCATGATGTTTTTTCACCCGTTTCAGAGTTTATAATGGGTGTGTATGGGACGGAATGTTGGGGCTAGAGTGAGAGAGCTCAACTGCTAGAGTGAGAGGAGCAAAAAAATTAATCTTAAAATATTTTTTAAAACTGCTGCTGTGTCCACAGCGTTTGCTCTACAGCCACCATTTTACCCTCAAAACGTAGCCATGGCTGTCCTCTTTCATCCAATGTGTTTACTATTGTCCTAGGTGTTATGGTTCTTTCATAAATGTCACCAATGCACAGCCTCCTCCCTCCAACTCTTCCATAGACTCTAATGTTAAAATGGCTCAGAAGGTTCTTTTGAAAATCAGAAGAGCATGGTGTCTTTCCACTGTCACCACGTCCATATAATAAACTCCACAGGCATGAAAACTGAGAATTCAGTAGACTAGACATTGCTGTCGCTCACGGTGAAAGAATTTCGTCAATACGACTTGTACTTTTCATATGGGAATGATTTGTTTCGGCCTGACTTTTCTGTTCATTTTAAGCAGCAAAAGTGAGGTGCATGTCTGTGTCGTGTGTATGGAGCCATTGTCACTATAGCAACCAGGCTCACATCTGCCTGCTTAACGAGCTCTCTCTCACTCTGCCAAGGTTAAACCTAAAAATGTTAGATTGTAGTAAGATTAACTTTTTCAAAAGTACAATAAGACAGATTTGACAGGGTTTTGCCACAGATTAATAGTTTGTCACTAGTTAGTATATGCCAACTAAGTAGAGCATTGTGATTGGCACAAAGGTTTTTCAGATCTGGGCAGTTGGAGTCAGTTGATGACTTCAAAATCATCCTTTCTGACTGGATAATTAAAGCTCTCAGCATCTATCGGTCTGTAGTTAATTTCCCCACCTTTTAACTAACGTTTAACTAACCTAATCTCATTTAATGTCTCTGTTTATAGTCTGTATAGTTTATCTCCCCACGAATACACTCAAAGTAGTCTTAAAATAAAACCCACAAAACAGTTCAAGATTTAATACTTTTTATTTGCTCATTTAATGCCAGTTGCCCTGTTTTTCTGTATGTCACTCATTCGCTTATACTTGGGCAAAAAGGACCAATTTTTACACTAGTATAGTGTATTTTTTCCCTCTATCTCTCTATGTCTGTCACACACAGAGACCAACACACAGACATGTATATGCTCATTATTGCTGTTCAAACTGATGGTCAAATTTCCAAGCACCACCTGAACGCCTCATCTGTTTTTAACCTATCACTGGACCAACTGTCGTCATTCCGCTTTGCTCTCTGCTGTGGTAAGTACAGTACACTCAGTACTGCAGTGTTTTATTTTTATGATGGAAAAAATACATGTTTGACATTTAAACTCACATATCAAGTCCAACAGAGTTAAAAACAATTCAAAGAAGAAAGAAAGAAAAAAGAATAACCTTCGCTATCATTTATATACGTTTATTACGTTTTGCTGTTAGCAGCAGTGCTAACGCTAGCTTCAATGCTAATGCTAGCAACAATGCTAACGCTAGCTATAGTGCTAACACTAGCCTTAGCAGTTGTTAACTGACAAAAATAATATTCCTGTGATATTTCTTGCCGGTCAGTGAGACAAAAGTAAGAAATTAGCTTTATTATTGCCATTGTGGCTCAGTTTTAACAGTAAGAGTGCTAGCGCTAGCAGCATTGCTAGCGCTAGCAGCATTGCTAACGCTAGCTGCAATGCTAACGCTAGCTGCAATGCTAACACTAACTGAAGTGCTAATGCTAGCCGGAATGCTAGCGCTAGCAGCAATGCTAAGGCTAGTAACAGTCTAACAGTAGCCTTACATAAGTGGCAATACTTCAGTTAACTAGTTTGAATTGTAAAATGACTGCTGTATCAGTTGGTGTGCTATATTACTCTATAATTACCCTGCTGACTAGAAGTTCAGTGTATCATGTCGTGTGGGCTTTGTATTTCTGTTAGTCTGATAACACTGTACAGACAACTAACGTATTATTTCTCGTTTCTTTCAGGAACCTGACTGACACTGTGCTTTGCCTGGTAGGTGTGCACATACTGTAAGAGAAGTAGACCAAAATAAAAAAATTATATGACTAATATAAGCTGTAAAGTGATGGGTTCAAACTTTGTGCTAGACCTTTTAAACACAATTTTATAATAAATACACATAAGTGCAGCTTAACAATTGGGCTAAAATATTTTTTTCGTACATTTTTGTAGTCACACTACATGTGATTAATTAATGATTCACTCAATCATATTTGTATTTAAAAATATTATTGCTGAATTTAATTAAATATTTATTGTTTTAAAAAGTGCCCAATTATGCAACTTTTTGCACATGGCAGCCGACAACAGTTTAGCTTGAATATTTGTTTTGTCCTTTTGCAGTAGTCACATTTAGTTCATACAATTACCATGTGATATAATTTTAATAAAATTATTTTTTTTTTCTTGTTTTTTGTTCAGAGTGTGTAGAAGAAGAAGAACAAGGACCAGATCTCCAGTCTTCTCTCTCACATCCCAACCCCCCAACCCCTCTATCCTCTGTCCTGCTCCACCTATTGTCTCTGCCTTCTTTCCATCTGTATTTCACTCTGTGGTTTGTGAGAAATTTTGCCAAACCAACAATCCTTTTGCGGTTTGATTTAAAGCCGTGTCTCTCCTGCTCTGTCTGTTCTCTCTGCTAAATTTTCTCTCTACCTGTTTTTCACTCTTGGCTTGCTGCTGAAAAACGCCAAGCCAACAAAGCAATAAAGAGTGCATATTTTGCCTCAACCTATGAACAAACTGAACAAACAAAGAAAAATCTGCGGTTTGATTTAAAGCCGTGTCTCTCCTGCTCTGCCTGTTCTCACTGCTAAATTTTCTCTCTACCTGTTTTTCACTCTTGGCTTGCTGCTGAAAAACGCCAAGCCATTAAAGCAATAAAGAGTGCATATATTGCCTCTACCTGAGAACAAACTGAACAAAGAAAACTAATTCACGGTTTGATTGTGATTTCCCAGCCGTGTCTCTCCTGCTCTGCCTGTTCTCTCTTCTAAATTTTCTCTCTACCTGTTTTTCACTCTTGGCTTGCTGCTGAAAAATGCCAAGCCAATAAAGAGAGTGCATAATATTCTCTCAACTGAAGAACAAACTGTCAAACGAAAGACAACTGTTTAAGACAAATAAAAACTGAAATATAAAAACAAAGACAACATCTCCTGGTGTGTGCCACTCTTATCTTGTGAACATATTTTCTAAAGACTAAGAAACACTTGCAGGTGTGTGAAAATGCCAAGGAAGCAGAAAAAGTCACAAGCTGCAAAACAACGCTGGAAAAAGTTTCATGAGTTTCACAAAGTACCAACATGTGAACAAGCTGAGTTTGATTTTCCTCAGAGCTCTGCAGAAGACAGTGTGTCTACAAAGACCAATTCTGACAGTGTCAAACAGGCAGGTCAACATGTTCCTGCACATGTACAACAGGTATCTTATGCTGATGCTGTAAAGAGTGGACTGCAGCATAAAGTTAATGAACAACATGAGGTGTCAAGTGCCCCACAGGTGGGTTATGCTGACTTTTTGAAAAGAGGCTGTCACAGTGATGTGGCAGGACCATCTCATGCAGAAAGAGTGAACCTTGAAAACCAGCCCTCTATTACACTTGTCTGTGCATCTCACAGCCAGGCACATCCTAAATATGGAGACTCCAGAAACAAGCAGTGCACATGCAACTCACTCACATTTCTTGCATTCCTTCATGAGAATGAAAACATGACTACAGCTGACCTTAATCTGGTCTTGGATAAAGGTGATGTGATGTACAAAGAGGCCAAGAAAAGATTTCCTAAAAATATTCATTTGGCTACCGATGAGCTGCCAGACAAAGTTGATGCTCGCTGGTCTATGTATGATGTCGACATGACACAGCCTTCCCGGTATGGGACATTTGAAGAACCTCCAGAGGAAGCAGTAGATACCTTTCTCAGCTTAGAAGCAGGACTGAGCTGCCTGTTGTCAGATGTGCAGTATGCCTTATTGATTATGAGTGGATTGTGTATCGCAGTGTTCAGATCCACATCAGGCAAATATGGTTTCTTTGATCCACACTCCAGAACACCCAGTGGTCTTCCTCTATTACTACAGTCACGTAATCGTGGTACAGCAGTGATGCTGAAATTCACACTCCTCAGTGACATGATTAAGAGGATCCAAGATTCTTATGAAATGATGGAGATATCACCCTCTTGTAACTATGAACTGAAGCCTGTGCAGTTCTACATTATGAGCACAGTCAACCTGAGTGATACTATCACAGACACAGTCTGCAGACCAACAGCTGCCACTGCTGTGGCATCTACTCACTCTGATACAACTGTTGATGAAGCAAACTCCTCTACTCCAAGGAGAAACACAACGACTGATCTGACTGAGAACATCTTTTGTCAAATGTCCATTTGTACGCCACCGGTGAAACAAAAAGAAGTCCACGTGACTCAGTTCACATCATATGAAGATCAGAATGAACCTCCTAATATACCAACTGAAGAACTATGCAGTGAATTAAGTTTCCTTCCATCAAGTGATGCTTTTTCATGTCAATCAAATGCTGCCATAACAAATGTTGCTGCCTGTGACCTTTCTGATATAGTTTTACAAAAACTGAAAAAAGTTAATAAACAACAAAGGCACAAAATGAAAAGAAGATTAATGGCATCAGAGAAACCCAGAAATCAGAGAAAAGAAAACCAAAAAAGGAGAGAACAACAAAAGTATGCTTCAAATAAAGATTACAAAGAAAAGAAAAAATCTTGCACAAGCGAGACATATAAAAACAATCCTGAAGTTAGACAAAAACAACAACAGTATATGAAAAGACGTTACTGTGAAAATGATGAATTCAGAAAGAAACAAAAACAATATGTTAAAAAACGTTTTTCTGAGAATGCTACAGTTAGAAAGAAACAACAACAATATATTAAAAGACGCTACTGTGAGAACGATGAATTCAGAAAGAAACAACAACAATATATTAAAAGACGCTACTGTGAGAACGATGAATTCAGAAAGAAACAACAACAATATATTAAAAGACGCTACTGTGACAATGCTGAATTTAGACAAAAACAAAAAAACTATATAACTAAAAGGTATCAAGAAAACCCTGAATTCAGAGAGAGACAGAGATCTCGAGTGACTCAGCGTTATGCACGTGACAATGCATTCAGAGTAAGACACAGACAACTAATGAAACAACTAATGCGAGACAGGTATCAAAGTAATCTTGCATTCAGGATTATGCACAACATGAGATGTGCAATGAAAATAAAAAGGAAATACAGATGGGTGAACAGACAAACCCAAGAGAGTGACAACAGTGTGATCAACGAGGCCATATCTGTGTTCAAATCACAAATCAAAGCTGGACCATCATACCCATGTACTGTATGCTTCAAGGCTTCATTTCCAAACCAAGTGCGACCCTGCACAAGGTCAAAGTATGTCAAAAACCCACAAGTAGTTGCAACATGTTTGACAGGAAAGTTTGTTCATGTTTGTGATGAAAACTGCAGAAATGAGCAGTGCAAAGTGCCTGATGAGAGAAAGAGAGAGTGGATATGTCACACCTGCCACGATCATCTTAAAAATGGATCCATGCCAGCACTTGCTGTTGCCAATAAGTTGGATCTTGCTGATATTCCAGCTGAACTTTCTGATCTCAACATACTGGAGAGACATCTCATAGCCAAGTGCATACCATTTGCCAAGATCATTCCTCTTCCCAAAGGCAGACAAAGAGCAATTAGAGGAAATGTGGTCTGTGTCCCATCAGAGGTACAGGAAACTGTTGAAACACTACCTCGATTGAGAATTAATTCTCAGGTCATGAGAATAAAACTGAAGAGACGCTTGTCTTACAAAGGTCATCAGCTGTTTCAGACTGTAAGCTGGTCTAAACTTGTGCAAGCACTGCATAAACTCAAGCAGATTCATCCACAGTATAAGGATGTGAGCATCAGAGATGATGCTGAGCTGTGTGATCCAACTCTTCCTGATGAAGATGATGAGGATGATGATGATGAAAACATGAATGAGGACGATTATGATGAGGCTGATTTAATGGAAATTGACAGCTGTGAGAAAAATGCACTGAGTGAAGCACAAAATATAAATGAACAGGACATTGACATGTTACCCTGTGATGGTGAACAATCGCATGAACAGATGAGAGATGATTCAGAGCAAGCAGATGGACTGACTAATGGTGGTTTTGCACTCGAGTCCTGTTTGCAGCCCCCTGATGTGGCTGAGGAGATATTATGTTTCAGTGAAGGAATCTACTCTGTTGCTCCTGCAGAGAGAAACAATCCAATAAGTTTTTTCAAAACACCTAAACTGGAGGCCATGGCCTTCCCTGTGCAGTTTCCTACAGGCCAAAACACACTTGATGAAAGAAGGCTGATCAAAGTATCCCCCAGTGGGTATTTCAAATCAAGACTTTTCTGCATTGATGATCGTTTTGCCAAAGACACAAACTATTTATTCTTTGCACAGTTTGTGACTGAAATACACTTGGCTACATCCAGCATGACAGTACAGTTAAGGAAGGCAAAGCCTCTGACCAGAGATGGTAGAAAAATAACCTCAGGCATGTTACAAGATAAACATGAGGTGGAGAAACTGGTGCGAAATAAAGATGCAGTGAGATTCATGCAGCCTCTGAGAGGAACCCCAGCCTATTGGGAGAAAACAACAAGAGATCTTTTTGCCATGATCAGACAGTTGGGAACTCCCACGTTCTTTTGCACATTTTCAGCTGCTGAAATGCGCTGGCCTGAAGTGATCGAGGCAATAACAAGGCAGCAAGGTGAACAAGTGAATTTTGAAGGACTCGACTGGTCAGCAAAGTGTGACATCCTGAGAAGCAATCCTGTCACAACAATGCGCATGTTTGACAAGAGAGTTGAAGCATTATTCAGAGATTTACTCTTATCTCCCGCAGAGCCACTTGGCAAAGTCATTGACTACTTTTACAGAGTTGAGTTTCAGCACAGAGGAAGCCCACACATACACTGCCTCCTGTGGGTAGAAGGTGCTCCTGTGTTTGAGGAGGATGATGAGCAAACTGTTCTTGATTTTATAAACAAATACATCACAGCTCAGCTGCCTGATCCACATAAACAACCTGAACTGTACAAAAAAGTAACAGAAGTGCAAAAACACAGTAAGAACCACACAAAGACGTGCTTTAGGAGTTTAAGCTCCGGGTGCCGTTTTGGTTTTCCCAAACCACCCTGCAATGAGACAATGATCACAAGACCCAGTGAGGATGATGCACTGGAAGTAGAAACGGCAAAGAACAAGCTCAGACCACTGAACCAGCTGCTGAATGAACCTGAAACTGCTTCCATGAGTTTAGAGCAGCTCTTGGAAAGATGCAAGTTGACACATGCAGAATATGAGAGATACCTGAATAAAATGAACATGAGGAGTACGATCATACTAAAGCGTGATCCAAAAGACTCTTGGATAAACGGCTATAATCCACATCTGCTTGAAGCCTGGAACAGTAATATCGACATAAGCTTTGTTTTAGATGCTTTTGGTGCTGCAAATTATTTAATGAAATATATATCAAAAAAAGAGGGCGGGCTATCTGAGTACCTGAAAACTGTCATTGAGAACTCCCATAAAGACAGTGTAAATGAGTGCGATGAAATGAGAGCCGTCATGCAGGCATATTCAAAGAAGCGAGAGATCAGTGCACAGGAGTGTGTTGCTCGTGCATGTGGTCTTCACATGAAGCAATGCTCACGTGCTGTAATATTCATTCCAACTGATGATAATCCTGTGAAAATGAGTCGTCCCCTGTCAGTTCTGGACAACACAACACCTGAGTCTTCCAATGTTTGGATGACATCTTTGAATGACAAATACAAAGCCAGACCTGAAACACCAGAGTATGAGGAGATGTGCATGGCAGACTTTGCTGCTACTTGCAGGATTGTCTATGGCCAACAGAAAAAAGGTAAAGATGTTTTGCCCCTTCTCAATGAGATGGGGTTTGTGCAAAGGCGCAAAAACAATAAGCCTGCTATCATCAGATTTCACCGCTGCTCACAAGAAAAACATCCAGAGCAATATTACGGAAGACTGCTTAAACTGTACCTTCCTCATCGTTCAGACCACGAACTGAAAACACCATCGTTGCCAACCTATCAGGCTTTCTATGGTGCTGGCTGTGTACAGCTACCAGGTACTGACCATCTTGAGTACGTGCAACACATTGTCAAAAGAAACAGAGAAAAATATGAGAAAAACAGTGAGGAGATCGAGAGCGCTGTTGAGGAATATGAGCAGAACAGAGGTGTGACTGACGAATGGTGTAATCTGGCACCTGAATCAGATCTCGTAAGGTTGCCACTTGTCGAACAAGAAAGAGAGCGAGACAATGAAAATGAACAGGAAGATGTGCCCGACTACAGCCGTCAGGCTGATGCTTCAACAGAAGTCAGAGCCATCAGGGAACCCCCTGCTATTGATCCCACATTGTTACGTCAGATGTTTCAGAATCTGAACAAGAAGCAAGCCTGCATATTTTATGCAGTTAGAGACTGGTGCATTAAAAGAGTCTGTGCTCTAAATCCAGAGCAGTTTTTCTTTTATATTAATGGTGGTGCTGGAACAGGAAAATCACATCTTATCAAATGCATCTACTCAGAAGCATCTAAGATACTGAGCAAAGTGCCCAGATATGCAGACGACGTTGACATATCAAAACCCACTGTCCTGTTAACTGCTTTCACTGGGACTGCAGCTTTTAACATTTCTGGAACAACACTGCATTCTCTTCTCAAGCTGCCTAGAAGCTTAAAACCTCCCATTCAGGGACTTGGCAATCAGCTGGATGAAGTCAGATCAGAACTTTTGAATGCTGAAATAATCGTCATTGACGAAGTGTCTATGGTGTCAAGACATCTGTTTGCATATGTAGATGCAAGACTCAAACAGATCAAAGGGACTCGGAGACCCTTTGGAGGCATGTCAGTCATTGCTGTCGGA
Organism: Maylandia zebra; assembly: GCF_041146795.1. Lineage (NCBI taxonomy): Eukaryota > Metazoa > Chordata > Actinopteri > Cichliformes > Cichlidae > Maylandia > Maylandia zebra. The sequence goes on along the minus strand of NC_135168.1, from coordinate 23,811,963 downwards.
GACTTCTATCAGCTACCCCCAGTGCGACAGTCTAAACCTCTCTGTGTGCACGACCCGTCTGAGATCGACCTGTGGCGGGAGCATTTTCAGATGATCACTCTGACTGAGATTATGCGTCAGAAAGATGATGTTGTCTTTGCAGAGATGCTGAACAGAATTCGTGTGAAAGGAAAGTTGGATGAGCTTTGCGAAGCAGATAGAAATTTGTTGTTACAGGCCATAACTGAACCAGCCCTTTGTCCAACTGATGCGTTGCACATTTTTGCAACTAATAAAGAAGTGGATGCACACAACTCTGCAACACTGGCTCTGCTCCACACTCATATCATTGACATCCATGCAGATGATTATAGAAAAGATCCTAGAACTGGCAGAATGGCACTTCAAGACAGACCATTGAAAGGAGGTAAAAACGAGTTACCAGACACACTGAAAGTTGCAGAAGGAGCTCGTGTCATGCTCACCAGAAACATTGACATACAAAATGGTTTGGTTAATGGAGCTTTTGGAATACTACTTAGAGTAGTTCACTCTGAAAACGACCAACACATCATCAAGCTTGGACTTAAAATGGATAATGAGACATCTGGAAAGAATAACCGCACACCAGCAGACGACATGGTGTACATTGAGAGAGCAGAGGAGAATCTGAAGCAGAAAGGAGTGGTACGAAGACAGTTCCCAGTGAAGCTGGCCTTTGCATGTACAATACATAAGGTACAGGGTATGACAACTACATCAGCTGTTGTCTCTCTTAAGAGCATTTTTGAGCCCGGCATGGCCTACGTAGCTGTCAGTAGAGTGACGTCTCTCAGTGGACTGTATCTTCTTGATATGGAGGAGAAAAAAATATTCACCAACCCAGAAATCACTGCAGCGCTTGAGAACATGAGACAAGCCAACCTTGATGACATGATGCCTCTTCTACACGTGAGGCAAACACTGAGCAGGTCAGAGGTTTTCACCATTGTTCATCATAATACAGAGGGACTGCCAGCTCACATTAATGACATCAAAAGTCACCATGAATTGTGTCTAGCAGATGTTTTGTGCCTAACAGAAACACACCTGCGGGGCTCTTTTGTCGCAGAGAGTCTCCACTTGGAAAATTACAATTTGTTCAAACGCAACAGACACCTGTCCTACACAAACTTTCCCCAGATGGCTAACAGAAGTGGTGGTGGAGTTGCTGTTTATGTGAAAAGTGACATTCAAGTGCATGAAAAACAGTACATCCATAATGTAACTGACCTTGAATTTCTGGCTTTAAAGGTTGAAGCACCAGTCAGTGCTCTGATTGCAGTTGTATACAGACCTCCAGACTACACTCTGAGGCCATTCCTGAAAAACCTGGTAAGCCTATTAGACTCATTGGAGATCATGGACTGTCATCCCATCATAGTTTGTGGTGATTTTAATGAGAATGTTTTATCCAGTGCAAACAAACCAATCCTGGAGCTGTTTGAGTCTAGGGGATACGCACAGGTCATCACTGCCCCTACCACAGAGAAGAACACACTGCTTGACCTAATTTTCATTTCTCAGTCAGATCGATGTCTCCATTCTGGAGTTATGAAGACCTACCATAGTTACCATGACCCAGTATACTGTGTATTGTCCTGTGATGATTCATGAGCTAGATCTTTGAATACAGTAAGTAATATCTATATTTTTGAATGACTTAAGAAAGTAGAGCGATATTTAAAAGTTGACGCTCTGCATTGCAGTATAATGGTTGAATTGTTTACATAAAATACAATTACATGAATTAAGTAATGATATCAGTAAAAGATGACAATTTTATTTATCACAGAAAATCTAAAATTCACTAACAGTAACCTATAAATGTCAGAAAAATCAAATATAGCAGTTTAAAATGAATAGTGTAGGCATATCCTCTCTGCAGCCAGGCTTCAACATCCTGCCAGGCTGCCCCAGTCTCACTGTGGCTGGGAGGGAGGGAGGGTGGACCAGAGGATTGCCTACACAACACATAAATGTTCAACAGCTTCTTCATTGTTTCTGAGAGAACAATAATGACTAAAGGTTGCTTTTTAAAAAAACAAACAAACAAACAAACAAACAAACAAACAAACAAACAAACAAACAAACAAACAAACAAACAAACCTAATTACAGCAATAATGACAGTTAAGCCACTTTATGTGTGCCTCTATTTTGAAATACTATTTACAAAAATGTTATTATTTTGGTTTGTTATAAACTTTAAACTTTTTCAAAAGTATACGATTATATTTTTGGACAAATCTTTCGATGAAACATACATTTTTATGAGCTTTTATCATGTTTCGGCCAGTGCAATCATCAGGGTGGGTCTGGGTTGATAACTGCACATTTCTGGCCAGAAATGTTTCAGCAGTGTTACATAAGTAGTACATATGTAACACTTGCTTTCTGTTACCAGCTGATACCCTACATTTGTATAGACATTGGATGGTGTGAGGTTGGGGAGTTGAGTGGGGGGGGGGGGGGGGGGGTTACGGTGGGAGCTGAGGGGGGGGGGTGTTAGGTTTCCCTTTTTCTTTTTTAAGAGAGACACAGTCCTCCTGTGTCTTCTCCAAGCTTCACATGTAAGATCCAACAGTGTGAAGCACATAGCAGCTAGAAACTGTAATGCCACAGATCAGAGAGGCTTCATCATCACCATCTTCATCGCCGTACGATCAGAGCGTGAGACTTCACATCTGGAGCACAGGAGACATTCTGTGATAAGTCCTCCTTCTAGCTTGTCCCACAAGCAGTCGGTGAGATTTACTCACAACAAAAAGGGTTAATGACATAATTTCCATGAAAACATGTATTCATTCTTTGTAAAGTGTTTAAATTGTGTTTTCACTTGACCTTAGGAGTGTTAGAGTGTATTGTAATGTCTGTACTCAGGTGTTTCCCTCTGTGATCCATCCCCTTCAGAGCTGAGACACTCAGGACTGAACAGACTGCACAGTTTCTGTGACCGAGCCTCCAAAACACCTTCTTTGAAACCACTCATGATAGAAGGGCTTCATATTTGCAGCAGCACTACTACAGGTATTCAGTTTATTACAGGATGTGTTTGTTTCTTAGGACCAGCTCTGAGTGCACACTACCTAACATATACACCTTTCTGTTTATTACAAACCAACTACTCTGGATCATATGGCCAGTTGGCAGGAATGTTGCTGCAGGAAAACATCCCTGGAGATCACCATCATTGTCAGACTGACTGTGCCTCCTCTGTGCAGTGTCAAGATCCTCTCTAAATGAGTGTGTAAGTTAACATTTTCATTATTTTATTCCCTTTGACAAGACAAGTATCACTGATATTTACATTTACAACTACATATGTTCCCGTTTTCTGCTCTTCTTTTAAAGTCCTCAGCTATCCTGCTTCTGTGCTGCTTGCCACACATCAAACACTGGCCGGATGACAGGGAGGATCCACTCTGAAGTCACTGGACGTGATGAGGATCATATGGGACTTCATAGTTTCACAGAAACATTGTGCTCTGTGATTACAGGTTTTAAATGGATACAATGACTGCCTCTCTCTGATCAACAGGCTAAAGGATTGTTTTCATTGTTAGTGCTCTGTACAATGTATGCTTATTTAATATTTCATCACAGAGCAAACCTTTATTTATTTAACATTTTTTTTATTTTGTTTTAATGTTGAATTAACTGTGGGGATTTTTTTAAGTGGGCTCTTGGGATGTCATATGACCAGAAATGTGGTAACTGGAATTCAACAGTATGGAAGAAAAAATCTGCTGAGAACGAAACACATACAAAAACCCCCAAGAAAATTCAAATTCATTCCATGTAATCCAATCTAAAACATTTTAAACTGCTGAACAGCAACACAAACAGTGTTAAAAAACAGTGTTAACAGAATGATTATGATGATTTTGTACCAAAGTTTCAGGTCACATGGCACACCTAGTGTGTAGTGTGGGGTATCAGCTGGTAAGTATAGGTTTTTTCATATTTGTGTCCTTAGAGTTTAGATAGATAAAGCCTTGTGTATAATAATTAGTCATAACCACAACTCAAAGTCAGGGACTAACTAAATTTGGGACTTTGTGTCTGAGCCCAGGTTAAAACAATGTGTAAAAAAGCATTTAGTGGCATGGCTGAACAATGCTGTATTGATACTTATTTATCCATGTTCACAAAAAGGACTAATGTGTTTATTTGATTATTTGCATGTGTTAAACTGTGTCACCACCTTAGGCTTTCATTTGAGTTTACTCACAAATCTCTATACAGTTCTCTTTTACCACTGTGTGGACTCTGTTTACATTAAAACATAAAAAAAGAATGAGTAATAAAAAGATGTGTAGACAGATCAGAAGATTAAGTAGACCGATAGAAACAGCTGTTCAGCCATGTTCTAAGAAACCAACACAATTTAAAGGTTCAGGATTGTGGTTTTAAAAGTTGAATTTTCATGTATTTCATATGTTGCTTATTATTTATTTAGTTATTTAATTTAGTTATTTTTCTTTATTCTACCAGTCCTTTTCAGAAAGAAGCTGTAAAATATGACTTAAGATTTTTATGTTATTTTCTATGACATACAAAACAAATTGATGTATGTAATACTATTAAACATGATATACACATGTGTATATGTCTGAAAAACATCATGCTGTATATTAAAGTTTGTATTTTCTGCAGAATGTTTGTTCATCTTTTAAGTTCATTTCAATTAGAAGAATATGAACTTTTAATATTCATTCAGAGGTTTTCTGACTCTAAATTTTCTTTTGTCATTACTCATCTTTTTATTATTTACATTTTAAACATGCTTAGCTTTTTCCAACTTCTTCTGTGTGAACATCAGCTTTCAAAAGTTCTGCACTTTTATTTTCAGGTTAAAAATTCTGTATTTTCCAGCTCATTCAGATTTTTAACTTAACATTCAGCAATTAATTCATTTCAGTGCATACATTCAGATTCAAGCATTCACACTGCAGTTTCTTCAGAAAATGCACTTTCTAGTTAGTGTGAATGCTTGAAAAGCATTCACAGTATTGTTCTTCTAATCTTTATTCTTCTATTTTATTATTATCTATTCCGTACGTTTTTTGAAAGCCTACTCCTTCAAAACCGTTCAACTTAGAAAAACCATTCAAACACCATTAGATTCCTATTCTTTTGGACATGATTGCTTGTATTTTTCTCATTTTTAACATTTATATTTTTAATTTTATTCAACTTTATTCAACAAAAATTTCCCATGTATTTCAATGGGGAGACCCTTCAAATTCTCATTCAACTTACTCATTTTTAAACTCTTACTACTTCAACATACGTTCACATAGAGCCACCATTCAAACTTTAAAACGAAGACAAGACATTCAACTATTCAACTTGTATTTATCTTTTCAATATCTATTATACTTTTTCTTCAGTTCCAGTTTAAGTTTCATGATGTTTTTTCACCCGTTTCAGAGTTTATAATGGGTGTGTATGGGACGGAATGTTGGGGCTAGAGTGAGGCAGCTCAACTGCTAGAGTGAGAGGAGCAAAAAAAAATAATCTTAAAATCTTTTTTAAAACTGCTGCTGTGTCCGCAGCGTTTGCTCTACAGGTATGATTTTATCCTCAAAACGTAGCCATGGCTGTCCTCTTTCATCCAATGTGTTTACTATTGTACTAGGTGTTATGGTTCTTTCATGAAAGTCACCAATGCACAGCCTCCTCCCTCCAACTCTTCCATAGACTCTAATGTTAAAATGGCTCAGAAGGTTCGTTTGAAAATCAGAAGAGCATGGTGTCTTTCCACTGTCACCACGTCCATATAATAAACTCCACAGGCATGAAAACTGAGAATTCAGTAGACTAGAAGCTGCTGTCACTCACGGTGAAAGAATTTTGTCAATACGACTTTTACTTTTCATTTGGGAACGATTTGTTTCGGCCTGACTTTTCTGTTCATTTTAAGCAGCAAAAGTGAGGTGCATGTCTGTGTACGTGTGTATGGAGCCATTGGGTGCGGTCACTATAGCAACCAGGCTCACACCTGCCTGCTTAACGAGCTCTGCCTGCCACTCTGCCAAGATTCATCTTAAGCACTTCTCTTTCAACTGCTGCTGTGTCCACAGTGTTAAAGCCATCATTTTACCCTCAAATTGTCGCCATTATTGTTCTCTTTCCAACACCGTATCTTTCAAAGCTCAGGCATTTAAACTTTTTAAACTGTGTGGATCAAAGTGGAGGGATCACATTTGAGTCATTCAGTGATTCAAAGAATATGACCTTTTAATATTCATTCAGATGTTTTCTGACTCTGAATGTTCTTTTCTCATTTCTTAGGGTTTTCTAATTTACATTTAAAACATTTTCAGTTTTTTTCCAACTCCTTCTTCTGTGTAACCTTCAGCTTTTAGCAGTTCAGCACCTTTGTTTTCAGGTTAAATTCGTTTTTTTTTTTGTTTTTTTTTAATCTCATTCAATATTTTTAACTCAAAATTCAGCAATTAATTCATTTCAGTGCATACATTCAGATTCAAGCATTCACACTGCAGTTTCTTCAGAAAATGCACTTTCTAGTTATTATTATTAGTGTGAATGCTTGAAAAGCATTCACAGTATTGTTATTCTAATCTTTATTATTATTATATTTTATCTATTCCGTACGTTTTTTGTACTCCTACTCCTTCAAAACCGTTCAACTTAGAAAAACCATTCAAACACCATTAGATTCCTATTATTTTGGACATGACTGCTTCTACTTTTCTCATTTTTAACATTTATATTTTTAATTTTATTCAACTTTATTCAACAAAAATTTCCCATGTATTTCAATGGGGAGACCCTTCAAATTCTCATTCAACTTACTCATTTTTAAACTCTTACTACTTCCACATACGTTGACATAGAGCCACCATTCAAACTTTAAAACGAAGACAAGACATTCAACTATTCAACTTGTATTTATCTTTTCAATATCTATTATACTTTTTCTTCAGTTCCAGTTTAAGTTTCATGATGTTTTTTCACCCATTTCAGAGTTTATAATGGGTGTGTATGGGACGGAATGTTGGGGCTAGAGTGAGAGAGCTCAACTGCTAGAGTGAGAGGAGCAAAAAAATTAATCTTAAAATCTTTTTTAAAACTGCTGCTGTGTCCGCAGCGTTTGCTCTACAGCCACCATTTTACCCTCAAAACGTAGCCATGGCTGTCCTCTTTCATCCAATGTGTTTACTATTGTACTAGGTGTTATGGTTCTTTCATAAATGTCACCAATGCACAGCCTCCTCCCTCCAACTCTTCCATAGACTCTAATGTTAAAATGGCTCAGAAGGTTCGTTTGAAAATCAGAAGAGCATGGTGTCTTTCCACTGTCACCACGTCCATATAATAAGCTCCACAGGCATGAAAACTGAGAATTAGGTAGACTGGACATTGATGCCGCTCACGGTGAAAGAATTTCGTCAATACGACCTATACTTTTCATTTGGGAGCGATTTGTTTCGGCCTGACTTTTCTGTTCATTTTAAGCAGCAAAAGTGAGGCGCATGTCTGTGTACGTGTGTATGGAGCCATTGGGTGCAGTCACTATAGCAACCAGGCTCACACCTGCCTGCTTAACGAGCTCTGCCTGCCACTCTGCCAAGATTCATCTTAAGCACTTCTCTTTCAACTGCTGCTGTGTCCACAGTGTTACAGCCATCATTTTACCCTCAAAACGTCGCCATCGTTGTTCTTTTTCCAACATCTTGTCTTTCAAAGCTCAGAGATGTAAACTTTTTAAACTGTGTGGGTCCAAGTGGAGGGATCACATTTTAGTCATTCAGTGATTCAAAGAATATGACTTTTTAATATTCTTTCAGATGTTTTCTGACTCTAAATGTTCTTTTCTCATTTCTTAGGGTTTTCTAATTTACAATTAAAACATTTTCAGCTTTTTTCCAACTTCTTCTTCTGTGTAACCTTCAGCTTTTAGCAGTTCAGCACTTTTGTTTTCAGGTTAAATTCGGGTTTTTTTTTTTTTAATCTCATTCAAGATTTTTAACTTAAATTCAGTAATTAATTCATTTCAGTGCATACATTCAGATTCAAGCATTCACACTGCAGTTTCTTCAGAAAATGCACTTTCTAGTTATTATATTTTATCTATTCCGTACGTTTTTTGTAATCCTACTCCTTCAAAACCGTTCAACTTAGAAAAACCATTCAAACACCGTTAGATTCCTATTCTTTTGGACAACACTGCTTCTATTTTTCATATTTTTAACATTTATATTTTTAATTTTATTCAACTTTATTCAACAAAAATTTCCCAAAATTTCCCATGTATTTCAATGGGGAGACCCTTAAAATTCTCATTCAACTTATTCATTTTTAAACTCTTACTACTTCCACATACATTGACATAGAGCCACCATTCAAACTTTAAAACGAAGACAAGACATTCAACTATTCAACTTGTATTTATCTTTTCAATATCTATTATACTTTTTCTTCAGTTCCAGTTTAAGTTTCATGATGTTTTTTCACCCGTTTCAGAGTTTATAATGGGTGTGTATGGGACGGAATGTTGGGGCTAGAGTGAGGCAGCTCAACTGCTAGAGTGAGAGGAGCAAAAAAATTAATCTTAAAATATTTTTTAAAACTGCTGCTGTGTCCGCAGCGTTTGCTCTACAGGTATGATTTTACCCTCAAAACGTAGCCATGGCTGTCCTCTTTCATCCAATGTGTTTACTATTGTCCTAGGTGTTATGGTTCTTTCATAAATGTCACCAATGCACAGCCTCCTCCCTCCAACTCTTCCATAGACTCTAATGTTAAAATGGCTCAGAAGGTTCGTTTGAAAATCAGAAGAGCATGGTGTCTTTACACTGTCACCACGTCCATATAATAAACTCCACAGGCATGAAAACTGAGAATTCAGTAGACTAGAAGCTGCTGTCGCTCACGGTGAAAGAATTTTGTCAATACGACTTTTACTTTTCATTTGGGAACGATTTGTTTCGGCCTGACTTTTCTGTTCATTTTAAGCAGCAAAAGTGAGGCGCATGTCTGTGTACGTGTGTATGGAGCCATTGGGTGCGGTCACTATAGCAACCAGGCTCACACCTGCCTGCTTAACGAGCTCTGCCTGCCACTGTACCAAGATTCATCTTAAACACTTCTCTTTCAACTGCTGCTGTGTCCACAGTGTTACAGCCATCATTTTACCCTCAAATTGTCGCCATTATTGTTCTCTTTCCAACACCGTATCTTTCAAAGCTCAGGCATTTAAACTTTTTAAACTGTGTGGATCAAAGTGGAGGGATCACATTTGAGTCATTCAGTGGTTCAAAGAATATGACCTTTTAATATTCATTCAGATGTTTTCTGACTCTAAATGTTCTTTTCTCATTTCTTAGGGTTTTCTAATTTACATTTAAAACATTTTCAGTTTTTTTCCAACTCCTTCTTCTGTGTAACCTTCAGCTTTTAGCAGTTCAGCACCTTTGTTTTCAGGTTAAATTCGTTTTTTTTTTTTTGTTTTTTTTTTAATCTCATTCAATATTTTTAACTCAAAATTCAGCAATTAATTCATTTCAGTGCATACATTCAGATTCAAGCATTCACACTGCAGTTTCTTCAGAAAATGCACTTTCTAGTTATTATTAGTGTGAATGCTTGAAAAGCATTCACAGTATTGTTCTTCTAATCTTTATTATTCTATTTTATTATTATCTATTCCGTACGTTTTTTGAAAGCCTACTCCTTCAAAACCGTTCAACTTAGAAAAACCATTCAAACACCATTAGATTCCTATTCTTTTGGACATGATTGCTTGTATTTTTCTCATTTTTAACATTTATATTTTTTATTTTATTCAACTTTATTCAACAAAAATTTCCCATGTATTTCAATGGGGAGACCCTTCAAATTCTCATTCAACTTACTCATTTTTAAACTCTTACTACTTCAACATACGTTCACATAGAGCCACCATTCAAACTTTAAAACGAAGACAAGACATTCAACTATTCAACTTGTATTTATCTTTTCAATATCTATTATACTTTTTCTTCAGTTCCAGTTTAAGTTTCATGATGTTTTTTCACCCGTTTCAGAGTTTATAATGGGTGTGTATGGGACGGAATGTTGGGGCTAGAGTGAGACAGCTCAACTGCTAGAGTGAGAGGAGCAAAAAAATTAATCTTAAAATCTTTTTTAAAACTGCTGCTGTGTCCACAGCATTTGCTCTACAGCCATCATTTTACCCTCAAAACGTAGCCATGGCTGTCCTCTTTCATCCAATGTGTTTACTATTGTCCTAGGTGTTACGGTTCTTTCATAAATGTCACCAATGCACAGCCTCCTCCTTCCAACTCTTCCATAGACTCTAATGTTAAAATGGCTCAGAAGGTTCGTTTGAAAATCAGAAGAGCATGGTGTCTTTCCACTGTCACCACGTCCATATAATAAGCTCCACAGGCATGAAAACTGAGAATTAGGTAGACTAGACATTGCTGTCGCTCACGGTGAAAGAATTTTGTCAATACGACTTTTACTTTTCATTTGGGAGCGATTTGTTTCGGCCTGACTTTTCTGTTCATTTTAAGCAGCAAAAGTGAGGTGCATGTCTGTGTACGTGTGTATGGAGCCATTGGGTGCGGTCACTATAGCAACCAGGCTCACACCTGCCTGCTTAACGAGCTCTCTCTGCCACTGTACCAAGATTCATCTTAAACACTTCTCTTTCAACTGCTGCTGTGTCCACAGTGTTAAAGCCATCATTTTACCCTCAAAACGTCGCCATCGTTGTTCTTTTTCCAACATCTTGTCTTTCAAAGCTCAGAGATGTAAACTTTTTAAACTGTGTGGGTCCAAGTGGAGGGATCACATTTTAGTCATTCAGTGATTCAAAGAATATGACCTTTTAATATTCTTTCAGATGTTTTCTGACTCTAAATGTTCTTTTCTCATTTCTTAGGTTTTTCTAATTTACAATTAAAACATTTTCAGCTTTTTTCCAACTTCTTCTTCTGTGTAACCTTCAGCTTTTAGCAGTTCAGCACCTTTGTTTTCAGGTTGAATTTGTTTTTTTTTGTTTGTTTTTTTTATCTCATTCAATATTTTTAACTCAAAATTCAGCAATTAATTCATTTCAGTGCATACATTCAGATTCAAGCATTCACACTGCAGTTTCTTCAGAAAATGCACTTTCTAGTTATTATATTTTATTCTGTATTCCGTACGTTTTTTGAAAGCCTACTCCTTCAAAACCGTTCAACTTAGAAAAACCATTCAAACATCGTTAGATTCCTATTATTTTGGACAACATTGCTTCTATTTTTCTCATTTTTAACATTTATATTTTTAATTTTATTCAACTTTATTCAACAAAAATTTCCCATGTATTTCAATGGGGAGACCCTTCAAATTCTCATTCAACTTACTCATTTTTAAACTCTTACTACTTCAACATACGTTGACATAGAGCCACCATTCAAACTTTAAAACGAAGACAAGACATTCAACTATTCAACTTGTATTTATCTTTTCAATATCTATTATACTTTTTCTTCAGTTCCAGTTTAAGTTTCATGATGTTTTTTCACCCGTTTCAGAGTTTATAATGGGTGTGTATGGGACGGAATGTTGGGGCTAGAGTGAGGCAGCTCAACTGCTAGAGTGAGAGGAGCAAAAAAATTAATCTTAAAATATTTTTTAAAACTGCTGCTGTGTCCGCAGCGTTTGCTCTACAGGTATGATTTTACCCTCAAAACGTAGCCATGGCTGTCCTCTTTCATCCAATGTGTTTACTATTGTACTAGGTGTTATGGTTCTTTCATAAATGTCACCAATGCACAGCCTCCTCCCTCCAACTCTTCCATAGACTCTAATGTTAAAATGGCTCAGAAGGTTCGTTTGAAAATCAGAAGAGCATGGTGTCTTTCCACTGTCACCACGTCCATATAATAAACTCCACAGGCATGAAAACTGAGAATTCAGTAGACTAGAAGCTGCTGTCGCTCACGGTGAAAGAATTTTGTCAATACGACTTTTACTTTTCATTTGGGAACGATTTGTTTCGGCCTGACTTTTCTGTTCATTTTAAGCAGCAAAAGTGAGGCGCATGTCTGTGTACGTGTGTATGGAGCCATTGGGTGCGGTCACTATAGCAACCAGGCTCACACCTGCCTGCTTAATGAGCTCTGCCTGCCACTGTACCAAGATTCATCTTAAGCACTTCTCTTTCAACTGCTGCTGTGTCCACAGTGTTACAGCCATCATTTTACCCTCAAATTGTCGCCATTATTGTTCTCTTTCCAACACTGTATCTTTCAAAGCTCAGGCATTTAAACTTTTTAAACTGTGTGGATCAAAGTGGAGGGATCACATTTGAGTCATTCAGTGATTCAAAGAATATGACCTTTTAATATTCATTCAGATGTTTTCTGACTCTAAATGTTCTTTTCTCATTTCTTAGGGTTTTCTAATTTACATTTAAAACATTTTCAGTTTTTTTCCAACTCCTCCTTCTGTGTAACCTTCAGCTTTTAGCAGTTCAGCACCTTTGTTTTCAGGTTAAATTCGTTTGTTTTTTTTTGTTTTCTTTTAATCTCATTCAATATTTTTAACTCAAAATTCAGCAATTAATTCATTTCAGTGCATACATTCAGATTTAAGCATTCACACTGCAGTTTCTTCAGAAAATGCACTTTCTAGTTCTATTTTATTATTATCTATTCCGTACGTTTTTTGAAAGCCTACTCCTTCAAAACCGTTCAACTTAGAAAAACCATTCAAACACCGTTAGATTCCTATTCTTTTGGACAACATTGCTTCTATTTTTCTCATTTTTAACATTTATATTTTTAATTTTATTCAACTTTTTTCAACAAAAATTTATAATGTATTTCAATGGGGAGACCCTTCAAATTCTCATTCAACTTCCTCCTCTTTAAACTGTATCTACTTCCACATACATTGACATAGAGCCACCATTCAAACTTTAAAACGAAGACAAGACATTCAACTATTCAACTTGTATTTATCTTTTCAATATCTATTATACTTTTTCTTCAGTTCCAGTTTAAGTTTCATGATGTTTTTTCACCCGTTTCAAAGTTTATAATGGGTGTGTATGGGACGGAATGTTGGGGCTAGAGTGAGACAGCTCAACTGCTAGAGTGAGAGGAGCAAAAAAATTAATCTTAAAATCTTTTTTAAAACTGCTGCTGTGTCCGCAGCGTTTGCTCTACAGGTATGATTTTACCCTCAAAACGTAGCCATCGCTGTCCTCTTTCATCCAATGTGTTTACTATTGTCCTAGGTGTTATGGTTCTTTCATAAATGTCACCAATGCACAGCCTCCTCCCTCCAACTCTTCCATAGACTCTAATGTTAAATTGGCTCAGAAGGTTCGTTTGAAAATCAGAAGAGCATGGTGTCTTTCCACTGTCACCACGCCCATATAATAAACTCCACAGGCATGAAAACTGAGAATTCAGTAGACTAGAAGCTGCTGTCGCTCACGGTGAAAGAATTTTGTCAATACAACTTGTACTTTTAATTTGGAAACGATTTGTTTCGGCCTGACTTTTCTGTTCATTTTAAGCAGCAAAAGTGAGGTGCATGTCTGTGTCGTGTGTATGGAGCCATTGGGTGCAGTTACTATAGCAACCAGGCTCACACCTGCCTGCTTAACGAGCTCTCTCTCACTCTGCCAAGGTTAAACCTAAAAATGTTAGATTGTAGTAAGATTAACTTTTTCAATAGTACAATAAGACAGATTTGACAGGGTTTTGCCACAGATTAATAGTTTGTCACTAGTTAGTATATGCCAACTAAGTAGAGCATTGTGATTGGCACAAAGGTTTTTCAGATCTGGGCAGTTGGAGTCAGTTGATGACTTCAAAATCATCCTTTCTGACTGGATAATTAAAGCTCTCAGCATCTATTGGTCTGTAGTTAATTTCCCCACCTTTTAACTAACGTTTAACTAATCTAATCTCATTTAATGTTTCTGTTTATAGTCTGTATAGTTTATCTCCCCACGAATACACTCAAAGTAGTCTTAAAATAAAACCCACAAAACAGTTCAAGATTTAATACCTTTTATTTGCTCATTTAATGCCAGTTGCCCTGTTTTTCTGTATGTCACTCATTCGCTTATACTTGGGCAAAAAGTACCAATTTGTACACTAGTATAGTGTATTTTTTCCCTCTATCTCTCTATGTCTGTCACACACAGAGACCAACACACAGACATGTATATGCTCATTATTGCTGTTCAAACTGATGGTCAAATTTCCAAGCACCACCTGAACGCCTCATCTGTTTTTAACCTATCACTGGACCAACTGTCGTCATTCCGCTTCGCTCTCTGCTGTGGTAAGTACAGTACACTCAGTACTGCAGTGTTTTGTTTTTATGATGGAAAAAATACATGTTTGACATTTAAACTCACATATCAAGTGCAACAGAGTTAAAAAGAATTCAAAGAAGAAAGAAAAAAGAATAACCTTCGCTATCATTTATATACGTTTATGATGTTTTGCTGTTAGCAGCAGTGCTAACGCTAGCTTCGATGCTAATGCTAGCAACAATGCTAATGCTAGCAACAATGCTAACGCTAGCTATAGTGCTAACACTAGCCTTAGCACTTGTTAACTGACAAAAATAATATTCCTGTGATATTTCTTGCCGGTCAGTGAGACAAAAGTAAGAAATGAGCTTTATTATTGCCATTGTGGCTCAGTTTTAACAGTAAGAGTGCTAGCGCTAGTAGCATTGCTAACGCTAGCTGCAATGCTAACGCTAGCTGCAATGCTAACGCTAGCTGCATTGCTAACACTAACTGAAGTGCTAATGCTAGCCGGAATGCTAGCGCTAGCAGCAATGCTAAGGCTAGTAACAGTCTAACAGTAGCCTTACATAAGTGGCAATACTTCAGTTAATTAGTTTGAATTGTAAAATGGCTGCTGTATCAGTTGGTGTGCTATATTACTCTATAATTACCCTGCTGACTATAAGTTCAGTGTATCATGTCGTGTGGGCTTTGTATTTCTGTTAGTCTGATAACACTGTACAGACAACTAACGTATTATTTCTCGTGTTACACTTTCAGGAACCTGACTGACACTGTGCTTTGCCTGGTAGGTGTGCACATACTGTAAGAGAAGTAGACCAAAATAATAAAATAATCTGACTAATATAAGATGTAAAGTGATGGGTTCAAACTTTGTGCTAGACCTTTTAAACACAATTTTATAATAAATACACATAAGTGCAGCTTAACAATTGGGCTAAAATATTTTTTTCGTACATTTTTGTAGTCACACTACATGTGATTAATTAATGATTCACTCAATCATATTTGTATTTAAAAATATTATTGCTGAATTTAATTAAATATTTATTCTTTTAAAAAGTGCCCAATTATGCAACTTTTTGCACATGGCAGCCGACAACAGTTTAGCTTGAATATTTGTTTTGTCCTTTTTCAGTAGTCACAATTAGTTCATACAATTACCATGTGATATAATTTTAATAAAATAATTTTTTTCTTGTTTTTTGTTCACAGTGTGCAGAAGAAGAACAAGGACCAGATCTCCAGTCTTCTCTCTCACATCCCAACCCCCCAACCCCTCTATCCTCTGTCCTGCTCCACCTATTGTCTCTGCCTTCTTTCCATCTGTATTTCACTCTGTGGTTTGTGAGAAATTTTGCCAAACCAACAATCCTTTTGCGGTTTGATTTAAAGCCGTGTCTCTCCTGCTCTGTCTGTTCTCTCTGCTAAATTTTCTCTCTACCTGTTTTTCACTCTTGGCTTGCTGCTGAAAAACGCCAAGCCAACAAAGCAATAAAGAGTGCATATTTTGCCTCAACCTATGAACAAACTGAACAAACAAAGAAAAATCTGCGGTTTGATTTAAAGCCGTGTCTCTCCTGCTCTGTCTGTTCTCACTGCTAAATTTTCTCTCTACCTGTTTTTCACTCTTGGCTTGCTGCTGAAAAACGCCAAGCCATTAAAGCAATAAAGAGTGCATATATTGCCTCTACCTGAGAACAAACTGAACAAACAAAGAAAACTAATTCACGGTTTGATTGTGATTTCCCAGCCGTGTCTCTCCTGCTCTGCCTGTTCTCTCTTCTAAATTTTCTCTCTACCTGTTTTTCACTCTTGGCTTGCTGCTAAGTTGTGCCAAGCCAATAAAGAGAGTGCATAATATTCTCTCAACTGAAGAACAAACTGTCAAACGAAAGACAACTGTTTAAGACAAATAAAAACAAATATAAAAACAAAGACAACATCTCCTGGTGTGTGCCACTCTTATCTTGTGAACAATTTTTCTAAAGACTAAGAAACACTTGCAGGTGTGTGAAAATGCCAAGGAAGCAGAAAAAGTCACAAGCTGCAAAACAACGCTGGAAAAAGTTTCATGAGTTTCACAGTGTACCAACATGTGAACAAGCTGAGTTTGATTTTCCTCAGAGCTCTGCAGAAGACAGTGTGTCTACAAAGACCAATTCTGACAGTGTCAAACAGGCAGGTCAACATGTTCCTGCACATGTACAACAGGTATCTTATGCTGATGCTGTAAAGAGTGGACTGCAGCATGAATTTAATGAACAACATGAGGTGTCATGTGACCCACAGGTGGGTTATGCTGATTTTTTGAAAAGAGGCTGTCACAGTGATGTGGCAGGACCATCTCATGCAGAAAGACTGAACCTTGAAAACCAGCCCTCTGTTATACATGTCTGTGCATCTCGCAGCCAGGCTCATCCTAAATATGGAGACTCCAGAAACAAGCAGTGCACATGTAACTCACTCACATTTCTTGCTTTCCTTCATGAGAATGAAAACATGACTACAGCTGACCTTAATCTGGTCTTGGATAAAGGTGATGTGATGTACAAAGAGGCCAAGAAAAGATTTCCTAAAAATATTCATTTGGCAACCGATGAGCTGCCAGACAAAGTTGATGCTCGCAGGTCTATGTATCATGTCGACATGACACAGCCTTCCCGGTATGGGACATTTGAAGAACCTCCAGAGGAGGCAGTAGATACCTTTCTGAGCTTAGAAGCAGGACTGAGCTGCCTGTTGTCAGATGTGCAGTATGCCTTACTGATTATGAGTGGATTGTGTATCGCAGTGTTCAGATCCACATCAGGCATATATGGTTTCTTTGACCCACACCCCAGAACACCCATTGGTCTTCCTCTACTACTACAGTCACGTAATCGTGGTACAGCTGTGATGCTGAAATTCACACTCCTCAGTGACATGATTAAGAGGCTCCAAGATTCTTATGAAATGATGGAGATATCACCCTCTTGTAACTATGAACTGAAGCCTGTGCAGTTCTACAGTATGAGCACAGTCAACCTGAGTGATACTATCACAGACACAGTCTGCAGACCAACAGCTGCCACTGCTGTGGCACCTACTCACTCTGATACAACTGTTGATGAAGCAAACCCCTCTACTCCAAGGAGAAACGCAACCACTGATCCGACTGAAAATATCTTTTGTCAAATGTCCATTTGTACGCCACTGGTGAAACAAAAAGAAGTCCACATGACTCAGTTCACATCATATGAAGATCAGAATGAACCTCCTAATATACCAACTGAAGAACTATGCAGTGAATTAAGTTTCCTTCCATCAAGTGATGCTTTTTCATGTCAATCAAATGCTGCCATAACAAATGTTGCTGCCTGTGACCTTTCTGATATAGTTTTACAAAAAGTGAAAAAAGTTAATAAACAACAAAGGCAAAAAAGGAAAAGAAGATTAATGGCATCAGAGAAACCCAGAAATCAGAGAAAAGAAAACCAAAAAAGGAAAGAACGACAAAAGTATGCTTCAAATAAAGATTACAAAGAAAAGAAAAAATCTTGCACAAGCGAGACATATAAAAACAATCCTGAAGTCAGACAAAAACAACAACAGTATATGAAAAGACGTTACTGTGAAAATGATGAATTCAGACAGAAACAACAGCAATATATTAGAAGACGTTACTGTGAAAATGATGAATTCAGACAGAAACAACAGCAATATATTAGAAGACGTTACTGTGAAAATGATGAATTCAGAAAGAAACAAAAACAATATGTTAAAAAACGTTTTTCTGAGAATGCTACAGTTAGAAAGAAACAACAACAATATATTAAAAGACGCTACTGTGAGAACGATGAATTCAGAAAGAAACAACAACAATATATTAAAAGACGCTACTGTGAGAACGATGAATTCAGAAAGAAACAACAACAATATATTAAAAGACGCTACTGTGACAATGCTGAATTTAGACAAAAACAAAAAAACTATATCACTAAAAGGTATCAAGAAAACCCTGAATTCAGAGAGAGACAGAGATCTCGAGTGACTCAGCGTTATGCACGTGATAACGCATTCAGAGTAAGACACAGACAACTAAT
Organism: Maylandia zebra; assembly: GCF_041146795.1. Classification (NCBI taxonomy): domain Eukaryota; kingdom Metazoa; phylum Chordata; class Actinopteri; order Cichliformes; family Cichlidae; genus Maylandia; species Maylandia zebra. The sequence continues at coordinate 23,793,556 of NC_135168.1, read as the reverse complement.
GAAACAACTAATGCGAGACAGGTATCAAAGTAATCTTGCATTCAGGATTATGCACAACATGAGATGTGCAATGAAAATAAAAAGGAAATACAGATGGGTGAACAGACAAACCCAAGAGAGTGACAACAGTGTGATCAACGAGGCCATATCTGTGTTCAAATCACAAATCAAAGCTGGACCATCATACCCATGTACTGTATGTTTCAAGGCTTCATTTCCAAACCAAGTGCGACCCTGCACAAGGTCAAAGTATGTCAAAAACCCACATGTGGTTGCAACATGTTTGACTGGAAGATTTGTTCATGTTTGTGATGAAAACTGCAGAAATGAGCAGTGCAATGTTCCCGATGAGAGAAAGAGAGAGTGGATTTGTCACACCTGCCACGATCATCTTAAAAATGGATCCATGCCAGCGCTTGCTGTTGCCAATAAACTGGATCTTGCTGATATTCCACCTGAACTGTCTGATCTCAACATACTGGAGAGACATCTCATAGCCAAGTGCATACCATTTGCCAAGATCATTCCTCTTCCCAAAGGCAGACAAAGAGCAATTAGAGGAAATGTGGTCTGTGTCCCATCAGAGGTACAGGAAACTGTTGAAACACTACCTCGATTGAGAATTAATTCTCAGGTGATCAGAGTAAAATTGAAGAGACGCTTGTCTTACAAAGGTCATCAGCTGTTTCAGACTGTAAGCTGGTCTAAACTTGTGCAAGCACTGCATAAACTCAAGCAGATTCATCCACAGTATAAGGATGTGAGCATCAGAGATGATGCTGAGCTGTGTGATCCAACTCTTCCTGATGAAGATGATGAGGATGATGATGATGAAAACATGAATGAGGACGATTATGATGAGGCTGATTTAATGGAAATTGACAGCTGTGAGAAAAATGCACTGAGTGAAGCACAAAATATAAATGAACAGGACATTGACATGTTACCCTGTGATGGTGAACAATCACATGAACAGATGAGAGATGATTCAGAGCAAGAAGATGGACTGACTAATGGTGGTTTTGCACTCGAGTCCTGTTTGCAGCCCCCTGATGTGGCTGAGGAGATATTATGTTTCAGTGAAGGAATCTACTCTGTTGCTCCTGCAGAGAGAAACAATCCAATAAGTTTTTTCAAAACACCTAAACTGGAGGCCATGGCCTTCCCTGTGCAGTTTCCTACAGGCCAAAACACACTTGATGAAAGAAGGCTGATCAAAGTATCCCCCAGTGGGTATTTCAAATCAAGACTTTTCTGCATTGATGATCGTTTTGCCAAAGACACAAACTATTTATTCTTTGCACAGTTTGTGACTGAAATACACTTGGCTACATCCAGCATGACAGTACAGTTAAGGAAGGCAAAGCCTCTGACCAGAGATGGTAGAAAAATAACCTCAGGCATGTTACAAGATAAACATGAGGTGGAGAAACTGGTGCGAAATAAAGATGCAGTGAGATTCATGCAGCCTCTGAGAGGAACCCCAGCCTATTGGGAGAAAACAACAAGAGATCTTTTTGCCATGATCAGACAGTTGGGTACTCCCACGTTCTTTTGCACATTTTCAGCTGCTGAAATGCGCTGGCCTGAAGTGATCGAGGCAATAACAAGGCAGCAAGGTGAACAAGTGAATTTTGAAGGACTTGACTGGTCAGCAAAGTGTGACATCCTGAGAAGCAATCCTGTCACAACAATGCGCATGTTTGACAAGAGAGTTGAAGCATTATTCAGAGATTTACTCTTATCTCCCGCAGAGCCACTTGGCAAAGTCATTGACTACTTTTACAGAGTTGAGTTTCAGCACAGAGGAAGCCCACACATACACTGCCTCCTGTGGGTAGAAGGTGCTCCTGTGTTTGAGGAGGATGATGAGCAAACTGTTCTTGATTTTATAAACAAATACATCACAGCTCAGCTGCCTGATCCACATAAACAACCTGAACTGTACAAAAAAGTAACAGAAGTGCAAAAACACAGTAAGAACCACACAAAGACATGCTTTAGGAGTTTAAGCTCCGGGTGCCGTTTTGGTTTTCCCAAACCACCCTGCAATGAGACAATGATCACAAGACCCAGTGAGGATGATGCACTGGAAGTAGAAACGGCAAAGAACAAGCTCAGACCACTGAACCAGCTGCTGAATGAACCTGAAACTGCTTCCATGAGTTTAGAGCAGCTCTTGGAAAGATGCAAGTTGACACATGCAGAATATGAGAGATACCTGAATAAAATGAACATGAGGAGTACGATCATACTAAAGCGTGATCCAAAAGACTCTTGGATAAACGGCTATAATCCACATCTGCTTGAAGCCTGGAACAGTAATATCGACATAAGCTTTGTTTTAGATGCTTTTGGTGCTGCAAATTATTTAATGAAATATATATCAAAAAAAGAGGGCGGGCTATCTGAGTACCTGAAAACTGTCATTGAGAACTCCCATAAAGACAGTGTAAATGAGTGCGATGAAATGAGAGCCGTCATGCAGGCATATTCAAAGAAGCGAGAGATCAGTGCACAGGAGTGTGTTGCTCGTGCATGTGGTCTTCACATGAAGCAATGTTCACGTGCTGTAATATTCATTCCAACTGATGATAATCCTGTGAAAATGAGTCGTCCCCTGTCAGTTCTGGACAACACAACACCTGAGTCTTCCAATGTTTGGATGACATCTTTGAATGACAAATACAAAGCCAGACCTGAAACACCAGAGTATGAGGAGATGTGCATGGCAGACTTTGCTGCTACTTGCAGGATTGTCTATGGCCAACAGAAAAAAGGTAAAAATGTTTTGCCCCTTCTCAATGAGATGGGGTTTGTGCAAAGGCGCAAAAATGATAAGCCTGCTATCATCAGATTTCACCGCTGCTCACAAGAAAAACATCCAGAGCAATATTACGGAAGACTGCTTAAACTGTACCTTCCTCATCGTTCAGACCACGAACTGAAAACACCATCGTTGCCAACCTATCAGGCTTTCTATGGTGCTGGCTGTGTACAGCTACCAGGTACTGATCGTCTTGAGTACGTGCAACACATTGTCAAAAGAAACAGAGAAAAATATGAGAAAAACAGTGAAGAGATCGAGAGCGCTGTTGAGGAATATGAGCAGAACAGAGGTGTGACTGACGAATGGTGTAATCTGGCACCTGAATCAGATCTCGTAAGGTTGCCACTTGTTGAACAAGAAAGAGAGCGAGACAATGAAAATGAACAGGAAGATGTGCCCGACTACAGCCGTCAGGCTGATGCTTCAACAGAAGTCAGAGCCATCAGGGAACCCCCTGCTATTGATCCCACATTGTTACGTCAGATGTTTCAAAATCTGAATAAGAAGCAAGCCTGCATATTTTATGCAGTTAGAGACTGGTGCATTAAAAGAGTCTGTGCTCTAAATCCAGAGCAGTTTTTCTTTTATATTAATGGTGGTGCTGGAACAGGAAAATCACATCTTATCAAATGCATCTACTCAGAAGCATCTAAGATACTGAGCAAAGTGCCCAGATATGCAGACGACGTTGACATATCAAAACCCACTGTCCTGTTAACTGCTTTCACTGGGACTGCAGCTTTTAACATTTCTGGAACAACACTGCATTCTCTTCTCAAGCTGCCTAGAAGCTTAAAACCTCCCATTCAGGGACTTGGCAATCAGCTGGATGAAGTCAGATCAGAACTTTTGAATGCTGAAATAATCGTCATTGACGAAGTGTCTATGGTGTCAAGACATCTGTTTGCATATGTAGATGCAAGACTCAAACAGATCAAAGGGACTCGGAGACCCTTTGGAGGCATGTCAGTCATTGCTGTCGGAGACTTCTATCAGCTACCCCCAGTGCGACAGTCTAAACCTCTCTGTGTGCACGACCCGTCTGAGATCGACCTGTGGCGGGAGCATTTTCAGATGATCACTCTGACTGAGATTATGCGTCAGAAAGATGATGTTGTCTTTGCAGAGATGCTGAACAGAATTCGTGTGAAAGGAAAGTTGGATGAGCTTTGCGAAGCAGATAGAAATTTGTTGTCACAGGCCATAACTGAACCAGCCCTTTGTCCAACTGATGCGTTGCACATTTTTGCAACTAATAAAGAAGTGGATGCACACAACTCTGCAACACTGGCTCTGCTCCACACTCATATCATTGACATCCATGCAGATGATTATAGAAAAGATCCTAGAACTGGCAGAATGGCACTTCAAGACAGACCATTGAAAGGAGGTAAAAACGAGTTACCAGACACACTGAAAGTTGCAGAAGGAGCTCGTGTCATGCTCACCAGAAACATTGACATACAAAATGGTTTGGTTAATGGAGCTTTTGGAATACTACTTAGAGTAGTTCACTCTGAAAATGACCAACACATCATCAAGCTTGGACTTAAAATGGATAATGAGACATCTGGAAAGAATAACCGCACACCAGCAGACGACATGGTGTACATTGAGAGAGCAGAGGAGAATCTGAAGCAGAAAGGAGTGGTACGAAGACAGTTCCCAGTGAAGCTGGCCTTTGCATGTACAATACATAAGGTACAGGGTATGACAACTACATCAGCTGTTGTCTCTCTTAAGAGCATTTTTGAGCCCGGCATGGCCTACGTAGCTGTCAGTAGAGTGACGTCTCTCAGTGGACTGTATCTTCTTGATATGGAAGAGAAAAAAATATTCACCAACCCAGAAATCACTGCAGCGCTTGAGAACATGAGACAAGCCAACCTTGATGACATGATGCCTCTTCTACACGTGAGGCAAACACTGAGCAGGTCAGAGGTTTTCACCATTGTTCATCATAATACAGAGGGACTGCCAGCTCACATTAATGACATCAAAAGTCACCATGAATTGTGTCTAGCAGATGTTTTGTGCCTAACAGAAACACACCTGCGGGGCTCTTTTGTCGCAGAGAGTCTCCACTTGGAAAATTACAATTTGTTCAAACGCAACAGACACCTGTCCTACACAAACTTTCCCCAGATGGCTAACAGAAGTGGTGGTGGAGTTGCTGTTTATGTGAAAAGTGACATTCAAGTGCATGAAAAACAGTACATCCATAATGTAACTGACCTTGAATTTCTGGCTTTAAAGGTTGAAGCACCAGTCAGTGCTCTGATTGCAGTTGTATACAGACCTCCAGACTACACTCTGAGGCCATTCCTGAAAAACCTGGTAAGCCTATTAGACTCATTGGAGATCATGGACTGTCATCCCATCATAGTTTGTGGTGATTTTAATGAGAATGTTTTATCCAGTGCAAACAAACCAATCCTGGAGCTGTTTGAGTCTAGGGGATACGCACAGGTCATCACTGCCCCTACCACAGAGAAGAACACACTGCTTGACCTAATTTTCATTTCTCAGTCAGATCGATGTCTCCATTCTGAAGTCATGAAGACATACCATAGTTACCATGACCCAGTATACTGTGTATTGTCCTGTGATGATTCATGATCTAGATCTTTGAATACAGTAAGTAATATCTATATTTTTGAATGACTTAAGAAAGTAGAGCGATGCTTGAACTCCAGAAAGAAGTCCAGACGCTTTTCTTTGCAAGCTCCTTTGACTACGATGACCTGGATGACTGAGAACCTTCACAGACATAAAGTAGAGCGATATTTAAAAGTTGACGCCCTGCATTGCAGTATAATGTTTGAATTGTTTACATAAAATACAATTACATGAATTAAGTAATGATATCAGTAAAAGATGACAATTTTATTTATTACAGAAAATCTAAAATTCACTAACAGTAACCTATAAATGTCAGAAAAATCAAATATAGCAGTTTGAAACGAACAGTGTAGGCATATCCTCTCTGCAGCCAGGCTTCAACATCCTGCCAGGCTGCCCCAGTCTCACTGTGGCTGGGAGGGAGGGAGGGTGGACCAGAGGATTGCCTACACAACACATAAATGTTCAACAGCTTCTTCATTGTTTCTGAGAGAACAACAATGACTAAAGGTTGCTTTTTAAAAAACAAACAAACCTAATTACAGCAATAATGACAGTTAAGCCACTTTATTTTGAAATACTATTTACAAAAATGTTATTATTTGGTTTGTTATAAACTTTAAACTTTTTCAAAAGTATACGATTATATTTTTGGACAAATTTTTCTATAAAACATACATTTTTATGAGCTTTTATCATGTTTCGGCCAGTGTAATCATCAGGGTGGGTCTGGGTTGATAACTGCACATTTCTGTCCAGAAATGTTTCAGCAGTGTTACATATGTAGCACATATGTTACACTTGCTTTCTGTTACCAGCTGATACCCTACATTTGTATAGACAATGGACAGTGTGAGGTTGGGGAGTTGAGTGTGTACGTGTGTGTGTGTGTGTGTGTGTGTGTGGGGGGGGGGGGGGGGGGGGTTAGGTTTCCTTTTTTTTTCCTTTTTTTTTTTTAAGAGAGACACAGTCCTCCTGTGTCTTCTCCAATCTTCACATGTAAGATCCAACAATGTGAAGCACATAGCAGCCAGAAACTGTAATGCCAAAGAACAGAGAGGCTTCATCATCACCATCTTCATCACCGTACGATCAGAGCGTGAGACTTCACATCTGGAGCACAGGAGACATTCTGTGATAAGTCCTCCTTCTAGCTTGTCCCACAAGCAGTCGGTGAGATTTACTCACAACAAAAAGGGTTAATGACATAATTTCCATGAAAACATGTGTTCATTCTTTGTAAACTGTTTAAATTGTGTTTTCACTTGACCTTAGGAGTGTTAGAGTGTATTGTAATGTCTGTACTCAGGTGTTTCCCTCTGTGATCCATCCCCTTCAGAGCTGAGACACTCAGGACTGAACAGACTGCACAGTTTCTGTGACTGAGCCTCCAAAACACCTTTGAAACCACTCATGATAGAAGGGCTTCATATTTGCAGCAGCACTACTACAGGTATTCAGTTTATTACAGGATGTGTTTGTTTCTTAGGACCAGCTCTGAGTGCACACTACCTAACATATACACCTTTCTGTTCACTACAAACCAACTACTCTGGATCATACGGCCAGTTGGCAGGAATGTTGCTGCAGGAAAACATCCCTGGAGATCACCATCATTGTCAGACTGACTGTGCCTCCTCTGTGCAGTGTCAAGATCCTCCCTAAATGAGTGTGTAAGTTAACATTTTCATTATTTTATTCCCTTTGACAAGACAAGTATCACTGATATTTACATTTACAACTACATATTCCTGTTTTCTGCTCTTCTTTTAAAGTCCTCAGCTATCCTGCTTCTGTGCTGCTTGCCACACATCAAACTCTGGCCGGATGACAGGGAGGATCCACTCTGAAGTCACTGGGCATGATGAGGATCATATGGGATGATCCTAAAGGATTGTTTTCATTGTTAGTGCTCTGTACAATGTATGCTTATTTAGTATTTCATCACAGAGCAAACCTTTATTTATTTAACATATTTTTATTTTGTTTTAATGTTGAATTAACTGTAGGGATTTTTTTAAGTGGGCACTCGGGATGTCATATGACCAGAAATGTGGTAACTGGAATTCAACAGTATGGAAGAAAAAATCTGCTAAGAACAAAACACACACAAAACCCCCCAAGAAAATTCAAATTCATTCCATGTAATCCAATCTAAAACATTTTAAACTGCTGAACAGCAACACAAACAGTGTTAAAAAACAGTGTTAACAGAATGATTATGATGAGTTTGTACCAAAGTTTCAGGTCACATGGCACACCTAGTGTGTAGTGTGGAGTATCAGCTGGTAAGTATAGGTTTTTTCATATTTGTGTCCTTAGAGTTCAGATAGATAAAGACTTGTGTATAATAATTAGTCATAAGCACAACTCAAAGTCAGGGACTAACTAAATTTGGGACTTTGTGTCTGAGCCCAGGTTAAAACACTGTGTAAAAAAGCATTTAGCGGCATGGCTGAACAATGCTGTAAACTATTGATACTTATTTATCCATGTTCACAAAAAGGACTAATGTTTTTATTTGATTATTTGCATGTGTTAAACTGTGTCACCACCTTACGCTTTCATTTGAGTTTACTCAAAAGTCTCTATACAGTTCTCTTTTACCACTGTGTGGACTCTGTTTACATTAAAACATAAAAAAGAATGAGTAATAAAGAGAATTGTGTAGACAGATCAGTAGATTAAGTAGACCAATAGAAACAGTTGTTCAGCCATGTTCTAAGAAACCAACACAGTTTAAAGGTTCAGGATTGTGGTTTTAAAAGTGGAATTTTCATGTATTTCATATGTTGCTTATTATTTTTATTTACTTATTTAATTTAGTTATTTTTATTTATTCTACTAGTCCTTTTCAGAAAGAAGCTGTAAAATATGACTTAAGATTTTTATGTTATTTTCTATGACATACAAAACAAATTGATGTATATAATACCGGTACTATTAAACATGATATACATATGTGTATATGTCTGAAAAACATTATGCTGTATATGAAAGTTTGTATTTTCTCCAGAATGTTTGTTCATCTTTTCAGTTCAATTTAACAAATTTGTTTTTACATTTATTTTTATTATTTTTTTTATGAATTAGAGATTTATAAAACATAATTCCACTCTTTAAGTGATTAGAAGAATATGAACTTTTGTTATTCATTCAGAGGTTTGCTGACTACATTTTCTTTTTGTCATTACTCATCTTTTTCTAATTAAAATTTTAAACATTTTCAGTTATTTTCCAACTTCTTCTGTGTGAACATCAGCTTTCAAAAGTTCAGCACTTTTGTTTTCAGGTTAAAAATTCTTTATTTTCCAGCTAATTCAACATTTTTAGCTTAATATTCAGCAATTATTTCATTTCAATGCATACATTCAGATTCAAGCATTCACACTGCAGTTTCTTCAGAAAATGCACTTTCTAGTTATTAGTGTGAATGCTTGAAAAGCATTCACAGTATTGTTCTTCTAATCTTTATTCTATTTTATTATTAGTGTGAATGCTTGAAAAGCATTCACAGTATTGTTCTTCTAATCTTTATTAGTGTGAATGCTTGAAAAGCATTCACAGTATTGTTCTTCTAATCTTTATTATTAGTGTGAATGCTTGAAAAGCATTCACAGTATTGTTATTCGAATCTTTATTATTATTATTATTATTATATTTTATCTATTCCGTACGTTTTTTGTAATCCTACTCCTTCAAAACCGTTCAACTTAGAAAAACCATTCAAACACCGTTAGATTCCTATTCTTTTGGACAACACTGCTTCTATTTTTCATATTTTTAACATTTATATTTTTAATTTTATTCAACTTTATTCAACAAAAATTTCCCAAAATTTCCCATGTATTTCAATGGGGAGAACCTTCAAATTCTCATTCAACTTATTCATTTTTAAACTCTTACTACTTCCACATACATTGACATAGAGCCACCATTCAAACTTTAAAACGAAGACAAGACATTCAACTATTCAACTTGTATTTATCTTTTCAATATCTATTATACTTTTTCTTCAGTTCCAGTTTAAGTTTCATGATGTTTTTTCACCCGTTTCAGAGTTTATAATGGGTGTGTATGGGACGGAATGTTGGGGCTAGAGTGAGGCAGCTCAACTGCTAGAGTGAGAGGAGCAAAAAAATTAATCTTAAAATCTTTTTTAAAACTGCTGCTGTGTCCGCAGCGTTTGCTCTACAGGTATGATTTTACCCTCAAAACGTAGCCATCGCTGTCCTCTTTCATCCAATGTGTTTACTATTGTCCTAGGTGTTATGGTTCTTTCGTAAATGTCACCAATGCACAGCCTCCTCCCTCCAACTCTTCCATAGACTCTAATGTTAAAATGGCTCAGAAGGTCCGTTTGAAAATCAGAAGAGCATGGTGTCTTTACACTGTCACCACATCCATATAATAAACTCCACAGACATGAAAACTGAGAATTAGGTAGACTAGAAGCTGCTGTCGCTCACGGTGAAAGAATTTTGTCAATACGACTTTTACTTTTCATTTGGGAACGATTTGTTTCGGCCTGACTTTTCTGTTCATTTTAAGCAGCAAAAGTGAGGCGCATGTCTGTGTACGTGTGTATGGAGCCATTGGGTGCGGTCACTATAGCAACCAGGCTCACACCTGCCTGCTTAACGAGCTCTGCCTGCCACTGTGCCAAGATTCATCTTAAGCACTTCTCTTTCAACTGCTGCTGTGTCCACAGTGTTACAGCCATCATTTTACCCTCAAATTGTCGCCATTATTGTTCTCTTTCCAACACCGTATCTTTCAAAGCTCAGGCATTTAAACTTTTTAAACTGTGTGGATCAAAGTGGAGGGATCACATTTGAGTCATTCAGTGATTCAAAGAATATGACCTTTTAATATTCATTCAGATGTTTTCTGACTCTAAATGTTCTTTTCTCATTTCTTAGGGTTTTCTAATTTACATTTAAAACATTTTCAGTTTTTTTCCAACTCCTTCTTCTGTGTAACTTTCAGCTTTTAGCAGTTCAGCACCTTTGTTTTCAGGTTAAATTCGTTTTTTTTTTTGTTTTTTTTTAATCTCATTCAAGATTTTTAACTCAAAATTCAGCAATTAATTCATTTCAGTGCATACATTCAGATTCAAGCATTCACACTGCAGTTTCTTCAGAAAATGCACTTTCTAGTTATATTTTCTTATTCCGTACGTTTTTTGAAAGCCTACTCCTTCAAAACCGTTCAACTTAGAAAAACCATTCAAACATCGTTAGATTCCTATTATTTTGGACATGACTGCTTCTATTTTTCTCATTTTTAACATTTATATTTTTAATTTTATTCAACTTTATTCAACAAAAATTTCCCATGTATTTCAATGGGGAGACCCTTCAAATTCTCATTCAACTTACTCATTTTTAAACTCTTACTACTTCCACATACATTGACATAGAGCCACCATTCAAACTTTAAAACGAAGACAAGACATTCAACTATTCAACTTGTATTTATCTTTTCAATATCTATTATACTTTTTCTTCAGTTCCAGTTTAAGTTTCATGATGTTTTTTCACCCGTTTCAGAGTTTATAATGGGTGTGTATGGGACGGAATGTTGGGGCTAGAGTGAGGCAGCTCAACTGCTAGAGTGAGAGGAGCAAAAAAATTAATCTTAAAATCTTTTTTAAAACTGCTGCTGTGTCCGCAGCGTTTGCTCTACAGGTATGATTTTACCCTCAAAACGTAGCCATGGCTGTCCTCTTTCATCCAATGTGTTTACTATTGTCCTAGGTGTTATGGTTCTTTCATAAATGTCACCAATGCACAGCCTCCTCCCTCCAACTCTTCCATAGACTCTAATGTTAAAATGGCTCAGAAGGTTCGTTTGAAAATCAGAAGAGTATGGTGTCTTTACACTGTCACCACGTCCATATAATAAACTCCACAGGCATGAAAACTGAGAATTCAGTAGACTAGAAGCTGCTGTCGCTCACGGTGAAAGAATTTCGTCAATACGACTTGTACTTTTCATATGGGAACGATTTGTTTCGGCCTGACTTTTCTGTTCATTTTAAGCAGCAAAAGTGAGGTGCATGTCTGTGTCGTGTGTATGGAGCCATTGTCACTATAGCAACCAGGCTCACACCTGCCTGCTTAACGAGCTCTCTCTCACTCTGCCAAGGTTAAACCTAAAAATGTTAGATTGTAGTAAGATTAACTTTTTCAAAAGTACAATAAGACAGATTTGACAGGGTTTTGCCACAGATTAATAGTTTGTCACTAGTTAGTATATGCCAACTAAGTAGAGCATTGTGATTGGCACAAAGGTTTTTCAGATCTGGGCAGTTGGAGTCAGTTGATGACTTCAAAATCATCCTTTCTGACTGGATAATTAAAGCTCTCAGCATCTATCGGTCTGTAGTTAATTTCCCCACCTTTTAACTAACGTTTAACTAACCTAATCTCATTTAATGTCTCTGTTTATAGTCTGTATAGTTTATCTCCCCACGAATACACTCAAAGTAGTCTTAAAATAAAACCCACAAAACAGTTCAAGATTTAATACTTTTTATTTGCTCATTTAATGCCAGTTGCCCTGTTTTTCTGTATGTCACTCATTCGCTTATACTTGGGCAAAAAGGACCAATTTGTACACTAGTATAGTGTATTTTTTCCCTCTATCTCTCTATGTCTGTCACACACAGAGACCAACACACAGACATGTATATGCTCATTATTGCTGTTCAAACTGATGGTCAAATTTCCAAGCACCACCTGAACGCCTCATCTGTTTTTAACCTATCACTGGACCAACTGTCGTCATTCCGCTTTGCTCTCTGCTGTGGTAAGTACAGTACACTCAGTACTGCAGTGTTTTATTTTTATGATGGAAAAAATACATGTTTGACATTTAAACTCACATATCAAGTCCAACAGAGTTAAAAACAATTCAAAGAAGAAAGAAAGAAAAAAGAATAACTTTCGCTATCATTTATATACGTTTATTACGTTTTGCTGTTAGCAGCAGTGCTAACGCTAGCTTCAATGCTAATGCTAGCAACAATGCTAACGCTAGCTATAGTGCTAACACTAGCCTTAGCAGTTGTTAACTGACAAAAATAATATTCCTGTGATATTTCTTGCCGGTCAGTGAGACAAAAGTAAGAAATTAGCTTTATTATTGCCATTGTGGCTCAGTTTTAACAGTAAGAGTGCTAGCGCTAGCAGCATTGCTAGCGCTAGCAGCATTGCTAACGCTAGCTGCAATGCTAACGCTAGCTGCATTGCTAACACTAACTGAAGTGCTAATGCTAGCCGGAATGCTAGCGCTAGCAGCAATGCTAAGGCTAGTAACAGTCTAACAGTAGCCTTACATAAGTGGCAATACTTCAGTTAACTAGTTTGAATTGTAAAATGACTGCTGTATCAGTTGGTGTGCTATATTACTCTATAATTACCCTGCTGACTAGAAGTTCAGTGTATCATGTCGTGTGGGCTTTGTATTTCTGTTAGTCTGATAACACTGTACAGACAACTAACGTATTATTTCTCGTTTCTTTCAGGAACCTGACTGACACTGTGCTTTGCCTGGTAGGTGTGCACATACTGTAAGAGAAGTAGACCAAAATAAAAAAATAATATGACTAATATAAGCTGTAAAGTGATGGGTTCAAACTTTGTGCTAGACCTTTTAAACACAATTTTATAATAAATACACATAAGTGCAGCTTAACAATTGGGCTAAAATATTTTTTTCGTACATTTTTGTAGTCACACTACATGTGATTAATTAATGATTCACTCAATCATATTTGTATTTAAAAATATTATTGCTGAATTTAATTAAATATTTATTCTTTTAAAAAGTGCCCAATTATGCAACTTTTTGCACATGGCAGCCGACAACAGTTTAGCTTGAATATTTGTTTTGTCCTTTTGGAGTAGTCACATTTAGTTCATACAATTACCATGTGATATAATTTTAATAAAATTATTTTTTTTTCTTGTTTTTTGTTCAGAGTGTGTAGAAGAAGAAGAACAAGGACCAGATCTCCAGTCTTCTCTCTCACATCCCAACCCCCCAACCCCTCTATCCTCTGTCCTGCTCCACCTATTGTCTCTGCCTTCTTTCCATCTGTATTTCACTCTGTGGTTTGTGAGAAATTTTGCCAAACCAACAATCCTTTTGCGGTTTGATTTAAAGCCGTGTCTCTCCTGCTCTGTCTGTTCTCTCTGCTAAATTTTCTCTCTACCTGTTTTTCACTCTTGGCTTGCTGCTGAAAAACGCCAAGCGACACAGTCCTCCTGTGTCTTCTCCAATCTTCACATGTAAGATCCAACAGTGTGAGGCACATAGCAGCCAGAAACTGTAATGCCACAGAACAGAGAGGCTTCATCATCACCATCTTCATCACCGTACGATCAGAGCGTGAGACTTCACATCTGGAGCACAGGAGACATTCTGTGATAAGTCTTCCTTCTAGCTTGTCCCACAAGCAGTCGGTGAGATTTACTCACAACAAAAAGGGTTAATGACATAATTTCCATGAAAACATGTGTTCATTCTTTGTAAACTGTTTAAATTGTGTTTTCACTTGACCTTAGGAGTGTTAGAGTGTATTGTAATGTCTGTACTCAGGTGTTTCCCTCTGTGATCCATCCCCTTCAGAGCTGAGACACTCAGGACTGAACAGACTGCACAGTTTCTGTGACTGAGCCTCCAAAACACCTTCTTTGAAACCACTCATGATAGAAGGGCTTTATATTTGCAGCAGCACTACTACAGGTATTCAGTTTATTACAGGATGTGTTTGTTTCTTAGGACCAGCTCTGAGTGCACACTACCTAACATATACACCTTTCTGTTCACTACAAACCAACTACTCTGGATCATACGGCCAGTTGGCAGGAATGTTGCTGCAGGAAAACATCCCTGGAGATCACCATCATTGTCAGACTGACTGTGCCTCCTCTGTGCAGTGTCAAGATCCTCCCTAAATGAGTGTGTAAGTTAACATTTTCATTATTTTATTCCCTTTGACAAGACAAGTATCACTGATATTTACATTTACAACTACATATGTTGCTGTTTTCTGCTCTTCTTTTAAAGTTCTCAGCTATCCTGCTTCTGTGCTGCTTGCCACACATCAAACTCTGGCCGGATGACAGGGAGGATCCACTCTGAAGTCACTGGACATTATGAGGATCATATGGGACTTCATAGTTTCACAGTAACATTGTGCTCTGTGATTACAGGTTTTAAATGGATACAATGACTGCCTCTCTCTGATCAACAGGCTAAAGGATTGTTTTCATTGTTAGTGCTCTGTACAATGTATGCTTATTTAGTATTTCATCACAGAGCAAACCTTTATTTATTTAACATATTTTTATTTTGTTTTAATGTTGAATTAACTGTAGGGATTTTTTTAAGTGGGCACTCGGGATGTCATATGACCAGAAATGTGGTAACTGGAATTCAACAGTATGGAAGAAAAAATCTGCTAAGAACAAAACACACACAAAACCCCCAAGAAAATTCAAATTCATTCCATGTAATCCAATCTAAAACATTTTAAACTGCTGAACAGCAACACAAACAGTGTTAAAAAACAGTGTTAACAGAATGATTATGATGAGTTTGTACCAAAGTTTCAGGTCACATGGCACACCTAGTGTGTAGTGTGGAGTATCAGCTGGTAAGTATAGGTTTTTTCATATTTGTGTCCTTAGAGTTCAGATAGATAAAGACTTGTGTATAATAATTAGTCATAAGCACAACTCAAAGTCAGGGACTAACTAAATTTGGGACTTTGTGTCTGAGCCCAGGTTAAAACACTGTGTAAAAAAGCATTTAGCGGCATGGCTGAACAATGCTGTAAACTATTGATACTTATTTATCCATGTTCACAAAAAGGACTAATGTTTTTATTTGATTATTTGCATGTGTTAAACTGTGTCACCACCTTACGCTTTCATTTGAGTTTACTCAAAAGTCTCTATACAGTTCTCTTTTACCACTGTGTGGACTCTGTTTACATTAAAACATAAAAATGAGTAATGAGTAATAAAGAGATGTGTAGACAGATCAGTAGATTAAGTAGACCAATAGAAACAGTTGTTCAGCCATGTTCTAAGAAACCAACACAGTTTAAAGGTTCAGGATTGTGGTTTTAAAAGTGGAATTTTCATGTATTTCATATGTTGCTTATTATTTTTATTTACTTATTTAATTTAGTTATTTTTATTTATTCTACTAGTCCTTTTCAGAAAGAAGCTGTAAAATATGACTTAAGATTTTTATGTTATTTTCTATGACATACAAAACAAATTGATGTATATAATACCGGTACTATTAAACATGATATACATATGTGTATATGTCTGAAAAACATTATGCTGTATATGAAAGTTTGTATTTTCTCCAGAATGTTTGTTCATCTTTTCAGTTCAATTTAACAAATTTGTTTTTACATTTATTTTTATTATTTTTTTTATGAATTAGAGATTTATAAAACATAATTCCACTCTTTAAGTGATTAGAAGAATATGAACTTTTGTTATTCATTCAGAGGTTTGCTGACTACATTTTCTTTTTGTCATTACTCATCTTTTTCTAATTAAAATTTTAAACATTTTCAGTTATTTTCCAACTTCTTCTGTGTGAACATCAGCTTTCAAAAGTTCAGCACTTTTGTTTTCAGGTTAAAAATTCTTTATTTTCCAGCTAATTCAACATTTTTAGCTTAATATTCAGCAATTAATTCATTTCAGTGCATACATTCAGATTCAAGCATTCACACTGCAGTTTCTTCAGAAAATGCACTTTCTAGTTAGTGTGAATGCTTGAAAAGCATTCACAGTATTGTTCTTCGAATCTTTATTATTATTATTATATTTTATCTATTCCGTACGTTTTTTGTAATCCTACTCCTTCAAAACCGTTCAACTTAGAAAAACCATTCAAACACCGTTAGATTCCTATTCTTTTGGACAACACTGCTTCTATTTTTCATATTTTTAACATTTATATTTTTAATTTTATTCAACTTTATTCAACAAAAATTTATAATGTATTTCAATGGGGAGACCCTTCAAATCCTCATTCAACTTACTCATTTTTAAACTCTTACTACTTCCACATACATTGACATAGAGCCACCATTCAAACTTTAAAACGAAGACAAGACATTCAACTATTCAACTTGTATTTATCTTTTCAATATCTATTATACTTTTTCTTCAGTTCCAGTTTAAGTTTCATGATGTTTTTTCACCCGTTTCAGAGTTTATAATGGGTGTGTATGGGACGGAATGTTGGGGCTAGAGTGAGAGAGCTCAACTGCTAGAGTGAGAGGAGCAAAAAAATTAATCTTAAAATCTTTTTTAAAACTGCTGCTGTGTCCACAGCGTTTGCTCTACAGCCACCATTTTACCCTCAAAACGTAGCCATGGCTGTCCTCTTTCATCCAATGTGTTTACTATTGTCCTAGGTGTTATGGTTCTTTCATAAATGTCACCAATGCACAGCCTCCTCCCTCCAACTCTTCCATAGACTCTAATGTTAAAATGGCTCAGAAGGTTCTTTTGAAAATCAGAAGAGCATGGTGTCTTTCCACTGTCACCACGTCCATATAATAAACTCCACAGGCATGAAAACTGAGAATTCAGTAGACTAGACATTGCTGTCGCTCACGGTGAAAGAATTTCGTCAATACGACTTGTACTTTTCATATGGGAACGATTTGTTTCGGCCTGACTTTTCTGTTCATTTTAAGCAGCAAAAGTGAGGTGCATGTCTGTGTCCGTGTGTATGGAGCCATTGGGTGCGGTCACTATAGCAACCAGGCTCACACCTGCCTGCTTAACGAGCTCTCTCTCTCACTCTGCCAAGATTCATCTGAAACACTTCTCTTTCAACTGCTGCTGTCTCCACAGTGTTACAGCCATCATTTTACCCTCAAAACGTCGCCATCGTTCTCTTTCCAACATCTTGTCTTTCAAAGCTCAGAGATGTAAACTTTTTAAACTGTGTGGATCCAAGTGGAGGGATCACATTTTAGTCATTCAGTGATTCAAAGAATATGACCTTTTAATATTCTTTCAGATGTTTTCTGACTCTAAATGTTCTTTTCTCATTTCTTAGGTTTTTCTAATTTACAATTAAAACATTTTCAGCTTTTTTCCAACTTCTTCTTCTGTGTAACCTTCAGCTTTTAGCAGTTCAGCACCTTTGTTTTCAGGTTAAATTCGTTTTTTTTTTGTTTTTTTTTAATCTCATTCAATATTTTTAACTCAAAATTCAGCAATTAATTCATTTCAGTGCATACATTCAGATTCAAGCATTCACACTGCAGTTTCTTCAGAAAATGCACTTTCTAGTTCTATTTTATTATTATGGATTCCGTACGTTTTTTGTAATCTATCTCCTTCAAAACCGTTCAACTTAGAAAAACCATTCAAACACCATTAGATTCCTATTCTTTTGGACATGACTGCTTCTATTTTTCTCATTTTTAACATTTATATTTTTAATTTTATTCAACTTTTTTCAACAAAAATTTCCCATGTATTTCAATGGGGAGACCCTTCAAATTCTCATTCAACTTCCTCCTCTTTAAACTGTATCTACTTCCACATACATTGACATAGAGCCACCATTCAAACTTTAAAACGAAGACAAGACATTCAACTATTCAACTTGTATTTATCTTTTCAATATCTATTATACTTTTTCTTCAGTTCCAGTTTAAGTTTCATGATGTTTTTTCACCCGTTTCAGAGTTTATAATGGGTGTGTATGGGACGGAATGTTGGGGCTAGAGTGAGACAGCTCAACTGCTAGAGTGAGAGGAGCAAAAAAATTAATCTTAAAATCTTTTTTAAAACTGCTGCTGTGTCCGCAGCGTTTGCTCTACAGGTATGATTTTACCCTCAAAACGTAGCCATCGCTGTCCTCTTTCACCCAATGTGTTTACTATTGTACTAGGTGTTATGGTTCTTTCGTAAATGTCACCAATGCACAGCCTCCTCCCTCCAACTCTTCCATAGACTCTAATGTTAAAAGGGCTCAGAAGGTTCGTTTGAAAATCAGAACCGCATGGTGTCTTTCCACTGTCACCACGTCCATATAATAAACTCCACAGGCATGAAAACTGAGAATTCAGTAGACTAGAAGCTGCTGTCGCTCACGGTGAAAGAATTTCGTCAATACGACTTGTACTTTTCATATGGGAACGATTTGTTTCGGCCTGACTTTTCTGTTCATTTTAAGCAGCAAAAGTGAGGTGCATGTCTGTGTCGTGTGTATGGAGCCATTGGGTGCAGTCACTATAGCAACCAGGCTCACACCTGCCTGCTTAACGAGCTCTCTCTCTCTCTGTCTGCCAAGATTAAATCAAAAATGTGTGTTATATCTAAGCAGTTGTAGTAAGATTAACTTTTTCAATAGGTACAATAAGACAGGTTTGACAGGCTTTTGCCACAGATTAACAGTATGTCAGTAGTTAGTATAGGCTAACTGAATAGAGCCCTGAATTATTGCCCTGTTAAATTCAAGTTGATTGTGTATTGGTGGACTTGTCTTCTCCACACAGGTTTTTCAGATCTGGGCAGTTTGAGTCAGTTGATGACTTTAAAATAATCTTTTCTGACTGGATAATTAAAGCTCACAGCATCTACCTGTCTGTAGTTTATTTTCCCACATTTTAAATAATCTAATCTCATTTAATGTCTCTGTTTTTAGTCTGTATAGTTTATCTCCCCACAAATACGCTCAAAGTAGTCTTAAAATAAAATCCATAAAACAGTTCAAGATGATGACTTTTTATTTGCTCATTTAATGCCAGTTGCCCTCTTTCCTGAGTATAAGCGAATGAGTGACATAAAGAGAAAAAGTACCAATTTGTATGCTGGTGAGTCTTGTGTATTTTTTTCTCTGTCTCTCTATGACAGAGAAATATATATGCTCATTATTGATGTTCAAACTGATGCTCAAATTTCCAAGCACCACCTGAACGCCTCATCGGTCTTTAACTAATCACTACACCAACGGTTGTCATTCCGCTTTGCTCTCTGCTGTGGTAAGTACAATACATTCAGTACAGCACTGTTATAATTTTATGATGGTAAAAATACATGTTTGACATTTAAACTCACATATCAAGTCTTTTTAAAGTTCAACAGAGTTCAAAGAATAAAGAAAGCAAAAAAAGAATAACCTTTGCTACCATTTATATAGGTTTATGACTTTTGCTGTTAGCAGCAGTGCTAACGCTAGCTTCAATGCTAATGCTAGCTATAGTGCT
The DNA here is from genome assembly GCF_041146795.1 of Maylandia zebra. Taxonomy (NCBI): domain Eukaryota; kingdom Metazoa; phylum Chordata; class Actinopteri; order Cichliformes; family Cichlidae; genus Maylandia; species Maylandia zebra. Next base: position 23,773,829 of record NC_135168.1, on the reverse strand, counting down.
AACATTAGCCTTAGCAGTTGTTAACTGACAAAAAGAATATTCTTGTGATATTCCTGTGATATTTATTGGCGGTCAGTGAGACAAAAGTAACAAATGAGATTTATTATTGCCATTGTGGCTCAGTTTTAACAGTAAGAGTACTTCATGACTTTTGCTGTTAGTAGCAGGAATGCTAACGCTAGCTTCAATGCTAATGCTAGCTTCAATGCTAATGCTAGCTATAGTGCTAACACTAGCCTTAGCAGTTGTTAACTGACAAAAAGAATATTCCTGTGATATTCCTGTGATATTTATTGGCGGTCAGTGAGACAAAAGTAACAAATGAGATTTATTATTGCCATTGTGGCTCAGTTTTAACAGTAAGAGTACTTCATGACTTTTGCTGTTAGTAGCAGTGCTAATGCTAGCTTCGATGCTAATGCTAGCATCAATGCTAACGCTAGCTATAGTGCCAACACTAGCCTTAGCAGTTTTTAACTGACAAAAAGAATATTCCTGTGATATTCCTGTGATATTTATTGGCGGTCAGTGAGACAAAAGTAACAAATGAGCTTTATTATTGCCATTGTGCCTCAGTTTTAACAGTAAGAGTGCTAGTTCTACCAGCAGTGCTAACACTAACTGAAGTGCTAACGCTAGCAGGAATGCTAGTGTTAGCAGCGATGCTAAGGCTAGTAACAGTCTAACAGTAGCCTTATATAAGTACTTAAATAAATACTTCAGTTAATTAGTTTGAATTATAAAATGGCTGCTGTATCAGCTGGTGTGCTATATTACTCTATAATTACCCTGCTGACTATAAGTTCAGTGTATCATGTCGTGTGGGCTTTGTTTTTTTGTTAGTCTGATAACACTGTACAGACAACTAACATGTTATTTCTCGTCTTACACTTTCAGGAACTTGACTCACATCTGTGCTTTGCCTGGTAGGTGTGCACATACTGTTAGAGAAGTACACCAAAATAAATAAAAAAAGAGTCTGACTAATATAAGCTTTAAAGTGATGGGTTCAAACTTTGTGCTAGACCTTTTAAACACATTTTTATAATAAATACACATAAGTTCAGCTTAACAATTGGGCTAAAATATTTTTTTCGTACATTTTTGCACATTACATGTGATTAGTTAACAATTCACTCAATCATATTTGTATTTAAAAATATTATTGCTGAATTTAATTAAATATTTATTCTTTTAAAAAGTGCCCAATTATGCAACTTTTTGCACGTGGCAGCCGACGGCAGTATATTTATTTTGTCCTTTTTCAGTAGTCACAATTAGTTTATACAATTACCATGTGATATCATTTTAATAAAATTATTATTTTTTCTTGTTTTTTGTTCACAGTGTGCAGAAGAAGAACAAGGACCAGATCTCCAGTCTTCTCTCTCACATCCCAATCCCCCAACCCCTCTATCCTCTGTCCTGCTCCACCTGTTGTCTCTGCCTTCTTTCCATCTGTATTTCACTCTGTGGTTTGTGAGAAATTTTGCCAAACCAACAATCCTTTTGCGGTTTGATTTAAAGCCGTGTCTCTCCTGCTCTGTCTGTTCTCTCTGCTAAATTTTCTCTCTACCTGTTTTTCACTCTTGGCTTGCTGCTGAAAAACGCCAAGCCAACAAAGCAATAAAGAGTGCATATTTTGCCTCAACCTATGAACAAACTGAACAAACAAAGAAAACTCTGCGGTTTGATTTAAAGCCGTGTCTCTCCTGCTCTGTCTGTTCTCTCTTCTAAATTTTCTCTCTACCTGTTTTTCACTCTTGGCTTGCTGCTGAAAAACGCCAAGCCATTAAAGCAATAAAGAGTGCATATATTGCCTCTACCTGAGAACAAACTGAACAAACAAAGAAAACTCTAATTCACGGTTTGATTGTGATTTCCCAGCCGTGTCTCTCCTGCTCTGTCTGTTCTCTCTTCTAAAGTTTCTCTCTACCTGTTTTTCATTCTGGGCTTGCTGCTAAGTTGTGCCAAGCCAATAAAGAGAGTGCATATTATTCTCTCGACTGACGAACAAACTGTCAAACAAACAAAGACATCTGTTTCTGAGAAATAAAAACTGAAATATAAAGACAAAGAAAACATCTGCTGTGTGCCACTCTTATTTTTCAAATACATTTTCTAAAGACTAACAGAAACACTTAAAGGTGTGTAAAAATGCCAAAAAAGCAGAAAAAGTCACAAGCTGCAAAACAACGCTGGAAGAAGTTCCATGAGTTTCAAAAAGTACCAACATGTGAACAAGCTGAGTGTGATTTTCCTCAGAGCTCTGCAGAAGACTTTGTGTCTGCAAAGACCAATGCTGATGGTGTCAAACAGGCAGGTCAACATGTTCCTGCACATGTACAACAGATATCCTATGCAGATGCTGTGAAGACTGGATTGCAGCATGAATTTAATGAACATCTGGTAAACCACAGAGACCAACATGAGGTTTCAAGTGCCCCACAGGTGGGTTATGCTGATATTGTGAAAAGAGGCTGTCACAGTGATGTGGCAGGACCATCTCATGCAGAAAAAGTGAACTTTGAAAACCAGCCCTCTGTAACACATGTCTGTGCATCTCACAGCCAGGCACATCCTAAATATGGAGACTCCAGAAACAAGCAGTGCACATGTAACTCACTCACATTTCTTGGATTCCTTCATGAGAATGAAAACATGTCTACAGTTGACCTTAATCTGGTCTTGGATAAAGGTGATGTGATGTACAAAGAGGCCAAGAAAAGATTCCCCAAAAGTATTCATTTGGCAACCGATGAGCTGCCAGGCAAAGTTGATGCTCGCAGGTCTATGTATCATATCAACATGACACAGCTTTCCCGGTATGGGACATTTGAAGAACCTCCAGAGGAGGCAGTAGATACCTTTCTCAGCTTAGAAGCAGGACTGAGCTGCCTGTTGTCCGATGTGCAGTATGCCTTACTGATTATGAGTGGATTGTGTATTGCAGTGTTCAGATCCACATCAGGCAAATATGGGTTCTTTGACCCACACCCCAGAACACCCAGTGGTCTTCCTCTAGCACTATGGTCACGTAATCGTGGTACAGCTGTGATGCTGAAATTCACACTCCTCAGTGACATGATTAAGAGGCTCCAAGATTCTTATGAAATGATGGAGATATCACCTTCTTGTACCTATGAACTGAAGCCTGTGCAATTCTACAGTATGAGCACAGTCAACCTGAGTGATAGTATCACAGACACAGTCTGCAGACCAACAGCTGCCACTACTGTGGCACCTACTGACTCTGATACAACTGTTGATGAAGCAAACTCCTCTACTCCAAGGAGAAACACAACCACTGATCCGACTGAGAACATCTTTTGTCAAATGTCCATTTGTACGCCACTGGTGAAACAAAAAGAAGTCCACATGACTCAGTTCACATCATATGAAGATCAGAATGAACCTCCTAATATACCCACTGAAGAACTATGCAGTGAATTAAATTTGCTTCCATCAAATGATGTTTTTTCATGTCAATCAAATGCTGCAATAAACAATGTTGCTGCCTGTGACCTTTCTGATATAGTTTTACAAAAACTGAAAAAAGTTAATAAACAACAAAGGCACAAAATGAAAAGAAGATTAATGGCATCAGAGAAACCCAGAAATCAGAGAAAAGAAAACCAAAAAAGGAAAGAACGACAAAAGTATGCTTCAAATAAAAATTACAAAGAAAAGAAAAAATCTTGCACAAGCGAGGCATATAAAAACAATCCTGAAGTTAGACAGAAAAAACAACAGTATATGAAAAGATGTTACCATGCGAATGCTGAATTCAGAAAGAAACAACAACAGTATGTTAAAAGACGTTACTGTGAGAATGCAGAATTCAGACAGAAACAACAACAGTATGTTAGAAGACGTTACTGTGAGAATGCTAAAGTTAGACAAAAACAAAAACAATATATAAAAAGACGTTACTATGAGAATACTGATTTCAGAGAGGAGAAAAAAAGCTACATCACTAAAAGGTATCGAGAAAACTTTGAATTCAGAGAGAGACAGAGACAACTGATGAAACAACTAATGCGAGACAGGTATCAAAGTAATCTTGCATTTAGGATTATGCACAACATGAGATGTGCCATGAAAATAAAAAGGAAATACAGATGGGTGAACAGACAAACCCAAGAGAGTGACAACAGTGTGATCAACGAGGCCATATCTGTGTTCAAATCACAAATCAAAGCTGGACCATCATACCCATGTACTGTATGCTTCAAGGCTTCATTTCCAAACCAAGTACGACCCTGCAGAAGGTCAAATTATGTCAAAAACCCACATGTAGTTGCAACATGTTTGACTGGAAGATTTGTTCATGTTTGTGATGAAAACTGCAGAAATGAGCAGTGCAGTGTGCCTGATGAGAGAAAGAGAGAGTGGATTTGTCACACCTGCCACGATCATCTTAAAAATGGATCCATGCCAGTACTTGCTGTTGCCAATAAACTGGATCTTGCTGATATTCCAGCTGAATTGTCTGATCTCAACATACTGGAGAGACATCTCATAGCCAAGTGCATACCATTTGCCAAGATCATTCCTCTTCCCAAAGGCAGACAAAGAGCAATTAGAGGAAATGTGGTCTGTGTCCCATCAGAGGTACAGGAAACTGTTGAAACACTACCTCGATTGAGAATTAATTCTCAGGTGATCAGAGTGAAACTGAAGAGACGCTTGTCTTACAAAGGTCATCAGCTGTTTCAGACTGTAAGCTGGTCTAAACTTGTGCAAGCACTGCATAAACTCAAGCAGATTCATCCACAGTATAAGGATGTGAGCATCAGAGATGATGCTGAGCTGTGTGATCCAACACTTCCTGATGAAGATGATGATGATGATGAAAACATGAATGAGGACGATTATGATGAGGCTGATTTAATGGAAATTGACAGCTGTGAGAAAAATGCACTGAGTGAAGCACAAAATATAAATGAACAGGACATTGACATGTTACCCTGTGATGGTGAACAATCGCATGAACAGATGAGAGATGATTCAGAGCAAGCAGATGGACTGACTAATGGTGGTTTTGCACTCGAGTCCTGTTTGCAGCCCCCTGATGTGGCTGAGGAGATATTATGTTTCAGTGAAGGAATCTACTCTGTTGCTCCTGCAGAGAGAAACAATCCAATAAGTTTTTTCAAAACACCTAAACTGGAGGCCATGGCCTTCCCTGTGCAGTTTCCTACAGGCCAAAACACACTTGATGAAAGAAGGCTGATCAAAGTATCCCCCAGTGGGTATTTCAAATCAAGACTTTTCTGCATTGATGATCGTTTTGCCAAAGACACAAACTATTTATTCTTTGCACAGTTTGTGACTGAAATACACTTGGCTACATCCAGCATGACAGTACAGTTAAGGAAGGCAAAGCCTCTGACCAGAGATGGTAGAAAAATAACCTCAGGCATGTTACAAGATAAACACGAGGTGGAGAAACTGGTGCGAAATAAAGATGCAGTGAGATTCATGCAGCCTCTGAGAGGAACCCCAGCCTATTGGGAGAAAACAACAAGAGATCTTTTTGCCATGATCAGACAGTTGGGAACTCCCACGTTCTTTTGCACATTTTCAGCTGCTGAAATGCGCTGGCCTGAAGTGATCGAGGCAATAACAAGGCAGCAAGGTGAACAAGTGAATTTTGAAGGACTCGACTGGTCAGCAAAGTGTGACATCCTGAGAAGCAATCCTGTCACAACAATGCGCATGTTTGACAAGAGAGTTGAAGCATTATTCAGAGATTTACTCTTATCTCCCGCAGAGCCACTTGGCAAAGTCATTGACTACTTTTACAGAGTTGAGTTTCAGCACAGAGGAAGCCCACACATACACTGCCTCCTGTGGGTAGAAGGTGCTCCTGTGTTTGAGGAGGATGATGAGCAAACTGTTCTTGATTTTATAAACAAATACATCACAGCTCAGCTGCCTGATCCACATAAACAACCTGAACTGTACAAAAAAGTAACAGAAGTGCAAAAACACAGTAAGAACCACACAAAGACGTGCTTTAGGAGTTTAAGCTCCGGGTGCCGTTTTGGTTTTCCCAAACCACCCTGCAATGAGACAATGATCACAAGACCCAGTGAGGATGATGCACTGGAAGTAGAAACGGCAAAGAACAAGCTCAGACCACTGAACCAGCTGCTGAATGAACCTGAAACTGCTTCCATGAGTTTAGAGCAGCTCTTGGAAAGATGCAAGTTGACACATGCAGAATATGAGAGATACCTGAATAAAATGAACATGAGGAGTACGATCATACTAAAGCGTGATCCAAAAGACTCTTGGATAAACGGCTATAATCCACATCTGCTTGAAGCCTGGAACAGTAATATCGACATAAGCTTTGTTTTAGATGCTTTTGGTGCTGCAAATTATTTAATGAAATATATATCAAAAAAAGAGGGCGGGCTATCTGAGTACCTGAAAACTGTCATTGAGAACTCCCATAAGGACAGTGTAAATGAGTGCGATGAAATGAGAGCCGTCATGCAGGCATATTCAAAGAAGCGAGAGATCAGTGCACAGGAGTGTGTTGCTCGTGCATGTGGTCTTCACATGAAGCAATGCTCACGTGCTGTAATATTCATTCCAACTGATGATAATCCTGTGAAAATGAGTCGTCCCCTGTCAGTTCTGGACAACACAACACCTGAGTCTTCCAATGTTTGGATGACATCTTTGAATGACAAATACAAAGCCAGACCTGAAACACCAGAGTATGAGGAGATGTGCATGGCAGACTTTGCTGCTACTTGCAGGATTGTCTATGGCCAACAGAAAAAAGGTAAAGATGTTTTGCCCCTTCTCAATGAGATGGGGTTTGTGCAAAGGCGCAAAAACAATAAGCCTGCTATCATCAGATTTCACCGCTGCTCACAAGAAAAACATCCAGAGCAATATTACGGAAGACTGCTTAAACTGTACCTTCCTCATCGTTCAGACCACGAACTGAAAACACCATCGTTGCCAACCTATCAGGCTTTCTATGGTGCTGGCTGTGTACAGCTACCAGGTACTGACCATCTTGAGTACGTGCAACACATTGTCAAAAGAAACAGAGAAAAATATGAGAAAAACAGTGAGGAGATCGAGAGCGCTGTTGAGGAATATGAGCAGAACAGAGGTGTGACTGACGAATGGTGTAATCTGGCACCTGAATCAGATCTCGTAAGGTTGCCACTTGTTGAACAAGAAAGAGAGCGAGACAATGAAAATGAACAGGAAGATGTGCCCGACTACAGCCGTCAGGCTGATGCTTCAACAGAAGTCAGAGCCATCAGGGAACCCCCTGCTATTGATCCCACATTGTTACGTCAGATGTTTCAGAATCTGAACAAGAAGCAAGCCTGCATATTTTATGCAGTTAGAGACTGGTGCATTAAAAGAGTCTGTGCTCTAAATCCAGAGCAGTTTTTCTTTTATATTAATGGTGGTGCTGGAACAGGAAAATCACATCTTATCAAATGCATCTACTCAGAAGCATCTAAGATACTGAGCAAAGTGCCCAGATATGCAGACGACGTTGACATATCAAAACCCACTGTCCTGTTAACTGCTTTCACTGGGACTGCAGCTTTTAACATTTCTGGAACAACACTGCATTCTCTTCTCAAGCTGCCTAGAAGCTTAAAACCTCCCATTCAGGGACTTGGCAATCAGCTGGATGAAGTCAGATCAGAACTTTTGAATGCTGAAATAATCGTCATTGACGAAGTGTCTATGGTGTCAAGACATCTGTTTGCATATGTAGATGCAAGACTCAAACAGATCAAAGGGACTCGGAGACCCTTTGGAGGCATGTCAGTCATTGCTGTCGGAGACTTCTATCAGCTACCCCCAGTGCGACAGTCTAAACCTCTCTGTGTGCACGACCCGTCTGAGATCGACCTGTGGCGGGAGCATTTTCAGATGATCACTCTGACTGAGATTATGCGTCAGAAAGATGATGTTGTCTTTGCAGAGATGCTGAACAGAATTCGTGTGAAAGGAAAGTTGGATGAGCTTTGCGAAGCAGATAGAAATTTGTTGTCACAGGCCATAACTGAACCAGCCCTTTGTCCAACTGATGCGTTGCACATTTTTGCAACTAATAAAGAAGTGGATGCACACAACTCTGCAACACTGGCTCTGCTCCACACTCATATCATTGACATCCATGCAGATGATTATAGAAAAGATCCTAGAACTGGCAGAATGGCACTTCAAGACAGACCATTGAAAGGAGGTAAAAACGAGTTACCAGACACACTGAAAGTTGCAGAAGGAGCTCGTGTCATGCTCACCAGAAACATTGACATACAAAATGGTTTGGTTAATGGAGCTTTTGGAAAACTACTTAGAGTAGTTCACTCTGAAAACGACCAACACATCATCAAGCTTGGACTTAAAATGGATAATGAGACATCTGGAAAGAATAACCGCACACCAGCAGACGACATGGTGTACATTGAGAGAGCAGAGGAGAATCTGAAGCAGAAAGGAGTGGTACGAAGACAGTTCCCAGTGAAGCTGGCCTTTGCATGTACAATACATAAGGTACAGGGTATGACAACTACATCAGCTGTTGTCTCTCTTAAGAGCATTTTTGAGCCCGGCATGGCCTACGTAGCTGTCAGTAGAGTGACGTCTCTCAGTGGACTGTATCTTCTTGATATGGAGGAGAAAAAAATATTCACCAACCCAGAAATCACTGCAGCGCTTGAGAACATGAGACAAGCCAACCTTGATGACATGATGCCTCTTCTACACGTGAGGCAAACACTGAGCAGGTCAGAGGTTTTCACCATTGTTCATCATAATACAGAGGGACTGCCAGCTCACATTAATGACATCAAAAGTCACCATGAATTGTGTCTAGCAGATGTTTTGTGCCTAACAGAAACACACCTGCGGGGCTCTTTTGTCGCAGAGAGTCTCCACTTGGAAAATTACAATTTGTTCAAACGCAACAGACACCTGTCCTACACAAACTTTCCCCAGATGGCAAACAGAAGTGGTGGTGGAGTTGCTGTTTATGTGAAAAGTGACATTCAAGTGCATGAAAAACAGTACATCCATAATGTAACTGACCTTGAATTTCTGGCTTTAAAGGTTGAAGCACCAGTCAGTGCTCTGATTGCAGTTGTATACAGACCTCCAGACTACACTCTGAGGCCATTCCTGAAAAACCTGGTAAGCCTATTAGACTCATTGGAGATCATGGACTGTCATCCCATCATAGTTTGTGGTGATTTTAATGAGAATGTTTTATCCAGTGCAAACAAACCAATCCTGGAGCTGTTTGAGTCTAGGGGATACGCACAGGTCATCACTGCCCCTACCACAGAGAAGAACACACTGCTTGACCTAATTTTCATTTCTCAGTCAGATCGATGTCTCCATTCTGGAGTCATGAAGACCTACCATAGTTACCATGACCCAGTATACTGTGTATTGTCCTGTGATGATTCATGATCTAGATCTTTGAATACAGTAAGTAATAGCTATATTTTTGAATGACTTAAGAAAGTAGAGCGATGCTTGAACTCCAGAAAGAAGTCCAGACGCTTTTCTTTGCAAGCTCCTTTGACTACGATGACCTGGATGACTGAGAACCTTCACAGACATAAAGTAGAGCGATATTTAAAAGTTGACGCCCTGCATTGCAGTATAATGTTTGAATTGTTTACATAAAATACAATTACATGAATTAAGTAATGATATCAGTAAAAGATGACAATTTTATTTATTACAGAAAATCTAAAATTCACTAACAGTAACCTATAAATGTTAGAAAAATCAAATATAGCAGTTTAAAATGAATAGTGTAGGCATATCCTCTCCGCAGCCAGGCTTCAACATCCTGCCAGGCTGCCCCAGTCTCACTGTGGCTGGGAGGGAGGGAGGGTGGACCAGAGGATTGCCTACACAACACATAAATGTTCAACAGCTTCTTCATTGTTTCTGAGAGAACAATAATGACTAAAGGTTGCTTTTTAAAAAAACAAACAAACAAACAAACAAACCTAATTACAGCAATAATGACAGTTAAGCCACTTTATGTGTGCCTCTATTTTGAAATACTATTTACAAAAATGTTATTATTTTGGTTTGTTATAAACTTTAAACTTTTTCAAAAGTATACGATTATATTTTTGGACCAATTTTACTATGAAACATAAATTTTTATGAGCTTTTATCATGTTTCTGGCCAGTGCAATCATCAGGGTGGGTCTGGGTTGATAACTGCACATTTCTGGCCAGAAATGTTTCAGCAGTGTTACATATGTAGTGCATATGTTACACTTGCTTTCTGTTACCAGCTGATACCCTACATTTGTATAGACATTGGATGGTGTGAGGTTGGGGAGTTGAGTGGGAGGGGGGGGAGGGTACGGTGGGAGTTGAGGGGGGGGGGGTTCCTTTCCTGTTAGGTTTCCTTTTTTTTCCTTTTTTTTTTTTTAAGCAAGACACAGTCCTCCTGTGTCTTCTCCAAGCTTCACATGTAAAATCCAACAATGTGAAGCACATAGCAGCCAGAAACTGTAATGCCACAGATCAGAGAAACTTCATCATCACCATCTTCATCGCCATACGATCAGAGCGTGAGACTTCACATCTGGAGCACAGGAGAGATTCTGTGATAAGTCCTCCTTCTAGCTTGTCCCACAAGCAGCCGGTGAGATTTACTCACAACAAAAAGGGTTAATGACATAATTTCCATGAAAACATGTATTCATTCTTTGTGAAGTGTTTAAATTGTGTTTTCACTTGACCTTAGGAGTGTTAGAGTGTATTGTAATGTCTGTACTCAGGTGTTTCCCTCTGTGATCCATCCCCTTCAGAGCTGAGACACTCAGGACTGAACAGACGGCACAGTTTCTGTGACTGAGCCTCCAAAACACCTTCTTTGAAACCACTCATGATAGAAGGGCTTCATATTTGCAGCAGCACTACTACAGGTATTCAGTTTATTACAGGATGTGTTTGTTTCTTAGGACCAGCTCTGAGTGCACACTACCTAACATATACACCTTTCTGTTTATTACAAACCCACTACTCTGGATCATATGGCCAGTTGGCAGGAATGTTGCTGCAGGAAAACATCCCTGGAGATCACCATCATTGTCAGACTGACTGTGCCTCCTCTGTGCAGTGTCAAGATCCTCTCTAAATGAGTGTGTAAGTTAACATTTTCATTATTTTATTCCCTTTGACAAGACAAGTATCACTGATATTTACATTTACAACTACATATTCCTGTTTTCTGCTCTTCTTTTAAAGTCCTCAGCTATCCTGCTTCTGTGCTGCTTGCCACACATCAAACACTGGCCGGATGACAGGGAGGATCCACTCTGAAGTCACTGGACATGATGAGGATCATATGGGACTTTATAGTTTCACAGAAACGATGTGCTCTGTGATTACAGGTTTTAAATGGACATAATGACTGCCTCTCTCTGATCAACAGGCTAAAGGATTGTTGTCATTGTTAGTGCTCTGTACAATGTATGCTTATTTAGTATTTCATCACAGAGCAAACCTTTTTTTCTTTAACATATTTTTATTTTTTTATTTGTGGGGATAGGTTAATTGATTAATTCAAATTGTCACTAGGTGTGAATGTGCGAGTGAATGTGAGTATGAATGGTTGTCTGTCCCTGTGTGTTGGCCCTGTGACAGACTGGCGACCTGTCCAGGGTGTACCCCGCCTTTCGCCCTATGACAGCTGGGATAGGCTCCAGCGCCCCCCGCGACCCTGGAAAGGATAAGCGGAAGCGAATGGATGGATGGATGGATATTTTTATTTTGTTCTAATGTTGAATTAACTGTGGGGATTTTTTTTAAGTGGGCACTCGGGATGTCATATGACCAGAAATGTGGTAACTGGAATTCAACAGTATGGAAGAAAAAATCTGCTAAGAACAAAACACACACAAAACCCCCCAAGAAAATTCAAATTCATTCCATGTAATCCAATCTAAAACATTTTAAACTGCTGAACAGCAACACAAACAGCGTTAAAAAACAGTGTTAACAGAATGATTATGATGATTTTGTACCAAAGTTTCAGGTCACATGGCACACCTAGTGTGTAGTGTGGGGTATCAGCTGGTAAGTATAGGTTTTTTTTTTCATATTTGTGTCCTTAGAGTTCAGATAGATAAAGCCTTGTGTATAATAATTAGTCATAACCACAACTCAAAGTCAGGGACTAACTAATTTTGGGACTTTGTGTCTGAGCCCAGGTTAAAACAATGTGTAAAAAAGCATTTAGTGGCATGGCTGAACAATGCTGTATTGATACTTATTTATCCATGTTCACAAAAAGGACTAATGTGTTTATTTGATTATTTGCATGTGTTAAACTGTGTCACCACCTTACGCTTTCATTTGACTTTACTCAAAAATCTCTATACAGTTCTCTTTTACCACTGTGTGGACTCTGTTTACATTAAAACATAAAGAAGAATGAGTAATAAAAAGATGTGTAGACAGATTAAGTAGACCGATAGAAACAGCTGTTCAGCCATGTTCTAAGAAACCAACACAATTTAAAGGTTCAGGATTGTGGTTTTAAAAGTTGAATTTTCATGTATTTCATATCTTGCTTATTATTTTTTATTTAGTTATTTAATTTAGTTATTTTTATTTATTCTACTAGTCCTTTTCAGAAAGAAGCTGTAAAATATGACTTAAGATTTTTTATGTTATTTTCTATGACATACAAAACAAATTGATGTATGTAATACTATTAAACATGATATACACATGTGTATATGTCTGAAAAACATTATGCTGTATATTAAAGTTTGTATTTTCTCCAGAATTTTTGTTCATCTTTTAAGTTCATTTCAATTAGAAGAATTTGAACTTTTAATATTCATTCAGAGGTTTTCTGACTCTAAATTTTCTTTTGTCATTACTCATCTTTTTATTATTTACATTTTAAACATGTTTAGCTTTTTTCCAACTTCTTCCGTGTGAACATCAGCTTTCAAAAGTTCTGCACTTTTGTTTTCAGGTGAAAATTTCTGTATTTTTCAGCTCATTCAGAATTTTTAACTTAACATTCAGCAATTAATTCATTTCAGTGCATACATTCAGATTCAAGCATTCACACTGCAGTTTCTTCAGAAAATGCACTTTCTAGTATTTTATTATTATGGATTCCGTACGTTTTTTGTAATCTATCTCCTTCAAAACCGTTCAACTTAGAAAAACCATTCAAACACCATTAGATTCCTATTCTTTTGGACATGACTGCTTCTATTTTTCTCATTTTTAACATTTATATTTTTAATTTTATTCAACTTTTTTCAACAAAAATTTCCCATGTATTTCAATGGGGAGACCCTTCAAATTCTCATTCAACTTCCTCCTCTTTAAACTGTATCTACTTCCACATACATTGACATAGAGCCACCATTCAAACTTTAAAACGAAGACAAGACATTCAACTATTCAACTTGTATTTATCTTTTCAATATCTATTATACTTTTTCTTCAGTTCCAGTTTAAGTTTCATGATGTTTTTTCACCCGTTTCAGAGTTTATAATGGGTGTGTATGGGACGGAATGTTGGGGCTAGAGTGAGACAGCTCAACTGCTAGAGTGAGAGGAGCAAAAAAATTAATCTTAAAATCTTTTTTAAAACTGCTGCTGTGTCCGCAGCGTTTGCTCTACAGGTATGATTTTACCCTCAAAACGTAGCCATGGCTGTCCTCTTTCATCCAATGTGTTTACTATTGTACTAGGTGTTATGGTTCTTTCATAAATGTCACCAATGCACAGCCTCCTCCCTCCAACTCTTCCATAGACTCTAATGTTAAAATGGCTCAGAAGGTTCGTTTGAAAATCAGAAGAGCATGGTGTCTTTCCACTGTCACCACGTCCATATAATAAACTCCACAGGCATGAAAACTGAGAATTAGGTAGACTAGACATTGCTGTCGCTCACGGTGAAAGAATTTTGTCAATACGACTTTTACTTTTCATTTGGGAGCGATTTGTTTCGGCCTGACTTTTCTGTTCATTTTAAGCAGCAAAAGTGAGGTGCATGTCTGTGTACGTGTGTATGGAGCCCTTGGGTGCGGTCACTATAGCAACCAGGCTCACACCTGCCTGCTTAACGAGCTCTCTCTCTCACTCTGCCAAGATTCATCTTAAACACTTCTCTTTCAACTGCTGCTGTCTCCACAGTGTTACAGCCATCATTTTACCCTCAAAACGTCGCCATCGTTGTTCTCTTTCCAACATCTTGTCTTTCAAAGCTCAGAGATGTAAACTTTTTAAACTGTGTGGATCCAAGTGGAGGGATCACATTTTAGTCATTCAGTGATTCAAAGAATATGACCTTTTAATATTCTTTCAGATGTTTTCTGACTCTAAATGTTCTTTTCTCATTTCTTAGGGTTTTCTAATTTACAATTAAAACATTTTCAGCTTTTTTCCAACTTCTTCTTCTGTGTAACCTTCAGCTTTTAGCAGTTCAGCACTTTTGTTTTCAGGTTAAATTCGTTTTTTTTTTTTATCTCATTCAAGATTTTTAACTTAAATTCAGTAATTAATTCATTTCAGTGCATACATTCAGATTCAAGCATTCACACTGCAGTTTCTTCAGAAAATGCACTTTCTAGTTATATTTTATTATTATTATCTATTCCGTACGTTTTTTGTAATCCTACTCCTTCAAAACCGTTCAACTTAGAAAAACCATTCAAACACCGTTAGATTCCTATTCTTTTGGACAACACTGCTTCTATTTTTCATATTTTTAACATTTATATTTTTAATTTTATTCAACTTTATTCAACAAAAATTTATAATGTATTTCAATGGGGAGACCCTTCAAATCCTCATTCAACTTACTCATTTTTAAACTCTTACTACTTCCACATACGTTCACATAGAGCCACCATTCAAACTTTAAAACGAAGACAAGACATTCAACTATTCAACTTGTATTTATCTTTTCAATATCTATTATACTTTTTCTTTAGTTCCAGTTTAAGTTTCATGATGTTTTTTCACCCGTTTCAGAGTTTATAATGGGTGTGTATGGGACGGAATGTTGGGGCTAGAGTGAGGCAGCTCAACTGCTAGAGTGAGAGGAGCAAAAAAATTAATCTTAAAATCTTTTTTAAAACTGCTGCTGTGTCCGCAGCGTTTGCTCTACAGGTATGATTTTACCCTCAAAACGTAGCCATGGCTGTCCTCTTTCATCCAATGTGTTTACTATTGTACTAGGTGTTATGGTTCTTTCATAAATGTCACCAATGCACAGCCTCCTCCCTCCAACTCTTCCATAGACTCTAATGTTAAAATGGCTCAGAAGGTTCGTTTGAAAATCAGAAGAGCATGGTGTCTTTCCACTGTCACCACGTCCATATAATAAGCTCCACAGGCATGAAAACTGAGAATTAGGTAGACTAGACATTGCTGTCGCTCACGGTGAAAGAATTTTGTCAATACGACTTTTACTTTTCATTTGGGAACGATTTGTTTCGGCCTGACTTTTCTGTTCATTTTAAGCAGCAAAAGTGAGGCGCATGTCTGTGTACGTGTGTATGGAGCCATTGGGTGCGGTCACTATAGCAACCAGGCTCACACCTGCCTGCTTAACGAGCTCTGCCTGCCACTGTACCAAGATTCATCTTAAGCACTTCTCTTTCAACTGCTGCTGTGTCCACAGTGTTACAGCCATCATTTTACCCTCAAATTGTCGCCATTATTGTTCTCTTTCCAACACCGTATCTTTCAAAGCTCAGGCATTTAAACTTTTTAAACTGTGTGGATCAAAGTGGAGGGATCACATTTGAGTCATTCAGTGATTCAAAGAATATGACCTTTTAATATTCTTTCAGATGTTTTCTGACTCTAAATGTTCTTTTCTCATTTCTTAGGGTTTTCTAATTTACATTTAAAACATTTTCAGTTTTTTTCCAACTCCTTCTTCTGTGTAACCTTCAGCTTTTAGCAGTTCAGCACCTTTGTTTTCAGGTTGAATTCGTTTTTTTTTGTTTGTTTTTTTTATCTCATTCAATATTTTTAACTCAAAATTCAGCAATTAATTCATTTCAGTGCATACATTCAGATTCAAGCATTCACACTGCAGTTTCTTCAGAAAATGCACTTTCTAGTTAGTGTGAATGCTTGAAAAGCATTCACAGTATTGTTCTTCTAATCTTTATTATTATTAGTGTGAATGCTTGAAAAGCATTCACAGTATTGTTCTTCTAATCTTTATTAGTGTGAATGCTTGAAAAGCATTCACAGTATTGTTATTCTAATCTTTATTATTATTATTATTATTATATTTTATCTATTCCGTACGTTTTTTGTAATCCTATAACTTCAAAACCGTTCAACTTAGAAAAACCATTCAAACACCGTTAGATTCCTATTCTTTTGGACAACACTGCTTCTATTTTTCTCATTTTTAACATTTATATTTTTAATTTTATTCAACTTTATTCAACAAAAATTTCCCATGTATTTCAATGGGGAGACCCTTCAAATTCTCATTCAACTTACTCATTTTTAAACTCTTACTACTTCAACATACGTTCACATAGAGCCACCATTCAAACTTTAAAACGAAGACAAGACATTCAACTATTCAACTTGTATTTATCTTTTCAATATCTATTATACTTTTTCTTCAGTTCCAGTTTAAGTTTCATGATGTTTTTTCACCCGTTTCAGAGTTTATAATGGGTGTGTATGGGACGGAATGTTGGGGCTAGAGTGAGGCAGCTCAACTGCTAGAGTGAGAGGAGCAAAAAAATTAATCTTAAAATCTTTTTTAAAACTGCTGCTGTGTCCTCAGCGTTTGCTCTACAGGTATGATTTTACCCTCAAAACGTAGCCATGGCTGTCCTCTTTCATCCAATGTGTTTACTATTGTCCTAGGTGTTACGGTTCTTTCATAAATGTCACCAATGCACAGCCTCCTCCTTCCAACTCTTCCATAGACTCTAATGTTAAAATGGCTCAGAAGGTTCGTTTGAAAATCAGAAGAGCATGGTGTCTTTCCACTGTCACCACGTCCATATAATAAACTCCACAGGCATGAAAACTGAGAATTCAGTAGACTAGACATTGCTGTCACTCACGGTGAAAGAATTTTGTCAATACGACTTTTACTTTTCATTTGGGAACGATTTGTTTCGGCCTGACTTTTCTGTTCATTTTAAGCAGCAAAAGTGAGGCGCATGTCTGTGTACGTGTGTATGGAGCCATTGGGTGCGGTCACTATAGCAACCAGGCTCACACCTGCCTGCTTAACGAGCTCTGCCTGCCACTGTACCAAGATTCATCTTAAACACTTCTCTTTCAACTGCTGCTGTGTCCACAGTGTTACAGCCATCATTTTACCCTCAAATTGTCGCCATTATTGTTCTCTTTCCAACACCGTATCTTTCAAAGCTCAGGCATTTAAACTTTTTAAACTGTGTGGGTCCAAGTGGAGGGATCACATTTGAGTCATTCAGTGATTCAAAGAATATGACCTTTTAATATTCATTCAGATGTTTTCTGACTCTAAATGTTCTTTTCTCATTTCTTAGGGTTTTCTAATTTACATTTAAAACATTTTCAGTTTTTTTCCAACTCCTTCTTCTGTGTAACCTTCAGCTTTTAGCAGTTCAGCACCTTTGTTTTCAGGTTAAATTCGTTTTTTTTTTTTGTTTTTTTTTAATCTCATTCAATATTTTTAACTCAAAATTCAGCAATTAATTCATTTCAGTGCATACATTCAGATTCAAGCATTCACACTGCAGTTTCTTCAGAAAATGCACTTTCTAGTTCTATTTTATTATTATTCTGTATTCCGTACGTTTTTTGTAATCTATCTCCTTCAAAACCGTTCAACTTAGAAAAACCATTCAAACACCGTTAGATTCCTATTCTTTTGGACAACATTGCTTCTATTTTTCTCATTTTTAACATTTATATTTTTAATTTTATTCAACTTTATTCAACAAAAATTTATAATGTATTTCAATGGGGAGACCCTTCAAATCCTCATTCAACTTACTCATTTTTAAACTCTTACTACTTCCACATACATTGACATAGAGCCACCATTCAAACTTTAAAACGAAGACAAGACATTCAACTATTCAACTTGTATTTATCTTTTCAATATCTATTATACTTTTTCTTCAGTTCCAGTTTAAGTTTCATGATGTTTTTTCACCCGTTTCAAAGTTTATAATGGGTGTGTATGGGACGGAATGTTGGGGCTAGAGTGAGGCAGCTCAACTGCTAGAGTGAGAGGAGCAAAAAAATTAATCTTAAAATCTTTTTTAAAACTGCTGCTGTGTCCGCAGCGTTTGCTCTACAGGTATGATTTTACCCTCAAAACGTAGCCATGGCTGTCCTCTTTCATCCAATGTGTTTACTATTGTACTAGGTGTTATGGTTCTTTCATAAATGTCACCAATGCACAGCCTCCTCCCTCCAACTCTTCCATAGACTCTAATGTTAAAATGGCTCAGAAGGTTCGTTTGAAAATCAGAAGAGCATGGTGTCTTTCCACTGTCACCACGTCCATATAATAAGCTCCACAGGCATGAAAACTGAGAATTAGGTAGACTAGACATGGCTGTCGCTCACGGTGAAAGAATTTTGTCAGTACGACATGTACTTTTCATTTGGGAACGATTTGTTTCGGCCTGACTTTTCTGTTCATTTTAAGCAGCAAAAGTGAGGTGCATGTCTGTGTCGTGTGTATGGAGCCATTGGGTGCGGTCACTATAGCAACCAGGCTCACACCTGCCTGCTTAACGAGCTCTGCCTGCCACTCTGCCAAAATTCATCTTAAGCACTTCTCTTTCAACTGCTGCTGTGTCCACAGTGTTAAAGCCATCATTTTACCCTCAAAACGTCGCCATCGTTGTTCTCTTTCCAACATCTTGTCTTTCAAAGCTCAGACATTTAAACTTTTTAAACTGTGTGGATCAAAGTGGAGGGATCACATTTTAGTCATTCAGTGATTCAAAGAATATGACCTTTTAATATTCTTTCAGATGTTTTCTGACTCTAAATGTTCTTTTCTCATTTCTTAGGTTTTTCTAATTTACAATTAAAACATTTTCAGCTTTTTTCCAACTTCTTCTTCTGTGTAACCTTCAGCTTTTAGCAGTTCAGCACTTTTGTTTTCAGGTTAAATTCGGGGTTTTTTTTTTAATCTCATTCAAAATTTTTAACTTAAATTCAGTAATTATTTCATTTCAATGCATACATTCAGATTCAAGCATTCACACTGCAGTTTCTTCAGAAAATGCACTTTCTAGTTAGTGTGAATGCTTGAAAAGCATTCACAGTATTGTTCTTCTAATCTTTATTCTATTTTATTATTATCTATTCCGTACGTTTTTTGTAATCTATCTCCTTCAAAACCGTTCAACTTAGAAAAACCATTCAAACACCATTAGATTCCTATTCTTTTGGACATGACTGCTTCTACTTTTCTCATTTTTAACATTTATATTTTTAATTTTATTCAACTTTATTCAACAAAAATTTCCCATGTATTTCAATGGGGAGACCCTTCAAATTCTCATTCAACTTACTCATTTTTAAACTCTTACTACTTCAACATACGTTCACATAGAGCCACCATTCAAACTTTAAAACGAAGACAAGACATTCAACTATTCAACTTGTATTTATCTTTTCAATATCTATTATACTTTTTCTTCAGTTCCAGTTTAAGTTTCATGATGTTTTTTCAGCCGTTTCAGAGTTTATAATGGGTGTGTATGGGACGGAATGTTGGGGCTAGAGTGAGAGAGCTCAACTGCTAGAGTGAGAGGAGCAAAAAAATTAATCTTAAAATATTTTTTAAAACTGCTGCTGTGTCCACAGCGTTTGCTCTACAGCCACCATTTTACCCTCAAAACGTAGCCATCGCTGTCCTCTTTCATCCAATGTGTTTACTATTGTCCTAGGTGTTACGGTTCTTTCATAAATGTCACCAATGCACAGCCTCCTCCCTCCAACTCTTCCATAGACTCTAATGTTAAAATGGCTCAGAAGGTTCGTTTGAAAATCAGAAGAGCATGGTGTCTTTCCACTGTCACCACGTCCATATAATAAGCTCCACAGGCATGAAAACTGAGAATTAGGTAGACTAGACATTGCTGTCGCTCACGGTGAAAGAATTTTGTCAGTACGACTTTTACTTTTCATTTGGGAACGATTTGTTTCGGCCTGACTTTTCTGTTCATTTTAAGCAGCAAAAGTGAGGCGCATGTCTGTGTACGTGTGTATGGAGCCATTGGGTGCGGTCACTATAGCAACCAGGCTCACACCTGCCTGCTTAACGAGCTCTGCCTGCCACTGTACCAAGATTCATCTTAAACACTTCTCTTTCAACTGCTGCTGTGTCCACAGTGTTACAGCCATCATTTTACCCTCAAATTGTCGCCATTATTGTTCTCTTTCCAACACCGTATCTTTCAAAGCTCAGGCATTTAAACTTTTTAAACTGTGTGGATCAAAGTGGAGGGATCACATTTGAGTCATTCAGTGATTCAAAGAATATGACCTTTTAATATTCATTCAGATGTTTTCTGACTCTAAATGTTCTTTTCTCATTTCTTAGGGTTTTCTAATTTACATTTAAAACATTTTCAGTTTTTTTCCAACTCCTTCTTCTGTGTAACCTTCAGCTTTTAGCAGTTCAGCACCTTTGTTTTCAGGTTAAATTCGTTTTTTTTTTTTTTTTAATCTCATTCAATATTTTTAACTCAAAATTCAGCAATTAATTCATTTCAGTGCATACATTCAGATTCAAGCATTCACACTGCAGTTTCTTCAGAAAATGCACTTTCTAGTTATTATATTTTATTCTGTATTCCGTACGTTTTTTGTAATCCTACTCCTTCAAAACCGTTCAACTTAGAAAAACCATTCAAACACCGTTAGATTCCTATTCTTTTGGACAACACTGCTTCTATTTTTCATATTTTTAACATTTATATTTTTAATTTTATTCAACTTTATTCAACAAAAATTTATAATGTATTTCAATGGGGAGACCCTTCAAATCCTCATTCAACTTACTCATTTTTAAACTCTTACTACTTCCACATACATTGACATAGAGCCACCATTCAAACTTTAAAACGAAGACAAGACATTCAACTATTCAACTTGTATTTATCTTTTCAATATCTATTATACTTTTTCTTCAGTTCCAGTTTAAGTTTCATGATGTTTTTTCACCCGTTTCAGAGTTTATAATGGGTGTGTATGGGACGGAATGTTGGGGCTAGAGTGAGACAGCTCAACTGCTAGAGTGAGAGGAGCAAAAAAATTAATCTTAAAATCTTTTTTAAAACTGCTGCTGTGTCCGCAGCGTTTGCTCTACAGGTATGATTTTACCCTCAAAATGTAGCCATCGCTGTCCTCTTTCATCCAATGTGTTTACTATTGTCCTAGGTGTTATGGTTCTTTCATAAATGTCACCAATGCACAGCCTCCTCCCTCCAACTGTTCCATAGACTCTAATGTTAAAATGGCTCAGAAGGTTCGTTTGAAAATCAGAAGAGCATGGTGTCTTTCCACTGTCACCACGTCCATATAATAAACTCCACAGACATGAAAACTGAGAATTTGGTAGACTAGACATTGCTGTCGCTCACGGTGAAAGAATTTTGTCAATACGACTTTTACTTTTCATTTGGGAACGATTTGTTTCGGCCTGACTTTTCTGTTCATTTTAAGCAGCAAAAGTGAGGTGCATGTCTGTGTGCGTGTGTATGGAGCCATTGGGTGCGGTCACTATAGCAACCAGGCTCACACCTGCCTGCTTAACGAGCTCTGCCTGCCACTGTGCCAAGATTCATCTTAAACACTTCTCTTTCAACTGCTGCTGTGTCCACAGTGTTACAGCCATCATTTTACCCTCAAATTGTCGCCATTATTGTTCTCTTTCCAACACCGTATCTTTCAAAGCTCAGGCATTTAAACTTTTTAAACTGTGTGGATCAAAGTGGAGGGATCACATTTGAGTCATTCAGTGATTCAAAGAATATGACCTTTTAATATTCATTCAGATGTTTTCTGACTCTAAATGTTCTTTTCTCATTTCTTAGGGTTTTCTAATTTACATTTAAAACATTTTCAGTTTTTTTCCAACTCCTTCTTCTGTGTAACCTTCAGCTTTTAGCAGTTCAGCACTTTTGTTTTCAGGTTAAATTCAGGTTGTTTTTTTTTTTTTTTTGTCTCATTCAAAATTTTTAACTCAAAATTCAGTAATTAATTCATTTAAGTGCATACATTCAGATTCAAGCATTCACACTGCAGTTTCTTCAGAAAATGCACTTTCTAGTTGAAATATAACATTAGTAAAAAAGCAGTTAAGTGAAGTAATTAAAGTAAAAATACTCGTGAGTATTTAAATAAGTATAAAGATACAGGCTGGGTTCACAGATTTTCTGTTAACAGCTGTCAGGTGCCAAAAACTTCTCATCTTCCTAATAAATGCCTCTAATGCAGTGTCTAAAATGCAAGCATTCTTTGTTAATAACCACCGTCTGCCTCTATAAAAGAAATCTACTTTATGTTTCTCCTAAAGTGAAGCTTCTGCTGTCACAATGAGCCAGTCACTAAAGCCTTACTGTTATCACTTGACCCTGCTTCAGCCCAACACACCAACACTGCAAACAAATGTAGAAGTTGTACACCTGATATGAGAGTCTGATTCTGGTGGTAAACTTAGCATGAGGTAAAATATTCAATTTGTTTGGCTAAATGACCTCCTCAACATGTCTTTAAGTTCTCCAGAGGCCTGGTAATGAACTAAGCATTGATTCAGGTGTGTTGACCCAGGGTGATCTCTAAAACCTGCAGGACACTGGCCCTTGAGGCCTGGAGTTAAAATATGAGTAACTGTATTCCGTTACAGTTACCGTTTAAAAAGGTGGTATTTAGAATACAGTTACTTTGTTGAAATAAATGGATTACACTGCGGTACTCTCCTGTTTCATATTGTGGTGGGTCAGGACTGTTTGGGTTTTGTTTGACAGCTATGTTCTGTTGTTCCAGGCGGCAGCGTTACGGTTGCCATGGTTACAGGGCGACGCTCGCTCTCTCTCTCTGCGACTGTGTGTTTCCTGGGTGAGAGAGCGCCTTTTTGTTGTTGTGCTAAGCTAACAGGCAGAATGCTACAAGCTCTAAAGAATGTAGCCTCATGGGCAGTGTAGTCCGTGTTGCAGGGAGAATGGACCGCCATACACGTTATGCGTCTGTGAGCAAGAGGAGGGAGAAAAAGGAGAGTGGAAAAGTATGAGCAGTCATCCAGCAAAAACGGGAGCTGGAAGCATGTAAATATAATAGTAACCACTGCAGCCAAGAAGAGAGCCTGACGAGCCCAGTTGTAAGTAAGCTATTAAGACTAGACTGTACACTGTGTTCGTGTTTTCCTCCGAAAACAATAAGTTCCGTTGGAGCAGCCTTTCAACGCCTCTCTGTCTCTTGCAAGAAAAGGTGACCCACACAACAAAGTAAACTATTTTTCGGCTACGAGCGGACATGGACCCCGCCATATTAGTTAGGTCCCTTTACTAAGGTTCGGAGCCGCGGACCCTCGGTAATAGTAATAAATCACACAGCAATAGTACATTCACATAGTTGTAAAAAGCATAATATATTAAGTAATCCAAAGTATTCAGAATACGTTACTGTCATTGAGTAACGTAACGGAATACGTTACAGAATACATTTTGGGGCATGTATTCTGTAATGGAATACATTTTAAAAGCAATCTTCCCAACACTGCAAATATCCCTGGAAACTAACCCAAGTTGCTCTGTAGGGCATCCTGCTGGGTAGAACGACATGTCTTAGAAAAGGAACCAGTCCATTTTTCAAAGTCTCTGCTGCCATCTAGTGGTAAAGACTAATTTCTGTGTAACCTGGGCTTCTTTAAATGAAAGCAGAACAGCAAGTAAAAAGCTGGAATAAGAAGAATTCTACAGCACTTGTTAGCTTTTTGTTGTTGGTTCCTTTTAATTTGTTATATAATTACAGCTAAAGGTAAATTTGTTTTTATTAAAAAGCCATAAAAACCTTTTTTTTTTAATATGTTAAATGAACACAGTAAAAAATAATGATGTTGCGACTGTACACAGTCTTTGAAAAAGAAATCTTGCTCCAAGGAAAAGCTTTTTGGATGGCTGTTTTGGTACAGATTGGCAGAGCATCATATGTTATTGATATTATTTTGCACATATCC
Organism: Maylandia zebra; assembly: GCF_041146795.1. NCBI lineage: Eukaryota > Metazoa > Chordata > Actinopteri > Cichliformes > Cichlidae > Maylandia > Maylandia zebra. The sequence continues at coordinate 23,749,582 of NC_135168.1, read as the reverse complement.
AAATGTTCTAATGATGAAAACAAATCAGTATATATTTGCATGTATCCTACATATGTGCTCACACCTGAGATTAAAGTTTAAAGCTATGAGTTAAATGAATCGTGAAATCTAAACAGAGATGTTAAATGTTGTACTCGGTCATTTCCCTGCTTCAGAGGAAACCGAGTTGGTCAGTGCGTGCTTTGCACCGAACAATGACAGTATTGTCTGGTTCTCGCAGATAACCTGGATGGGCGGTGTGTCATTTCAAAAAGCTTTTGAATTGTTTGGGCCACCAGACGACGACAGCTGTGGTCACAAAAAGCCTTCTGGTCCTATGGAAGTGTACGGGACAACAACTCTGACCTCTGCTGGGTTTATGGTCTTACGGCCACTCATTTGGGGTCATACTCAATAAAATATTGAGGATTATTGTGGTATATTATGCCATGAGTTGTATGAGCCAATGAGTGTGCAGCTACACAGCCTGTCCCTCCCTACATGTTCACATGTGCCGCACTCCACAGTAATCAATCAAATAATCAGAGTTTTATGCACATAAAGCTCCAGGTGAACGACTCATCAAACGAGCGTCCAGATCCAAACGAAGCTCTGAGCTGGCGGATAAACACCGTGAGGCAGCAATCTGATCCTGCAAACGTCTGAGACATCTCAGTAAACCACAGTGAGACTCCACGCAGCAACACCCTCCTCTACCACACCAACCTTCTGCATGTCCTCCTTCACTACATCGATAAACCATCTGTTTTGCTGTCTTTGTGTCAGTACCACAGTCTCCAAACCATCCATCACAGCATCACCTCAATCTTTAAACGTTCCCTTTCATTATTGCTGTTTACTTCTGTCACAAATCACCCCTAACATTCTCCTCCACCCACTCCACCCTGCTTGCACTCTATTCTTCACCTCTTTAGATGGTTGACCGCAGGTATTTAAGCTCATCCACCTTTGCTCCTTTCATGTTCACCTTTCCACCTGCATGCACATCTGATCACTCTGTCTGTACTCACAGGTGTCCTTGCACCACTCTCACACAACGCCACACTTCCTCTGTTACGACCCATCATCTGCTTTCTATAGCCCAACAAAGACACAGTGAAGCTCCTTCTGACCTTCTCTACACTTGCGCATCATGGGGGGGGGGGGGATGGATGGGCACTAAAAATATTGAGGTAGCACAAAAAACAGAACACTGAAGTGGTGCAGTGGAGAGGAGGGGGTGATGATGGGAAATCGTGAGGGAAATACAAAGGGACACAATACGAATGGCAAGAACTGGAAATGCAGGAATAAAAAAAAAAACAAAAAAAAACAACAAGTCGATGTCCAGCTGTCAGCTCATTTTATGGTGTCTTCCTCTCTCTTTTGCTCATGTTTATTAAAATTATAACCGACACAGAACAGAAAATGATAAATAAAGAAACTCTGCACTTGTATCGGTGAGATGAGGTTTATGGCTGCAGAAAAAGCCCCTCACTGGATCTTGAGTTTGGATTAGTTTGTTTAACAGTCCTAAAGCAGGCTGCATCCAGCTTCTTCTGATCTGAAAGGAGTGAAGCCCACATCTCGGTCCCACGGCCTCCTTTTATCACATTAAGCCGCTTAAAATGAATTAAAATCCGCATGATTGGATGACTCATTCGCTCCCAGGTTGGACAACAAAAGCCTTTGTCGCCCCCAGGCGGGGGTAAGCAACGGTACACTGCGAGCTAACAACAAAAACGGCAGTCGCCTGTTCACGAAACCATCGTACCGTCAACTGACACTGTGACGTTATTGGCACGCTCCGTGAACCCAGGCAGCGAGGAGACGCTTCCGGATTGGCTGTACGTAAGGGGCCGTTGCAGTCACGTTCAACTATTGGTGAATGAGTCGCGGAGCGTGAATATGATTGAGTAGCCGTCGCGTAGGCGGGCAGAATAGCACGTTCGGTTGTGGAACCGAGGCCGGTACTAAGCATTTCGGCACGTTGTGAAGCCGTTAGCGTTCAGGCAGCCGCTGCTGTGACTCTTAGACACTTCCTGTTTGTAAAGCGCAGTTTTGCCCAAAATAATTCACCAGGCGGTAAGTTACTCTTCTCTGTAATCTAATCCAACATTAGTGTGTGATTAGTTTATACTTGTGTTTTTTTATTAACTGGATCGCTCTTCCAGGCCGCGTCTACAGCCTGGTGTAGAAGGGGAGTTGCTGTTAGCAACCCTAATGACATTGTAACTAGAGTATAATTATATAATCGTGTATTACCTATACATTACAATATTTGAGTATTTTGAAATGCCATCGGATGGTGTAATAACTGTTATTGCGTGAAAAAGTCGAAATGCAGCTACAGGCTTGATTGTTTGGTCTCCAGGATATAGCCATCCCCCACATGTAGCTCTCTTTTAGCCGTGGCTTGGTCGTTACTGCCTCTTTTACCGCTCCGTTTTGTCGTTTAATCCCTACATGTTAATTTAAATGAATAGTTTAAAGATCAATTTCGTGTTTGGTTCACCCTTCGGTCCCGGTTCGGAGCTGCTAGCAGGGCTCTCTCCGGCAGCAGCGGAGGGGTGGCCGGCCGGGACACGTGCTGCGGCCGCCGCTCGCCCTGCCTCGCTTTGGGAGCCGTGTGTTCGCTCAGTTTCCACAGCTTGGCTCCGGAGAGGGCCGTCTAGCGTGCCATGTGAACCCGGTTATCGATGGGGCAGTCCACTGAGGGTCGCGTGTAAGCCGGTGAGCGGCTCCAAGCAGCGGGCACGCCGCGGCCTTTGTGTGCGTGCAAGCGCGGTCCTTCACGCGGAGCCCGGATCGATAAGCTAGAGCCAGCTGGAAGCATTGGGGCACGTTTTTAGGCTAGCTGGGCTAGTCCACCTTAAAGCCTGGTGGACCAGGGAGGGCTGGGCGGTGTGTCACAGCAACAGATGGCTCGTGCTGTGTGTACAGGTGTGCACATTTATCTGCACAGCACTTTTCGGTGGAAGGTAGCGTGAAGGCCAGTGATCCCGTGTACTCCCGGTGTTAGCAGAGGGCTAAATTCTCTCTAACAAGAAGACACCTTCAACAGCAGGCTGAGGGAAGGCGGCCATCTTCCTTGGCTAGCCCAGGGGGTAAGGAGAAGGAAGACAAACTGTAGGAGTGCAGGGGTTAATTAATTAACCCAAAATGGATTTAAAGTTTATCAAATGTCCAAAGACATGAAAATGGGCAGAGAACAGACTTGTGTTACATACATTTGACTCTTTACCTTAACTGTATGTGAATCAGCTATACCTACATCAGCTTGCAGGCCTCAGATTCCTGTTGTAGGCCAATGAAGACCCAGGTAAAGAGCACTTCAGGTTTCACATTTCCAGTAACAGCAGACATGAAACATCCAGGGATGCCTGCAGACGGTATTGTATAAAGACCAGGAAGCATGCTCGAGCAGGATATCCAAGGTATGGTTAAGCTCACCTAAGATAGGTTTAATCTTAAGCATCAGGTTTTATAGGATTAGAAATGAGTCAATCAGAGGGATGGCTCAAAATCGAGGGAGAGTGGATACACTGGGCAAAGGATGACGATGGAGCTGCTAGGTGGGAGGACAAGAGGAAAATCTCAGAGGAGGTTCCTAGTTGTAATGCATGGGTAGGCAACTCCAGGCCTCAAGGGCCAGTGTCCTGCAGGTTTTAGATCTCACCCTGGGTCAACACACCTGAATCAAATGATTAGTTCATTACCAGGCCTCTGGAGAACTGTTGAGGAGGTCATTTAGCCATTTGAATCAGCTGTGTTGGATCAACAACACATCTAAAACCTGCAGGACACTGGCCCTTGAGGCCTGGAGTTGCCTACCACTGGTGTAGTGAAACAGATGATGATGCTGGGATAGAGATGGAGAAAGATGTTGTGGTGTGGGAGTAGGAGACCATTGTGCCTTCACTGGTTTTGGGAAACAAGCGAGAGATGCATTAAAGAAAATTTCTATCAATTTATTTAAATAAAAGAGATTAAAAGTATATGAGTCACTAGCGCTTCATTACATCTGTCGCTCTGCGATGACCAGCAGCAGTCACCGTCATGCCTGGATTACATTTTCCCTGATATCGGTCTTCGGTCACATTTATGTCTTGATGAAATCTTTCCCTGTGCTTGTTGACAGAAACATGAGTCTTGAATCATCTGATGAGCTGTTTCACACTCACGATTTGTGATTCTCTGCTTTCACTCTGCGTCCACGAGTGTTTTGTGTGCTGCGGATTCAGTATCAGTTCAGTTCAGGGGCAACAAATACACCTCCTTTTATTCTGCCTTCACTTTTCTGGAGAGCAAACTTGTTAAACACTGAAATACCTTACCGTCTTTTTATTTTTATTTATTATTTTTTTGTTTAAGTCAGCTAAAAAAAAAAACTAGGCTTGTTTGAAGAAAACATTTTTTAAAATTTGAAATCTGGAATCGAAATTCATGAAAGCACAGCTGAACGAAGCCCAGCAGCAAAATACTCGTTGGCCGGTGTAATCTGCACAACCTTCCAAATGTAATACTTGTAGTACTTTGATTTTTGTTTGATTTTACTCAAGTTGGACAGTCTGCACACTGTGTACAGTTCAAAGCAACAAAGTTCAGATCAACATGAATTGTGATTTAGGATGTTTGTGCTGGCCACCTGTGTCACCACCACCTGTCAGAGGCCACGCCCCTAATAATGCAAACCCTAGTCCAGTTGGAACAGCTTTTATAAAGGTAGAACTCGTCTATAGAGACCACAAACTAGTTTGTTTCAGGCTGTAAACATGTTCATTTTAACTGAGTTGCTGCTGGAGCCCCTGCTGGATGCTATAGGAACTGCAGGTTGTAGTTCTTGGTTCGGTAAGGCTAACTGGGCTTAGAACAGCAGCTGCTCGATACACAGGATATCATAACAGATGTTCATCACCGTTGTTTCAGTTGATGTTGAAATCAGGTTTATTTAATATCATTACTCAGACTTTGTTGATTTATTAAACCTAAAAAAACATTAAATAGATATTGGACAACAGAACACGGATTAAAGCCAAAACTGTTACTGAAATAAACATTAGATGCTAACACATTGTCCGTGTTGCGCTTTCTTTGTCCTATTGTTGGAGTTTTACACTGAGAGAGGTTAGCGGGTAGAGTCGGCGAGTAGCTCATGTAGCAGCCGTGGTTTCTGTCTAAAAATATCCCGACGAGGAGGCCAAGCAGGCTGCCAGCTTCACAGGTGGATACCCTGGAAATGTTTTTAGCAGAGACTCTCAAATAAAAGCCACCAGCTCTTTCTGTCACAGTAAAGTGACCCAGCTGGTTGTTTCCTGTGGTTCATTTCCATTCAGCGTGAAAGAAGGACCTTGGGATTGATTGTTGAGGAATTCACAGCAGAAATGACTTTTTCCAGTCTTCCTTATAGACTCCATTCATGTTGCTACAGTGAGAAAATCTACCAGTAGAGGCACGAAGCAGGCAATCCATCGAGTCTGACGAGCCCTGCAGCTTTCTGTGGAAAAATCCTGAGCGGGTCTCATTTTAAAAACTGCAAATGTTCAAGAAACAGGGAAAGTATGCAGGTCTGTCTGAGCATGCCAGGCGTGTCTGTGGAGCGCAGCAAGCTTCCTGCTTCTGACGCCTGTTTGCATCATAGTTGTCATAGTACAGGAAAGGTAGAACACATCTGAACAAGCCATAGTCTGCAACCATTCCAAAACATAGTCAACGTTTGTGCAGTTTCCCGTGGACGATGTGCTATCTGCCACAGAAGAAACAGTTTTTTAATAAGACTTTCAGCATAAATTCAGGTGTGTCAGAAAGTAGGGCTGTGCGATATGACCAAAATCTCATATCCCAATGTAAGACACTTATCGTCCCGAATTTTTTCTTTTTTTTTTCTTTTTACATTTTCTGCTAATTCTGTGGGTTAGTGTCCACGCCCTGTGAAAATCGTCTCCAGGGCCGTTTTCACATCGGTGCACACAGACGAGGCAGAATGGGTCAGCTCTGCTGAATACAGGCGTCACAAACACGTAGAGGCCGAGGCTGAAACGCGATGAGTCGGTCTGCATGAGCAGCTCATCAGCACCTGAAACAAAGTTCCTCTACCCCACGGGGTCTGCTGCTCTGAATGATCAATGTTTAAGAGACTACTGAGCTCAGAATGACTTCATTGAGCAGATTTCTCAGTCTGTGCAGTCCTCATGTCTCCATGTTTGTGGCACTAAAACGTCCATGATGAATTTGTTCACAGCTGTCGGGATGAGCGGAGCTTTCTTTGTTTGTAGTGATATCATTTGGCCTGTTGCTGATCTCGGCCTGCTCTTTCTCTCTGCAGAGATTTCAAGTTGACCAAAGAAATGGTGATGGAGAAGCCAAGTGCCCAGCTGGTCGGGCGAGAGTTTGTCCGACAGTATTACACACTCCTGAACCAGGCCCCCGACTACCTGCACAGGTACAGCCGGCAGCTGTTTGTCTGTCAAATCAAATCAAATCACTTTTATTGTCACATCACATGTGCAGGTACACTGGTACAGTACATGCGAGTGAAATTCTTGTCAGCATACGAGGGAGTGACTGAAGCGTCACGCGCTCGCCCGCTGTCTTTGTAAATGTCTTCCTGCACACACTAAATCCGTCTCTGCTGTTTGCACTCAGGTTTTATGGAAAGAACTCATCCTACGTGCACGGTGGCCTGGACAGCAACGGCAAACCGGCGGAGGCCGTTTACGGACAATCTGTAAGTAAAGTGGCAGGCTGTAGCTTTAAGGTCAATTCCAAAGAGCTAGAAGGATGTAACTGTACTACAAAGTAATATGTTATAGTTACAGCTTACATTAAAACACACACACGCAGGCTAATTTCAGACGAGGCTGGCCCATCCTGAATGATAAGCTGAACGAGGTGGCGTCCTCTGATTGACGTCTGACCACAAGCGTGAAGTTGGTTTGAGTTCATAGCTTTTAGGTTTGGGCGCGGGAAGTCTGACTCAGCCTGTCTGTTCTCTTTTCCAGGAGATCCATAAGAGGGTGATGGCTCTGAGCTTCCGAGATTGTCACACCAAGATCAGACACGTGGACGCTCACGCCACCCTGAATGAGGGCGTGGTGGTGCAGGTGATGGGCGAGCTGTCCAACAACATGCAGCCCATGAGGAAATTCATGCAGACCTTCGTGCTGGCGCCCGAGGTCAGTTCTTCCATCGGGCCTTCAGCCTGTTATCATGTGATCTGTGACATGAACCTGCAGTAGAAAGTGTTGATTGATGGGTTTTCCTTTCCTTCAGGGAACCGTTGCAAACAAATTCTACGTCCACAACGACGTGTTCCGTTACCAGGACGAAGTGTTCGGCGACTCCGACTCTGAGCCGCCTGAGGGTGAGAACACATCTAGTTCTGTTTTTGTTGTGATTCATGACTCTTTCAGAGATCAGATTAAGAAATCCTGGGGATGGGGATGAAAATATTCGGGTAGTGAGTCGAGTGTTTTCAGAGCAGAGGTGGAGGAAGTTTAGCGTTGCTGCTGTTAGTACAGCCGCAGTCTCGCGCAGATATTTAATGTTACGTACGTGTTTTGGTTTTCAGAGTCCGAGGACGAGGTGGAGGAGCTGGAGGAGAGGGTTCCCTCCCCTGACGTGGCTCCCGAGGAGTCGGCTCCTTTCTACGACCCAGCAGCTTGGTATGTGATCGAAGCGCGCTGAAGAGTCTCGCGTTCTTGTCGAGGTTTAAACTTGAATATTTAAACGCACAGAACACAGCTGCACCCGGGTTGTGGAAGAGGAAGATGATGTCACAGTTTTATTTACTGGAGTTCTAAAGCAAACTGCCACAAGTAGCGTTTTCAGTGAAGTGAACTTCTCTCTTCTTTGCTTCCAGTTCAGAGCCAGCCGTTCCTGGTGACGAGGAGGAAGCGGTGGCGGCAAGCCCAGAGCCAGAGCAGGAAGCAGAGAAGGAGGCCGAGGCAGTGGCGGTGGAGCTGAAGCCCGAGACGAAGCCGGACACGCAGACAGACGTGCACACAGGTGACGAGCAGACAGAGAAAAGCCCTGCCACCGCCACACCATCCGCTACAGAAGCTGTCGCTGCACCTGCCGAGCCCGCCCCCGCCGCCCCGGAGGAAAACAGGGTAGGTGGTTGTGTGGCGGCGTTTATGAATTGGGTTAAGTGGCAAACACGAGGATCTGATTTCTTTCCTTTGTCTTGCAGCCGTTCTCCTGGGCGTTGGTCACCAGTAAGAACCTCCCTCCCAGCGGGGCTGTCCCTGTCTCAGGAATCCCTCCCCATGTCGTCAAAGTCACCCCCACAGCACCGGTGAGTCCCTGTTCTCCCTCAGAACCCTGCTCAGGCTTTATGTCGCAGGTGTGGGTTCAGAAGTGCCGTGATGCTCTGAATGAACATTCATGTCAAATATTAGCAAATATGATAAAGTCTCACACAAAGACTTTGATTTCTCAACATTTTTCTGGAAATGGCTGTCCTTTTACTCTTTGGCAGCAGGTGTCACTATTTTAAAAGCAGATTTAATCTCAGTTTATGATGCAATCGCTTCTCTTGGGTAACACTGAGAAGATGATGGCAGAGCTCTGAGAGCTAGCTTCTGCCAGCAGCACGTTTGTGATGATAATCAGAGCCTCGAGTCCAGAAAACAAACTTTTTGTTTTAAAATGCGTTTCGACTCTTATAGCCCAGAGCTGAAGTGAAGTCAGAGTCCCAGACACCAGCACAGAGACCACAGAGAGACCAGAGGTCAAGGGAACAGAGGCCGGGAGGTCCTCCGCCTACTCACAGAGGCCCCAGACCAGGTACGCATAGTCCCGTCAGCAGCAGGCCTTTATTGTAAACCAGAGGTAACATCACGAAGCACCTCGGCTGCAAAGATGTCCCTGGCTGATTTGTGACAGCGGGGTCTCCTCAATGTGTTTGGATTTGTTATTTTTGCTGAACACAGAGAAGCTGTATCTGAAAAGGACTCTTCTTGTTTGTCTCAGCTCGAGAAGGAGAGCAGGGTGAGTCGGAGGGGCGCCGGGTGGTCCGGTATCCCGACGCACACCAACTCTTTGTGGGGAATGTGCCTCACGACGTGGACAAGAACGAACTGAAGGAGTTCTTTGAGCGTGAGTTGGGTTGTGTGAAACTTGTTTTTTCTTTTGTTTGTAGGTGTAAAATCTGACTGTTTTTACCGCGTCTTTCAGAGTACGGGACGGTCCTGGAGCTCAGGATCAACAGCGGAGGGAAGCTTCCAAACTTTGGCTTTGTGGTGTTTGACGACTCTGAGCCCGTCCAGAAGATTCTCAGTAACAGGGTGAGCTTTTTGATGCTTTCAGCCGAGGAGCTTCACGCTCAGCTGTTTGTGTCTTGGCCCGTGACAACCGCCTTAATGCCTCTTTTCTCCTTCAGCCCATCAAGTTCCGAGGCGACGTACGCCTGAACGTGGAGGAGAAGAAAACCCGGTCAGCCAGAGAGGGCGACAGGCGGGACGCCAGGCCTCGGGGCCCCGGCGGCCCCGGCGGGCCCAGAGAGCGGGTTGGGGGCAGCGGGGGACCCCGGGGCCCCTCTGCCCGCGGAGGCACGTCACAGAAACCCAGCTTTGGCTCCGGACGGGGCGCCGGACCCAGCGAGGGACGCTACCCTGCCCCCCGCCAGTGAGGCTCCCGGCCTCTGAACCTGAGTTCATTACTGTCATTTACCTGAGCAGGTGTGTGCCTGCCGCAGCAGGAGCTGATTGGACACGGCCAAATTCTCTGCTCCGCTCCTGGGAAGGAAAAGCGAGGAACTCTGTGCGGTCGTGGTTCCTCGTCATTTCCCTCCTGGTGCATGAGCGTCAAAACAGGTTTCAGTAATCAACGCAGGTTTAGTCGAGAGCTCTGCCCGCTCCTTCCTGCTGATTTCAGCAGCATGTGTCTCTCCTGAAGATGGCTGCCTCTTCCTCCTCCCCGGATGCCCTCCACTCCAGCCTCCTCCTCCCCCTCACCTCCTGATTTGAGGACGTCGCACTCATTTCTCCCATCGTCTCCTCCTCCTCTTCTTCTTTGAACTCCACCAACACGTATTATTTGGACTCTTGTTGTTTTTCATGCTGAACTTGAATTTATTAAACAAATCAAAACATGCAAACACATAAAAAAGGGTAAATACTACTTGAATTGGGGATAATGAACCCAGAGGTTAGGTGTTGTTTTTCGCGTTCTCTCCCTGTTTCTTAAAGGAACGTGTACTTTACTGCTTGGGCAATCCTGTGTATTGCTGCCACCATTGTATCTAGCGATGGATCTGTCTTATTTTTTTTCTATCAGGTCAAGAGCTGAACTATAGTGGTTTTATTTGAGTAATAATAATGTTGGCTTGTAATATGTGGATTGACAGACGTGTCTGAATGGAGCATGTTTCCAAACCCGTTGTTAGGCTTCTACCGATGCACTTCATTTGTCATGTTTAAAGCGAGCTCACCGGCCAACGAGAGAACTAAATTAAAGTGAATTACTGTTTTGAACGTTGTTTCAGAGCTTGTTTTCAGTCTGTGGACGGATGCACGGGGAGTTAAATGTGTTTGAGGAAGGCAGCACGTGTCCGTGTCCAGGAACATGGACGCTTTAAGCAGGCGACGCTTTAATACTGATCTTTTTCTTTTTATGCCTTTAATTGATTTAAAAAAAAAAGTGAGTTTTATCTTCACTTAATCCAGAAACTATAAATTATTCATTTAAACCATAACAAGGCCAAGGTCTATGGACATGTGTGACAATGTTCATTTGACCAGCTGGTTAACACAGCAGCAGCGGCATTCGGCTCCCTCCAATGGTGCGTCTGGAGGAAGACGAACTTCACCCTGATTACCAAAATCCGCCTGTACCACACACTTGTAATTCTTCTCTATGGATCAGAGATCTGGGTCATCCTCAAGCCCGAACTCAACAAGCTCGAGTTCTTCCAAATGTGCCGTTTGCGTCAGATTCTCCGAGCATCCCTCTGTGACCGGCGCAGCAACAGCGCGATACATAGTCAATGTCACCAGCAGCCCTCGATAGAAGAGCTTTTTTGGTTTGGCCGCGTCTGCTGCATGAGCAATCATCGCCCCCAAGAAGACTTGGATCGAGCAAATTGAAGACTATCTTAAACGACAACATCTAACCCTTAAAGCAAGCAAAGGTCAAGGTCTGGAAGTGCATTGTTGACCAAGATGGAAACCCTACGACACCCACAGAGACATATTGGCTTCGTGGATGACCTCCCCTACCGACTGCCAGCTAGGGACAAAAGAAGGAGAAGAGCAGGTTAACGCTGGTTTATGAAAGCAAGGTTTCATCAGTCATGGCGGTAACAGCAATACATGCAGTTCACTGTGAAAGGCCGTGGTCATCGACAGGTAAAACTTCTCCATACATTTCATCACAAGTCCCTCCACAGGTGATCAGGTGATGGTCGCCATCACAACGACAGGAAGTCACAGTGGCAGTGTGAACAGCAGTATCCATTTCTGTACTGACCGGTTTGACCTGGGCTGCTTTAACGAGTCCGCTCTCCTCACACCACCTCTGAACAACACGACGTCATCGTCCAACTTGTTTGTAATAAAGATGTGAATAACAGACGTAAGAAATGTTTTGTTTTTTTTCTATTCTCAAACTGCTCTCCCTTAGGAGCTCAGTCTGGGAGGAGTTCTTTTTTTCTCCTCTTTCTTGTATGTATTGTGGATTTCACTGATTTTCATACCTCTGACCTCTTCCCAATGTGATGTTTGTGTAATCTATATATGGTCAGAAGGGGTGCTCATGTTGGCACTGGCTGAAGCTAGCAGCCTTAACCTACCCAATTTCTTTCGGGATCAATGAAGTATAATCAATCAATGTTTCGAATAAATAAGCGGTGTTGGGGCTGTGCTGGTCTGCAGGGTGACCTTAGAATTCAATTCAATTTTATTTATATAGCGCCAAATCACAACAAAAATCGCCTCAAGGCGCTTCATAGATACAGAGAAAACCCGACCAATCATATGACCCCCTATGAGCAAGCACTTTGGCGACAGTGGGAAGGAAAAACTCCCTTTTAACAGGAAGAAACCTCCGGCAGAACCAGGCTCAGGGAGGGGCGGCCATCTGCTGCGACCGGTTGGGGTGAGAGAAGGAAGACAGAATAAAGACATGCTGTGGAAGAGAGACAGAGGTTAATAACAGATATGATTCAATGCAGAGAGGTCTGTTAATACATAGTGAGTGAGAAAGGTGATTGGAAAGGAAAAACTCAATGCATCATGGGAATCCCCTGGCAGCCTACGTCTATTGCAGCACAACTAAGGCCCAACTATATGCTTTAGCAAAGAGGAAAGTTTTAAGCCTAATCTTAAAAGTAGAGATAGTGTCTGTCACCCGAATCCAAACTGGAAGCTGGTTCCACAGAAGAGGGGCCTGAAAACTGAAGGCTCTCCCTCCCATTCTACTTTTAAATACTCTAGGAACAACAAGTAGGCCTGCAGAGCGAGAGCGAAGTGCTCTAATAGGGTGATATGGTACTACAAGGTCATTAAGATAAGATGGGGCCTGATTATTTAAGACCTTGTATGTGAGGAGCAGGATTTTGAATTCAATTCTGGATTTAACAGGAAGCCAATGAAGGGAAGCCAAAACAGGAGAAATATGCTCTCTCTTTCTAGTCCCTGTCAGTACTCTTGCTGCAGCATTTTGGATTAGCTGAAGGCTTTTCAGCGAGTTTTTTGGACATCCTGATAATAATGAGTTACAGTCGTCCAGCCTGGAAGTAATAAATGCATGAACTAGTTTTCCAGCGTCACTCTGAGACAGGATATTTCTAACTTTAGAGATGTTGCGCAAATGGAGGAAAGCAGTCTTACATATTTGTTTAATATGTGCGTTGAAGGACATATCCTGGTCAAAAATGACTCCAAGGTTCCTCACAGCGTTACTGGAGGCCAAGGTAATGCCATCCAGAGTAAGAATCTGGTTAGATACCATATTTCTAAGATTTTCAGGGCCGAGTACAATAACCTCAGTTTTATCTGAATTAAGAAGCAGAAAGTTAGCGGCCATCCAGGTCTTTATGTCTTTAAGACATTCCTGCAGTTTAACTAATTGGTGTGTGTTATCTGGCTTCATAGATAGATAGAGCTGGGTGTCACCTGCATAGCAGTGAAAATGTATGCTATGTCTTCTAATGATGCTGCCTGGGGGAAGCATGTATAGTGTAAACAGAATCGGTCCTAGCACTGAACCCTGTGGAACTCCATAATTAACCTCAGTGTGTGAAGAGGACTCTCCATTTACATGTACAAACTGGAGTCTATTAGATAGATATGATACAAACCACTGCAGCACAGTACCTGTAATACCTACAGCATGTTCTAATCGCTCTAATAGGATATTATGGTCGACAGTATCGAATGCTGCACTAAGGTCTAGCAGGACAAGCACAGAGATGAGTCCACTGTCAGAGGCCATAAGAAGATCATTTGTAACCTTCACTAAAGCTGTTTCTGTGCTGTGATGAGCTCTGAAACCTGACTGAAACTCTTCAAATAAACCATTCCTCTGCAGATGATCTGTTAGCTGTTTGACAACTACTCTTTCAAGGATTTTTGATATGAAAGGAAGGTTGGAGAGTGGCCTATAATTAGCTAAGACTGCTGGGTCTAGAGATGGCTTTTTGAGTAAAGGTTTAACTACAGCCAACTTGAAGGCCTGTGGTACATAGCCGATTATTAGAGACAGGTTGATCATATTTAAGATCGAAGAATTAATTAATGGCAGGACTTCTTTGAGCAGTTTTGTAGGAATGGGGTCTAAAAGACACGTTGATGGTTTGGAGGAAGTAATTATTGAAGTTAACTCAGAAAGATCAATTGGAGAAAAAGAGTCTAACTTAACATCAATGGTACTAAGAGTAGCTGTAGATAATATTACATCTGTGGGATGATTACTGGTAATTTTTTCTCTAATGATAAAAATTTTATTTGTGAAGAAGTTCATGAAGTCATTACTAGTTAACGTTAAAGGGATGGTTGTTTGTAATAAAGATGTGAATAACAGACGTAAGAAATGTTTGTTTTTTTTCTATTCTCAAACTGCTCTCCCCTAGGAGCTCAGTCTGGGAGGAGTTCTTTTTTTCTCCTCCTCTTTCTTGCATGTAGAGCTCTGACTTTTTGTCAGCCTGGCTACAGTGCTGAAGAGAAACCTGGGGTTGTTCTTATTTTCTTCAATCTGTGATGAATAGTAAGATGTTCAGGCTTTGCGGAGGACTTTCTTATAAAGCAACAAACTATTTCTCCAGGCTAAATCATGATCCTCTAAATTTGTGACACGCCATTTCCTCTCCAGCTTACGAGTCATCTGCTTTAAGATACGTGTTTGAGAATTATACCACGGAGTCAGGTACTTCTGATTTGAGATCTTAGTTTTCACAGGAGCTACAGTATCCAGAGTCGTACGTAGTGAGGAGGTGAAATTATTAACAAGATAATCGACCTCTGTTGGAGTAGCGTTCAGATAGCTACTCTGCTCTGTGTTGGTACAGGGCATCGAAGATGATAAGAAGATGCTTTGGACCAGAAAATGTTTCAGATTTTAGGACCACTTGAATCCAGATGAAGGCTGGCTGACTCCCAGCAGTATTCCTGGAAATGCAGTGGGCTAGATGAATCTTTGCCAGGCTGATTCTAGCCCCTGGACCTTATGTTTGACACCCCTGATCTACATGATGCGAGGGAGCGATGCTGACCTATTAAATAAATTTGGTGTCTTTGTCCTCAAGAAATTCCACATAAAACCTACAGAGGACAAATAGACCAGAAAAACAATAAAAAAGCACAAACAGATTCATTTATTCATCCATGTTTATGGGGGAAGCGATTATAGAGACAATCTCCAGCTCTCCTCTGCTGTCGTGTAGGATTAAACTGTGATTATTATTTTATTTTTTATTTTTTTACATGTCTGTCATTTTAGAAATTGATCGTCTACAAAACTCCACAAAGAAAACGTATTAAAAATGAAACGTTGATTTCATTCACTGGGATCTGTTCAAAGAACAAACCTAGAAGATTAAAATTTAGAGCAGGTACTTTATTACCTGCCAGCTCCTCTACCTGACACTTTAATAACCAGAGGGGTGCAGTGTTTTTAAGGTGGTACCAGAAAGCATGTCCAATGTCCAATATTCATCCAGTGACACTAATGGAGCCCAAACTCGGCTCAGTTTGAATAAATCACCTTTAAGTTGGTAAACAAAACCACCAGGAGACAGCTTCCTGTCAGTGTGCTCCTCTCTGCCTCCTGTCAGACCTCTGTCACCGTCACACCTGCTCGTTTGTTTCTGCAGCCGCCCTCCAGCTGACGTGCATTATACATCAGAGACGTGCCCTCTTGCCGCTTATCAAAACTTCCACTTCACACCCTCCTCGCTCTGAGATCCAGAGCTGAGCAGCTGTGGAGTTGCCGTCCCGCTGCTGACACTGATCTCTGACTTCTCTGTGGAAGCCAGTCTTTAATTTGAGGCGGTCAGAGTGAAGCTGTGCTGCTTTTAGGAGTTGAGCAGATTCACCTTTTATCTAAATGATACATGACACGCATCATGTAAGAAAACAGGAAATCTGAGCGTGTCCAAAACCTGTCTGTTGAAAGAATCTTTCCAAGCACCAATCAACAAGAGCACATATTTCGATTTTACCCAGTAGAGCTGGCGGATCAGTGACTGGCCAGATAAATGAGATCATTAATGAGTGGTTATTTACAAAGGTTTGCATCCCTTGGCACAAAAATTGCAATCATCATCATCACCACCACCACTGATTCCGAGTCATTAAAACCCAGTGTGGTGTATCAGACAGCCTGATGTGCCAGAGCTGCACATTCATGAAACTCTGACAACTTTGTTTTAGTATTAATGTGACCAACACGTCTTTAATGACCCTGCATGAGCTTTAAAGGAATAATGGTGCCATTACTGATACCAGATTAAGTTCATATATTACAGTGTGGTATCATTACAGACCTTGAGTTCAGCTGGTTTGGATCGCGTTGGGTCAGTGTGTGTGTGTGTGTGCAGTCCCTCCATGATGTTTGGGACAAAGACACGTTTGTCTTTGAGGGAGCCCTCTGCTCACAGTGTGGAGGTTTCACTCAAACACACTGAGCAGACACAATTAAAACACACAGTCCTCACTTTAAAGTCAGTCACTCTCATACACAGTCCCCATCAGTCAGGCCATCCCAGTGTTTGGGATTCCTCAGGTGGGCTTTATTCATGCGCGGACTGTCATTGGCTCCCTGAATTTAAATCTGCAGCAGGACAAGAGAAACAAGAGCGTTTCTCCAAGCCAAAACAAGGGGGCTGAAATCAGTTGACTTAAATCCAACTGAGCATGAAACTTCAGTTTAATTCAATTTATTTCATTTATTTAGCATCAATTCACAGCAACAGTAACCTCAAGATGCTTTATATTTAAAGGTAAAGAACCCACAGTGATTCTGGTCACGGCAGATGGCCCCGCCCCTCCCTGAGCCTGGTTCTGCTGGAGGTTTCTTCCTGTTAAAAGGGAGTTTTTCCTTCCCACTGTCGCCAAAGTGCTTGCTCATAGGGTATCATATGAGTGTTGGGTTTTTGTCTGTATGTATTATTGTAGGGTCTACCTTATAATATAAAGCACCTTGAGGCAACTGTTGTTGTGATTTGGTGCTGTATAAATAAAGTTGAATTGAATTAATCAGGTAGCCCCCTATGAGCAGCTTTAACAGAAAACAGACTCTGAATATACAAGCATGTCTGTCAGGGAGTTTTTAATGTTTTATTTGCTTATGCTTCAAAAGTTATGTTATACATATTTCACCAGACAGTTTTCTGTAGAAACAGGAAGCTGACCCTGTGACACTGACAAGAGACCAGCACAGAAATACATATCCGCAGAAGTTGACTTGCATTATTAGGGCCCGAGCACCGAGAGTGCGAAGGCCCTATTGTATCTGCTCCGTTTCTTATTATTATTATTATTATTATTATTATTATTATTATTATTATTATTATTATTATTCACCCCAAACAAGGGCCTTTTTGAGGGCCTAAACATGCTCAAAAACTCATGAAATTTTGCACACATGCCAGGTCTGGTGAAAAATTTTGTATTTTAATGGTTTTACATATGAGCACTGGGAAATGGCTCTACAGCGCCACCTATGCCTTGTTAAATGCAGCCCTACGACCACATCGTTTGAGCTACATGTATGAAATTTGGCACACATGTGTATCATGCCAAGACGAACAAAAAAGTCTGTGGGCCCATTGACGCAAACCCAACAGGAAGTCCGCCATTTGGAAGAGAAGGTGACATTTTGGCTCTAATTTTGCCATTTCCATGCCTCGAACTTTTGCGAACTCCTCCTTGGGGTTTCATTTCATAACCTTCAAATTTGGACAGTGTCAACTACACCCTTGTGCCATGTTAAATTGCGGAGCTTTTGAGTTTTCACAATACTATGAGGCCGTGGCGCCATGGCGAATTTCGATGACTCGCCATGAAAATCTTATTGCCTCTCATTTTGTCATACATTTTCTGACCTTGACCAAAGTGAACACATATGATAAGGCTCCACCCCTAAACATATTTCAACTGCCATATTTGACCTCAAGGACAGCGCCACCTAGTGGGAACAGGAAATGTCATGTTTTACACTTTGGGGTACAGTATAGTGATGGGTGACATCTGCAGCCTCAAATTTCTCCAGAAAATCCTTAAGGAGTTGGTCTTGGGTTACAGTGAAAACTGTGACTTTTCGCAAAAGGGTGTGACCCCAGCAGCATGGCGAACTTTGATGTCACGCCATGAAGAAACAAATTAGTATAACTCCATGAAATCCAGTCTGATCAGTACCAGACTTTACAGGCATGATGTCAGACCCGCCCTGAACAGATTGATGTGCCCATTGTCGGGAATACGGACAGCGCCACCTAGTGGGAACAGGAAATGTCATGGCTTTAATTTTGTTGTACTGATTTTCACAGGTTCATCGTGGCCACCTCAAAAGCGGTGAATATCACCATCAGTCCCTTGTGATGCTTCAGTGCAAAAATTGTGACTTTAAACTGAACGCCGCACCCTGGTGGCAACGCAGTTCACCATGAAAGATGAAGTGGCTTTTGAGGGGCTTGGAAAGTTTAAAAAGTCTTGAAATTTGGCGCACACCTCCAATGTGGTTAAGGCTTTGTTGTTATGTGATCATTTTCATTGAATATCCCAAAATGGCTCCACAGCGCCCCCTACAAAATTTCAAAATCACAGCCCCTGCTCTGTGTTTTATGTATGAGTCTGAAACCTGGTAAGCTTATAGGAGATATCAAGATGTACAAAAAAGTCTCTTGGAGCAATATCCCAAATCCAACAGGAAGTCAGCCATTTTAAAATTAATGTGCAATTTTGGCAACATTTTCCCCTCTTTTCAGGCATCGTTCTTTGACGAACTCCTCCAAGGGATTTCATCATATTGCACTATTCTTCAGTGTGTGGAATCCAAAGACCTTTGTGTTGTTAAATTGCGAAGCTTTTTACGTTCAGGGAAACGGGGTGGTTATGGCGGCACGTAGACTCTCAATCACTCGCCAAAACGCAGTAATCTGCTGTTACTCAAAAACACAATGTCCAATCTCACCCAAAGGTCGCAGGCATAATGAGACTCGAGTTCGGAAATGTTTGTTATGCCATTTGTACATAATGGTTAGAGTGCCACCTAGTGGAACGACTAGCTAATCATGAATGAATGAGTTGAAATGTTAGCTGGTGGTTAAATGCATGAATTCCATCAATGTGACATCGATCGGACGTGCTGGTTTTAGGTGTTGGGCGTGGCTCGACGCGCCGGGGGTGCGAGGGCCCTCATAACGCTGCTTGCAGCTTTAATATTATTCTTAGAAATTGACCTGCAACACACATACTCTGTGACACACACACACAGCTTGCATGCAGACAGACATCAGGACCTGCGTAACAGGAAATGTGATTATATTTGCATATTGACGATGTAACCTATAAAAATAAACGAATACTTCAGTTCGGTGTGATTTGCTCTGAGCTTTTCACCTACACAAGTGTCTCATTGTTGTTTATTCACCTGACTGTTTGTTAACTGTAAATCTCTGACAATGTCTGTGCCCAGTTTCTGGTCCTGTTAGTAAAACAGTCGTGTTGACGCAGATCCACTCACTGTGATTTAACAGCTCGTACTGCACACACACACACACACACACACACACACACACACACACACACACACACACACACACACACACACACACACACACACACACACACACACACAGCCTAAACCTAACCATAACCTAACTGTAACCCTGACACTAAGCCACATTCTGAGCCTCAAAGATGCCTTCAAACTTGGGCATTTGGTCCCCATAAGGGCTGTTAGTCCCCACAAGTATAGTAAACGTCCAATTTTTGGACACACACACAGAGGATCATTTCTCAGCACCGTGCTGGGCGGAGTCTCGAGACATATAAGAGGTGCTCCCATCGACATGATTAGCATAGATTTCCTGTTGAAACCAGCTCGCCTGACACTTCATGAAGCTGGAGTGTATAGACTTCATCTGTCCCTGTGACTGAGGGATCCTGAGAACAAGCCCCTCCCTCCCTCCCAGGCACAGTTTCTATAACAGTGTGAAAAGTTGACCTTCAGACGCTCGGCTGTGGGTCTGCCACACTCGGGGTCCTTCATACTCGGCCTGACCTCAAGTCTATGCAGCTCTGCATGCTGCCGGGGGAACATCCTGCTTTCACTCACACTGGAGATCAAGAAGACAGTTTACAGGAAGGTTTTTTTTTTTTTTTTTAAATATAAAGATGCTTAAAATGTTCCTTGAACATTTGATTAAAACATTTTATCACAAACATTATAACGATCATTAGAACTTTCTAAACAGTTTCTCCTTTTTAAGGCCTGAACATGATTCACTGAGATACAGAATTCAGTTAAGCTGTGTGATTAGACTCTGATGAGCCATCAAAGCAGAGCCACATCCTCAGGAGTGTAGACAGTTGTTGGAGGCTTGGATGGTTCTCTAGGGACCTGGAGGAGGTGGAGATGGGGAGGAGGTGGGCTGCATGAATAAGAATGACATCAGAGGAGTGAGATTAAAGTGAAAAGGGCAGTTGGTTTGGAGCAAAGAACAGAGCACCAGGCAGATGAGCAGTGTTGGGTAAGTTACTTTAAAATAGTAACTTAGTTACATTACTAGTTACTTCTCTCAAAAGTAACTCAGTTACTTCAAGTTACTCGTTACTTTCAAAGTAACTAGTTACTAGGGAAAGTAACTTTGGTTTTACTCAGAATTCTCTTGTTAATGTCTTGCTTCCATAACTTTGCAGTCTTCTAGGTTGCTTACTTGCCACAAGTGCACTGTGCCACCTACCAATAGAAAGAAAAAGATAATGTGCATATTTCCACGAGAGAAATCCTGCGCCTGGACCGTCATTGACTGCTGCCATGATTCTAGCCTACGTCACAGTGTCATGTGCGCGTTTTACATCCAACACAAAAACTGCAGTCGTGGTGCTTTTGATTGTACTCAGAACTTGGAAATTCTGCCTTCTGAATAGGAAGATGTAGGCAACACCAGACTGCAGATGAGCTGCATACAGAGCTGGACTGGGACAAAAAATAGTCCTGGGCATTTTAACTAGACCGGCCCACCATTATAGGAAAAATCATAAAGTCTTTGAATGACAATAAATACTGTTGTGACAGTGATGTACACTGTTTTGATGGTATATATGCATCAATCTATCAATCGTTTGTTGTAAGATTCAGATAATTATTTTTTAAAAGCGAGACATTTTAAATGAGAATAAGAAAGAAAAGTATTTCCTTGTGTTTTTCCCCCCTTTCCCTGTTAATGCCCTACCTGCCCCCCTGGCAACACTTTGCTAGATCCGCCCCTGCACAGTTACCAGCTGTCAGCTAAAAAAAGGATCCTGGGGTTATTTGTCTCTCAGAAACAGTTCATAACTTCCCTTCAACTCATTCATGTCACCTAAAAGGTAAACCTGTTTCTCCATCACAGCTCTGATGATCCAGTAAGGACATCTCCTGGTTTCATCTTCATGTTTCCCTCTCACCAGATAACCAAACCATATCATGACCAGCAGCTTTTTTGCAGCTGTGGCTCCAGCAAACATCAGCTGATACTAGAAAGTAATATTAAATAAATTCTAACAACAGCTGATCAAGCTTAAACGTGCTGCTGTTGTTTAGTGCGACATCCGCTGGTTTCCTCTTTCGGCGCAAAGTGAGCGATAAACAAACAAGAGAGAAAAGACGATCAGCTGATCATTGATCAGTTTCATGATTGAAGCAGAAACAGGAGAGGGAGGGGGGAGAATGAAAGAAGAAGAGGCAGCTGTGCAGCAAAGACACAGAATAACTCCAGCTTTGTGCCTTTTTCATTGTAGCTGAATTACGGGACAAACTGTTCCTTTTCACCTCAATAAGAAACGCGTAATATTTTCTCTGAATACCAGACGGGACAGTTGGCAACTCTAATAACTTATGAACAAAATAAAGTTCAACATCATTAACTTCATAGCACCCACCCAGCTGTATAGAAACTCCGTCATGCTAGCTAGCACGCAGTACGGAAAAAGTCAGAATAACGAAAATAAACTCCACCTAAACTTGGTTCATATCTGACCCAGATAGACTGCAGGTCATAACTTCTTACCTGAAGTTCAGTTCACACTTGGACCGGCGGCCGCCTCGGGTCTCTTTTCCTTCTGCCTCCCTTTTCCTTCATCCACCCGCTGGCCTCCACCACTTGCTAATGTTACTGAATCTGTGGAAGCTCCGCGATAGCCACCACACGAAGTAACGAGTAACGACCCTATCTAAATCCCAGTAACGAGTAACGCGTTCCTGATTTTGGCATAATAACTAGTTACCGTGCTCGTTACCACAATAATAACGTAGTTACTGTAACGCGTTACTTAATAACGCGTTAGTCCCAACACTGCAGATGAGTGATCACATAGCTTCATTACTGAACACATGAGCTTCCGTCTGAGGTCCAGTTTGCCATCACTGTGGGAATGTTTCCTACTGGCTGGGGTGTCGGATACAGAGAGGAAGAACCAAAAGAAACCAAACTCAGTGTCTGACCCACGGGAACGGCTGCAATAAACTTCAGAACCAGGTCAAACTGAAAGTGCAATTCCCACCTGAGTGCAGGCTGCAGGCTGACTAACAGATGAGCAACGAGCCCAACGGCCCTGTGGCTTTAAAGATTTGCATGCAGGTGATTTCTGTCAGGTAAATATCCACTCCTGGAGTCTAGTCTGGAAAGAAACAGTGAACTTGATAAAGTGCGGGCTCTGCTGCTGTTTAACTTACCAGTCATGTTATTTCTGTGACCACCTGTTGAAAAAGCTCCAGTTTGTTTGAAAATGGGGAACATAGTGTACACCTAACTTAGAAGCTTTCTCTGGAGCTTTCTGGATCTATCCTCAGATCCTGATGGGGAAAAAAACACAACCCCCCAAATCTGAAACGTGTAGGGATTAAAAACAAAGCTCAGGTGGAGCTCCTGTGGTCGTGCTGCAGACATTTAAATTGCTTCCAGGCGTGGATTCCTATACAAATCTGTAACTTTACACTGATGATATGTGTGCACTTGTGCAGTCCAGACCATATTGGCTGCCTCCTCTTTTATATTAAATACATTATATCCACCTTTTATATTATATCCAACTTGGTCCTTCTCCAAACACCAGTGAAAAAGTACAGCAGGAGATAAGGTCTAAATGATGACGTCAACTTTCCTCTTGCTAAGTAAATGCTGTGTTTTACAGTAAGAGCCATGCAGACAGGTTAATGGGAATAAAATAATTAAAGGACCTGCCATTTAAATCTGCTCTTTTCATTCAAAGGAGCAGATTTCTTCCATACTGACTTCTCTTCATCGGCTCCCTGAATTTAAATCATGCTTCTCACATACAAGGTCTTAAATAATCAGGCCCCATCTTATTTTAATGACCTTACAGTACCATATCACCCCATTAGAGCACTTACCTCTCACAGGTTACTTGTTGTTCCTAGAGCACTTAAAAGTAGAATGGAAGGCAGAGCCTTCAGTTTTCAGGCCCCTCTTCTGTGGAACCAGCTTCCAGTTTGGATTCGGGAGACAGACACGATCTCTACTTTTAAGATTAATTTCCTTTTTTGCTAAAGCATATAGTTAGGGCTGGACCAGGTGACCCCGAATCCTCCCTTAGTTAGACTCTCTTTTCTCTCTCCTCTGTGCTCTCAGGTGGCCGCAGCCCCTCCCTGAGCCCGTTGGAGGTCTCTGCTTTTTTCCAGGTGCTAACATCATTACCTGGAGTACATCATGTACCTGACATAGCCACATGCCATATTCCTGGATTCAACAGGATCAGAGGTTTTGATGGAAAGGTGCGACTGCTTTTTCAGACATATACAGGGACCCCGGCCTACCGTCCCATAATGAACCTTAGTGCGAGGTGTTCCTCTGGTGGCCACTGATGCTATGTGTGTTCTGACACCGGCCGTCTGAGCTACAGCAGCTCGTCTGTTGGGTCAGAGCACACGACCCAGCTTTTGCTGCTCCACCCACGACCCCGTCACCGGTTTACCGCCAATACTGACCCCTGCAGAAGAGGAACACTTCAGAAGAACTGCAGTTTTGTAGGAAATCCTCACACTCACGCATTTTTCCGACTTCTAACGTCAAGTTTTAGGACACATGGTTGACCTGCTCCCTTGTCTGCAGCTTAACGCGAAGCACTCTAATTGCAGGAATTTTGCGTGAGCAGTAGGTGGGGCAAAGAAATTCTGAAAGCACGATAAACACAACAAAGAAGTCTGACCTTTATTAAAATAAAAACAACCTGCAGCCGGGATTTCTTTGCAATTTTTAATACTTTTTCTCGAACGATTACACAGATCCTTGAGTCGAGTAACAGAAAGCAGAAGATCCAACTCCAACAACCTCGACAATGTTCAAAAACAGGTAAAGAGATTTTTGTTCAGAAAACCTTTAATCATTAATAGAATTAGTAGTATGACATATTTCAGTAAATATTTAGATATATACAGATACAGCAGAAACGGTACATTCTTTTTTTTTTCTCTTCAAATTGCTTCACATTTTTTTATACAAGCCAAAATATCTGCCATTTTATTTATATTCATGCAAAATATTGATTCTCAGATTAATGAAAAATAAAAAGGATTTGCTGAACTTTTTTTTTTTTTTCATTCTGCTCTGATGTGCACGTTCAGATTATAAGCGTCATAATGAGCATAATTGTAAGTTCGGCAAACGAAACAGGTGCACTTTGTGCCAATACACGAGAGAAGCAACTAAAGCAAAATTAAGGCCATTCCAACTTGTGCAAAGAAAGTAAATAAATAAATAATAATAAGAAGAATCGTCATAATAATGTTTCCTTTAGTTCACAGCAGTTCGAGAGTCTCTGTTTTTTTCTCCTTCTGCCTCGGGGTCATCGGGTTGTATAGTACATACAATAAAATACAAGAGAATCAAACAAACCCTGCAAAAGCCCGTGAATCATTAATCATCGGCAAATCAAACCATGCTACTTTAAAATCCATAAACGTCTAAAAATGCATCCCGCTCTCTCATCCTTCTGTCAGTTTGCATCACATCGCGATGCAAAACCAACCCACAGTATCCCCCCCTCTGCCCCCCAAACCCACAGAGAACAATGATTAATACGACGGCATGAGGCCTGACAAAAAGCTCTACAACAACTATGACACGCACGAGACCCACGCCTGAGGGGAGGGCCGTAAATGCTGGGAAATGGTGGTTGAATGGATGCACGATATGCTTCTAGGTCCTCTTTTTTTGTTGCATATTCAACCCCCATATGGCACGAGAAGATGTGCATGTGTATGTAAAACAGGCGACTGATGTCCTTGTGTTTTTGGCACAGAAGATAAAAGGAGCCGTCCTAATCAGATTGAGCCGGCTGAGGTTTCCCACCTGGGTGCAGGCCGTGACCACAGAGGAGGCTTCACTGCAAACAGAGGCCATCAGAGGCGGTTTGCATCATACGTGTCGCTCAGAGGAGCTGCCAAGTCTACAAAATACGATTTTCCTGGCGAGCGTGCACGGATCTATAAGTTCATTTGCTGGGAAGAGCTGCACCTCAAGCTCTATTATAAAAGATATTTTAAAGTTTGTTGTGTGCCTCACCACGACTGAGCCAGGTGGACTAAAAGTTGAACACTTCCATTTAAGACAGCGTTGATTTGTCCCTGTACACAAATATAAAATATTCCTTTCAGCAGCACTAAACGGTTTACTTTTTAAGTACTGCACCTGCTTGACTGACCCGTGTAACTGAAAGAGTTTATTACCTGGAATTAGCTTTAAGGTGATTTCTGGAGAACTTTGGTCAAACCAAGAACGCTGTGTGAGAAGCATCGCAGCAGCCTTTGAAAGGCCCAGTGAGCTTGTTTTGCTTCGTTGCTCCCACATACATGAATAGCAGAGAAGTACAAGTGTGACTTTGGACCTGGGTGAGGTCTTCATTTAACATGCATATTTGTGGGTTTTCAGAAAAAACACCACCTTTTTACTTTCCCTGCTTGAACCGTCTGATCTGCTCTGAATCTGAATCCGTGCCCACATCTCTGAAGGTGTAACGATAAGGAGGGTGAGAGGGTGAAGGCGGGGATTCGACCGGAGCTCACGGAAACACAGCCGCGCATGTGGAAATAAAACGGCCTCTGTAAGTAACCGAAGCACCTCTGAGGTCCCAGCTTTGAGCAGTTTTCCTTTTCTGGGAATGATTCGGTGAATGAGATGCATAGTTTGGACTGAAGCAGATTTTATGGCACTTCCATTTTAAAGTCAGAACAGGCTGGGATCATGTGAGCAGAGGGAGAGGTGGAGCATAGCCCTTCGGATTGCTCGCAGTGTACTTTGAGACAAAGCGAATGATGTAAATTAAAATCTACATCAGATGTTCTGTAAAAGACACAAAACCCAAATTAGTTTTAAGGAATCCCTTTGCTGCGGATTCATGGATTAAACAGCAGGAGGAGAGAAATGAAGAAATCATCCAAATGAAAATATTGTTTTGTATTTCTGTCTCTGAGGATAAAAGGAATATGAAATTATAGCCTCTTAAATCATATTTTTTCTCACAATGCAGAGTTGGACAGCGAAATGTTTGTTTCAGTTAACAGTGGAGATGCACTTTGTGCCAATCTCCCCATGTCTGATATTTAGACCAAAACAAATAATCCATGTTTTATTGTCAGAGCGAGGAAGGTCTAGCTGGCTGGTTGACTTTCAGCTGGTGGCTCACTGATCAGAGGTTATCAGAGGAATAATCGGAAATATTCATCCGCTCTCTCTAAGACTCTTACAGTATGTCTGTGGACTGGGACAGAACCAGGAAACACAAACTATAATATATAATAGCTACATCGGGCTAATTTAACCAGCGCACAAGCTGGAATTTAATAAAATGTTTCTGACTGGCCAGGCCTCCCGGTGTCTCACAAAGAATCGTCGACGTGCTCCTTTGAGGTTTGGCTGCAAAGGCAGGTTTTTGTGTAAGAAGCAGAAAAAGATAGTGTGAGACTGATTAAATGTTTGCAAAAAAAAAGAACATTGCACATCACAGCCTGTCAGAGTTCTCACTGCACACACATCATCACTCTCCTCCTTCCACCTCCTTCCTTCAGATTTCTAGTTTAAAACATACACACATATATATTTATATATATTTTTCTCCATCTACTGATCCGTGTGCATTGGGCAGAAGTGCCTGGGCAGTTTGCAACACCTTTGTCTCC
Organism: Maylandia zebra; assembly: GCF_041146795.1. Lineage (NCBI taxonomy): Eukaryota > Metazoa > Chordata > Actinopteri > Cichliformes > Cichlidae > Maylandia > Maylandia zebra. The sequence continues at coordinate 23,722,765 of NC_135168.1, read as the reverse complement.
ATTCTGACCAATAAGCATGAAAGACCTTTTTTCACTGTCTGCAGCGGGATGTGGATGAGGGTGCCAAGACGTGGGAAAAATCATATTTGCATATACTGATCATTGCATAGAGAAGCCTGGTGCAAAGTACAAGAAAAAAAAACGAAACAAATAAAATCATTAGTCACACTTATGAAGCCTCAAATGACGAATCCCCTCATCACAGCCTCTGCATGTGGATGGCGGCGTAGCTTTATGAGGTTTGCAGCTACAGTCGGTGCATACGAATGAGGCGGGAATACAGTTAATTAAGGTAACATATGTCCTCTCGGCTGGGGAGCGGGATGGGCGGCGTCACGTTAAGGCGGGGTCAAAGCAAGGAAGCACTACTGGAGATGTAAACGTATCTGTGTGTTGCTACGTCCTCGCTCGAGTAGTTCTCTGTCCGCTTTCACCAAAGCAAAGCGAAATCTCAAAAACCCAGGAGCCTGCGAGGCGACATCAGCTGCTGACATCAGAGCGCACCTCCTTCCTGCGTGTCAGAGCGCCGCAGGAGCCACGTGTTGAGTCGGCACAGAAATTCATTAAGAAACAACCGAAAAAACAGAAATGAAGGACAGGCAGAGGAACACGCTGAGCACGGATAAATGAGATAGTTTGTCCCATGTCGTCCAGTCGTGTGATTGACAGGTCGGTTCAGTTTCACGGTGCTTGATGGCAGCGGGAGCAAGGGGGAGCTTTGAGGAGTGCTTGCAGTACACATTTGAAGCAAATCTCGATATACAGAAAGCGCGACCTTTGCATCGCTTTGTTCAATGGAAGCACCGATCGGCCCGCCTTCTTTTCTTTTCTTTTTTTTGGGTGAAAAATCCTTTAAATCCAGACGCCCACCTGTGGAAACAAACATCCTATTTTTTCCCAGTTATGATAACATATATGAGTATATTACACTGCTCTCGCACGACCCACCCGTCACATAGCATTATATCTGTCGTCACACAAAAAGCTAAAACACAACATTTCTTTTACAAGCCTCGCTTGTTCAGTCCGACTGCTCCCACACAGTTTTTGCTGGGATGCCTGCAAAAGTTGAACTTTTCGTTTCTTGAATATATTGCCACATTCATATATCATGCATTTTACTGCATTGCTATTGCACCGGTCCGGATTATTCAGGAGCTGGAAGGAGACGGGAACGGGGCAGGTTTCAGGGTAGGAGAGGAGATTAAAGGAAAAATAAAGCAATAATAAATATTTGAAATCGTGTCTGTAGGCGTCAGGTGGTGCCATGGTGAGCGACCGCCACAAAGAAAGTGACTTTCCTCGACCAAATGAAGGCGAAGGAAGAGGAAGAGGAGAGAACGCTCGGTGGAAAAAGGGGCAACAGATCTTGTACCGAAGTCAGCGCTCTGTTTCCTTTTCTCTGTCTTCTCCTCTTCGCACCGTTCTCCTCCTCGTCCTCCTCCTCAGCTCTCCACTACTGCTTGTGGATGTCCTCGCTGCGGATGATCTTGTAAATGATCCAGTAGAAAATGTTAAAAATGAGGAAGACGAGTGGGAAGGCCACGCGGGACACCGTGTCGATGCGCTTGGCCCGACTAATGAACAGCTTCTTCATCTCCTCGATGCTCTTTTCGGGTGCGGCCGAGGTCGGGGCATTGTTGTTGTTGCCTTTGATGGCCATGCCGTCCTTAGCCTGCAGGCAAGCGGGGCCCATGCCGTAACCGGGGAAACTGAAGCGGCCCTCGCCCGTCTCATCCTCCTGCAACACAGGCCAAGACTCAGGCTGTTAGGAACCAGAGAAAGACGTTACTGTTGAGAGGTGTGTGTGAGTGAATTTCAGAGATGTGCAGTCATGCAAAACAAATAACTGATGACGTGGAGTGAAAATGAAAAGCGAGGAAGTGAAGTACTTTATCACATGACCGTGTGTCTGAATAAACCAGAAATTTAAGGTGGAATTAGCGTCTCATTCTCAGCTGGCTGTCTTAATTAAAATAAAGAGGAAAAGAAGAATATGTGTATATATATATATATGTATGTATATATATATATATATGTATATATATATAATGTATGTAGAGAGAGAGAGAATATAGAATATTTGATTCATCTCTGTGCAATTCCATCCTGTTAAGAACAGCGAAAACTACCCCTGGTTTGACCCCTGAATGTTCCCTTCATGCTAATCTTCTTGCACGCCCTTGGACAGAGATGGGCAGTAACGCGTTACTGTAATCCGATTACTTTTTTCAAGTAACGAGTAAAGTAAGGAATTACTATTGCAAAAACAGTAATTAGATTACCTTTACTTTCCCGTAGGAACGCTGCGTTACTGTGTTACTAAAACCGTGATTTTTTTGCGAGAACGTCTCATGACAGTGACGTAAGCGAGTGCGACGTTCGTGACAACAGCTGTGTGCAGATCAACAATGGATCACATATCGACTGTGGGAGAGAGTATGAGCGTGCAGCGTTTAAAGTGTGGAAGTACTGACCTTACTTTGAGTTTGATTCCATAAAAAGTGACAAAAACATTAGCGTCCATCGTGCGTGGGAAGAAAACTTCTTTTTACAGCAAAAAACCCCCCTTAAACTTCCAAGCAAACACCGAGTGCGCTACGACGTAATGGGAAACTCACAGAGAAACTCGCGGATTCTTCCACTGACCGCTGTGGCACACCTGCACCAGGGTAAACCTCCGCCTACCCTACTCCTGCTTTACAGGTGAAAATAGAGCAACAGGACCGCTAGTCTTTGACTTTATTTATGTTCTGCTGTGTTTTACTTGCATCCATTTGAAAGACTGAGTGCAAACACAAAAAATATATATATTTTATGTGCTGGAATGTGCAGAAAATAGGTTTAAATGTTAAACTAATTTCTTCCAGTCAGAGAATGTTGCAGATAATTTAATTTTTGCTTGATGCATAAAGTTAAAAGATTAAAACTAATAAAACAAGTTTTAAAAAGAAACTTTTCCATTTGATTACATTTTGTATGATGGATTATGCAGAAAAAGTAGAATTGGGCTGAAAGATCTATCGCTTTATCACCTATTCAGGTTGTAAATCGTGTTTTTAAAAAGTAACTAAGTAACTAAGTAATTAATTACTTTTGAAAATAAGTAATCAGTAAAGTAATGGGATTACTTTTTGGGGGAAGTAATCAGTAATTAGTTACTGATTACTTTTTTCAAGTAACTTGACCAACACTGCCCTTGGACCACTGCTCTCTAGTTTTAAATCACTCCGTGCAGTTCCCATTTTGACCTCTTACATTTTGTCATGACCTCAAACGTGCAGACAGTAAATGGACCCAATACTGTGTTCATCAGAAATGAATATCTGAAAATGGCCCTTTGACTTCATCTGTGTGACCAGAATGAAAGTCAAGTTGAAGGGCCAGCATTTTGGGCAAAGAGCAAAGAGGCATTCGGGGACTTCAGGGAGAAATCTAAAATCAGCAGCAGTGCTAAAAGTGGTCCAAGCAGAAATGAGAAGATGACTTTGAGAGGGAAGTCGTAAAAAAACCCCAAACCTTGGGCAACTGATGAGAGTTTTGCTCCAGTTTGGATCATCTGACCTCAGTTAAAAAACAGTCCCATCATTCTTAAACTTTCTCGCATGGAAAAATTGTTTCTTTTATATGATTTATATGATCCTTTCATCAGTCAGAAGAAAACGCTTGTAACAAACCAGTCTCAAAGGCCACCACAATCATCTCTTTCATAGATAGGCAGCCTGGATTTGCTTTTTTAACCATAATAAATCTGACTGATATTTCTTGGTCGGGCAGCAGGTTTGACTGATTGTAGGCAGGCACAACTTTAACATCATGACACGTTTGATTGGTGTGTCCATCTTTGATGGCATTAAATAGAAATGTGTTAAACTTTATTAATATGAGCAATGAATACAGAAGTATCATATATATATATATATATATCTAATGAACAGCAGTGTGTTTGAGAAACATGGTGTCTTCTATTCAAGTTCCCATCAGGTATTTGAGAAAAGAAGATGCAATTTTAAGAGCTGCACCACTAAATCATGATATTTCCTGTGTTGCTATTCCAGTGGTTGGTTGTGACTCATCGATTGTTATTTCGACTGAATGGCCCAGCGGCGCCGTGCAGGGGGGACGAACCCCAAAGCTCGCTGCCGATCACACTCGCTCAGCCTAGATGCAGAAGTCATCGATAGGAGCTGACGTCGGACGCCACGTACGCTCATCTCAGTCGCCAAGGGGAGCGGGAGGATGCGGCCGAATGGATTTGGATTGATTGACGTGCGCCGTGCTCAAGGTTACGGCGCGTGCATGGCACTTTCACCCGAGCGCGGCGAGATATTGAAAATCCTATCGCCCCACTCACCCTGCCTTTTCATTACAGGAGACACAATGACTTCCTTATCTGGTTCAGGGACTCGAACACAAAGGTCTACATGGGCTGAGAGACGGCGAGGGCGTGTGGGGAAACTAAACGAGGAAAATAAACAGCGCAGAATGTCCTTCAAACTTAAAACAACACCCGTGAAATTAAAAATTAGCTTCAATGATAAGGAGTCGTCTTTGTTTGGCTTCAGAGTTTTTGATAAAAGCCGAGGTTGTAAAGTTCACGCTTGAATGCCATTTGTTTGTTTGTTCCCGCAGGCCACGGTGGGAGTTTGTGTGGCAGCTTATCAGCAGGGAATCTTTCCAGTTCATTTTGGCTGAAAAGGAAAAGAAAAAGAGCATTTTATGATCGGAAAACAAGCAGGAGCAAAATCGAAAGCAGGAGGAGTAACTGTTGGCAGCAGAAGGACCAAAGTGACGCAAAACCTCTGCAGCAGCAACAAATCAAGCTGCCAACCAAACAGACGCCTCAGTTCTCTTCAGTTAGACCAGCCTCCGGTTTCTAGCAGGGGGAAGGAGCTAAAAAAGAGTCAATAATGAGCCTGTTTGTCTTGATATCATCAATAACACAGAGAAAAGGGTTAAAAATGCTCCAAAAATCCGATCAAATAAAGCAGCGCAGCCGGGTGAGGGAGATGTACTGAGAGTGTGTGTGAGTGTGTGTGCGTGAGTGTTAGACCACCAGGTAACGATCCATTTTTAGTGCCTCATGTCCCCGTTCTGTCCTTGCATGCACTTCAAGCCATCTATTACTGTTAATACATGTACACACACACACATGTGCACGCACACACACTCACACACGCCCGTGCGCGCTAGATGTCGATGCATTAGCTGTGATGCTAGCCGACCTCTGCCTGTCCTTCAGTGACGCTGCTAAACTATTACAGATGCTCTGCTTTATTCTGCCTGCCATGTGATTAATGTGGAGGGCGGAGGAACGTGAGGAGGAGACACAATGAGAGGAACGGCAGAGGGAGAAAGAAAAGGTGGAGTAATGACGAAAAGAAAGGAAGTCAGAGAAGGAGAACAATAAGGGACAAGGGGGGAAGACCTGCAGCCTGCAGACTTGGCGAAAAGAACTCACAAGGTTCCTGAAGGAACCCATCGAAGAACGCCTCCGCATGGACCAGGTGATTCATTACATTTATGCCTAATTATAAAAATGCCCTCCATTAACACACAAGCTCTGGGCCCGCGCAGTCCACGGATGGATGGATGGGCGGAGGAGAATTAAGGTTTGCCCTTTGGATTCTACAAAGGAGCCTCAAAGGATCCAGCTCATCTAATGTCTCTTCTCTGATACGGCCCAAAAATCGAATCCTAACATATTTACACACATACGAAATCTGGAAAGTTATGGACCGTGAGATGTTTGGTCTCTGCACCGCCACAAGTGCAGACTCTGCTTTAATCCCAGGGGGGCAAAAACAAATATGACATTGACCGTTAAAGCCAGTTCAAGGGTGGTCTTCTCTTCATAAATGAAGCAGATAACAAGTCTGCTCCAAACTCGGTGTAGTACCTACTCCAACTGTGGCAATTACATTTGCAAGCTGTTTGTGTAAACAAGTGCAAAGGAGCTCTCGGTGCAAGTGCATCCCTAACTTAATGTCCACCACTTCAGGTCAGGGTTAATATTTTAGCCTCATGCTAAACAAGGGAACACTAGGAGTGGCCTAACCATACTCCCGAGGCCAGCGTGGTGATAAAAATATAATCCTAATCAGGATGATCACTGGATCCTTTCTACAGCAAACCAATCATTGGCCAATGAGGCCATATTAGATTTTTTAAATACATCGAAAGACGTCAGACCAGCTCTGCAACTAAAACTAACATCAGCCTTTAAACGAACCACATGAAGAACATATTACAGAGAAAGCCGAGAAGGTCTCCCACGTGGAGGCAGCGTGATGTATGGCTTCCAGTGTGCCCGTGGTTTTTGTTGGATGACAGAAGCAGTGTAACAACACTCGCTGCTCAGGTTCCTGCGGGAAGTTTCGTTTTTGGGGAACTCTCCACAAAGTGTTAAGGATGAACACTTTCTGTATGATTTATATTCCTGAAATCAGGGACTACATGGTAATTTCCTAGTGAATATTCTTTGTTCACCGCCTTGAACCGAAGCTGAGAGTCGGCACTCAGAGCTGGCTGAAGGTTCCCAGATTTGTATTGGTACTGGTGACAGAGAAGCTTGTGTGATTTTCTCAGCATCATCTTGTCCTTTTGTCACGTGAAATTTTATCATAATAACTGGACTCGTCTTTAATCTGTACCTGGTAGATGAACACTTTGCTGGATGAAACAGACGGGATAGTCGAGCAGAACAGAAACAATAGACAAGACTAGGGTCAGATAGAAAACAAGTACAGTTAAAGTTAAAGAAAATATGAAAGACGGTAAAAGGGAATGAAATAATGTTGAAAAGTAGAATGCTCAGAAAGAAGCTGGGGCAGCGCAGGCGAGGGAAGACGCTAAAAGAGGAGTGGAAAAAAGAGGAAGAGGACCTCTTAGCTCACTCATCCATCACACTTTCATCTCTGGATTGAAGCGTTTCTATCTCCGCCTCAGCTGATGTGAGTAATCGAGCAGATTAGCAGGAAGCTGAAAGCGAGCTGCATCAGGCCTGCCATCCTCCATGTCTCCTCTGCTAACATTACCCTTGGATACTTGTTTTAGAGACCTGCATTTACATAAAACAGGATTCAGAGAGGTGTCAGCCCCAACTAACGCCAGCATCAGTCTCTGCTGAAAGAGGCTGGAGGAGGAATTTCTTGGCTTGCGTTTCGCTTTATGATTTCCCCCCTAAGCAATTCCAGCCAAGCACCGGGGAAGGAAATATATTATACATTTGCCTCAGCCGATCCATTTTCCGGTGGATCCATCTTAAACCACCCTTCACTTCCTCTCCCTGTCTCCCTTCTGCCTCTCGCCTCGATTACGGCCATTTGAGGCTTTTTAGGACATTTCAGCATCAATATGTCAGTGCTGAGTGCATTCTGGTGTGCTGACAGGAATATCCAAGTAATGTGAACTTTTCCATTCGTATCTATGGTATTTTGTGCCTTTAATTCACCCCAACTTAGTTTGTTATAAGCAGCAGGTTGAGACTGATATCCGGCTATGACAGAGTACACTTCACACCTGGAAATACATCCAGGATCCGTCTCCTGTCTGGCCACTTGTGATTGGATTCTGCATCGCAGCATAGATTTGATTTTATCTGTGAAATAACTGCGCTCGGGCACGGGAACATATTTGTCATCCCGAGAAGGTTAGCGTGGCTGTTTGTCGAAGATGCTGCTGTGCACCACTTTTATAGTTTTGTGTGGCAGAAGGAAGCACGGCAGCTGCAGGGGAGGTTTTTGATGCTTCAAATGCATTCCTGAGTTTCTTCTTCATGTCATTCAGTTTGTGGTAACGTGGGTCCGTTACGTCAGCACACACAGCTCCAAGGCTGCTTTGGCACTTTTCATATTTATATAAAAATATATATATGTGGGCTCCAAAATATTTTTCATCATTTCATTTGTGGCCTGAGTCATCCAGTCAGAAATTAGCTCTGGACGTGATCTGGCTGTTCTGGATTATCTAAACTATTTTGGTGCTTATTTGGACTTTTCCTGCTCTCTCCCACGTTTCCTTGCCTTTGTCTTGTTTCCACTTCCTGATTTATTGTTTCATGTTTTCGTCTTCCCTCCTGATCGTTTCCACCTGTGTCTGCCTGCCCTCATTAGTCTCACCTGTTTCTCCTTTGCTCTGTGTGCAGGTATAGGCTGTGTCTCAATTCGTAGGCCACATCCTCCTGAGGCCACATTTGAAGGCCGATTACATCACAGCGATGCAACAAAGGCTGTCCCAATTCGAAGGCTGCTCCAAATGCGCCCGACAAATGCGTCCTTCATTTCCCCAAATTTGAGGATAGGTCAGGTGTATCCTTCGTGGCGCAACCTATCCCCGATTTAATAGCGCGGCCCACCCAATTCCAGTTTCCAATAATGGCGGCAGCTACTTAGTTGTAATATTACTCTTATTACTCTTTGCTATACTGTATTCATTAAACTAGTATTTATAATATCTTTATAATAATATAAATACTTTTCAAATGCATCAATGGCGGAGGAGGACGACTAAAGAGCTTGAAATATTACTCTTTCTGTGTCACAAAATAAACTTTTAACATATTTTCAGGCGAGAATGCAGCTGTGTCAACTTCAAATATCTGCTCGGTTTATCAAGACATCACATAATTGCAAGAGTGCTCTGATGTCTGTTACCCACCAGCTCGATAGCTGACCGGGTAGTCAAGGCTCACTAGAGTTGGTGAGAACACTGGAGCACATCATTTTCAGACCCCGCACGGACTTTCGCTACTCAAGTTAAGCATGATATATAAGTCACTTAGATAACTTAAAAATGTTATTGTTTGGCTTTTTTCAGTGTTTTATTTGTTCCTGAGTAAATCATTTTGGCTGTGACTAAAGTTATAGTTTTCACACAGCTGAATAAACGTCAAACAGAAAACTGATTAAACAGGAGTGTGAGATGGTAGAGAATTTACTCCAGTGTCGTGTTATATTTTAGATAGCAAAGAGCAGACGGCTGAGTTTATTAAACTCCACCAAGACAGCGGTGACGCAAATCTGAAGGCTGGACTGTCCCATTTCACAGACATCAAACCTGCGAGGTGTTATCAGGTGTGGGTGTGGCAACTGCACTTTTAAAAAACTAGTTGCTGTTTTCAATTATTTTGACTCCTCACGCTGCACTGCATGATGGATCTGCAGTGTGACTAAACAGCAGCTCCTTAACTTGAATCTGAGGAATGTAAAGTCGTGGGAGCTGCCTCTGAGTAGAACACATGGCAGTTAACAGTTGCAGTTGGTTCAGGAGGTTTTTGTCAAATAATCAATAATCGAGTCTTTGCATTTCCAGTTTGATCCTGGGCTGGAATTCATCATGTACAACCCTTTGAATGTCCGAGAAAAAAAACAGGAAGCTGCTGCTTGCTGCGCTCCTGATGAACGATACTGATGACGATTTAGAAGCTGTTGCTTGGTCTCGTTCTTTACCTGTGACTCATCACAGTACAAGTACAAGGAACCAAGCTTTATATGAAACTGAATGATCGCACGTCACAGCCTACCCTTTAGCCATTTCACCTCAACTTGAAATTCCAAGTTCTTTTCTCAGTTTCAAGTCATTTTCCCATTCAGGTGGCGGAAATGAGCTTCCCAGTTTTATTATTAAAATCTGTCACAGATGGGAGAAACTGTGAGACCTTCTTGTTCAACAATCATCTGCAGCTCTGATTAGCCACATTCTCTCCCACGACGCCCACATCAGCCATCTTAAACATGTTATTTTCAGTTGCCGTAGTTACAGGTGCAAATGTGTGTATTTGTGCCAATGAGATATCGAAACAGGAGTTGTGTGAGCATGGGTGTTCAGAACATTTAAATTGCAGTTGTTCATTCATCTTCAGCAGTGCAGAGAGTACACTCGTGAGCTACTGACACTCAGTCATTAAGTTAATTCATATTAATACCTGTGTCCTTGTGCATACTTATAAGTGAAGTTTCAGAGCAGAAAAGTAAAACTTTATGTGAATCATTAATAATTTCCAACTGCATTCTGTAAGCGAGTCATTTACCATACCAACACTTGAGACCATTTTCATTAAAAAAGAGCCACAGACGTTTTTCTACTTCAGTCTGAGACTTTAAGAGAACAGAGATTAGACTCTGGAGACACTACTAACTGTAATTCTGTTAAATGAGCTTTGTATAATGATGTTACAGATGTTACATGGGCTGGACAGATCGTGTTTGTGGTCAGCTCCCAAATTAAACACAGCTGCTAGCTGCTACCTTAATGATAGCTTCACAAGCGGCAATATCAGTAACTGCTAATAGCTAAACGGCTAACCTTAACATTTATGATAACTGTTAAATAATTTGGTCCTGTTATTTCACGAAATTCCTCATAAAGACCAGGGTGTCTGTCTGTCACTAGCAGCTGATCTGTTTAGCTGCTAGTGGGGGGAGGGTTAGGGAACAGGCTTGCTGTCTACAACCTGCCAACATGGATGAATCCTGGATTTGGGCACAGAAAATATCTCCATGAAAAACACAGGTAAAAAAACTGCAACCAAATATATCAGAGATTGTGATTCTGACCCAGGAGGAGGAGTCACAGTGTCAAAGGTAGGGAAAAACCAGTCCTTCATATGCTCGTTATGGTGACATGAGCCTGGAAGTTTACCCAGAATGCCCTTGCTGAAATTTCCTGCAGCGAATCATCAGACAGATTGCTGGTTTCTGCTCCTCTACATTACATGAAACTGCTACAGTTCTTCAGACTGACAGATCTGTCACACTGATGCTCTAATGAGGCAAATTAAAAAGTCCTAATTTGAACCCCTAGCTGGTTGTTAAGTGATGACGTATGAACCCTGCTTCCAGGTCTAAACTACTCTGCATTTATTAAGGATGATGTGTTTTAACATGATTTAATGCTTTATATCTTGTTTTATTTAATCTGAACAAGCCCCTAAAAAAAGCCGGTGATCACTGTCGGCCTTTCTCGGTTTTTATTATCACTATCATCATCTTAAAGCTCAGTTTTTAAAACCTTACAATGTAACTACAGCCCAGCCCAGCCCATGCAGCATTATATTAATGACTAACCTCGTATTGTGGATGGATTATCTCAGTTGTTCTCCTGACTGAAGTTTGGTCCGTTTACAGTATCCTGCCATGCAATTGCATTTGTCCCTAACCATCAGGAACCCTCACGTTAACTTTTATCGAGTAGAAAAAAGTTAGCAAAAAAAGTTAGCTTCACTGTGTTTATATTATGCTAACTATAGCTGTGTAGCTAGCCCCCACGTAGCACATCATTATATACCAGCTAGCCCAACTTTAGTAACGCTGCAAATGTCACTGCTGTTTAGTTTTCTGTCTTCATTTACATCTCAAGTGAAAGCAGAGCTGTACGTTTTAATTTTTTCAGAAGGCCGTACGAGGAAAGTTTATGGATGTTCCTGATGATGTTTTGTAAAACTTTGGCAGTGATGATATTGGAGTGCCCTGTGTGACCTGGAATGATGAACCACACGATCTGCTGCTCTCTTCCTGTATCTCCTCTCTTTGCATTTCAACCGTGTGTGACATAAATATCTTTCGGGGAAGTCGCGTCACCTTTTCACTCAATCTGAGGTTTGCATTTTGGTGTCAGTTAGTGTTCATGCTGGTATTAGCTTTTAATGCAGGTGAGGACAGTTTCTGAAGCTGAAGGTTGACCGTCCACAGAAATGGTAAAAATGTTTTCTGTGTTATTTTGAGCTTGAGACATCGTGGTGGTCCATGAGCTCACACATTTATTGTCATCTACATATGAGGTTCTTATCTGTGCGATTGGCTGATTTCCATTTTATTACATGTTTAATCAGGATTACATGTCCTTGTTCTGGTTTCATTCCTTTTACAGGCTGGGTTTTTTGGTAGAAACCAGTTCAGGAGGAGCTCACAGTAGATAGTACAGTGTACGGGATGGCCTCTTGGCCAAGAGGTCATCCTTTTATTCTTGAGAAAACATGGAGAGCCTCATGCAAATTCATGTCTGACTAATCCCGAGGCTTTCAGCACTACAATAAGGGCGAGAGGTCGGCACATTTCCCTGTCCGGCAGATAAATATGGATATTTAAATAAAAATTTGCATGATGTTGTAGTGTGATCAGTACAAATCTGTACTTGTACTGAGCAGCTTGATGAAAACAGGGGCTATAAGCACTTTCAATCACTACTTTGCTTGATTTTCCTGATCGGGACTCAGGAAAAATGCCGAATGCCACTCAACAGCCGGCCTGTCAATCCAGAGGTTCAGCCGCCATGTATGGCTCATCGCTCACACCGCGCTTCTTTGGGCCTCCTAATCCCCGAGCTCTCTTATCTGCCTTTGTTCTCAGAGCTGGCGAACAGCCTGTGAGATCAAGGCATTTAGAGAAACCAGCATGTCGACCCCCCCCCCCCCCCCCCCCCCCCCCCCCACCACCACCACCAAACGAGTAATCATGGCTAACGAGCTGATTATAGCCGATCAATCAGGATGTCAGTTTCCCTAATAAGGCGCTGTCATTATAAAACAGTGGGACGGAGGCTGCAGCGGGGAGGTCATGTCCCCCAGGCCTCTTCTCCAAATGCACATCTCTCTTCCCAGAAGGCCGACCAGGCTGCAGGGGAGGAAGCATCATCTCATTGCTCTCCTTCTTTTCTCGTGTTTTTAAGGTGAACGAGACGCAGGAGAGGACCGTCGTGTGCTTTAGTCGCTTGCTGCTTTGATGTGCTTGAGTGTTTGTGTTACTCTGACTGTGGATGTAACGCAGGGCAGTCACTTTTAATGCATCTGATGCGAGCCACTCCACTCCACAGTGGATAATTCACAAATAATTTTTTAACGAAGGCCTCTCTTCATCTTAATACTAATGAGAATTGTAAGGGAAGGCACTGCAGACAGTCCTGATTGAAGCGGAGGCAAAGGCAGTAATGTTTGACTTCCCTTTGATTTCTAAAGAGGCTCTCATTTTCAGTCTGGAGAGCTTGACTGTGTTAAACAAGCGAGCTGCTGCCAGGCGGGCCTATCCTTCAAGGATGAGTGGCGCTATTGATCTGATCCCCATGCAGTAGCTGTGCTCGCCCAGCAGGGGGGGATGTTTCTCTGCGTGGACGTTGGCAGCAGCGTTTGCTCTCACAGGGCTGCGGTATCTGTCTATTTGATGCCCTCTCGCTCTGTCTTTCTAATTAGACGTCCTTCTGAAGCAGGTATCCTGAGTCCAATTGCTTCTGCTCTTTCTCTGACTCGTTGTCCCCGAACTATCAGTGTCACTAACAAATCAATAAAACATCAGAGTAGAAACCACAGAAATCAGCACAACTGGGACTCCTCCAACTGCTGCTGCTGTGGCTACCTGCGCCGCAAACACAGCTCCGTCCGATGCTGAAATACGAGCCGGGGCGGGGAGCAGAGCGACAGCAGGCTGCGGCTTTCACTTGGATTTGCATACCTGCTGATTTCAGCCAAAGATTTCCAGTCCCCAAGAAATCAAGGCACAAGCTGGCTGTCCTTTCACTCTCACTTTTGTATATGTGCACTTGATGCTTCAAAGCACTTTTACAGCATGCATCTCAATAGTTGCATAAGAGCCACAAAGTCCTCGAGGACATTGTTCACTCCGACTGCAGCGGCTTCCAACTGTACTCAGCTGCAGCTCATAGCGCTTCATCTCTGCTGCAGCCAGAATGGCAGGAAACAAACCGCTCTGGGGAATAATTACTCTAATCCATTACAATGTACCGTCCTACGACAATTACCACACTTAGAGGAAGGCATGTGCTCACCATTGTAATTACCTTAAAACACAGCTAATGTATATTAGGGCTAAAGTCAGCACAGATGGTTATTCTCTTTCAGGAAGGAATCACTCCACTAGATGACAGGAACCCCTCAAGAAGTGTATTTAACTCGTACCACAGATCCTCACGTGTCCCAATACGAAGGTTTATATGTGCGAGCAACATCTGAATCCTGCTTCTTCTCGCTCTGGACCGGCCCGAGTGTCACGGCACTGACTGAGCACACGTACGAGTGCACTGGTGTCACATATGTGCCTCTGTGTATGTGCCAGCTGGCCCTCCGCTGATTGTGAAGTTGTTACTGTGACCTTATAAGCTGCTGCTGTCAGTGCTTGGAAGTGATGCACTAATTTTCATGCTAATGCAGCAAGATGCTCTGAACATCTGTACGAATAAGCTCAGAGAAAACTAGTTCTAGACTAGCGAGGGCACCTGTTTGGCAGTCACACCCCAAAGTTTAATCAAACTAAGAAGCCAAAACCTCTAATGACCAGAAGGGGCAGCAGTGAGTCAGCCCTCATAGACTCCCGTGTTAAAACCTTCCAGCAGAAATAAACGTGTTTACAGCCTGATACACAAACTGGTTTGGTCCCTGTAGATAATTCCAACCAGTTTGTGGTACCTGTAGAGGAAACACGGGTGAAACCGATGCTTGTAATGTCTTTAGAAGGATTTTTAAACCAATCATTTTACATTTTATTTTGCTTAGTGATCTTGCCTTTAACTCTTGTTTTCGTTAGTGAAATTCTAGTTTTTCATTTGTATATTAATTAGCACTAACAGAGTGTTTTCCAGCAGCTCTGGATTATCATGGAAATTAATCTCTGTCCAAAATAAAAGTATATTATACCTCTGTTATATTAACAGAGGTATAATAACACAACTCAACAACAGCAATACTAAGAGCCTCTGTTTGGCGTAAGGAAGTTGTTTATCTTACCAGAGTTTTGTGTTCTCCTGTAACTGGTTGGCAAACGCCTTCCCTGGAACATGTCACACTTTCAGAATTTTAAGTGGAATAACACCTAGTGGGAGGCAACCTGTCTCCAAGCAATCTCAGTCCGACACAGAGAGACGAGGTCCCAGCTGATTAGTGGAACTCGTATTCTAGTTTTTTTAGGTCAGTTGGATGGCCGTTCTGCAGTAAGGACTCTCTTGTCACTATTGTGGAGGAACTTCTGTTTCTCTCTGTGAGGTTCTGAATGTAGTTCGTTTCTATGTAACAGAAATTCAACAGATTTGTGATTTTTGTTAATTTATCACAGTTAATCGCTGATTTATGACAGATAAACTGATAGCAGGCTGACTCTAGCTTATTTAAGTCTCCATATTGGATCGCCAAAGTTACAGACCTGGTTGCTATCCTCAAAGTGACCAGGTAAGTTCATCACACATAGTCACAATCATTTAGGCTGTGCTGCAGACTCCAACCATTGTTTTCCCTAAAGCCTTAGCATAACAGGCTTATCTGTCTAATGCAGGTAGGAAGCATTAGCTAATTACTTAACACTTCACCCTTTAATCCAGCCATAGTCACTTCCTGACAAGTAGACAGCCTGAGGTGTATATGATCATCAGTGATGACCTGAAGCTATCGTACATTTCATTTCATTCATTCAGTTTTATTTATTTCCACATCACAGTTGCCTCAAGGTGCTTCATACTGTAAGGTAAAGACTACAGTAATACAAAAGACCCTATCATCGAATCACATCACAATATCTGGGACAGCAAATGCAGTAAATATATGAGGACAGGACTTAACTGTGCTAATGACTGGGCTTCTAAAACACCAGGTTATAATCATGGTTAGATTGCGGTTATTTTTACATCTCAGCTGGAATTTAGATTTGATCGAGCAGTCCTGTGTTAGTGAGGTTTAGGCGTGCTGGAGCGCAGCGGTGACAGTTTCCTCTGCAGCGAGCTTAAACCTGACTGATAGCCCTCTCGCAGCCGTAATGGAGGGCTGTGGATCACATTAGAGTCACATTAGAAGCACTGGCCAGAGAGGTTAATTAAGAACGAGTGACGCCCAAGGACTGAACGCCTCTCACTCGCTGTGTGCCGACGGGGCTTCGTTGTCATCAGATTTCCTTCACAGCGGTCGGGATTAATGGTGATGATCTTATTGAGGGTGCTCATACATTTATTAAGGGATCATTTTATTCCATTTTTATTGTGCCTGAAATAAAGTAAAAAGACCCAAGGAGCTGAATTTTAAGTTGTTTTATACTTTTGAAGAATTCCTCCATTTCCACCAAATTATGCAGACCTCTCAGCAAAATCCTGCTTTAAATGCAAATACCTCGAATTGATCTCTGTTTTCTTTGCGTCCTTACACGTCCTTGTAGCCTCTTGTTGTTAAGGTGTTGTGATGAGATGAGTTGTGCACAAGTGGTGGAGAGTAAGTAGATTTACATAAGTGCACTCCTGAAATATTTGACTTAGGTAAGCACCTTTTATTTCAGGCAGGGTTCTTATGTCGGGTTCAGGCCGTCGAGTTCACGCTGCTAGGTTCAGGCGGTTTGGTTACGGCTGTGGGGTTCAGGTTGCCGGATTCAGGCTGTCTGTCAGGGTTCAGACCATAAAATTCAAGCTGCCCAGTTCAGGTCGCTGGGTTCAGGCTGTCTGTCGGATTCAGGATGCCAGGTTAAGGCCACTGGTTAAGGTTAAGCTGGTTAAGCTGTCAGGTTAAGGTCTCCAGGTTTGGGAAATCGGGTTCAGGCCATTGGGTTATGGCTGTGGGATTCAGGCCACCGAGTTCAGGCCGCTGAGTTCAGGCTGTTTGGCTGGCTCGGTCCGACTCCACTCAACAAGAGGCCAATAAGACGAGATCAAGATCTGGGAGGAGCTGACCTTCATCCTTCCAGGATGGAGTTTAAAACAATATAGATGGTGGACATCCAGAAAATATCGACCAGTGGTATCCCAGGTTACTGTACTCGCAAAATGAGTTGACTGACCCCGGAGTTGTTTTCTGTAAAGCTCGCCAACATTACTTTGGTAGCAGTTCGGATGTATTTAATAAGCCGTTTGTCACTAAAGCTTTGAGCTCTGAATAAAGCACTGACTGATTTATTCAGATATTCATTGTCCCTGCATACTTTTCATATACTGTAATATGTCTACAATTAATCAGGTACCTTTCTGTGTATGAAAATTCTTTCAGAAAGTTTTGTTTGAAAAATATATAAGATTTGGATTAAAGGTGAGCACAGAGAAACATTTTAACTCTGGACGTATATCTCCAAAAATGAAACTTTTAAACTTTTTAAATCTGACTTCCAGCAGAAAGTCTTTGTGATGTGTTTAAACAAATATGACATGTTTGCAAACTGAATTAAAACAGGCTGATTTACTGTAGTTTATAATATTAGTGACACCAAAATAGTTAAAAATAACAGCCTAGTTCTGTTTTTAATATAGAAATTGTTGTAATTTTGATATTTTTCAGTATCCTATTCCCACATGAATCTTCCTTTATTTAAACCTTTGGCTGTGGTGTGAAAATGCAGAAGAGACTGTTGCATGGATAACTTTATAGTCGCCCACTTTCTAAGCAGGCTGATACATGCTAACATATTTTTTCCCTCCACTTTATGATTCTTACATTTTCTTGGTGATGAATGTAATAAACACTTTTTTATATAAGAAAATACAAAACTCTGCGCTCGCTGCGGAGACATCAACTGTTAAATGACATTAGAGGATTTTTGGTGACTGAAGGGTCACCTCAGACAACCTCAACAAAAACCCGACTACACAACATGACACAAAAACTGAAAAACAAATGATGTTATATAAGAACACCAGAACATGAATTCACCTATTTTGTAATACAAGCTTAAAATAAATATTAAGGATTCCGAATGGCCAGATGTAAAGGCAGGAAGACCGACAGACGGGCTGCCGTGTACAAGGCTCAAATTGCATAACGTGGCCTACATTCACCCCGCTTCCATTGCAGGGCCACACAGAGAGTGTGAGATAAAACAAACGTATGCAAAAGGTTTGGTGTTGCAGATGTGGGTCAGTCCTGAGCCTGCGGTCCTCTTTCACTCTCTCTCTGTGGACTCGAGGGCCGAGAGAGGGGTGAGTGTCTGATTCCCTGGAAAGTGCAGCGGCAGCCGGACTGCTAATCTACCTCTTCACCTCCCATCGCTGCTCAGGGGGATTGGCGATTACCACAATGGGATTTAAGATTTATATATTTTATTTTGGATTATTTTTCTATATTCCCACAGACCGGCCTCCCATCCCTCTCTCTCTCCCTCACGGTGCCTTTGTGGACTGAGATTTCTGTGGAGGGAGGATTCAATCACACTCCGTTAGTGGGGTTCATTTGGGAATACCGCTGTTTGCTTGTGGGTCAGACATTTTTATATATGCTGAAGTTTCCTCCTGAGTTTGGAAAGCCACACTAAAATCCCTCCCCCCCTCCCCCTCGATCCTCCTCCGTGAAGGTCGAATGATATGAACTTTTGCTCCTGAGATTATGGGTTAAACATTTGTTTGCTTTTTTGTAGAAAGCGTGACATCACGGGATGACATCATACTTTCAGGTGCGCTCAAAGAAAGGTCTTACACTGATTTTACATTCTGATTTTGGGCCGACTTCTGACTACAGCCTGAGATCCTGGAGCAGAGGTGGGTCAGTCAGAGTCCTCAGAGCTCTGTTTCCATATGTTTGTTAAACATTATGGTAATTTCCTGCTTCATGTTCTTATTCTTGGAATCTGATAGAGGCAGTGAGCCCAAACCTCCACCACGGCAGCTCACTGTCTATTTTAAGAAATCTGCAGGAAAAACGAGTGCTGGTCTCGATGATGGTTTTTAATGGATTTACATGACCCCTGCAGACTTTCATCAGAATGATAAACTTTAGGGATGTAGACTCAAACAGAAGCTTTATCATTGGAAACCTGTAGAACAGTCGGTACATGATTAAAAAAAACAAGGAAATACACAACAGGCCCGGTTCAGGTCAGGTATCTTTTCAGGGTCCTGTCCTCATCCCCTCACCCCCAACCCTTCACAGCAGATGGGCGCCCCTCCCTGAACCCCAAAGTGATTCCTCATAGGGGGTCATATTATTGTTGGGTTTTTCTCTGTATGTATTGTTATAGGATCTACCTTACAATATAAATCGCCTTGACGCAACTGTTGTTGTAATTTGGCGCTATATAAATAAAACTGAATTGAATTGAATCCCCTCACCACCAACCCTTCGCAGCAGATGGCCACCCCTCCATGAGCCTGGTTCTGCTGGAGGTTTCTTCCTGTTAAAAGGGAGATTTTCTTTCCCTCTTTTGCCGAGCACTTGCTCATAGGTGTTCGTCTGATTGTTGGGTTTTCGCTGTATTACTGTAGGACCTTTATTCTACAGCACAAGGCGACTGAGGGGACTATTGTTGTTATTTGGTGGTATTTAAATAAAACTGAACCGACCCACAAAAACATGCATTAAGGCTCTTTAGTATTAATAATAATGATCACTAATAACATTAACTTTTTTTAATGCAAACGTCTTAAACCCGCCTTTTTCTGCATGTCCAGCCTAAATCGTGATTACCTTCATTCTGAAACTGACAGTCTAATCTTGCTCTTATGTCTACAACGCAACGGCCTCACTGGGCAGGACCTCCGTCACCCCGCGAGGACACAAGGTCCTCATAAATACATGACCACACGCTCACACGCTAAAGCATGTCAGACTCAATCAGGCAGCTCCAGGAGTAGCGAGCACAAACACATGCCCTACAACAGCAAAACGCACGACAGCCCCCACGGATGCATTCATGCATGCTCACCAGCTATAACGATACAATCTCTCTCTCACACACACAATGGGTGCTGTATGGATTGTTTACTGCAGGCACGATGTTGCATTTCTTGTGGGCGTTTGCATTTCCCTGCCCTTCACCCACACAAACCACTAGTTTCACTGTCAAGCAGCACTTCAGCTCCCCGCAGGGCTGACAGCTTTACTCTTTATTCAATACAGCAGCCGGGCGCTGATAAATCCAACTGGACATATAGCATTGATTGATTAAATGCTGCAAAGATAAAAGCTAACCTAAGAAAGTAGCAGAGAGAAGGCAAAGAAGAAAAAAAGGCTCTGATACGTCTGAACTGTCCTCCGGGGGAAATTTGACTTTGTGCGTTGTCATTTTAACCAAATATCCAAAAACAGTGTTGAGGAATTAAATAAAGCGACACATTTTCAGGTCTCCACTCTATCTTCGTTTCATCAGAAGAGATGTTTTTAGGCAGTTTGACAGTTAATGAAAAATGGAGACTGTTTTGGGAGTTATTTGTTTTTGACTTCACAGTGATGTCAGAACAAAGAAAGACGAAGGCTGCTGATGTGATTATCCACCTCTTAGTGATAAAAACATCTAATCAGTGTTGTATGTTTTTCACAGGCTCTCCCAAATTGTAGCCAGCTCCTGGGGCAGATTTTATACGTGTCACTTCCTACAAGAGCTCAACATTTTATTTTTTAACAACACCAGGAAGCTGCGAATGGATGGATTAATACTCAGACGTAAAAATAAACACTAGTTTGTTTATTCTACGTGGCTTACTGTTTTAATAAATAAAAAAAATGTCTGTAATGTTTGTTAGCATACTTGTTAAAGGTTTGACTTTCTTCAGATTAACTAATGGGACATCTGTATATGAACATCTGTAAGCAGAGGATGTGGTTTTCTGATTGATTACTGACCACACGTGTTTAATCTGAGCAGAAATCAATGAAACACGCTGGGATGATTTTTCCAAGGCTACCTGGATGAAAAGCACGTGATGTCACAGACACACAAAAACCCTGCAGCACACTCGGCACTGTTTGTTCTGACTGCTGCATTTCCACAAACAAAAGTTTGAGAGCTCAGCAGAGTTTCTTTTTTAATGTGTGCTTTCTTCTCTTTTACAGCGTGGATCCATTATGAGCCTCGTCTGTGTTTGCTCCGCGGCTCAGCCTTTAATCATTCTCGGCTCTCTGCCCATCAAACATTGATGCTTTGTGTTTCTGCCCGGTGATGACGAGCGTTGCCTGCGAAAAAGCTAATATCAAACACGCCGTGAATTTTTCAGAAGGCCTGAGGATGGAGGAGAGCTGGGATTTTGATGTTCTCACACACACACACACACACACACACACACACACACACACACACACACACACACACACACACACACACACACACACACACACACACACACACTGTTTTCTTGCGTTGAAAGTGAGTTTCCATTTTTATCTGTAAAAACTGCACATTTGTAGATCTAAAATATTAGTTTCTCTCGTGCTTTGGTTCGTGCTGGGACTGGTGAAATAACTGACCATCAATAAAACAACTTTGGTTTCATATTTCCTCTCCAAAGATCCCTTTCTGTTAATCCAAATCAGGTCAAGAGCAAAAAGCAGAAGCCCAAAATGATTCGTATTAATTTTATGATTATTCAGAGACACCTCTGTGATATGAACAAATTCTAAGTCTTGAATATAACTCATCAGAGTTCTGCATGAAGGACAGACTCGGTGCGGAGATGTAAAAATGCATGAATTTAAAGGTGAGGCCGTGCCATGGACGCTCAAGGCGGCTCACCTTCATGTGTCGTCGCCTCCGTCTGAAGCGCAGCAGCTCCTTGTGCTGGCGGGCGATGAAGTTGACGGCGGCGTACTCGAGCAGGGCCGAGAACACAAACAGCAGACAGACGGCCATCCAGATATCAATGGCTTTTACGTACGACACCTGTTAGTGGAGATGGGAAAGAAGAGGCCGTCAGAGGGTCTCTGTGCGTCGTGTCTGACTTGCTGATAAAAAAAAGAAACCCTAATAAAATCTAACGAGCATCTAAAGATCATTTCACCCTGTTTGGTTTGAGGCTGGAGGCAGTCGATTAGAGAAAGTTTGTAAAGTCGGCTTCATTTTCAGTTCATGACTTTAAACTCCAAATGTTTTCTCAAATGACCAATTTACACCAAATGATGCTCCTGCGACATGAAAATAAGCGTTCATAAAGGAACATTTATTGCTGTAACTGATGCAGATAAGTGTGATTTATGCACTCATTGTACTGACAATGAGTGCATAAATCAGATGATATATGTGGAAACAAATACATTATTTTTTATTTTCAGCTCTGTGGTTTTAGATCTCAGGAGACGCTCCCTTCGTTTGAAATTTGGTATTTTCTGCTAATTTTTCCACTTTATTTTATAATGTTTCATTTACCCTCCAAAAAGACTTTAATGCATAAAGTCTGAAAAGGAAAAAGTGAACCCGTGTGTCCTCTGCTTGTATCAAAGTCAGAAACTGAGCCTACTGCTAACCTGATCTCAGTAAACACTCGCCATACTTTATCATACTTTCAGCTCAGCTACTTTCAGTAAATTTGATAAGTTAAAATCATTATTAGGACAGAAAGATAAACCAGGGTATGATCACTGGACTGTGACCACAGCTGGCTGCACCCCTCAACTCGAGGTTTCACAACAGATGTTCACTGACTGATGGGTGACAGTGTGTATTTAACCTCCTAGGACCTGGCGTCCACATATGTGGACATTACATTTTGGGTTGTCTAGACCAAAATACTAAACCTTGCCCTACAGCGGCCTAATATCCACTTACGAGGACAATATACTGCCACTGTTCTATCGAAATTTTAAACAAATATTATCATATGTGGATCTCATTTCTTTTAGAAACAAAAATCAGGTAAAAAAAAAAAAGGTAATTCTTTGCTTTTACATTCATCGGGTCCCAATATGCCCAAAGATCAAAGAGTAATTAAAAAGGCATGCCACGGAAGACTTCGGGTCTTAGGAGGTTAAATCAAAGACTGCAACAATTTGTGGGGCCGTTACTATTCAGAGTTATCTTCCCCAGCATGTCTTTTATCATGTCTTCCTTCTCTCACCCCAACCGGTCGCAGCAGATGGCCCCGCGTCTCCCTGAGCCTTGTTCTGTCGGAGGTTTCTTCCTGTTAAAAGGGAGTTTTTCCTTCCCACTGTCGCCAAAGTGCTTGCTCACAGGGGGTCATATGATTGTTGGGGTTTTCTCTGTATGTATTATTGTAGGGTCTACCTTACAGGATAAAGCGCCTTGAGGTGACTGTTGTTGTCGCTTATATTTGGCGTTGTATAAATAAAACTGAACTGAATTATGGCAGTCAAGTTATGGTTGGTGTATGTTTTTATC
This sequence comes from Maylandia zebra, assembly GCF_041146795.1. Classification (NCBI taxonomy): domain Eukaryota; kingdom Metazoa; phylum Chordata; class Actinopteri; order Cichliformes; family Cichlidae; genus Maylandia; species Maylandia zebra. The sequence continues at coordinate 23,699,762 of NC_135168.1, read as the reverse complement.
TGGCAGCAGGGCACTGGGACTTTAGTAAGTGTTACCGATCAGTGTAAGCTATTGTTGAAGCAATACGCCGTTCTTATAGAGCTTCCCCTGGTCACTCAAACAAACGACCTAAAAATCCAAATAAGCTGTTTCCCCAATGAAATGTGCAGATTTTGGCGAAGTGCTTTTTAACAGAGGAAAAGGATTTTATAAACATACTGGTTTCCTTCAGAAAGCATAAATGTTTCCAGTTTGCACACAATAGCAGAATGATTTCAGAAAAAACAACAGTGAATAGGGTGAATATTATTGCTCCTGAAAAACTGACCTTTTCATTGAGCCCGAGAGGTTCTCCCAAGAAGAACAGGCTGGGATTACTGAGGAGAGGAGTGAAGACTGCAGTAGATGACTGCAGGCTGTTGTCCAGCTAAATGGACTGTTAGCTTCAGGGGTAATCATTACCCTGGCAGTTTTTGTTTTTTGCGGAATAATTTGATTTCTGTGTGCAAAAGTAAAATAATCTAAGCATCCAAATACATTAAAATACTTTAATTTCATAGTGGTCTGATAATCTGTACTCATTTATACATTTGTCTGCAATATCTGAGTGCACAGGAATGAGTGATGCTCTGTATCTTTATCGCAATAAAGGCATACGTGTAAAGGTATTTCCACTGTCTTGAGCTTAGACTACGAGGTTAAGGTGCTTTCACTACATTATTAAATTTACCTGACTGCATGCACAGCCAGGTGCACGTAAAACACAACACTGGGCCCAACTAGCTCACAGAACCAGTGAAATTACAGCAAGACGGCCAGGGCGAGGACTGTCCAGATAACACGGGCTAAATGAAGTCTGGTTGGATCATTGTATGATTGCTATCTGCCCGCCAAGTACCTTTATTCGAGTGCATTCGCCTGTCATTACAACTCTTCATCTCCAAACGCAATTACAGCGTGCAGCCTGAGAGGGAGAACCTGGTCTGTCTCGCAGAGAGGAAGCCCACAATCAGCCGTTTAAAATCCAATTAAACTATGACTTTGGATCACTTTACACAAACACAGAGTGCTTATCATCGCCGTTCGACCTCGCTGTGATTCGTGCTCGTTTGTGCCGTTCATGAAAACGTTTATCTTCGAACGCCTGAGCGACTCCCTCCCCGAGCTGCCGAGAGGCCTCAACGCTCAGTGGTGATGGTCATCCAGCCAGAGAGACGGGGATGACTCTCCCACAAAAATGATTTCACAGACACTGAAAGAAGCTTTTCCTCCTTTGTGTGAAGCAGTAGAAACAATCTTCAAATCCTGCCCAGCACACACGTTACCTTTTCATACATACTCATAAAATCAGCATGGACGATTTTAGAGGTCAGCTTTGGTTCCTGTGCTGCTTTATTTTGGACTGTATGGTTATGTTCATAAACTTGGGCAGATCCAGAAGTAAAAGAAGCTTTTGAATGACCCTTCTCTAAAATAGTGCCTTCTCTGGTGCTGATTCTGGGAAGGCAGAGCATTAAGCGAGGTAAATGAAGCAGATGGAGAGAGAGTCTGCACCACACTGTTGGACAACACTTTATTTCCTGATGCTGTTTTTGTTTTACTGCCAACATGAAGCGTTATGAGTGACCACAGTTTTCCTTATGCTGCTGGTACAGATTTCTTAAATTAGCTCTCGCAGACTCTGCTTAGCTATGAAATCTGGCAGGACTGAAGCACACTAAACTCACGCTCTACATCCTGAGAGTGACTCGTGTGTTTTTACTGTGTCCACAGGCGACTGTTAGCTCGGTGCTGCAGTATGATCTGTGTGAGGCTGAAAGCTCCTGACAGACAAACTGAGCAGTAGTGACCTGCTGAGCAGCTTAGGCGGCGTTACTGTACTCATGCTTCACAGGGCAAGGATCAAAAAAGAAGAAGAAGAAGAAGTAGTGGCGGGCCGTGAGCTGAAAGTGCTGACAGACTGAGCAAGTGTCTGGAATACTGAGGGGGGATTTTCCCTTATTTTCTGCCATAATCATATTGCATTGAATGTTTCCACAGGTTGAAATAACGAGGTAAAAATGTGTGTAAGAATAATCCACAGGAGCCTAAAACTCAGGCATCAGACATGGTTGTTTTGGCCCAGATAGCACCCTCCATTGCTGTGACATCAGCGTGAGAGAGGAACGTGGTCAGCACAGCACAGTGACGTACTGCTGACGTAGCCCGTGTGGGTGGAGGCGACGCCTAGCTTCTACCCGTCTTTGTGTGACCCACTCACAGAGGGATTCAAGGCATGGGGTAGCTTGGAAATCGTTTGGGGCACGTGAGTAGAGTAGCTGGATAGTCTAGTGTGAACACTTGGGAACAACAGATTGGAGCTTCAATCCTTTCACGCATCTACAAAATGTCCCCAGGCTAACGTCATCCTGATAAAAGCGACAGATAACTGAAGCATACCGGTTCATATGTGGCCCGATCAGCAAGCTCCATATCAAGTCTTCAGGATGAGAGGACAAACTGAGAAGTGGGCTAGTGGAATACAACGTGCATGGAACGGGAAAATGTGGGAATGATGGATGGAAAGATCATCTTTCAGTACTGAACAGATGATGTTTTTTTCTGTGCTAATCTGTAATGTAAGATAATCTGACCATCCTTCTTTTTTAATTTCACCAAAGTTGACATTAAACTTGGATTAATAACAGATCTCCCCGTAGTCATCCTTCACCTGTTCAGATTTCCAGCACAGTTCTGCTGACTCAGCAGCACTCTGAGAACTCTGAGAGGGGCTTCCTCAGCATCGAGTCACGACTGGACTGAAGGTTTCTGACGGGGCATCAGCTGTTCATGCATGCAGCATCACGCAACTGAGCTCCCTGTCAGAAGATCAATGCATCGATCCTTTCTTCACTGAGAGACAGAAAAGAAATATCATCATAAATACTAAAGAAGGATGTAGTTTCCACACAGCCAGTTATCATCCCTGATGTGTCAGAGAAGGGGCTCAAAGTTTTCATAACCTGGTACTGAGGTCTTGGTCCTGGCTCCCCACAGAGGGATGCTTGTTCAGAAATTTAAACGCACGTGTCACAACACGCTGGGTTATTATGTATTCAAGCTGTTCCTAAACCTGATCAGACATTTTTCAGGGGCTTAAAACTAACTGAGCAGAGAAGGCAAAGGAAATAAAAGTGAAGACGTGGAGACAGAGGCGTGCAGTCGGTTTTGCTGAGAAGCTTACGCCAACCCCACCTCTCCTGGTTCCTTGTCTTTCGGTTGGGGCCGTAACGCTCATAGCCGCTGTTTGTATCCTGGCAGCAGCAGAACCGAAGGAAACGTCTGCATATTTCTGCGACGTCTGTACTTTCTCACAAAAAGGATCTGCAGCCCTGAGATGAGAGCGCCCTGATCTGAATCAGTGAAGTCAGCCCCTCTCTGAAAGTCCACTGCTACAGGTGAACTGCAGCCGCCCCAGGTCTGTGGCTGGGGCTTAGAGGGTACAACAACATGTGTCCCAATAATGGTACGATAAGTAGACGTGGAGAGAGTCATACTGTGTGTGTACTGTGCTGTATATGGACAGCATGATCAGCTGAGCAGAGATCTCGCCTCGTGTCCACTTCCATCTGCTCTGATCTGACAAGCTGCAGCAGAAACATCTGAAGAGAGCCATATGTGTGTGTGTGTGTGTGTCTGCTATCAATCGCACACAGAACACTGTGAGAACACTCACAGAACACTGTGTGTCTGTGTGTGTGTGTGAGAGAGGGAGCAGCATGCCCACCTAAGCTCAGCTGTGCTGTGTGATCATTATTGTGACAGCTGAACTGCAGAGGAATCATGGTTCACTTGTTCAATTTTTAGAGCGCATGAAGCACCTAATGTCAACAGAGTGTGTATATGTGTGTGTGTGTGTGTGTGTGTGTTTGTGTTGGGGATTACAGCTTTCCTGGACGTAATTATACAATCCTACTAGCTCACGCAGACCCTGACCATTTTTTCACTTTAATCTGAAAATCCCTGACAGTAAAAGATTCCTCTCGCTTTCTAAAACATATTGTCTCCATTTTTGTCTCCTTGAACCTTCTTTGTTAAAGGTCTTTTTTTAAATTCTTCCTTCTTTCATCCCTCCATCTGTCTGCCTCTCGACTTCCCTCCACTCTGTCTCTAATTTGTCAGGGAAAAGGAAATTTTTCTTTCCCTCCCATTGATTTATCTTTTCCCTTCATTCCAACTTTTCTTCAATTAATTCCTCTCTGTCTACATCGTCTTTGTCACTGCCTCTGTCATTTATGTCCCTTAATTATCAGAAAAAGCTGTAGGCCTTCCTTCCAACAGGGATGAAAAGACATCTGTCATTAAACGGCACGTCATGCATACAAATTCTTCCTGCCATTGCTTCATATTTTACTTTGTTTTGGTGTTTTTGGGGGTGTGACGGATGAAAAACAATATCTGTAAAGGTAAAAGTCAACAGATGTGAAAATAAGTATCAGCTCAAACCTGAAAGTTCATCACAGGAATAAGATGATTTTGTTTCTGTCTTTATACAGAGTTAAGTACTGAAGAAGAAGCAGTAGAATATTAGCTTATTATAAACACTGGACTGGAACATAAAAGGCATAAAATAGCTAATTCTGTGATTATCCTGCGGCTTTCTTGTATGTCATCATTACAAGCTATCATATGAATAAAATTCTTGATATAGGAGTTTTATGGGTTTTTTTTAAAATGTTTTTATTTATTATTATTTTTATGTATTTTTGCAGTTTTTAGGAAAAAAAAAATTAATGACACAGAGGTCTCAAAAAATCACACAACCCTGTGAAATGTTACAGGGTTAAGGAATACAAACCTTTAAAGTGGCTCCGTTCTGCTGTTTCTTATTTCCTGTCTGCTGTTCCAGTTTCCAATAATGAGCCAAAACCTCAAGCGTTACAGTTTCTTTCTACTCGTACCTCTGTATGACGTCTATATGATATTATTGTATTCTCAGGCACCTGGCTATGAGTGTAAAAGCTGCACCCTCCTGCTGTTAATACCTTCCATATGGAAGGGGAAGACAATCAGATGGAAGGTCATTGTAAGGGGGAGGAGCTAAAACAGCTTGTTTCAGACAAGCACTGAGAAAGGATTATTTTAAACTGTGAATCATGCAAAGCTGCTCTCTAAGAGTCCAGGAATAAATGAATTAGAAATAAGGTATGTTCATGAAGTCCAAGCAGACTACAATAACGAGTGATTTGTCCTCACCTTGGGCAGAGACGCTCTTGAACCGGAGCTCTGCGTGGTCATGGTCAGCACGGTGGTGATGCCCAGGCCCACCCGGGCGGGCGCGGCGTCCATGTTGATCCAGAAGGAAACCCAGGACAATATGACTATGAGCAGAGAGGGGATGTACATCTGGATCAGGTAGTAACCCATCTGACGCTCCAGGTGGAAACGAGCCTCGATACAGGTGAATTTACCTGGGAGGTGGGGGACAAAGAAGTGTCTTTGATGAGGTCGGAGTTTGTGGGCGAAGAGATATGAGACAACAGAGAGAGCAGAAGATATGAGAAAGGACAGCAGTTTCTTTGGGCTCGTCCTGTCGAATGAGAAGAAAGAGAAGGGTGAGGGTGACAAATGTCCTGTTACTGCTGCTTTGAGTGAGCACACCAGCTTATTTACTATTAACACATTCTTGTCTCAGCTGATCACATACTAACACATCAAAACCCACTGGTGTTGTATTTTATAGAACTGTGTGGACCCTTTAGCTTGTGCTGTTGATGTGCAGGGCGCATGCAGGAAAGATGCCAGGGTGGTCAGGGAAGTCTAATCTTAAAAGTAGAAATACTGTCTGTCTCCCGAATCCAAACTGGAAGCTGGTTCCACACAAGAGGGGCCTAAAAACTGAAGGCTCTGCCTCCCATTCTACTTTTAAATACTCTAGGAACAACAAGTAAGCCTGCAGTGTGAGAGCAAAGTGATGGTAAATGGACTGGTTCTCATATAGCACTTTTCTACTCTTCTGAGCACTCAAAGCGCTTCACACAACTTGCATTATGCATTCACCCATTCACACAAGCACATTGTTCTAAGTGCTTTCTAAGTAACATTCACACACATTCATACTCTGATGGATGCATCAGAGAGCAATTTGGGGTTAATGCAGACTAGGGGAAGCCAGGAATCGAACCTCGAATCTTTCGATCAATAGATGACCTGCTCTACCGCCTGAGCTACAGCCACCCCTTGGTCAAATGGAGTGATATGGTACTATAAGGTCATTAAGATAACATGGGGCCTGATTATTAAGTACACCCTCTCGCAACACTAATCATCTTCGTTATCGTCGTGAAGAGTCCTGCAACCTTGTCTCGTGTATTCTACTTCAGTGTGTTTCAGAGGGACGAGGTGGGTTGCAAAGTGGCTTGCAGATGGGCAGTGCATGGTGCAGTTTAAACATCGGAGTCATCAGGGATTATGGAATTAAGGGATTAACTTTAAGTTCTGTGTCAATAACAGAGAGAAAACCCGAAGAATCACCAAATTAACCACAAGCCCTGAGTTCAGTTTCAGAGCAAGAGATGGTGGTCACAGATCATGGCATGTAAAAGTAACAGTGCCCATTTTTGCTGTTCTTATCTTTAGCGTTTTTTAAAGCAACTGGTTTGGTTTTTAATGAGATGGCTTACGACACGCATAAGATTTTCTCTCCGCAGCTTTATATTCATGGAGCCAGTCATTTTGTGTCGGTAGGTGTTCCATTATCACACGGAAATCTCATTTGGAGAATGATTGAACTTGCAACACATAAAGCACACAGCGCTGATTCCAGGAAAAAGAAACGACGCTGGTCAATGTTTAAACAAAAGCAAAATGTTCTTTCATCAGTTTCCCAGAGGCAGTGCGGTTCCATTATCACCGAAGAGTGTTACTGAATTCTCGATTATCTTCATTTGAAAGGGCACATTAAACATTGGCAAAGGCACATCTCCTTGAAGAACAGGTGGAAATGATGAGACGGAGGGTAAATTAAAAGAACAACAAGCACAGATTGGAGGAAGCAAGGAAACAAGAGCGAGGGGGAGAGTAAGAGAAGGAAGGAAGGAGCTCTCAGACTGAAAAAAGGATGAGCCACAGAGACGATGCTGACGTCTTTGAGACAAAATGTCATCTTCCTTCAGCGCTCATGCTAAGCCAAAGCAGAAAATCAGAGAGACGTACGGGGGCTCGCCAAATATCAAAGGAAGCCAAACATGTGGCACATCTGAAAACAAACCCAGGAGGAGGTTTGGGATTCAGCCTGCCACTCACAGAGTGTGAAGAGGAGCGAATCATTTCCATCTTCACAGCACAGCAGCGTTTTTCATCACTCTAAGAGGACAAAGTGCACAGTTTATTTTAGTCCAAGAAAGAGAAGATGAGGCATTGTGTTTAACACACGAATCCATCAGCAGCTAAACACAACCAGGAATAATCAGGTTTATCAAAACCAGCAGCTCAATAAAAATATTCAAAATATCCTGTTTACAGTCCAAGTTAAACAGGTGAGTTCTGTCCCTCTGCAGGTGTCGTGACGAAAGAAATTATCTATAAAGACAAAAACAGCATCAGGCTGTAAACATGCTTATTTCTGCTGCAAAGGTTCAACATGGGAGTCTATGGAGACTGACTCACTGCTGGAGCCTCTAGTGGACAGTAGAGGAATTGCAGCTGCTGGCTTCATTTCCAGCCCTGGAGGTCACCTCTGGAGTTTAAAGTGTAAAGAAAAGATGCTCTGAAAGTATCTGGTGACCTGAGCCAAGCTTCATATCAGCTGCACTGAAGACACATCTGTTATAACGGCTGCATCAGCGTTGTGCTCATCTTTACATGAGCTTTATGTCCTGCAGCGTCCTGCTACTTTTGGCTGTTCAGTTTTATTTTAGAAAAGGCTAAAGTGGTCAGCTGAAACCCGACAACTGTATGACAGAGGAGGGAAAGCACTAATTATTTAACTACGGGGAGTAACGGTGTGTACTCTCAGACGGTTCCACTCCAAACGAAGATGGCTCCATTGAGACGTTTGCATTTTCTTCTCTGTACATCTGTCTAAATGCTGACTGAAGCAGGCCAGTTTGCTGGATTGTTGGTTTTGGAAAAGTACATCTGTGAATAACTCCCACAATCATGACCAACTCTGTTATTCCCCAACAGGCACAAGCACTCTGCCTTTTTTCACTCATTCAGGAAGCTCGGAGTTGGACACATCTTCATAAATCAGTGATCAAACAGTCACGTCCATCTTATCCGTCTGAGTGTTTCTCCGGCACGCTTGTTGTGTCTGTGTAGAAAAATGAATTTATTTGTCTTTGTCGAAACGTAGGACCGTGAACTGGATGTTTTTGTCCTACATCTCCTCACAAAGCAGCACTTTAACTTGACTTTGTTGCCTTCTTAAGTCAGCGCACTACATGCAGTGTGCTGTTAAAAGCCCGCTGATGCGTTTCCCTTGTTGTACCTGCCAGAAGCACTGCTCATCCTTTTGAGGGGAAGCTCTGGATGTTTATGCTCACAGCATGCTGCCGTGAAAAGGGAGTGCAGAGATTAGGAAGAATGGAGTCAGGACCTACTTCTCCTAATCCCTTTGCTCATGCTGTACTACACTGCACAGCAGTACAAATACACACTGTGCTTTAGTTTTAGGCACTTTAGATTTTTAGATACTTATCCGAATTCATTCAGCAGCATCACTGTGGTCTCGAACATAGAGCCCGACAGAAAGAAGCTTCTGCAGACACAAGAAAAGGTGTAAATCCTACAGCAGATGGCGAGAACCCCCACAGAGGCCTGATCTCAAAAATCACAGAGTCAGTCTGGTTTTACATGAGACAGTCATTCATCTTTTTCTGTTTACAGGATGCAGTCTGGAGTTTATTTGGAATAAATAAAAAAGTATTCATGACATTATTTCTGACATCATCCATACTTTGTACAAACCTGGAAGCAAACACCCTTAAAAGTTGAGAAATTTTGGTCTCGGTTCCTGTTTGTGTTTTTTATCCTGGTTATATTTTCACTCAGTTATCTGACGCGTATTGCTTTGTTCCAGAAAAAGATGCGGTCCACTCTCACTGTAGATCCTAGATGAACACTGCATTCGTTTCTACTGTTCGTGAGAGCAAACTACATTTTCTGGGTTTGACATTGACGGAGTCTCGGGAAGAAGAAGGTGTGTCCAGATGAAACATCATCAGAACTGATTTGACAGATGTGACATGACAAACCTCTTATTGTAAGTTCATCATAACAATTCTTAAATGAAATGTTTGAAATCAACAGCAAAACTGTGCAGCTGCTGTTTTTGTGGTTTCCTGCAGTAAAAACTGACTCCAACAAACAGGATCATTGAGACCAGTTATCTGTCCAATCCTGTCAAAACTGGCTCACAGTGAGTCTGCTGCACTTGTATCTCATTCTTTTGGTCACAGCAGCATAGCTGCACAGCTTTACTTCCACACTCGGCTCTCTCTTCACCACAGCAGACCAGTACAGCCAGTCCACATCACCACATCACCACATCACTGCACGAGATTTGGGAATATTTTATCATCTGAAAACTGTCTTTGCTTGTAAACACATACAGAGACATCATCTAATATCAGCTTGAATGCCTCTGTGATACCTTACCGACACCTGAAGTTAGCTAATTAAACATTTTTGTTAGCACAACTTGTAAATCAAATGTAAAGGTTTATTTTCTGTGGTGATGTGGACTGGTTGTACTGGTGTGCTGTGGTGAAGCTGAGTGTGAAACTAAAGCCTTAATGGTTAATCTGCTGTCCTCACATGCTACCATGAGCTCTGGGTAGATACACCCTCCGTAGGGTATCTGCTGCTTCTCCACACTGACCAGGATGCCTTGTCTCTGCCATGAGGTGTTTCAGGATGTCCTAGTGCTGTGCTCCTCTGCTAAGTCTACTGCCCCTTTGACCCGGACCCAGATCAGCAGGAGAAGATGGATGGATAAGTAATGGTATGCTAAGCATTATGCTTATGCTAGTTAGCCACGCCAGGGTCCTAACAGTGATAGCTGTAATGCTTTGGTTTTCATCTCTGGATGACAGTAAATGGTAAACAGGCTGGTTGTTATATATGGTCTGTTAAAGGTTAAACATTATTTTCAAATCTGAAATTCTAGCATTTAAAATGCAGACTGCAGTGGGTTTATTTGCATTGCAGCACTGTAGCAACAGTAACCGTGTCCCTCTGCCTCTCTGTAATGTAATGAGCACACTGGGTCTCATAATAAACCACAGAGAGCGAGATGGCCGAAGATCCATTTAATCAAAGACGATCAATGCACGGTGGCCTCATCAGTTAGAGTTAACCCTAAAAGACTGGAGAGAGGAGGAGTGAAAGGAGGGAGTGACCGAGGAGAAGAAGGATGTCAAGTGGAAAGTCGGAGAAACTTGAGGATAGAGCGAGAGGAGAGAGGGATGAGGAGGAGTGGAAGATACAAGAGGGAAGGAGAGAATGACGACAGCAGGAGGAGGAGGGGGGTGAACTTGATTTATAGCTGTGATACACTTCAGAGCTTTTAAGTGCTGTCCATATTTTCTATCTGATAAGAAGATTGAAATTATTCAGCCAGGCCCATATCTCACTGTGTGGAAGATGTGTGTGTCTCTGCTGTACTTAACACTGTACATGAACTCACACCATTCATGTGTGTGTGTTTAAATCTGTAAATTCACTCATCCCCTGCAACAGAGGTGGCATGTATGTAGGTTTACATGTTTCTGTACTACGTCACACTCCGTCTTCTCGGCCTGACTGAGAATCAGAGACACACCAACAAAGAAGAACCAGCACGCCCGCTCTTTAAATATTTCAAAACTCGTATTGATCACAAAACCAACCTGTAACCTGTTTTAAACACCTGCTCAGAACTCATTCTGATTGGCTCGCATTTCCTTAACTGCGCTCTACCTGCTTCGCTGTCTCCTGTCTGCCTCTATAAACTGCAAATGTGGAAATATCAAAAGTGAAAATGCATTGTTCCTGAACAGTGAAGGCAATTTAACGGTGAAGACAGCTATGCTAAAGGAGAAGATTCTGTCAGGTCCTCGTTCAGAGTTTTAGTTTTAGGAATGTTTGCTATGATAAACAGCCAGATTCATTCAGCCACAGCTGAAGCTGCGAGGGAAGACGCGCAGAGCGACGTGGCAGCGACGCACCTGTAAAGAGTCAAACTAACCACTCTCAACTTTGTGGCAAGTTATTAATATTATTATTATCATTACTGTTATCATTAAATCCTGTATTGAAACAGGTCATCTCACTGAGATGGAGATCTCTTTTTCAAGACAGACATGCACAAAAACCAGAGGTGGGGAGAGTAGCCAAAAATTGTACTGTAAGTAAATGTAACTGAGTAAATGTAATTATATACTACCCACCTCTCTCTAAAAGCCACACAAACACCGAGACTTCCTGTTTATAGAGGAAAGAGTGACGAGTAAAAGCAGACAGCTCAGTTGCTAAAACGTGTTACAGTAGTATAAAACAAGCAACGTAAAACGTGACTCTTCTTCAGTATCGACCCGAGCACTGCTAATAATCAACATCCAGTAACAGTTCAAGTCTTAAGCTCCATGGACAGAGCCCAGACCTCCAGCACACCTTTTACTTCACCCAGTTGTAAATGTGAAGGTTTACCGATTTTCACATTTGATGTGACCTTGATGTGTCTTACAGTCCGTCTTACAAACAATCTTTAAACTATGAGCCAGGAACACATCTTCAAACATTGATTTGAACTGTACAGATTTTGAGGCGCATAACCAGGACGTTGTTCCACACACTGAAACCTGCTCAGCTTGTGTTTTAATGACAGCCGCTGCCGGTGGGGACAAAGGTCTCACAGGTAGGAAGGGTTAAAGTAACGAGCTCGAGTCTTTCAGCTCGTCAGCCTGCTGCTTTGTTGGGCTGACTCGCTCTTGTTCTTGTTCCTTCGCTCGTTGGTTCAGGCACTATAAATACCTGGTTAGGGTTCGGTTAGTTTGGTTTAAAACACGCCCCTTAACAACAGTAACCCTGTTCTTCTACTGATGCTGTAAAGCAGGAAGGACACGGGCTGGGTCAATGAGCCAGGCCAGCACTAATTGACACCCCCGGGATGAGATGAAGCTGTGTGTCCACACATCTCAGGTTGTACTGAAAAAATAATATGAGGTGCTTGCTTGTGTGTTGCATTACTTAATTTATACAAAAACAACATTTAATGAAAAACAAGGAGCACGAACCTGGAGAGCTAATGAAACTGAGACGATTGTACAGATGTGTAAGGTTAAAACATCAGTTTTAGACACCGGATGTACTGAGTAGGGTTGCCAACCGTCCCTTAAAAAACGGAATCGTCCCGTATTTAGAAACAAAAGCACACGTCCCGTATTGAGCTAATAAGGGATGCACTTTGTCCCGTAATACAGTGAGAATCAAAAGTAGTCTATAAATGTTAATGGAATTAACGCTTTGTTTGAAAACATAATTCCCATCCCCTCTCCTGCTTTGTGACCAATGAGCTGACAGCACACTCATGACAATTCGAGTATGACAATTCAGATTACCGCTCATCTCATTGGTCGAGGAAAGGTCGCTTACGGAGAAAATACCGGAAGACAACAGATGACCACAACAACAAGCATGGCCAACAGGGAAACAAACGCCGACACTGCGGTGCAAGTCTCGGACGACAGTACACCTAAAGCTGGGCAGACACTGTACCATTTTTTTCAGTATTCAGTTCCTGCTCAAACTGCACGATTGACTTGCAGGGGTTAGACGTTGGTAGGTCACGATGCAGGGTCTCACACTATACCGCCCGATGCTCTGATGCGACCTGAGTGCTCACACTGTGCGTCCATAAAATGAAGGTTATAACAGAAAATCTGTCGCTCTCCCTCCCTCTCTGTCTTTCACTCACACAGACACACCACCACCATCAACTTTGCTAAATTGCTAATGAAAAACATTGATCAGGCAGCTGTGATTGAGCAGCAATGTAAATCCAACTATTTTCACGGTTGTTGTGGTCGTGATCATTTTGTGAGGCCACATCGAAAAGGCTCGGATGAGCTTTCCAAAGTTCTACAAGTTGTGCCTCCATCGCTTGTGTCCAGATCACACGCTGCACTGCCGTGCTGCAACGTCTTTTTCACCGACGTCTACGTGTTTGCGCGTGAGCAGTGTGAGCACCCTCACGAGCGATTGATGATCGGGAGCTGCTCGAGGTGTTAATCGCTTCTCGTTACCCCACGTATACTACACGACGCACGATGAAGGCCAAAATCGGGCCGATCACCAAATCGGTCGCACGACTCAAATCAGCTCAAAATGGGCCAAAAATCGCACAGTGTGAGCCCAGCATTAGAGCAGCAATGTTTGTTCGCTCAGAGAAAGAAAAAAAAGGCTGCAAAAGTACAGGGAGGAATGGGAAAAGGAAAACACCTGGCTGGAAAAGGTCACCATAACACCTATAAAGCGCACTGCACTGTGTGCCGGCGCACTTTTTCCATAGGGATGCTTCTAATGGTGGGCACATAAAGAACATGAGGGGCGTGAAAGCTCGGGGAACCCTTAACCAATTTTTTGTCCACCAGGCCATGGCAGAAGCAGATATGGTATGTAAACACTGGTTTGTTTTTTTTAAACCCTCTGGTTAAGGTTAATATGGGCGTGTGCGGTGAATATCAGCACTATGTGGCCAGAAGTGTGATAATATAACTTATTTTGTGTAATAAACAACTGCAAGGATAGATGATTACAACAAATAGGTCACTAATACATAAAAGTAATACATAGATGAATAATGATGATGAGTTATGATGTGTAATCATGGGAACAAGAGGGTTTACAAACAGGAGCAGCTGATTAGCATTAGAAAAGCTGAAATAATACCTCAACTGAAGCCAATTGTACTAAATGCACTATATGTGCACTGTTACAAGAATATTTTTCGTTCTATTGCTTTCTATTAATTTATATAATTTTAAGTTAAGCAGGACAGAGTTCTTTTAAAGAAAGATTTACTTATATTCTCAAAAGTTAAGCATGACAGGCTTCTGTGTAAGAAAGAGACCTGTTTTACTGTGTTAATGTTGTCATTTTGAGCTAAAAAATAAATGGCTAAATGATCATTTGTTTCCCATATGGTCATATCACAAAGAATATGCATCTGCTTAAATCAAATTCAAGTCAAATGGTTAAAAAATAATTTCACACACAAAAAAAAAAGAGCTACCACACTGGGAAGGATGAAGACAACTGGGTTGCCCGGCCCTGGCCACGAGGTGTCCCTTATTTATTTTTCAGGGAGTTGGCAACCCTAGTACCGAGCCACTTTCAGCAGGAGACGAAGTGGAATATGGACAGCCTGACGGCGGGGATTCTTCATGTCGATGTCAATTAAGAACCAGGTGAAGGCTGAGAGAAGCCACTCTGCAGGCGTTAGGCTATTAACAGCTACCTCACGAAAGAGTACCACGAACGTATCGTTAGCCAGAAACAAAGTGCCCTGCAATGCAGCAGAAAGTGTAATTAGTATTTCAAACAGGGCTTTTTATGTGTGTGCTGGAGTGGACGGAGGGAGGGGGGAGCTCCCTCGCTCCTGGAGTCACAATAGACTGCAGCTAATAAATCTGAGGAACAATGACACCTTAATTCCCTCTTAATGCTTGATTGGGAAGACGCGACGCAAACACACGCCAACACACGCTCGTGGCAGCACGCACGCGAGCGCAGGCAGAGATTGTTACAGAGGAGATAGAGAGGAGGGAGGGCGGGGCAGAATGTTGTCCTTGAGCAATTCATGTGAAAATGCAGACGCGAGCTGCACAGGTGCAGAGAGGCTCCACACAGAGCTTTTTAGCTAATTGTTTTGGTAGTGCCACGTTCAGCCTTACTACTCGCCAACCACTGGGGGTGTGGCTAAAACGCTGGCTCACCTAAAGCATCTTCATGGAGGCAGGAAATCTGTTCAGAATTTTTAAGGAAGCCCGAATAATTGTTGAAGTCTGCTGTTGGTCTCTGCTGTACTAACATGAAATGCCCCTCTGAGCCTCTCTCCAGTAAAATGGACTCAGATGAATCTGAGTATGAGAAGTGCTGTTTCTCTGTGCTCTGGGTTTAATCTTTAGTCCTTAAAGCTTTCTTTGAGTCTTTGAATTAAATATTGATACTGACGATCCATTAACTGTGCGGACGATGTATGACGCTTTTAAATGCACTCAGAATTTCAAACTGTTTGAAATACAGTTTAAAAAAAATTAAACAGTGGAGGAATTAGTTATTAATCACCTCTGACTCTCTCCCACACCGTGTCTTGGTGTGTCTTCCTCCTCTCAACCCCGAGTACGTGTGCTTATTTAAATTTGTGATTAAAGAAAGAAATAAGTTACAGCAGATTAGCGATGCTACCCTCCTTAAAAAGAAACAAGTTTTTGGGTTCTAGGTCTTTGTAGTTTTATATTTGGGGTTATGTTGGGATTAGGGTTCTATGCTGTGGGTTATATTCCCACTATTTCTTTTGTGTTATGTGTTGTGTTTACTTCCTGATAAAGATGCTTGACATAAGTGTCTTATGGTGCTTTCAGTTGTCAGCTTCAGTTATTCCATATTTAAAAAATATTTAACAGTGACAATGAGACGGAGATGGGACAAACGAAAGTCTCCCAAAAGCTAAGACAAGGAAATGTAACGGAGTGTTTGTAGCGCTCGGCTTCACTCTGACTTTGTATATTTGAGAAGGGCTGAATTTGAGTTTTGGGGATCTGTACTTGAATTTATTGATTGATTTTGTTTAATTTTATTTTTCAGAATAAAAGTTGGTTCAAGTTGGTCAAAAAAATGTTTTACAGTTTAAATAAGGATTTATTTTATTTGAGACAAATGAATGCACTTTAAAATGTAGTAGTAGTTTAGAGAGTTGCAGTACTACTGCATGTACTATGTTTTAGGTTAATCTATATTTCTTTCTTTTTTTTTCTTTAAAAAAGGACATCTTTAAAAGATGGACTTATAATAACAATTTTATAGACAAATTATATTATTTATGGTTGCGGGGCGAGTTGGGGGGCGTGAAATGTTTTCTTCTTCCTAAGGGGGGCGTAACAGGAAATATTTGAGAAGCACGGAGTTATGGAGGTCCTTGCATTCCTCTGTGTTCTCAGTCTGTTCCTCTAGCCTTGTCTCTGTATCGTGGCTCTCTTCCTGTTTTATTTCGGTGACTGCTGTTCTCTGTGTGTTGTCTTTACCTCACCTGTGCCCTCGCTGTCTGAGATCAGTGTGTTGTCCCTCCTGAGTGTGAGTTTTCCCTGATCCTCCTTGTTCTGGGTTTCCTGCTCTACAAATGCTCATTTTTAAGTTCATCACTGTTTCCTGAATCCTCCACTCTCTGCCTGCCAGCACAGCCAGTTTATAACAGCAAGTTATGTTGATTCTGGTGTAAATTTTTTCTGCTCTCTTTCATCAATAGTTCACTTTAAAAAAGACTCTAACTTCAGTTTACTGAAATATGATTCTATCAGTATTTGATGTCCACACTGCAGCTGAACCACTTTTTTTTATCTACAGTGATTCGGGAAAGATCCTGGAAACAGCTGATATGTATTCATGTACCAAAGCTGTGGATTATCATCACTTCATTGTCTTTGTGTGTGTGTGTATGAGGAAGAGTGCGTGTGTGTGTGTGTGTGGGTGTGTGTGTGGGTGTGTGCAGAGTTGTGTCAAGGCTTTTCGTCTGGAGGAGGATCATTCATCTCCTGAGTGTCGACAGCAGATGTCAACCTCTGTGTGAGTGATGCCTCTGAATGGAAACTAATCAGCCTGCTACACACACACACACACACACACCCACACAGAAATGGACCTGTCACGTTTGTGTTTTTGTTGAATTATGTGTCCCTCAGATTGTGACTCACGGTCTTTGTGTTGCTTCGGTGAGAACAGCAGTAAAGGGCAGCTGGATTCTGATATACTGTCTGACATAGAAGTAAAAGTACGTAAATGATTATTCAGTTATTATACGGAGGAATTTGTTTGTCATTCTGATCGTTCTTCTTTATCATTTAGACCCAAAATACAAATGCTGAATTGTGATTCCTCCACCCTCAGCTCCACGATGCCCCATCAATGTCCCCCCTCACACCTCACATACTCTTCAACCTCTAATGTTTCTGTTTAATCTAAGTTATCATTATTATTATTATAGCTATGTATGCTTTTCTATTTTAGGCTGCTGGCTCATGCAGATAATACAGATTTATATTTTTATATTTGGTGTTTTTTCTGGAGTGTAAGGATCGTGGGCTCGCTGTGTGGACCGGACAGATGGTTTTCAGCCACGCTTGGAGGACCTGGAGGGAGAAACGGAGCGTGGCAGCCGCCCCCGTCCTCCATCGTCTCCAGCAGCTCCTCTGTGGTTTCTCTTCTTCGGGATTTCGTTGTATTTGATTTTTTGGCTTCGTGATTTCGTGTTTCTCTCGCTGCCTGCTCAGTGCTGTCACTGTCTGTGTCTATTTATTTTGTTTGATGCTCGATGACTGAAAAGCACTTTGGGTCACCTCCTCATGTTTTCATGTGCGCTGTAAAAACGTTACCTGACGTCTTGTCCACGTGCACGATCGGCGTTGTGTCGATTCAACGTTCTCTTCCTGTTTATCTTTTCCTATTTAGTATTTCCCTCTTTATATTTTTGCACATGATGCTTTTTAATTTCACAGTTTTCTGGTTATGAAACCAGACAAAATATTTAAATCCAACCCCCCCGTCATTTCAAACTAGCTCTGCTGCCTACAGTGTTTTCCCTTCACTGAGGGCTTCATGACACCAGGAAAACAAACTTTCAGTCCACTTATTTCCATATTTCACAGAATATAATAAAAGTGAAGACCTGTCTCTGACTCATGCAAGATTTCTGCACATTTCTCCTGTTTACATGATTTTAGAATATCTCTCTCAGTAAATTGTGAGATATCACCCCCTCCTTCCTGAACCAGAGACAAACAGAAAGAAGGAGGAGGAACCAGACAAAGAAACCGAGGAAGGCTGACGCGTAGCGAGGAGGAGTGAGAAACCATAAAATTCAACCTGAAGCTTGAGGCAGGTTTGGTCCTCAAAACTGAAAATATCCAAGTCAACTTCATCACATTTCCTATGCACACAGCATTACAGCAGTTTGATGTTAAGGTAGCTCAGAGAAGCACATTTTACCTGCAGCTGGTAACCGAAATCATTAGCGGTGCTCCCGCTGAGCTAAGCTCGGTATTTCACCGAGCAACGGAGAGAGAGTATCAGAATGCAACTGTTTGGCGTAACGTCTCAGGAAAGCTGGGATAGCGATCAGTTAACCTCCTGCTGATTAAATACAATTATTTGCTTTTCCAAAAGCTTTGAGTTGGAACCGAGAAGATCACCTGAATATGTAAAAAAAATCTATCAGTGCATGAACAGAAAATGGATTCTGAGGCAACAGGAGGAGAATAAAAAGATCTTATAATATCAGCATCACAGCCCAGCTCTGAGATGGTTTTATCCCATTGTTCTCATGGAAACTGAAATGTTTAAGTAATCGTTGATATTGATGAATAGTTCTCTCTGTGTTAGCCCTGCCATCGACCCTGAATTAGATAAGTGGAAGAAAAAAGATTCTGTATTTGTTTGGGTTGTTCTGGCTGTGCAGAGCAAAGGATCATGGGTATGCAGCCTATGAAGATGTCCCATCGCATTAGTGGATCGCTGATTCTGTCCGGGGAACCTGAGTGGCTCAGACGAGTTCAATTCAATTTTATTTATACAGCACCAAATCACAACAACAGTCGCCTCAAAGCGCTTTGTATTGTAAGGCAGACCCTACAATAATGCATACAGAGAAAAACCCCACAATCATATGACCCCCTATGAGCAAGCACTTTGGCAACAGAGGAAAGGAAAAACTCCCTTTTAACAGGAAGAAAACTCAGAAGAATCCCCCCGCAGCCTACGCCTATGCAGCATAACTAAGGGAGGATTCAGGGTCACCTGATCCAGTCCTAACTATATGCTTTAGCAAAAAGAAAAGTCTTAAAAGTAGAGATAGTGTCTGTCTCCTTAATCCAAACTGGAAGCTGGTTCCACAGAACAGGGGCCTGAAAACTGAAGGCTCTCCCTCCTCTTCTACTTTTAAATACTCTAGGAACAACAAGTAAGCCTGCAGTGTGAGAGTGAAGAGCTCTAATGGGGTACTATAAGGTCATTAAGATAAGATGGCTTCACGCCACTACAGAGATGCTGTATGTATGCGGTCCTTTCTGGCTGCACCGTAGCTCCGCTAACGAACCAACCGCAGCACAAACGAGCATATTCCTGGCTACTCCATGTGTTTCTCACTCCACCTGTAACATGAAGAACTGTGCATAAAGCCAAGCCACATCATTTTTATGAACCCAACCAAGGAATGAATATGAGAGAAAACAGCATCTAAAAGTGAAGATGAAGACTAGGGGCAGGTCTCCAGGTTCAGACCTCTTTATACTAACCTTCCTCCTACAACAAGCAGTAAAAAAGTTTGGTGAACATCATTCTGCATCAGTTTCTCTCACCTGTGTTGTAGTGCTTGGTGCAGTAGCGCAGGTCCTTCTCTTCTTTCAGAATGAACTGAGGTAGTGTCAGCCCGTCGGCAACCTGCACGGCCCCCTTCTTGTCCCATTCGAATATTAGGTCGTTCATGGTGTAGCCGACTGGAGGAGGGAGCAATGAGCGGGAGGTTAGACTATTTCATCACTGCAGAGGTCAGTTCTCATCCTCTGAGGAGGAACTGGACCTCTCTGTATCTGGCAGGGGTGCAAAGTCACACCCTGCAGTTTTAGTGGATAAAAGGCCAGTTCAGCACAACAATCACAATCTGTATTGGCAATAAAATCCACTGAAGTAGTGAGGGAGAAAGCCTGAGCTCAGTGTTTGGGAAACTTTAAAGGCTTCTGTGTTTTCAACTAAAGAAGCAAAAGAATGGAAGGAAGAAGAAAATAGGACGTAAGGAAGAGAAGGCGAAGAAAGGAAAGAGGACAGAGGGAACACAAAAAGGAAGAAAATCAAGCAAAAAAGACCAAAGCAGCACTCTGGGAGGCTGTGGAGTTTAAATGATGGTACTGAAAATCCCACCAGTAGCAGCCTGAACATGGACACAGGCAGGATGGATCCATGCTTTAAACTTGTCAGACCAGGAAACATTTCTCTAGTTTCTGTTGTCCGGGTTTGAGAGTCTGTGTTAGCCATAGACTCAGTTTCCTCTTCTTACTGACAGCAGTGACACTGGTGTGGTCGTCTGCTGCTGGAGCCCATCTGCTTCAAGGTTCAGAGATGGTCTTCTGCAGACTTTGGTTGTAGCGAGTGGTTATTGGAGTTATTGCTGCCTTCCTATCTAAGCAGTCTGTCCATCTTCCTCTGACCTTAGCGAGTCATTTCCTCCCACAGAGCTGCTGCTGGCTTGTTATTTCCTCTGAGCTCAGAGATGGTTGGAGATCAGTGTGTGAAACACTCAGACCAACAACCATGCCACATTCTTTCTTCATCATTCTGATGCTCAGTCTGAACTTCAGCAGCTCGTCTTCACCGCTGAGCTGCTGCCGTGTGATTGGCTGATTATATTAATGAACATTAATGAACAGGTGTGCCTAATAAAGTGTCTGGGGAGTGTAAATATCAGTAATATATACAGGGAATTACTTTATGCCTTAAAACTAACTGGTGGCTTAACTAGTAAATGTGTTATTTATAAACAGCGGTAAAAAGCGACTTTATGATGTTTTGGTGTCCGTTTCACAAACTCAGAGACGACTGCATTGCTCTGTCTTTGATTTACGATCACTGACCCTCTGCAGATGTACTTCACACTCGCTACTGGGATTCCTCTCACGTCTGCTCAACAATAAGACCACAAGAAAAATCTATACCATATCTCTCACTCTGCCAGCTGTTGTTACTGATCGAATGATGTGTGTGTCTGTGCGCGCGTGTGTGTGTGTGTGTGTGTGTGTGTGTGTGTGTGTGTGTGTGTGCGTGTAATTGCTCACAGCTCTCCAGCTGCATGATGCAGGTCTGGACGTCCATTGGAAAGTTCTTCAGATCCATGGGGCAGGCCAGGACCAGCGTTATTCTGCAAACACACACACACACACACACACACACACACACACACACACACACACACGCACACACACACGCACACACACACACTTTTACAGTAAGAGGATTACCTCGGGTTTTATCAGATCGCCACATCGACACCTCAGAAGGTTTGAAATTTCAGACTGAAATAATCATCAGTGGAAAAACTGATTAAATGAATCATTATTAGTTTACAAAAGATAAACAACTTTGTTTATGCTAAGATAAAAGCAGCAGAAATAATAAATGAGCTCTGCAGAGACGATAGAAAATTCACTTCATTTGAGCCAAACCAATTAAAGCATCAAACACATGAAAGTGTGAATGAACTGAAAGCCAGAGCAATTAGTTCTTTAATTGATTACCAACTGCAACAAGTTTGATACGTGATCCAATCAATAAATTCATTTAGTAAGCATAAATGAGAAACGCAAGTTTTCCCTCCTGTGTGGGAACGTCATTCATTTCGACTGGAGATGAAAGTAGCTGAGCTCGTCTGAAGCTCCTTCCTCTGGATTTAACGGAGCAGCACAGCATTAAAAACAGCGTCTGATGACGGGTGCCATTTTCAGGTTTTTCATATGAAACTATTTAAACACAAACGTGTTTTTATGTCACTGACAATGAATTTTGATGACAATTGCAAATCGGTCTGCAGAAAGGGTCACTGGCGCCTTTACTGCCAAAGGAAACTTTCCACACTCCCTGAACAATTTGAACTTTGTTTTATCCTTCTTTTATTGAGTCTGCTTTATCTTTTTGTTTGGTGGCATGGTTCACTGAATAACTCACTGAATAGCCGTCTATTTAATGACTGCACCACGTTCCTCTTGTCTCCCTGAGCACACACTCTGCAGTTTACTATGACACCTTCCTGCTGCCTCAAACTGAGCTGGAGTACCGACTGTGGATTAATCCAGACTGGAAATAATCCCCAACAAACAGTCTCTCACCTTCAGTTTGAAGAATATTTAAATAAATGCGACTTGTTATGACTGAATAGGAGAGAAGAAGTTCTGGGCTCACAAAATAAAGTACACATGTACCTTTGTGGTTTGCATGTTTTGGAGACTAGTCTCAAACTTCTCCTGACAGTATGGAACTTTAATGTAAAGGTTAAATGAATGTTAATTAAAAAACTATGCTATTAGGTCCAATAATTAGCAGTAGGAGGCTGATTTGTGTAGATTGGTCATGCAGACAATACTGACAGTATTTTCAAGCCTTTCAAGTTAAATCTTTACTCAAAAAGCCATCTCTAGACCCAGCAGTCTTAGCTAATTATAAAACAGCTAACAGATCATCTGCAGAGGAATGGCTTATTTGAAGAGTTTCAGTCAGGTTTCAGAGCTCATCACAGCACAGAAACAGCTTTAGTGAAGGTTACAAATGATCTTCTTATGGCCTCTGACACTGGACTCGTCTCTGTGCTTGTCCTGCTAGACCTTAGTGCAGCATTCGATACTGTCGATACTGACCATAATATCCTATTAGAGCGATTAGAACATGCTGTAGGTATTATAGGTACTGCACTGCAGTGGTTTGTATCATATCTATCTAATAGACTCCAGTTTGTTCATGTAAATGGAGAGTCCTCTTCACACACTGAGGTTAATTATGGAGTTCCACAGGGTTCAGTGATAGGACCAATTCTGTTTACATCATACATGCTTCCCTTAGGCAGTATCATCAGAAGACATAGCATACATTTTCACTGCTATGTAGATGACACCCAGCTCTATCTGTCCATGAAGCCAGATAACACACACCAATTAGTTAAACTGCAGGAATGTCTTAAAGACATAAAGACCTGGATGGCCGCTAACTTTCTGCTTCTTAATTCAGATAAAACTGAGGTTATTGTATTCGGCCCTGAAAATCTTAGAAATATGGTATCTAACCAGATTCTTACTCTGGATGGCATTACCTTGGCCTCCAGTAACGCTGTGAGGAACCTTGGAGTCATTTTTGACCAAGACATGTCCTTCAACGCACATATTAAACAAATATGTAAGACTGCTTTCTTCCATTTGTGCAACATCTCTAAAGTTAGAAATATCCTGTCTCAGAGTGACGCTGAAAAACTAGTTCATGCATTTATTACTTCCAGGCTGGACTACTGTAATTCATTATTATCAGGATGTCCAAAAAACTCACTGAAAAGCCTTCAGCTAATCCAAAATGCTGCAGCAAGAGTACTGACAGGGACTAGAAAGAGAGAGCATATTTCTCCTGTTTTGGCTTCCCTTCATTGGCTTCCTGTTAAATCCAGAATTGAATTCAAAATCCTGCTCCTCACATACAAGGTCTTAAATAATCAGGCCCCATCTTATCTTAATGACCTGGTAGTACCATATCACCCTATTAGAGCACTTCACTCTCGCACTGCAGGCTTACTTGTTTAGAGTATTTAAAAGTAGAATGGGAGGCAGAGCATCTCTGGAAATAGTCTGTTTTTCCCAGAAATGAATGTAAAAAGCAATTTTATAAGTAAAAAGAACCATTAGTGAAATTAAACATGCAATTCCATCCATCAGCTAAAATAAAACTTGTTTGAGGATTTTTTTAATGAGAGAAGCTGTTGAAAAATCTACTCCTTGGAATTATAGACTGAACTCAATACAGTCTATCACTATTACAATCCACTGTTTCAGTCTTTCAAGTAATTGATAAATTGGCAGACTGTCAAAAATGACAAATAACAGTTTTGCTAATTTCACTTAATCTTAACCTCAAAACTCGGAGCACGTACATCCAGGTGACATGCTTCCTGCCAGATAACGATAAATATCAAAGTGTTCTCTGCATCAAATGTTACACTGCAGTTTAAATTTCAGGGAGAAAACCTGGAAAAAGCACCAAGTTCAGTTTGGTGTGTGCAGAGTGTGAGCTGAGCAAGCTGTTGTGAAGTGCAGGAGGTGATTTCACTGCACACGCTCAGTCCTTCTGCAACGACACACGTCCAGTCCGCCCAATGCTCCAGATAAACTTTGCCTCGTCTGCACATTGTTACAAGTGCCTCACTGGATGCTGAGTTCGTGCTACATACGTGATGCAGCTTTCACCGATGTCCCACTTTCTCAGGGACGGACTCAGCTCGGTGGTTTCTGCTGCTCTGTGACACCTAAATGCTGACAGAGGAAGTGCTTTACATTGTTCTCCGAGACTGTAAAACGAAGCTGGACTTCAAATTAATTACAAGATGGATGACATGGAAAAATCTTTTTTCTGCACTGCTGATGGTAAATGTGAAGATTGTGTATCTGTATTTTGGGGGGTGCACCTCCATGTTGCTGGGAAAATGGGAAACAGCTGCAGCAATTTATTGAAACATACATGGAAATACAGCACATGAGGCAGAAACAGAGTTTGTGCAACTCTAACAAGCTTGACAGTGAGTGATTGGTATAACCATTTTTATAAAAAGTTCTGCAGGCTTCTTGAAGGACATTCAAAGCTTAATGGATGTTTCTGCCTTTTGTTCTGCTCTCTGTCAGGATGATCCCACACTGCTTTGATAAAGTTGAGGTCCGGGCTCTGGGGAGACCCATCCATACTGTTCCACAGTGTGCTTCTATCCAGGTGTTTGGGATCATTGTCCTGCTGAAAAATGCTTCTCTTCATTAAGAATGTCTTCCTGACAGCCGCCCTTCCACTGATCCATTTCTGGTGAGGCTTCAGTGAACAGTTGATGGATCAGCTCTCATGTTCAGGATCTACACCCTCTCAAACATGGCTAAAAAACATACGCGTGAAAGGAGCAAGATGTATGGATGGAGGATGTTTGGTATGACCGGGGGTGAGATGCCTTAAAAGAGCATGGATGGGAAAAATTCTAGGCGATAACTCAAGAGTTGATAACTGGGGACATCCTGATCAGGAAAGTGGTGACACATCTTCAGTGGGAGGAGATTCACTGACTTGACCTCTAACGTCTGTTACCTTCTTAGTAAAGAAGCAAGCAAAGTCATGAGGTAGAGAGATGTCACCAGTGAAGGAGGACAGGGTGGAAAATCATTTCCTAGTGCATGGAGCAGGTGGATTTTGTAATGGAAAAATTCCATTTTTGCTGAAGTTAAGCTGGAGGCAAATGGCTAATAGGAGATTCAATGAGGGCCATAAAATTTCCAGGTTTAAGTTATTTTCTCTCAGAGTCTCTGAGATCTGTCTGCAGCTTGCCTAGATAGCAACGGCTGGGATGGAACAGCCTGAGCAGATATAATGGAAAGAGGAGTGAGATTGCCAGGCCCCAGTTAGAGTGGAATAGAGGGTATCTGAAGCATCATTTATTCTTGGAGGGAAGAATGAGCCTCGGCGCCGGTGGTGTGGAAATGAGCAGGCACGAGGTTACAGAGATTGTGTCAAAA
The DNA here is from genome assembly GCF_041146795.1 of Maylandia zebra. NCBI lineage: Eukaryota > Metazoa > Chordata > Actinopteri > Cichliformes > Cichlidae > Maylandia > Maylandia zebra. Next base: position 23,674,263 of record NC_135168.1, on the reverse strand, counting down.
AGAAACCATCAAATTTCTTCTTCAGTGAGGGAAGAAATGATCAAACCCACACCTGACAGTTCTGACACTCTTAACTTCACTGTCTGTGAAAGTGAGTGCTCTCTGCAGCTGCTGGGTCTCAGGTTTGCCATTTGTGCTCTCCCCCACCCAGATCCTGGTGCTGGCGGTCTCCTCCAGTTGAAACAGAGTTTGTCTCTACTGTGGCCGAGTGCTGCGAATGGGGTCTGATCTTTGGGGGTCTCCCTCTTGTTTTGTAGGGTGTTGCTGACTGCAGTTGCAAACTGGTGCCGGTGCATAAATTCTCCCTTTGATAAAGTACGAATGGGACTCTATATTACTTCAGTGCTAGCATGTGCTTGTGTCTGAAGTGCAGCGGGAGATTGCACTACATGCGAATCTGGCCATCCAGTCTCAGAAACTTTGCTTTCATGCCGGAGGAGAAGCAAGCATCAGTCATGACTTCCCCTTGTGCTGCTCTGCCGATGAGTGATGACGATAGAAAAAAGAAAACAGCATTTACAGCACCCACTTTTCCCCCTTCCCCCGGGATGGTTTAATATCCCGAGTCGTGTTGTCGCCTCTGAGATCAAGCTGATCAACCGAGGGTTCATTCTGATGTTGTCAAGTTTAAAAAAATGAAAGCAGCAGAGGAGGCAGAGTGCAGAAGGGCCAATCTCACTCCTCCTCCTGCTGCTGGACATGAAGGTGAAAACTGAGGTTGATAATGGATCAGGCACACTGCTGGAATACTAACAGGCAGAGTAGATTACCATGGCTCCTGCGTTTTTTCATTTGCCCCCGAGCAAACGCAATAAAAGCAAGGAGGAGGCTCCGGCAGGCTAAAAGGTTTGTCAGCTGAAGGAGGCTATAACTCTGAAAGCCTTGAAAAGAATGTCTTGGAGATAAAAAGAGAAAAAAAGTGAGCAAGTAGAGGAAATAAAAACCTCCAACTCTGACGCAATAATAGAATTCTGAAGCAGAGGAGGGAGGTATGTGAAATGCAATAAACAGGAAGTCAGAGCAGGACAGTCACTTTTTATTTCCTATCACAGTTTTATAACTGATTGTTTCAGTACGACATCCCATCCTATAAACACTCTTCTTCATCCCGGTGTGAAACTTTTCTTTATCGCTCTTCTCTAAATTATGAAGTTCCTGATGTGCTCTTCTACCCGTCTTGTCCAGCAGTAGTAGCAAGCAGAAAGATAGTCTGAATGCTTTGTTGTGCCAAACAAATTTGTTCACGTACAGGTGTGATCTATCTGTAGAAGCACTGAGCTCACTATCAGTCCATCCGAGTCCAGGCCACAGTCTAAGCCGAGAGGCTTAGACTTCCTCCTGCTCCACTAGCTGATACTTGGGTGTTCCTAAAGAGCCAAGACATAGTCTGCCCCAAGATCTCCTACTAGTAGGACGGGCCTGAAACAGCCCAGGAAGCATCCTGGAGGCATCCCAGACAGATGTCCAAACCACATTAATGTGCTCCTTTTCTACTCTGAGCCCCTCACAACTGGCTAAGCTCTTTACCCCAACATTTCCTTCACCTGTGAGGTCACTGCTCTCAGTTTCTGTCAGCAGGTGACAGTCAGAAATCTTAACAAAGATGGTGCTGTGAGCCGTTTAATAACCACTCTCTCTCACAGTTGGAATATAAAACAATCCTCCACTCACCGTATGCTGTAGAGCACGTTGCCATTTTTAGAGATGCGTAGCAGCTTGTTGTCGGTGGTGACCTCATGAAAGTTGGCCCCCTTCTCGTTGGCAAAGAACAAGTCAGGTTTCCAGATGGAGTCCAACATGGAGGGGTCGAGGTCCAGCGAGTCGTCTGGATATTCGCTGTAGGCCAGCCGAGGGTCGTTCCACTGCTGTCTCAAGAAAATGTTCACTCTGTAGTCCTGCAAGGAGACACAGAGGATATGGAAGTGTTAGAGGTATGGGCAAGAAGGCAGAAGGAACATCTACTGAACATCTTCAAACATCTGGCATGGTCTGAAGCTCATTTATTATTGCATGGCACTATAGTTAGTCCTGGTGGAATACACAACGGTCGACATTACTATCACATTCACAGCCTGGCAGTCCTATCTTTTCTCTCATGTTATCCTCATGTTCACTGCTGCATTCTTTGGAGGTCCAAATTCTCCCTGAAGTAGACTAGGCAGGTGGGAAGGAAACTGCTTTGGCAGAGAAAAGGCTTCAGTGGGTGGTAATTTTGGGGAATGATTGGGCAAAACGTTTCAAAAACAATTCTGTGTCTTATAGATGAAGTGGTTTGAGAGGAAACTAGACTGCACCTGGTTTGCATACAAAATCTAGGCAATGAGCGACACTTTGGCCAAGTGTTTTTACACAGCTGAAGTTTCCATTGGACATTTTACAAATGCAGATCTGTGTGCATGTGGCTGCTGGTAGTAGAAAGTGTAATAAATACCAGAAAATACTGCAAGAAAAGGTGTTTTTCCAGCCTTGTAGAGCAACCCAGAAAAGCAAGAAAACTCATTAAAAGGAGAGTCTGATAATGAATATTAAAAAAGCGTCTTCATATGGATGAAGCATATTCATAAAACCGTAGTTACGCAGTTGGTAACAGCTGGAGTTCACACTCGCTGTTCTTGTTCTGTGTGGATAATCTGCTAACTTAATTTTCCTTGAACATGTAAGTGTGTTGTAGTGGTTTGTTACGATGTGTTGGTGTCGTATGTTGACACACGTGCTGAGGGCAGACAGTGGAGAGCAGTAGGAAAGACGCTGTAATGTTATTCTGTTTTTTGGGTTTTTTTGCCTACTTCAGCCTTAAATTAACACGTAACAGCAAAAGCTGTAAAGCACAACTGACACACCTTGAACAGAAGGATGTAAAATATATCCACGGATCCATGGGGAAATGTTGTCTTTATAAAATAAGAAAGAAAATGTGGAAAAGGGAGAAAAAAGGCTCGTCAAGGGTCACCGCACCGCTGACTAACGAAGCTGTAACTCCATATGGAGGACCGGATCGACAGATACAGGCAGACGCAGCAACGGAGTGAAGGACAGAGCTGAGCAGGTGGTTATGGGTCTTTATCCATATGTCATTTCCTCCTTTATGTGAATGTAGGAGATTTTACTGATGGTGGTGACTTGTAGCCTTGAGCTACAGCACAGATCTGTTTCCTGTCTGTGAACCTGTGTGATCTCTCAGATCCTGCTCAGCCTCAGGGTATTCAAACTACTCGGCTTTGTGCTTTTGTTTTCACAATCTCTATTTGTATTTCTGCACTTGTTCTTGGGGTTGTGTGTTGCCAGAAATCATAGCTAGATGGATGTGGAGCGAGACGATGAAGAACACAGATGGAAATGTTGTGCTTAATGGCCAATAGAAACAAGAGAATATTTTTTTTATTACATTTGATTAAAAGACAAAAAAGTGTTATTCATGACACATGAGTACACATCCTGGCCACAAAGGACAATCAGGAGGAAGTTAAGTTTTGTTAGTGTATATAGCCTCCTACAATTCTCATCTTAAATGTTCTTCCTCACCAAATATGGGCAATATTTTAAACAAGGAGCTCTGCATTCAGGCGGCTCTGAATGTACACTTTCAGTTTTTCTTCTGATTGGCTCTGTCAGCACACAGTGCTCATAAGTGCTGCTGATTATGGCTCATCTGGATCACATATTGGAATGTTCATTTTTGGTTTCAATAGGTTTTATCCAGCTGCAGTCTGAATCGATGGATGTCAGATCAAAAACAGAGCACAGAAATTAACCTCCACCGTCTCTCGCACAGTCAGACCTGACTGAACATGACAGTCCGTCTGCCCTAGACTCAAAAGGCTTTTTACTTCATTTCACCTCAAAATTAAAACGCGGTGTGGGAAACGTGGTTGCAGTATGACAACACGGACAACTGATTTAGGTTTAGGTATAAAAATAATTTGACTGAGATCACATAAAGACCATGGTTTGGTTGAAGGTTAGGGATGGGTGGAGAGTCTCCAGTAGATGCTGTCTGAATCTCTGTAATTAGTGGCTGTACTAAAGTAAATCATTGAGCATTTAAAGGATCATCTGATTTTTTCTGTCCCTCAGATCGTTCCCTTCTTCTATGCGTTAGAGTAGAACTAGCCTTTACACTGGTTTCCCTGTATTTTATCACCTGTATCGACACATTTCTGCCTCTGTCCCGTGTCTCCCCCCTTCTCACACTGCTCTGTAAATTCTCTGCATGTGCAGTGCAATCGATCCAGGTAGAAGATATGAACCGCTGCTCCCGCAGAGCTTTGTTGTATAACCCCTCCACCACCCATTCTCCATTTCCTGCTTCACAATCAGAGATGGAGTCTCTGTATTGAGTGTGGGATGGCATTTAGCTTGCCCCTCCATCTCCCTAATTGTCAATTATTCTCAGAACATGGAGCCTGGCCACTCCGGCCAGGCTGGAGCCATCATTAAGCGGCGTGGCGTAGCAGAAAAGCATTGCAGGGACGAGGTACGGCGTGCCAGCAGCCCCGGCAGGTGGCATTTAAAGGAGCAATGAGCCACAGTGCCGTACATGTGTGTATGTGTGTGAAATGCAGTCACATGGCAATCAGCCCCAGTGAGCCCCAGTCGCCGTTTATCACTGTTTATTACACTGAATATCTCACATGAAACAAATGAGCCTGACCTTTCAAACGAGTCGCCTTTTCTTCTGCTTGAGAATATGATGAATATCCTGAAATGAAGCCGAGATGAGGAGCGTCTGTTGATGCAGAGAGCCAACGAGGAAATACAGAGGAGCAGAGCGAGTGTATGCCAGGACCATCAGTCATTGACGGGCCTATGGTTTGATATCAGCTTGGAAAGGGCAAAAGCTGGGCAGACAGGAACCTGATGAAGTTTCTCAAAACAAAGATAACTAGAAGGGCACTCAGAGATCACAGGACTCCACTAGAACCAGTGCCCCATTGTGCAGTTCTACACCACAATCAAATGGGTAAAAACACCCAAACCTGGCAGACATAATCAACATTCAGTCATCATGCACATGTCAGGTCAGTCGGCTTCTCTGCAGTCAAAAGAAGATTACTGTATCCATCTGCAGTAATGTATATCCAGTGGTATGGCGTTCTATGAGCAGAGTAGAAGTCAACACATTAATGAAATGTTGGAGTAAAGGGGGGTTGCAAAGCTGCTTGACGATTTGCAGCAACTGTAGCTGCAGTAGGTCGGAAAATGCTACATGGTCAAATTCAATGGAAACAAATGCCCTCTCAATGTTTTGGTTTACCACTGTGAATTAGTCTTACACTGTTTATTTATATTCATTTGCCTTTGTTGCTAACTTTATTATGTATGTGTTGAGTGAATTGCAGCTCAGGGTCATCTCAGTGAATCCACAGTCTTTGTAGCATTGGCCACACTCCTCTCCCTGCTATGTCCCGCCACTGGTGGTCCTGATTTCTCCTCAGTTCTGTGTCCCGCTAACACGCCACACTCAAACGGTGTTAATATTGTATGCTACATGAGGTTATTGAACTGTGCTAACACTCACCTTTTTTTAAAAAAAAATAAACTCGAAATAAAAAAGTCTCACACTCAGGGTCATTGTACTGATCGTCTGTGTTCAACTGTTTATGAGCTTTGTGAATCTTTGTGAATTATTTTGTGAATAATTGAATTGAATTGAATTGAATCTGTACCCAGTCTGTACCCAGGGGGTGATATACCCTCTATTTACAGACTTCTGAAGATCCACAAAGAAAGAGTCCCATTAGCAGCATAAACTCAGCCACCTACAACATTTCCAAGTCCCTCGCCACCATCCTCGCGCCCCCTGCGGGGAACACACCCCATCACATTAAAAACTCCTCTGACTTCACCAACAATTTCCAGAAACTTACTCTGGATCCAGGTGAAACCATAGTGTCCATTGATGTGGTTTCTCTCTTCACTGGCATACAACTTAGGCAGTGTAGACTGCAGAACCAGCTTCACTCCGATCAGACCTGCACACTGTTAAACCTCGGCCTCACCACCACATATTTTAAACACAACGAGGGTTTCTACAGACAAAAACGTGGATGTGCTATGGGCTCCCGGTGTCACCTATTATAGCCAACCTTTACATGGAGGAAGTGGAAAGAAAGGCTCTGGGCTCGTTTAAAGAGACACCACCTAACCACTGGTACAGATACGTGGATGACACCTGGGTCAAAATCCAAACCCAAGAAGTAGAAGCCTTCACTGCTCACATCAACTCAGTGGATTGAAACATCCAAGTTAATCAGGGAAGACACAAAGAATAACAGTTTGCTGTTTCTGGACTGTGCTGTGTGCATGGAGGAGGATGGAAACCTCAACACTAAAGTTGACCTGAAGCCCACACACACAGACCAATTTCTTCTCTTTGACTCCCACCACCCTGTGGAACACATACTTGGAGTAATCAGGACTCTACAACACCAGGCAGAAAATGTTCCCTCTAAGCCTGAAGGGAAAAAGAGGGAACACACACTAGTAAAGGAAGCTCTTAAAACATATGGTTATCATCAAATCAGCAAAGGCACACAGGAAAAAGGTCAGAAACCAACTATGGAGAAACAGAATCACAAACAGAACAACACTGTCATCCCTGTCATCAGAGAAACTGAGGGTGGGGCTCACAACACCAACTGTCTGAGAACCTCCCCAGGCACCCACTCACATCTTGATCTCAGTAAGTCACATGATGGGATGAGGTAAGGTCTCACAATGGTTTTACCTGAAACCTCTGCTGATAATGACCCACACCTTTTTCACACCTTGGCTCATGTGATGGTGCAGATGATCAATAGTGGGCCAACGACCCTCTTAAGGGACACTCCCACTAGGGTTAAATACCTGAGCTTAAAACGCTTCTCGGATGAAACGTCTTCAAGAAACTTAAAGAAGTCCAGACACTTTTATTTCCAAGCTCCTTAGATGGGGGTGGTTATGGTTATGTCACTGTCCAGTCATGTTTGTGCTCCTGATGTTTGTATTTGCTCTAATTTTGTTTGTTTGTTTGCTGTTGAATGTTTATAAACATCTCTAACCTGCAGCCAGTTTGTGTGAGTAAATCTAAAACATGTACTCACTGGATCTACGTGATCACATTGAATAACGCACATGTCCATTTCCTTTTAACAAATATGAGACATAAACAAACTCGTACCAGTCTGTTCGTCCAACTGCTCTCAGAAGCACTGGTAACAACATGCTTCCAATGGTAGGGTACGTTTATGATCATTTATCAGACTGAATACTATTACTAATATTACTCTAACCTTAACTCTTTGAGCCTACTCCTCACAGTCTACAAAGGATTAATCCATGCTTATATGCATTTGCAAAGAAAAACATTAAAAGTGCCCAAAAATGAAAATGCATGTCTTAGTTTGCAGTATATAGTAAAGGTTAAACCTGATTTATTGTGTGTAAATGAGCTTCAGAGTCCTAACAGAATCCAATCTGTGATTTTAATTCTGAAAGTGAGCAGAGCGAGCAGCTTTTCCTTTCAATTCATGAACTGAAAATATATATTTTTTCAAAATGGATAAATGAGGTTTACTTGCATTTTTGATTATGAGCTTTCTCAGCCTGAGAGACAGACACTCTGCAGTTAATGTTCTATCTGCAAAGATATTTTATTTTGAAATGCCCTGAAAGCATTTAATTGTTTCACTGGAAAAAGTGGTCACACTGCACATTCATTTGGTCTATAAAACCTCATCATTATGGGTCAGAGGCTCCTCGTGGCTGCAGATGGACAAACATTAAAATGCAGAAATCAGCAAGCGGATATCAAATCTGTCTCAGACCGAAATGAGGGCAAAGTAATTTGAATGCACAAACGATTCATTTCAGGGAATAGTTCAGCGTTAGGAGAGCAGATGACTCATTTATTAAAAACGTTTATACTGAGGCAGCTTCATATTAAATCCTTCTATCTGAGAACGAGACATGAGGCCGTCGGACTGTTAAGTGCTACCCTGACATTACCATCTACCGTCGATGTGCTGTTATGAAACCATCAGCAGAGGAACTGCTGTACTTACACAATACCTTGCTCATTTCAGCATGTATTAAACTCAGGCAGTAAACCACGCATGAAAGGATGCAATACTCTTCCTCCTCTTCTTCTTGCAGCAACAACAACTACAGCGGCAGCCACATTCTACTTCCATGCCTGTCATAACATCCTGCCGTCTCCTTGGACGGCGCTCAGGAGGAGGTAGGAGGTCACGGAGGCTCGCACATTATGGTGGCACATCTGCGCGTGGAGAGGGAAACATGCTGTCTTCAGCATGCGGCCTGGGAAAAAGCCAACGCTGCGCCTGCAGCACTGTGAGATGTCGGAACAGTTTATGAGAAATCCAGGAAGCAAGCCTCTGCCCGGATCTCGAAAGAGGCGAGGAGGGTGCCGACGCGTTAGACCTGGACCGTTCGAGCTTGGCGTGTCCAATTTAAACTTCTAATTAAATCACCCACCTGAAACCTGTTTGATGATGAGAAACTTTTGCCTTGAGATGGTTACAGTTTCCCATGAATGTGAAGTCACAAATCAAAAACTGGAAAATGATGATTTTGTAGACATGTGAGAAAGAAAAGTGGGAGGGCACAGAGCTGCAGCACATCAGTGGAAGACAGCGGTTATATATCTGAAATGAATCTGGTTTTCTGTCCCGGGGTAACATTTAGATCAGCGCTGTATGAAATATGAGCACAAAATGAATCTTTTGATGCATTTTCACTGACAAAACTTCACAAAGTTCATTCCTTTATTCTGACTCCACAGACAAAAACACGGCAGATTACTTTACTGTAAGATTTCTTCCTTCGATGACTCACAAACACACGTAGTGCACATTTATGCACACGAGTCCAAATTAATGAGATAAAACTCATTAGTGCACATGAGGATAACATTTTAGATAACCTGACATATATACGAAAGAAAAGCTTGAAGCTCACTCTCATACTATGATCACATGGTTTATATTTTCTGTCATATGCTTTGGTATTAGAAACGTGTACTCTGGGTATTAACAGGCTGAGTTCACTGTGCAAGAATATCGCAATTAAAATATAAACCCAGCTGTTTGTCATGCTGCATGGCTAAAAAGTTGTTTTTATCACCTTCGGAATTATATCAAAATGTATGACCTGTGTTAAGAAGAAAAGAAACAGCAGCTCAACACTTTTTAATATAATACATGTCTTAGTTATGATTTAATATTCCAATAATCAGTAATCAGATGTTTAAGGTTTCAGTGTGTGTGTTTTACACGCTGTAAGTGCACGTGTGCTACAAAGGAAGTGTGAAAGAATGAAGAGAGATTTTGTGTGTGTGTGTGTGTGTGTGTGTGCACGTGTGTGTGTGAGAGAGAGAGTGAGTGGGAAGAGCGCTGAAACAGGAATAAAGCCGTGTACTGGTGGGACTTTAGCGAGCACTGCGCCATTCTACTCACTCCATCTATCAGCGACCCGCCCCAGCAACTCGGTGGATACATGCACGTGTGCACTTATGTCTTTGTGAGGACCCGTCGAGGACATTTTAGAGGTTTAGACATTTTTTGGTTTTGGTTTTGTGATGTTTCTGGGTAAGGAACACAAAATATACTTCTCACAAACATAGCTAGACGTGTGTGTGTGTGTGTGTATGTGCGTGCGTGTGTGTGTGTGTGTGCTGAGCATGGAGTGTGGTTACACACTGCAGTGAACAGCGTCCTTGCTGCTGCTCGCTCTGTGTTTCGCCTCCTGAGGTTTAAAATGGATTTTCTGCTTTGATAAAAGCTGATAAATCCAATTATATCAGTACTTTGCTTTTTCCTATAATCCACCATTTGAGAGATTAGAGCACCAGCTCTGACTGTGGTCTGCAGTGCGTGGACTGACTCTATGGTCTGTTATATTTGGTTTCTATATCATCATCAAAACACTCATTCAGGTCTCTGTTTCTCATTGGATCTTCAACATGTTTTCATTTTCTCACAGAACTTTATCCGAGCACTGGAAACCACCGTAAATTGGTCTCATTGGTCTATAGATGGTGTGTCCAGAGCGTGAAGCATTTCCATGTGTGGTCTACTTCTATGACATAACTCTGACTTTATATGTAAATATTAATTGTGCTTTTTAGCCCCTGTTATGACAGGGCAAGTGAGAGTGGATAAGAAAGGTGGGAGAGAGAGGAGGAGGGTGGATTCAAGCTCAGGCCTGTGCAGTAGGTCACCTGTTTAACCCAGTGAGCTTTACTGAAGCAGGTGAGGTGCGGGACATCAGCTGAACAGGTATTAAAAGTTTCTCTGTGTTCTTCTGCTCATCATTTTAATGAATAATACTGCCACAAAGTGTTCTTTTCTTCAGTTTTTCCATTGATTTTGCTTAAGATAAGATAAGATAAGATAGAACTTTATTAATCCCTCGGGTGGGTTCCTCTGGGAAATTCAACTTCCAAAAAAAGCACAGCAACGACTGAAGTTACAGTTACAGAATTGTTATATATATATATATATATACATATACACACACACACACACACACACACACACACACACACACACACACACACACACACACACATATATAAATACAGAGACAAATATAAATAAAGTATACAAAGGGGATAAATAGAATAGCTTCTGTGAGAGAGAAAATCTGGATTTTTTTCCTGCATGTTGAGGATCTGTAGAAGCCACCAGTGTGTGTGCGTGTGTGTGTGTGTGTGTGTGTACTGTGGGATGTCTATCTTTGCTGCTCGGCTCTGCCTCAGTCCTTCTTTCCTCCTTCCTCCTTCCTTTCTACCATTTCTCTGCTCTTCTCTCCTTCCTCCATCCTTTCTTCTTCCAAACACATTATTCTTTTATCATTTCTATTCTCCCACGTGTTTCCCTCTTTTTTCCTGGTCTTATGTTTATTTTTAAAGTAATAATGTAATATGAGGCACTGGCCACCTTCACATTACACCTACAGGAGCCCCTCAGCCACGAAGCTCCTGCCCCCCCCTTTTGTCTGTGCTGATGGTAATGCCACAGGAGGTTTGGAGCTCTGCAGCGTCTTTGCACTACTAGCCTCAGCTGCGAGCCCGCTCTGAGCTGCTGTGGTTACTAAATGCTTCCACATACAGCTGATAGTGGAATATCTAACAGGACACACATTTCTTGTCTTGTCTTGTGCTCAGTGAACTCCTCTCACTGTGTCACAGATGTTGGTAGAGGCAGACTGCATGGCCAGGCACTTGATTTGAATTCATAGATGAAGTGGTGTAGCCCAGTACTTTTGTCCATATGGTGTATACTCATTGGTAACGATCCGTGTGTGGTTTGCTGTGAAGTAGCAACCGCAAGACCAGATCTGAGGCCTCCAAATCTGAGATCAAGGAAAATCCTGGGTTACTTCCTGTGGTTTGGGAGTGAGGTGATGTCATGAATGGTCAACGGATGCATCTCACTGGGATTCCTTGGTGCTGTCTCTTTGAGTTTTGCTGACACTGTGGCCTCACTTTGAATTAAAGCTAAATGCCAGAAACAATACAGTTTTTGTCTTTCACAACTTTCTGGACTCTCTCTATTACCCGAGCTCTTTCACTCGGATGAGATAAATGTCATATATTTTTTCAAAATGGGCTACGCAATTTCCCCTAGCAGCAGGACACTGTGTTTCTGTTTGGAACAGTAGTTAAACAGTGGGAAACGGCACGCTGTTGAACACTACTGTCAGTATTTCCTGCAGCAGCAGGAACGTGTACACCGTGTCAGACTGAGTCAACTTAATGGGCTCGCTGGCACACAGGTAAACTGAAAGACTTTGGATCTGACTCGCAGGAAAAATGCACTTTTGTTTTGGTGTTTTTACAATGTTTTCTTTGCTAACAGGATGGCAGAACATAAAACCTTCCTTTGACCTTCAACTTTTAGGGCCTTGAAAACCAGTTTTTCAAACAGTACTACCTGCCAGAGACAGGGAGCTGTGGGCTGTTTCACAGGAGTGTTTGTGTGTTTGTTAAATTCTAAAGTTGCTCGGGCAAAAGCAAACAGGGAGGAAAATAAGGACTTTTCTGGGGTGCTTGGTCACGCTGATCAAAACAGCCTTTTACTACTAGATGCAAAATTCCTCAAAGTAAAAAAACACAACACCACATTACATGTGTGCACGCTGAACGATGTTTAATCTGCGAATGTGCCCGAGGCCCTGCAGAAGGTTCACACAGCTGACAAGTTCAGAGCTCTCATTGGATGAAGAAGTGATTCATGTATGTTTTGAAGGTTAGCGGCACGAGCGTGCCTCGTTTTTACAAACACTTACAGAGGCAGCGGATGCTGAAATAGCCTCTGTTGTCACACACATACGAAGACACACAGAGGTTGGTTGGTGTCATATCGGCTCTGAGCCTTGTTGCTCTGTGAAGGTTGCTGGTTCAGTTATATTAGCACTAATGGGTTTTCTGTGTAATGATTGAGCGTAAATTTCCACTCCACTGCGTACAAACAGGCACGGGGCCGCTACGTTGTTATGCAAATGGTCGCGGCAGTGATGCGCTCTAACAAATGAAGTGTAGCAAATGGGAGACGGGGTCAATGAGGCAGAGAAATTTCGAAATGCTCACAGGGCAGAACGCTTTTAATTTTTAAAGGGAAATAAAAGTGAAACTTTTGGATGTGCTGAATATCGGTGAAGCTTTCGTTTAAATTAATTGAATTTTTCAGGGCGGAGTTACCCGAGCGGAAACACAGCCGCGAGGAGACGTGACAGTTTCTATTAGTTGTCCGACCGTCCGAATCCACACAGACAAAAGTGACAAATAAATGATGTGAAAGTCTTTACACCGAGGTGTGATATGGAGAATAAATCAGCTCACCATTGTTGTTTCGGCGATGGACCCGAAGCTGTTGATGAAAATGTTGCAGGTTACGTTGACAGGCGGACCTGGAGAGAGGGAGCAGAGAGACACGAGAAGTTAGAGTTCATAATATTTATGCAGACAGAAGACGTGGAGACGTGTTTGTCATCACAGAACGTGGAAAACCTGCTCGTGAGAGTTGACTGCAGAGCTCAACATGGATTCAACACTGCATCAACACTGCAAGCAGCTTGAATTTGAGTCGGTATAGAAGCTGTAAAGAGTGAATGTGTGCATTGTGGGTAATAATTTCTGATGAGCCTTTAGATGTTGTTCCACTTCTAAAAGAGCTTTCATTGATTTTCACTGAGGACATGTTGAATTTCTGAGGAAATTAATTAAACTTAGGCATGAAAACATGATAAAAACCGAGCGAGGCTGACAGTGATCACTGACTTTTTTTATGGGGTTTGTTGAAATTAAACAGCACAAGATACAAATCATTAAAACATGTTAAAAACACCACAACCTTAAAAACCCAGAGTAGTTTGGACCCGGAAGCAGTGTTCATATGTCATCACTTAATAACCGCATTGCTATCAGAGTCAGGGGTCAGCATGGACACCCTGATTGATCTGCAGCTCCATGCACAACAAACTGTGATGCTCTGTGTATCCTGACTCCTTTCTATCAGAACCAGCATGAACATTTCCTGCAGAGTGAACTACAGCAACCACTCTGTTGGATCGGACCACACGGACCAGCCTTCGTTTCCCAAGTGCATCATCAGTGAGCCCTGAGCCAAATACTCACGCTCACACATATTTCCAGCTTCCAACATCAACTCTGATGACCACTTGATATCTCCCGCCCACTAACAGGTGCCATGATGGAGAGGTAATCAGTGTTACTCAGGCCTGGTTGGTGTCTGCAGCCTCCTGCTTTACATTCTCCTCGCTGTTGATAATTGCTGCACTTTGTCGGGGTTAGTTTACAGCGTAAGATTCTTCTTGTGTTCTGAATCGATGTAAGCTGAGTGGATGTGTTTGCGTGTATCAGTCTGCGTGTTGCCGGATATTAAAGCAGCAGAGAAGATTAAAGCTGAAGCGAGTTGATGGCAGACTGCAGGAAGTAAACAAAGTGAAAGAAACCTTCTGCTGGGGGAAAGTTGGCTTCAAACACTGGCTGAATAAACAACTTGCTTTTCCAGACTTAAATGTTCTGACAGCGTCCTACTGCCTGACAACAGCAGGAAGTTTGTCCGAGAGCCGCTGAGACGAGGAAATGCGCAAACGTCTCATTACAACTCGAGAAAACTACAAACGAGAAAACCAATTACACATCCCCCCGAGCCTTGAAAAGCCCACTCGAGTGGTGTCAATAAACCCACAGTGTCCTTTCAAAGGGAATCATAACAACCAAGACAGTCTGCCCTCTCTCCTCTCAGAGACGAGACGCTGCGTTCAAGGTTGATGAGTTAGTCGAGGTGAGAGTCAGCAGCCCCGTGCACGGCTCCACGATTCTTTGTCTCACTGGATTCTACAAACACAAATGCAGTAAGAAGCACGGACACCGACCCAGCAGTTCAGCTCTCCTCTGTTCCAATCACACTGAACCAACCCCAGCTTCCTCTAAAGCACAGGTGTCGAACTCCAGACCTCGAGGGCAGGTGTCCTGCAGGTTTCAGATGTGTCCTTGATCCAACACAGCTGATTTAAATGGCTAAATGGCTTCAGAGTTCGTGTTTTTTCTCTTTTCTCTTTCCTTTCACTCATTATAATCTGGCTGAACTCTGAAAACCAAGTCAAGCTGCATCAATGAATGTAGAATAAAAAGTCAGTTTTCAAATTATGAAACTAACGTTTAATATGCTAAAGGTTGACACTATAATAAAGCCTTAGTCAGTCAGTCAGATTATTGCATGAGCGATGAAAGAGCAGGTGGCGTGATAATGGCTGGTGCAAGGAATAAAACTAAATACTGAAACACAGATTCAACAAAACACCACAGAAATACCTAAATAAGACATTTATTAAAAACATGAGGATTAATAAGACGAAAGGTTTTGTGTCCAGTTTCAGCTTGAACCTGCAGGTCTGTGATTCTTCAGGCCGCCTCTAATAATTTGGCCTCATTGAAACAGTTTTGGGGAACCTTCTCTGTTAAACGGTGATTGAACTAAAGTCTTCACATACACATCTCCACTGCAGACACCTGGTTTTAAAAAAATCACTCCTTTGAGCGTTCTCCCCTCTGACCTTCCTTATAAACATTTTTAGCACATCACGCTCGCTGGTGTACTACACCAATAAAAATCCTCCCAGTAGAACCAATCACAGAGGCCTCGTCAGCTCTGATATCATGCTTTATCACAGTATCAGCTCAGTCTGCATGTTTCCATTCATCAGGCTCAAAGAACTTCACAGCTCCAGTAGGAGCAGGATGATCCTCAAATGAAGCATTTTCCTTGTATTGGATTTAAGTCTGGAGACACAGTATGATCAGTTCTTTGTCTGTGAGATAATTACACTAATAACTGCCTACATATTTCAAACACATTTTTGTAAACAGATTACTGTAATCCGATTATTTTTAATCCATTTCCCATTAGAGATCTTAGAAAAAAATGTATTTGATTTTTAATGAGTCAAAGGTCTCTCTCACACACACACGGTCTGCCTTTAATGTCCCTGGTTAAACTCGATGTCTAATTCTAACTGCTGGCGGCTAGCTGGAAATGAAGGAAGGGGTCTGGATTATTTTGAAGGCCAATTACGCTCTCTGTCACAGTGTGAGGAGTGCCGGAGGCATACGCACAGACAGATGCGGTTAAGGCACCGGGTTGACAACGTATGGTTAAAAGGTAAAAGATCATCAGAGCCTGGCACAGGCGATGGATGGTCATGTGACATGTACAGCATCATATTTACGCAAACGACAGATTAGTGACGCGGCCGTGTGAGGAAACGAGGGCGAAGCAGAAAGAGCGACTGAGAAACGGAGATATTAAATGAACCTAGTTGGTTTCCACTGTGGCAAAAGAAAGTGGCTGCACGAGAAATGAGTTTGTTCCACTGTAGCTAAAGAGAAATCACCGCATTCTGCAGGTGGAGGAGGAGAGGAAGACATTTAACCTGCCAGCATTTGGGGTTCATTTACTTCAGATGTGATAGATAAGGGATGCTCGAAGTAGACCCGTGGGAACTGTGGAAGATTAATGCTGGTTACAGTCACGTCTAACACTCACCGACTCTGCTGTGTTTCTGTTTGTTCTGCATCTGTCATCTGTCTTCTGCACGGTACCCAGAGCTCTCCAACCATGTAAATATACAGCTTGTGTGTTTGGTATGCTTCAGATTTACACCCTCGATGTTAAATGCAAACTTTAAAATGCGAGAAGAAGAAGATCAGAGCCGTCGGCTTTCAGGCTTCTCTCATTTCCACAAGTTTAAAATATTGTTTTGCTGCAGTCTGTCTTCTGAAAGGGAGCGTTTCTATTTTTCTAATGTTAATAGTTTCATGCTTTACTTCATCAAACCAAAGATAAATTAACGTGCCTGAATGATCGAAATATGTTTTCCAGCCTGTATCTGTGTAGAGAAGAGGATTTTGGAGGAATATATGATGAAATATCACACACACACACATATGATTCAGAGAAAGCTACTGGGTAATATTTTATGTAATGTGTGTACACTTTAATATAAAACCTACTGAGTCTGTAATTAAATACACTGAATGAAAATGTCTGTAACAATGTCTGTGCATTTTGTCACGTGTAAGATTAATTCAAGCACTGATATAAATTATGCAGCGCGTTCATTTTTTCTGTATCCATATTTCAATATTGTGCATTTTGTTAAAATCTGCATATTTTAGTGTAGCAAAACTTGCTTGTAAGACAAGTGGGCTCCTGGTAAACTATCATCCCTGCCCGACTGCACCCGCGTGATACGAGGTGAGCGCAGGCTCTGAGTGCATCACAGGGTTTATCCATAAAGCGGCTGGTATTACATTATCACCGTGATTTCTCTCAGAATGGCTTTTCAGGCCTAACTCGAGTCCTCTGACACGTTTCCTCAGCATCCCGGCTTTGTTCACAATCCCTCCTTCAAAGTCCTCTCGTTCCGTGGTGGGAGGGTGGTGAGGGGAGGATATCGCAATTTGTCTTTTCTTCTTGACGTCCCTCAGAGCACGTGACACAAAAATCTGAGAAGGAGAAGCTAATACCCACTGAAAACCTCCTCCTTCTCCTTCTTTTCCACCACAGCGGTTCATTTAATAACCATGCAGTGAAGGAGAGGAGAGGAGAGAGAGACGGTTTTCCATTATTGCTTCCCGCTGAAGACAGAGACAAGAGGAAGAAGCAGCAGCTCGTTAAGTGTCACAGAGGACGAGCTGGCACCGAGTCACAGGATCCTGTAGCTTATATCGGCCTCAGCGTGCGAGCCAAGCGCTGAGAGCAGACGTGAGTGCGCTTCTACAGGCACGAGAACGGTTACGTAACGCACTCTATGCATCGTGAATGAAAGGGAGATTTCTCAATTAAACCGTCTGCTTTCAGCTGCAGACAGAATCAGTTTCAGAATCTCATCACGTGCTGGCATATTTCTGAGTGCAGACTCTTTTAATTAGTGCTCGTTAAAATGCATGTGAGCAATTTCAATTAACGGAACTATGTGTTCTTATGCAGATTTTATGTAAACACTGTTCAGAAACCTAAACCTGAACGACCTTTTTTAACTTTGGTTATACAGGATGTTAAAAAAATGGTCGTTGATGTTTCTAAGCGGTGTCGGCGGTGGTGTAAGGCTTCCATCCTCACACACATGCTGATGTTGATGGTCACGCTGGTGTTAATGGTCTGTCCAGCTGTGGCTGAAATACAATGTGAGTCTCAGCTCTTTGGACGTCTGTGTTCAGTTGTGTAAAGACAGCACCACACACACGTTTTTATTAGTTTTAAATTTTTTTCATTTCACACAATTGTTTCAGTTAGTTTGAAGTCTAATTTTTATTTTAGGTAATTAAAATGTTTTTCACATCTGGTTTTAGTTTTTACTACAATAACCTCGAATGTCACTTATCAAGCACAAAACACACAATTACACACGTATGCTAAAATAAACACAACCAGACTTAGCATATGCTACAGTGCACAGACATGAAGGTGCACTGAGGCGTGCATGAACACACAAACACATAACAACCATTAATATAGATTTAGCAGCACCTACATACACGACTGTTGCAGCTGATATAGTTTGATCACATGGCTCTTCATCCCTGCTGGCTACAGAACATCACACAGAGCTCAGTGAAATGGAAGCCAATTTGAAATGTCAGATTAATGCAAGGAGATGTGGAACTTTTCTTTTTAACTAATGAAACTCTCTTGCTAATGAATGTGTAACTAATTAGGCTACATTTTGTAAAAGTGCCTGAGGTTTGAACAAAATTTGAATTTTTTTATTTCTGTGACTGCTTTTACAATTATTCATGTCCACTGGCCCTCAGTAAAGTTAACACACACACGCACACACACACGCACACACACACACACGAACAGGCTAATCGAGGCTAGCGACTATGCTAGTCTGCTGAGGTGGAGCGGCTCGAATAATCCCGCTCTCTTTCAGCTGAACTCCATGTCCATGAAAAACAAGTGACAGCATTAATAAAGCAGGATGAAACAACTGGCCCAGCTCGGCCTCTCAGCACTTCTGCTAACTGCAGCTGCCGCAGCCATTTCCTGCAGAGATGCTGTAAACACAGCTCTCTCTCTGTGTGTGTGTGATTCCCCATCATGCCACACACACGAGCTTAAAGAGGACTCATTAGGATTTTCCTGTCGTTTTCAGGAGGTTCATAGGTTTTTGAACATGACCGCGGATTTTAAATCAAACTGTTAAAACACAGTCATTGTTTTATCAGATGCTCAAAAATGATTGGACAAATTTAATGTTTTAATAAATTCATCCAGTTATTTTATTTTTTTAAATAATTTAAATATGAGGATTATAATTGCTGTGCTTCCTTGATTGAGACGCTCTGCTGATCTGAGCCAAGTTATGGTAAACAGGCTGGTACTCATACAGTACTTTCTACTACAAGTCTCATTCATCCTCTATATCAAAGTACTTTTATGTGCATATTTATCTAAGGAATGATTCGGGGGAAATCAGAGTTGAGTATCTTACCCAATGGTGCTTCATGGACTGAAGGGGGTGGGGACTGCTCCACCAAGCTTGGGATCAGTAGATGACCTGCTCGCCAACCCGAGGCCCAACTGCCCCAGTCATGGTCAGATTTGGTTATGGGTCAGTGACAGTGACTTTAGGCAAGCTGATGTAAACTTGCTTCAGTGGTTTGGCTGATTATTGATGTTTATTGGGGTGTTTAAGAGGAATAAAGTTATCTGTGGTCAGTTAGGTAGAAAAAAAAACTCCTGTGGCACACCAGCATACTCCATACCAACAAAATACGTTAAATACAAATGAAACACTGATAATCTCAGAATACCTCAGTCTGCAACAACTACAACATGCTCCAGAGGTCACCATGAATTCTTGCAGAAAAATGAATGAATGAACACGTGTACCTACATTTAAAAAAGTCAGTTTCCTCATTCAACAGATGAGAAATACTCCACTTAGCTTGGTGCCAGATGTGAACTGTATTGGTTCTTTCAAGCGTCTTTCATTTCTTAGTGTTGTACTTGCCGGTCATCATCGTCGGCTCATTTTTCACTGTGAATCAGAACTGACAGGGGAAGAAGAGCTTGGTGGTGATCCAGGAAGTAGATGGGTCTAAATAGAGATAACATGAAGATGGCAGCCTGATAAACCTGCCGGGGAAGCGCGTGTAATTGCTTTTTTAATGATTAATAGTTCAGCACCATTCCCTCGGCAGACTGGAGCCAACTTAACATTTCACCCTCACTGTGATTTTTAAACTGATGCTAGAAACAAACACTTTGCTGCCAACTGACGCTAGGAGCTGTGGATAGTGGAATGAGCCCGTGGGAGCATTTCTGCGTCAGCACATCCTGAGGGGAAGTTTAAAGATGGCCGAAAACACGACCGCTTGGCCTGATTTTTCTCATCGCCACCCCAGGACAAGGCTTCCCACTTCCATCGTGGCAAAGCATCCGCTGCACAGCATGGTATGTCAAGTCCTCCATGTGCCATATGTGAAAGACTGCAGGACACAAGCAGTGAAGCTCCAGTCCAGTAACACACAGCCCAGCTCTGTTTACACATTACACATTCAAAGAACTATTGCCTTTGCTGATTTTCCATCTATTTCAAAAACTAAGAAGCAGAAATCCAAATCAGGTGTCATTCTTCCACTGAAGTTCTGTCCTCTGTTGCTGTTCACAGACCAAGAAAACCAGTTTATTCAGACATTAAGGAACTGGATTTGGCATCATTGAACTCTCCATCACAGCCTTCTGTCAGCCTCATTCTGCGGTTCTTCTGCCAAATCGCTTTTTCTGTAGCTGAATGTACAGCAACAAAAAAGATGCATATTTCATACGGGTTATCAAGTGAATCCAAGCAGCTTGGCGCAGGCTTCAGAGATTATGTTGGCCAACAAACATGACATCCCTGCCCTCTTAATCAACCTCCAGTGACACTCTGAGGTCTTGCATCAGTCCTCACAGTGTAGTCAAGCCTCTCGAGGGGTCTCAATCCCCATCTGCTGACAATGACTGAGACGACGACAGCCGGTCCTCCACCTTGTTCAAAAGACGGTGGCGCCGTAAAGCAGGCACGGCTCAGTCTCAGGAGCAGATTTACGTTTTGATTTGAAGTGGAAGAGTGGAGGTTAAATCCAGTGATCCCTACTGTGGATTCATTTGCAAAGAGTGATGTGGAGCTAAATCCAAATCATACATTATCTATCAGGTTAACGCTGCATGGTAATCTCCTGGGAGGGGATCAGTTTAGTCACAGTGTAGCTAAACCCTACTAACAAACATCGCACTGATGTCTTTTTGGTGATTGACTGTAACTAGTTGCAGTGACCACTTTCAATCACAAAGAAATTGCAAAGGTAGGAGGCAACCTCCAAACAACTGCAGTGCGACTGTTGCAACTCATCTCTTTGCAGTAGACGGGTTGACTCAGCTGGTTACATTTTGGTTGTTTTCCTTTATAAACGCAAGCTTGCTCAGCACCTGTGCCATTTTGCTGTTGAGCTGCGGGCGTGCATGGTCACTCTCTGTGGAGGATTTCTGTTTCAGATCTATGAGCTTCTGGCAGGAATGAGTGTAGGTAGCAAACTTGTGCATTTCTGTGTATGTAGACAGCAACAGATTTGCACATGCGTTGATGCGCATAAGTTGCTTTGAAAACAGGGACCGATTGCATCTGCGACGCAACCGTTTCAGAGGCAGCAAGATCTCTCCTGCTCGTAGTAATAGCAACACGTTAACAGTTGCAACAACCAAACAGCAGTGCACATTTTCTGCTGTCATTTTTTTATCATCTGTACTCTACCCACAGTCCTCCGTCACGGAAAAAAAGACATCCCGGAGTGTTTCAGGAGAAGCTGTCACAGCCATGAAGCTGTCACAGTCTTAATGACGGGTTCCTCAGCAGCTGACAGCTGTAATATGAGCTTCAGCTACAGCCTGTATTTCTTTTCCAGTGCTGAAAATCACTGACACTCACTGTGCAATCACAGCCTGTATGAAGTCACGAGTCCTTCTATTCAATTATTCACCCAGCTCCAACAACACACCACCGTTCTCCACCTCCTGTGCCTTCGTAACACCCTCACTTCAGTTACCATCGTCACAACTATCACGCAATCAAAAGTAAATGATCACTATGGAAAACTGGAGCTGGGATGAAGGATGACACCGAGGAAGAAGCTGAGCTCTCTGCAGACACATCTTCCAGAGCTTTCTCTCTGCTGCACTTCTTTCCTTGTTTCATACTGCCGTCGTGCTCTCCAGCGGCACGCCGCCCGTCCTGTTCCTGCCTCGTCCGAGAGACAAAATTCTCTTTACACTGCAGCATCCTTTATTTTCAACGTATTTATCGAGCCACCGGTGCTGACAGATCGGTCTCTGGGGACTCATCCTAACCCTTGTCCTGCGAACCTCTAATCATCAGCTCGGTGTTTACAGGGACCAATTAACCAGTCAATCTATCAGCTTTCCTCGCTGACATCTTCATTTTACAGCACCTCCCTACTGCGGCATACCTGGACCGCCAAGTGGAACTAATGAAGCGGCATAAATCAAGCACATGCCGTGCTTTTACAAGAGGGAAGAGTATAGGTGGTATAGTGGGCTACGCTCCATTATCAGGCCTTCGGAGAGTTGTAAAACACAGGTAACTGGAGGATTGCCTTGGCCCTGCTCTCCTATGCTTTATTTAACTCTCTCTTCTCCTGATGCCCAATTTGCAGTCCTCTAAGTGACACCTCAACACCACAGCGGTCTGCCTGAATTTATTTCCAGCAACAAATGGCATCGAGCTAAACAAAGCAAAGGCGGCGGGGGGAGAAGAAAAGTCACAGGCTACAAATTAAATGAATAATCCTCTGAATTACGCAGTATCGCCTCTTTTGCAATTGAGCTGCCTTCAGCAAAAAAATCCCACAATGGTTGCGAGACGTTAAATATTTATAAGGCGTCGTCTCAAGGCTATATGGTCCGGGGAAAGCAGTTTCACTCTTTTATTGAACTAATATATATTCCCTACACATGCCCGTGCAAGCTGAAGAGCAGGACTGAGGGAAAAGTGAGAAAACGGAGAGAGCCAGAAGGTTGTTTTTCTTTTCCGATCGCTGATTTTCTTCCATTACGTCCGAACGCAACAGCTGAGGAAGTGATCATCTCGTTCTCATCCACCGTGCATAAACACCAGAGCCGAAATGCCAGCTAGAGGGAAAAAAAGAGTTTCCCAGGGAACTTGAAAGCATCATAAATCCCCTGACTCGATAGTGAAACAGAGAAATAATGAACATTTCATCAAACCCCGAGAGCTTTATATTCCTGAAAGTTGCTCAGCACAACTTCGAAGAAAGTTCGCTAAAAGTCACGAAAAGATTTCGCACTTCTGAAAAAACGATCTTCAAACACAGTGTCGGTGCTGCAGCGGGACCGACGTACCTGCACAACTTCAACAGCCGCGCTGTCCGTCCGACCATGTTTCGCCTTTGTTGTTTACTACAAAGTCACCATGTTCCCTGACCAGAACTCAGGAATGATTATCAGAAATAACTCATGTCATACAATGATGACGTTTTAAATCCAAACAAAGGTCAGAAATACATCAGTTGAACCTTGACTAGCTGCCAGAGGAATCCAACGAGGAGGAGGAAACTCCAGGGTGAATAATGTGAACATTAAAGGCCCAGTTCACAATTTTCCTCTGGGAGTCTTTTTTCTCTTTTTATTCATTTATTTATGAAAAACAAATACAAAATATATAGAGATATATATAAAATATATTTTTCACTGCCGTTCCAAACCTTTTAGGTGGATCTTTGCCTCCACTTTTATAGTTTCAAATTTTCCACGAGATTTGGGGAGAAAGCTGTCGTTCCCTTTCAGCAACCAGACCATTAGAGAGGTCTGACTCTAATCTTAAGAACCAGTTAGGAGTCCTAAAATACTCGAGGACCCTGGTAAGTAAGTATCTGCTGATCAAATCATCCTGATTTGACAGTATTGGGAAGGTTACTTTTAAAACGTATTCCACTACAGATTACAGCCCCAAAATGTATTTTGTAACGCAGCGGTCCCCAACCCCCGGGCCTCGGACCGGTACCGGTCCGTGAGTCGTTTGGTACCGGGCCACGAAAGTTGAGGCTCAGGTGTGAAATGTATGGTTTTCAGGGTTTTTATCGGTTTTCAACGTTATGTTGTTATCATTTTTATCATTAACTCGGTTTTCCTGGGTCTTTTCACGTGTGTTATGAATAAATCTTTTTTTCGGTACCGGTACTAGTTTTATTTTGTTGTATTTATCCGCAACACCTTAAAGGCCGGTCCGTGAAAATATTGTCGGGCATAAACCGGTCCGTGGCACAAAAAAGGTTGGAGACCGCTGTTGTAACATTTTCCGTTACGTTACTCAATGAGAGTAACGTATTCTGAATACTTTGGATTACCTATTATATTATCATGCTTTTTACAACTACATAAATGTACTATTGCTATGTTGCTATGTGAATTATTACTATTACTGAAGGTTACTCGCCATATCAATACCAACTAGATTTTTAAATCTTAATATAAAATGAGGAACAGTAGGGTGGGCATTAGTAAGGCTGCACTTTTTTGCAGCGATCTCGTATAGAAAACTATTTGGCGCGTATATAAAACAGGTCCGCGGCTCCAAACCGTAGTAAAGGGACCTCTAGCTAATACGTCGGGTTCCGTGTCAGGCTCGTAGCCGAAAACTTTGTTGTCTGGGTCAACTTTGCTAGCGAGAGACAGAGAGAGGTGTTGAAAGGCTGCTCCAACAAAACTTATTGTTTCGGAGAAAAACACGAACTCGGTGTACAGTCAAGTCTTAATAGCTTACTTACAACTGGGCTCGTCAGGCACTCTTTTTGGCTGCAGTGGTTATTATTATATTTACATACTTCCAGCTCCCGTTTCTGCTCGATGACAACTCGTACTTTTCCACTCTCCCTTTTCTCCCTCCTGGCGCTCACAGACACATAACGGGTATGGCAGTGCATTCTCCCTGCAGCACGGACTACACTGCCCATGAGGCTACATTCTTTAGAGCTATGCCTGTAGCATTCTGCCTATTGCCTTCATATTAAATCATTTTTGTGAATAATTTTTAAAAATATTTCTTCACGTCATTACGCAAGTAGAGGTGACATGGGCCGCGAGATTGAGACACAGGCATTAGAGATTTTTAATGCGTGTTTTGTTTGGGGCGTGGAAACCAAATTTAGAGAGGGCGTAACCGAACATATGAAACAGGAAAATACCGCCGTGTAATCCCTTTATTTCAGCAAAGTAACTGTATTCTAAATACCACCTTTTTAAACGGTAACTGTAACGGAATACAGTTACTCATATTTTGTATTTTAAAAAAGTAACGGCGGTAGATGTATTCCGTTACTCCCCAACACTGTGATTTCATGGCATTCCTAATATGGCTAAATATATATATATATATGTACCCAGGCAGTATTTTCCCTCAAATCAGCAGACTTTGGAGGGTTATCCCGACTTTCTGTAAGTAAAATAGGTAACTTTCAGCTCCCTACTTCTGCTTCTTTAACCATTTTTCCCTCCATTACATCCAGACGTGACAATGAGGAGGAGACAAACATCAAGGCTGCGAACCGCCGTGGGGAAGGGACAAAAAACGCTGGAAGGCTTTCAGACATAAAGCACCGTCCGTCTTGGCTCTCAACAATAAAATGCTTTTTTCTCTTCATTATGTCTTTATTTGCTTTAAAGCTGTTTCGAACACCAAAGCACCTGTCTGCTCCTCTGTCTGGTTTATTCTGCCTTTACTCCCATGCAGATGCTGTGTGCTCGTACGCCCTGCACAGACAGCTCTCATTATTGTCCTACATACAAGCCGGAGCCCTGGCTCTTTTATAGAGCGTAGTTTCCTTTAGGTGAGCGAGTAAATAGATCAGCAACAGGGAAAAAAAACACTTCCTGTCACATTTTAATTGCAGTGGTGAGATGAGGAATGGCGTTTTCTACTGACGTCATATTCAGTCATCCATCATTGCCTCTTCCATGGAGTGAACTTTAGGGAAAACTTCATTTTCCTCCCCAGTGAGGGCGGAGAAATGCCATTATAATGTGTTTTACTCTTCCTCCACCTCCATTTTCTCCTTCTGCCCCTCGTCTTTTTTTCACAATTCCATTTCTTCTTTTCTCCGGATACTTTCTCCTGTCTCTTGTCACTTTGCTTCTTCCTCTCATTCATATTCTCTCTTTCAGCCACGGGGCGTTCAAGTTTCATTACGAGATAAAATGTATTCAAAGTGGGAGGCAGGCGGAGGGGAGAGGATGGAGAGATGGATGGATGCATAGCAGCCTGGTCAGAAAACACCTGAGGCTCTGTGTGTGCGTGTGTGTATGTGTGTGTGCATGTGTGTGTGAAGTAGTGAGATAACAACTGTGTTTGTCTATGCATATTTACTAAAAATTGGCATTTGTGCCTGTGAGCATTTCCCGTTTCTCTGTGTGACAAGATGTGTGTGTGTGTGTCCTGTATGTTTACAGTGAGAATGTGTGTGAATGTGTTTGTTTGCCAGCAGCATGTGTTTGCATGTGAACACTCCCCTCTGCAATGCTGTTTATGCATACTATCTGAACACACGCACACACACACACACACACACACACACACACACACACACACACACACACACACACACACACACACACAAAGTCATTTCAGTTTAAGCACAAAATAAAAACAAGCTTTTTGAAGATTAGAGGACATTTAGCGTCATGATTCTTCTGTAACATGTACTCATGAAAACCATCAGTAGTTTGAATGTTTCCAGCACCTGGAGACAACCTTACTGCTGCTGGCATTAAAAAAGCTGCTGTTGGAAATGAGTAAAGTGGCACGGCATCAGTTTTGTGACTGAACAGGTGACCTGATTGCAAATATTATGCATTTGTAATCAGGCCACCTGATTACAAATGCATAATATGATGAATGTGTGTTTTATAACACACGCCCATAAAAAGGAAAATATATATAGATATCATTCTATATTTATCCAGTCATTTATTAGACTGGATAAACTAAGGTTTATCCAGTCTAATAATTGAGAAATTGTGAAATTGCACAAAACGTTTGTGCAGGACAACGCGTGTGCGTTATTGCTGCTGGAAGCACTTATTTATTCGGAATAACGGGGGAGATGTTCTCAGGACAGGTGCGTAGTCGGTGCAGGTGGATGCTCAGACCCTGCAGTGACCCTTCAGTCAGTCACCCTGATGTTTTTGGCTGTTGTGCTTAATTTGCGCCAATTCATAAATCTGGTTTTCAGTCAGGTGTCACATTTTGATCTTCTTGACACCTCTGTGTCATTTTCATGTTTGAGGAGCTTCTTGTGGGATGAGGTCATAAGAAAAAAGGACCGGATGCTGTGGTCAGAGACGAGTCGATGGCTTTCATTTCTTCAAAGCTGCTGTGTGTGGACGTTTCACTTGTTCTTTTTATTTTTTGTGTGGTTGTGTTAAATCTGTGATCTAAATAATTACACTTAACGAGTTCAAATCTGATATTGAACAAGCACATTAAAGTTTTTTCTGTCTGCTAGAAAATGACCAGCTAGCGGCGTCAGAGTCTCAGAGGTGGGATATATTTTGGGGATGATAGCTGGTAGAGGCTGGAAGAACTTCTTGACCATTGCTGTGTTTCACTGTAAATGATTAAATAAGCACAGTGGCCTCAGGGAAATATATTGTGCTAACCCCTCCATCCTCCTCACTTGAACATAATCTCTGCTATTTTGGGTCATTTGTTGAAATGCAGCATAAAATACCAATATGTGATTTTAATAAAGTGACTGCACAAAGGGCAGACACTGACGCAGTTTGGGATGAAATCAGTAAGACTCATACTTGACCTCAATGCTATGTAAAGGAGAAATTAATGAAACATTATTGAATCTTATTGGGTTTAAATTAATCTGTTTTCATGGGTAAAGTTTGCTGAAATACTTTTTTCTTCATTATGAGTGAATGTAGGTGCTTCCTGAGTAATGACGTCACGTTTTGAAATGCCAGTTGTTGTAAATTATGTAGGAGGCTGGCCTTTCCAAAGATGAAAAGCAGCCACTGAGTTTGATAGTTTGCGTTTGCTGGAAGAGCACCGGATGCTTCATCTTCAGTAGCCGCTATTGTTCAGAGCCCGACCATGATTTCAGTCACACTCCTGGAGTCTGTCCTCTGAACATTTGAGTCACCGGTGACGTCCTGCAGTCAGCACAGGGGGGAGCACCAGTGTGTTGGAAAGTAGAGTTTGTAGAGCAATAAGAACTATGTACACAGAAATATGCCGATGCTTTTGTAATCACTGCAGAAAGCCTTCTTTTTTTTTGATCAAACACCCAGAAATCATTAGAGGATATATTATAAAACCAAAACGATGTCCTGTTAGCCTGTCATCCTCGTTCACTGGATTTCTCTGCAACATCCGCGCTGCATTGATTTAACGACCTCATTCAAATGAAAGAGGCTGCTGCACACTTTGACACACAGCTGAAGACGACCTCAAAGACGCCTGAAGAAGAAAGTTCATGCAGGAGCCGTCTTAAAAGGAGGAGGAGAAACACCTCCACACCTAACAGCGCTCTGATTTCAGGGGGACCCACTCCAAATGTGACATTAATTGCTTTACCAAAAAATGTATCACCTTGTCTAATTATAGGCAGACAGTGAATTAAGTCTGCAATAAATGAGTCGCTGGACCTTTCAGGGCTTTCTTTGCCAGCTTTTGACTGACAGGAGAACATGACAGGCTGGCAGCCGGCTGCCCGCAGGGAGACAGAAATCAATAGCAGGTCTGCAATGGCGACGGAGACGAGGTGACTCGGGCTTTATATCAATGGATTAGTGAGAGGTAGCAATGGAAATGTGAAAGAGATTAAAAAAGGGAGGAAAATAAAAATGTGAGCAGCGATGTGTGTGTTTTAGTTCCTGTGTGTGTTCTGTGTGTGATCTTTCCTGTTTGCTGCCCTCATGCAGATGGAGTGTTTGCAGAGTGTGTGTGTGTGTGTGTGTGTGTGCGTGCGTGCGTGTAAGACAGAGATGGTCATCTCCTCAATAAATTGGCGTGTGATTTAATGGCGTGTCGTGATGTGCTGCCGTTAGCTCGACACTTTTAATCATCTTGAGGGAAATGTAGATAGTCATTTGAGATTAGTGGACACACACAAGCGCACGCGCGCACACACAAACACACACACACACACACTCTGTTAAAACAGGTCGATTCAGTTTTATTAAAAAACACTTTTCCATCGCTGTGAACACGGCTTCACCTTTAAAACGTTTTTTCTTCATATTCAGAACGTTTTACTAAGATTGTGGGTTTTTTTATTTCTGTGTGGATTAAAGACAGAGGCCGTTGTGTTAACATTAAAATCAAAGAAATGTTTTGACTCTTTTTTATTGTTTTAACTGCAGTAAAAAAAACCAAAAAAGCATATTTTCACTACTTAATGTTAATACTTGGATAGAAAATTATGAAATATATGTGAAAATATATACAAAGAGTTAGGGTTAATTTTACGTGATTTATGTGTGTAATTAACTATAATATGAGCTCTCACATGAGTGCCTGTGACAGAGAAAATGCTTTAGTCCTTCATGTTCATCATCTGAGGCTTTCTTCTCTGGTGCTTTTGTTGTGAAATACTTTGATACTTTTATTTGGGCAGCGTGAATAAGTTACTCTAAATTCCTGCAAAGTCTGAAATTACTTTCATTCAAATGACCCCAGAACACCAAACACAGGAGCTGGTAATATATTAAATAGAGATTAAACGAGCTGCTTTGGCCACAGAAGGAGACGCCAAAGTTCTTCTTTGTTTCCTCACATGGGGATAATAAATCATACAACACTTCAATAGTCTGCTTTATAAGACTTTCAGTGCTTCACACAAATATACATGTCTGTATGTTGTTCTTCGGAAAGTTAACATGGATTTAAAGCATTAAAAGAATTTCTGACTCGTAAAGAAAACTTTTGTAACCGTGAAACGAATCTTTAGTCATTTTGATCAAAGCACTCGTGATTCGTGTGGTTTTGGAAAGCCCTGCAGTTAAAATGTTCTTTGTAAACCACAGTGCAGTGATGCCATACTATTTAAAATAGGCCACATGAATGGGAACGACTGTGTGTAGGGGGATATTCAGCTTTACGTTCAGTAAAACGATGTGCTGTGCTCCAGCCTGCAGTAATCATTCTGCAGCGTTGGCTTTCTGCAGCACTGTGCAATCACATTAGAAAGGTGTTCTTCATAAGACAGGCCACTCGGATAAGCATAAATCTACATAGCAGCAATTTTTTGCCCTCAATAAAAAAGTTAAATAACCGCAATATGCTCCGACCTGCAGTCGTCACATTAAAGTGTCACCTCTCTGAAGCACTGTGCAATCATATTACGAGCCGTCCTCGCATGGACGTAAATCTGCGGAGACGGACTGAATCTGTGGGAGGACGGAGAGCCCAGAACCTGGCCTAACAGTAATCTGCATAAAGTATCTGCAAGGAGGTGGCTCCTGTGAAATATGTGCTCAACATCCCACAACAGAAGGAGCAGAGCAGAGCCTCCAATCTGATGGTGGCCATGGAGAGGCACGAGCCCCGACCTGCTGACTGGATTCTGCTGAACACGCTGGAAGTAAAACCTCACCACCCGCCATCTTCCTCCTCTTTCTCCATCCTATCTGGTCTCTAGTCTTCCCCTCCGCCTCCATCTCCTCCGTGTGCTCGGCTTTGTTAGACTCCTTCTTTCCTCTGCCGTCATCACCTTGTACACAGACTTCCTTCTTTGCTGTCTCTTCTATAGCATTCTTGTCTCTTCCTCTAATCATCCTTTCCTTCCCTCCTCTTTGCTCTCCTTTCATTTAGTCTGTCCACTCCTACTATCATATTATTTTACTACTTATTATTTTGTGTCTCTTTCTAAATAATTTAATTTTTTCTCTGACATATTCTTCCAATCCTATCCCTTTCTTCTTCTAATATTCCCCTCTCGCTTTGACATTAATCATTTTTCTTCTAAAACTGACATTTCCACCAATTCTGTCTGCAGCCAAAAATATCACCGCTACATACGCCTTTGTAGCAAAAATGCACGACATGTCTTCACAGCACTGCTGTAGGTCTGCTACATGACCGTGCTTTATGTTGATTAGCGATTAAAATGAAGGATAACCTACAGGTGGAGGAGGGTCTGTGGGTCCAAAAAGGGGGAAATCCCATCATCTAGAGACTGAAGTGGGCAAGCAGCTCATGGCTGACTCACAAAAATTACAAACGAAGCATCTGCAGCATGAATAAGACATTAATATATGACTGCAGCTCGGACCCACGTTAACGTCCAACCTACATTCTTTGATTTCCTGTCCAGCACGTCTGTGAACTGGAATTTTTCTCCTGCTATTTGAACAATAAAAAGAGAAATGATTTCTTATCAGCTCTGCACTTTTATATATTCATTTTATTTATTTTTAGCACCAAGCCAGAGTGTAAGTTATGCATCTCAGCAGCCCGGAGGCAGACAGGCTGCTGCCTGCTAATATAAACGCTGTCTCCTGTGACGCTGACAGTACTGGGAGGAGGTAATTGGGGTCTTTAGTCTGCAAACGGCGTCTCTCTCAATGGCGTTATTCACCCAGAGAAATCAGACGCAAGAGGATCGCATCTACTGTCCACTGCCGAGGTCGTTTTTTGCCGCGCTCATCGTTAGATGGCCGGTTAACTTTTTGGAGGAATAGTACCTCGGCCTTATTTCCTCGGTCTTGTTGCTATAGCGATCAGGAATATCCAACTGAAAATAATGACGTTTCTTTAACCTGCGCTGCACTCTGCAGACTCCGTCTGGCAGCATCGAGCAATAAGATTACCCAGTGCGTAACCTCTGCTGTTTGCTCCATCGCCAACTGTAATTGTCTGGAAAGTCCTGCAGCAGTAATTTGTAGGACGGACCCTGTGAGCGGATTGTGTATGGGGCTCTCTATCACCGCTTAGAGTCTGTGCATGCAAATTAGGGCCACGCAGATATTAGTTACAACTGACAGGAGCCACTGTGTTAAAGGGCCTGCTGTGCTACCAGAATTAGCATCTTCAGCTAGGAGGACAAATGAGATGAGAGCGATCCTTTAACGCAGGGCAAACGGGGAGAAAGGTTACAAAGCTGTTGTAGTCCGTGCTCTACTCTAGACTTCATTTTACTTTTTATTTCCTGCACACTAAAGGTACACAATAAAAAATCTGTAAAATGAAGGAACTGTTTTTCTGATAATGAATTTTACAATTTACATAAACCTCTGTAAAAACAACATAATGGCAGAAAATTACCAGGACACAGGCTGCTGTGCAGTACTGCACATTCCTGCATTACATAAGGATGGCGGGTAGAATACAACACTGCTACACACCACTACATGTGCCATTAAATGAGTCACAAGGATGACAAAAATAAATCATTCTTATAGC
Source organism: Maylandia zebra (assembly GCF_041146795.1). Classification (NCBI taxonomy): domain Eukaryota; kingdom Metazoa; phylum Chordata; class Actinopteri; order Cichliformes; family Cichlidae; genus Maylandia; species Maylandia zebra. The sequence continues at coordinate 23,642,241 of NC_135168.1, read as the reverse complement.
TGAGTTTGGAAAAACACTTTAAAAATGTTCTGTGTGAAATTTTAATGCTGGTTTTGTATCTCTGAATGAACCAGAACATCAAGTTCACTGATATGAAAACACAAGGTTGAAAGCTCACATAATATTAAAAACTGGCAGTTTTCCTGTCTCAGACAAAGTCCATTTTTTGAGTGGCTCCATGTCTTTGTCATTAAACTGTTCTTATAGTGCTGTGATGAATGCAGTTTACTTAAAGCCAAACACTAGGAGAAGGACAGGTTTGCTGGTGTGATCACCAAAGTGTCTACATTTGTCTGTGTCAGGGAGGAAAAAAAGGTTTTCTATTGCCAGACGCAACCGTCTGCAAACAATCATGGCTGACACTAAAGGAAAAACATCTGTCAGGTCAAAAGTGCACGCCTAAAATATTTTAAATATACTGAAATGCAGTTTTCTTAGTTATTTCTAGACATTTTCTGATAAAACCTCCAGCAAAACATCTCCACAGTTTAACCAAAAAGCATTTCCCTCATGTTCCTAATGGTGTCAACATCTGGAAAATGCCTCGTCGTTGCATTAAAGACAAATGATCACAAACGTTGGTGAGGGAAGAGCAGAAGTAGAAAGTAGAAAAAAGGGAAAAAGAAACAGGAAAAGGGAAAGTACCTTTCTTGTGAGTAGCTTCATTTTTGGAGCCTTTGGGGTCTAATAAAAAAAAGATGAGAATTAAACACAGCATATACTAACAACACGTTACCAACTACACGTTGTTTGTCCTCGTTAAGGAAAACAACCGCGTTGTCTATCAAGGAGCGAACAAGACAGCAAGGCTCGATTATCTATGGTGTCGCAACACTCTGCCAACACTCGGCCGGGGTGAGTGTGTGGCAGCGGGGGAGACTTGGGGAGGGGCGGGAGGAGGGGGGCAACATACTGTGAAGGCAATAGCAGGAAGGAGGGATGCATGAGACTGTAGAGAAACAATCTACTGCCATACTGCAGCGGGCAGGACAGGAGAGGCGATGCGCTGAGATGAAGAGGAGGAGAGTTGCAATGCAGTTCTGTCAAGAGGAGCTGAAGTAAAACTAGCAAAATGCACTACAGGAGATGCAAGAGGCCAGAGAGAAAGAGGAGGAAGAGGAGGAGGGCGGGGAGGTGCAAAGACTACATGTCAAACTGGCTTCATTTAGATTTTTCCCTTATCTTGACGGTTTTGACCTCGGTAATTTTGGGCAACAGGTAGACGGTGACTTACACATTTCACAACAACTCGAATGAAACAAAGCAGCCGATTCTCCGTCCCCATCGATATTTCGACTGGCAACAGAAATGGCACTAACCCTAAAGGAATGGATAAATGATCACCAATCTTAGATGTAATTCCAATTCTTCCTATTAATATGAAGTCATTTGGCTGAAATGGAGCCCATCTGGATGACAAAAGGTCCTACTTCAACCCCCCAAGAAAGTAACAGCCTCTCACAAACGGGCCACATTATATCGTAGCTGAGAAAGAGAACTTTTAGTCTGCACAAGGCTGATTGATAGTGGAAAAATGCCAACCCGCTAATGTCAAGGAATCAGAAGTTAAAGCCGAACGATTCATTACTCCGAGATCTTTCCCCCATTCGCCCTTGGAAAGATAAAGACTTAGCCCGATGTGCCACTGAACGTCAGTGGGTCATCGGATTGGTCTAAAAAAGTTTAAGAAAGGAAACAAAGTAGAGATTTTCTTCATCAGCACATGCTCACAGCTGCCGGCTAAACTGTGATTTAACACCAAGCCGTCTAATTTTCTGCAAATCAAAGACTTCCAAATCAGACATAACGTCAGAGTCGACCTTCAGGTATTAAACGGTTCTCATGCACTCAACAGCAAACACATTTCATTTCAAGCTATTAAAATTTTCTCTTCCAGTTACTCAGAATTATGAACAGAGGCCAACAATGCGTCCTATCGATACACGCCGAGGAGACTGTCTTCCTTTCGTAACTCATGTTTGTTGATCGATGTCCTATTTTGTCTTCGAACTGCACTGAACTGAGAAAACTGGGCACATCCTGCTTTGCTGTACTTGACAACTGCCAATGTGAAGGATGGGAACTACACCCAGTAGAAGTCTGCAAGCGATATTGTAATCTGTCACTGTCAGCCTGAAAAAAAAGGGAAACGGCTTCTAAGATAGATGGAAAGTATTCGTCGTGACCATGAACTGTTGTAGACAGGTGACTTAAACTCTATAATCTGCCCGAATCCACCAAAGGCAATTTTTCCTCCCTCCTCTGTGCACGACAGTCTCTCCGTGTCAGGACTAAGCCTGGGCTTAGCCTCGCGGCCAGGCGGCCTGTCGAACATCACCTGATCCTGGCATTAATACCACAGCAGCTTTGGTTTTTTGGACTTTTGCTTTGCCAGCAGAGGGGATCTCGTAACGCAAGCTAATTACTAGCACTGTGCACAATCAATTCTCCTGGCTTTGCAGCAAAGGTACAGAAATGAAACCAGAGGAAAAGAAAAAAGCTCGCCTCTGCGTTCGAAGCAAAGATGCTTTGTCAGACAAATACAGGGTTTTCCCCGAATGCTTTTCTCTCTACTTATACCCCAGGGTCCCTCCATCAGCCGAATGTTGGACGCATCTGCCACGTAAAGCCCGAGAACAGCAGCCCGTGGCCTGATTGTGTGGGGGAAGTGAACAATTACACGCCAACCTCTCCATCAGGCTATTTAAATGGATTTGGTGGGCTTAAACCTTTTTTCCTCTGGCTAGTAATTAGAGGTGCGACGGCGCAGGAGGACCGAATGGCCCTTTATAAGGCAGTATTCCCCTCCTTATAAACTTATTAGCCACGGACCGGTGGACTGCAGAGGGAGGAAGACAGAGTAATGTACCCATCGACTCCTTTTACACATCTCAGAGTGGCTGTGTGCAGCCTAAAGCTAAAGAAGGTTTTTGCTATCTGAGGATCAAAAGGAAACAATAATAATGTGAGCTATTTAAAGCAAACAGAAGAGGAGAGGAATTCATTCATTTCGACAACATGGCTCATTTGACAGTGCTCTAATTGCCAGCTTGATCATTTCCTGTTCGGCTCACGATAATGAACAGATTTAAACTTTTGACTGCAGAAATTAATCCGACCACTCTCATTCGCCTCTTTCCTCCACCTCTTAGACTCCTCTCGTCCGTTTTGGTGCCCTCACCATCCTATTCAATATTCCTCTCTTTGCTGCCCTTGCCGTTCTGCCTCCTCCTGCTAGACGCTCAACTGTGATCAATATTTTTGTCATAACTCTGGGGAGAGTCACCTCTGTGACGACATTAAAGTTCCTCTCTCCTTGCAATATATCCCTCATCCAAATTTCCTGGCTTGGAAAGGAGAGGGCCATTACCTTGAATACTAAGAGAGCCACAAGACCTTCCTCTGGGCGAGAATGCCCACTCACCCGAGCAGATTTCAGCGCTTGCATCCTTGTAGAGTTGAGAAAAAAAGAGGAGGGTGTAGATATTGTAGTTTGCATCCCAGAGCTGCTTATTCAAGACTGCTGCAAGTGTAATACATAACTGAGGAACACTGGGTCCACTGGGAACTGTGTTAGCATCAGAGTTCCAGCTCTAAGCGAGCACAAATCTGTTCTGTGTGCAGTGCGACACCCTGCATTTCACTTCTGCCACCTGCACTTCTTCCTAATCTCCCATCGTGGGCAAATCCCTCCAACTTGTGTCTTTCACTTTGTCTTTCTCTCCCCCCACTTGCTCTCCCATCCATTCCCACCCCCCACCCGCAGCCATTCCTCCATCCTACGCTCATTACCTTATGCCCATTAATCCCATTAAGTAGCCATTAAACAAGTGCTGATAACACCAAATGAACGTCAAGCTCCGACAGCTAATAACTAAAGTCCCGCCTCGGCACGTTCAACTCCAGCAAGGAGAGAAGGAGGAGGAGGGAGTCGCACAACACAAGAGAAGCAAAGAGTTGTGTAGCTTTGTGCAGCAACAGCTCCTCCAGCTGTGCAAGGACAAAGTGAGGAGGAGAAGGAAAAGAATCTCTCGTCCCCTGTGCATATTTACTCAGGTCCACCGAAGCAAAGTGACGCAGTGATGATTTTTCAGTGAGAGGTCTTTGATATCAGGAGGAGGGAGCTTTGCCAAACAAAATAAAAGGACTGTTTCAAGGAGCAAACACGAGCTATGAAGCAACAACGGGGCCGCTCAAGAGTGCAGAAGATGAAAACCTGCTGAAGCACAGATTTTAAAGCTGGTGACACACTCAGTGTCTTCTCAGGCAAAAAGCCCTGCCTTGCAAACACGGGGGAGTCGGAGGGTGGGGAGTTTGGTTCGCCAGTGGCCTGTTCAGGTCGAGCCTGAAACCAGGAGCTTGGTCCGAGTCATTGGCCTTGCTGCTGCTCGGCTTGAGTGATGAGGAAGGACAAGGTTATGGCGGAGAGGGAGAGGAGAGTTGTAGTCGGCACCATTCATCAAGCGTGCACGAAGACACACACTTGGACACAAGAAGAATTACACAAACCCTCCTCTCCCTCATTGGTTCCCTCGCTAACCCCCCATCTCTCCCTCTCATACACACTCCTTTATCTCCACAGCGCTGTGTGGCCATTCATTACCGGAGTAGTGCATCAGAAGGACTCGGTGCTGCTGTCTGAGGAAGTAAAAAAACCTCCTGCATGACCTCACCTGCTACCTGCTCACCTGACCAAATGTTTCAAGAGACAGATGCTAAAATAAAGGAGGGCTAAACAGATAAATAGGGGACAATTTCTTTAATAATGAACTTGTCTTTCAACCACCGATAAGGAAAATGGATATGCAGGAAGAGATGAGGAAAATAAAAGGAAGAGGGAAGAAAAATGAAGATTAAAATATAAGAGAATAAAATAAAAGATCTGATCACTATGCAGAAATAAATAAGACCAAATGATGTGTGATGAGCAAGGAAACTAACAAGGAAGCAAAAATTAAGAACGCAGCTATATGCAGCAGACAGAAATAACGAAAAGGCAAAGACAGATGTGAGGTTTGGATGAAACACTGTAAAAACTGAGAAAGCAGGAAAAGAGAAATGAACGTAGGATGAAGTCATGGATTATAAACAGCTCGTCCTGAATGTGTCACGAGTGCTTGCTCTCCTCTCTCCAGCAGACGAACTAAACTAAATCATACACTGGACCCCTGCACCGGATCACTGGGATTTCTTCTCGTGCTGCCATAGTCATAGCCTGGGGCAGATCTCATCACTTCCCCATCCTGTCCCCTCCCGCCCTCCATCTACTGTGGCAAAATTAGCAGGGCTGGTGCTAATTGGATGAGCATGTATGATGTGTAGGAGGGAAAAAGAGGAGCACGGGGAGCTCACAAACAAAAAAACAAGAAAGAAACTATTTATGACATGCAGCAGTGGTGAATGAAGAAGAAACACCCAGTGCATCATGGGAATTCCCCAGCAGCCTACGCCTTTTGCAGCATAACTAAGGGAGGATTGAGGGTCACCTGATCCAGCCCTAACTATGTGCATTAGCAAAAAAGAAGGTTTGAAGCCTAATCTTTAAAGTAGAGATAGTGTCTGTCTCCTGAATCCAAACTGGAAGCTGGTTCCTGGGGCCTGAAAACTGAAGGCTCTCCCTCCCGTTCTACTTTTAAATACTCTAGGAACAACAAGTAAGCCTGAAGTGTGAGAGTGAAGTGCACTAATGGGGTGATAGTGTACTAGGAGGGGATATGATGCTTTCAGGACTTTGCACGTGAGAAGGAATTTAAATGTATTTCTGGAAACAACCAAGATCAGCAAGGTCAACGAAGGAAAGATAAATCTCTCTTTTTTAAATCCCTGTAAATACTAAGAAATTACAGTAGTCCAGCCTGGAAGTAATAAATGCATGAACTAGTTTTTCAGCGTCACTCTGAGACAGGATGTTTCTCATTTTAGAGATATTGCACAAATGGAAGAAACCAGTCCTACATATTTGTTTAATATGTGCACTGAAGGACATATCCTGGGGTTCCTCACAGTGTTACTGGAGACTAAGGTAACGCCATCCAGAGTACAATACACTCAGTTTGTTGTGAATTTAGATTTACATTTGCTATGTTCCCCATCATAAAATAGATATCAGTTTTACTGTAGACAGAATATCTCAAACAGCACGTGGGAGGCGTTCCATCCAGTAAAATAACGGTGGTACACAATAAGAAACAAAAAGATATTTGAAAAGCAGGTCAATATTAAAAAAAGACACCAAAATGGATTCATATAAATAATACAACAGTGAAGCTAAATCTAGTGTGTTTCCACTCCAAGTGCTTCACACTACAAGGCTCATCCATCCATCCTGCACCACACAAATCCTTCTCACTCTCGCTCTGATGGATGCTTCAGGGCCAGTTTGGGGTTCACTGTGTTGACCGCCTGATGTCACCTGGATGGTCCCGGGGTTTGAACCACTGACCTTTCAAATGGTGGCCACCCCACTCTGCTTCCTGAGCCATAGTTGCCCCAGGCACTGACCCGACTTCCTCGGGCAGCTTGTTTCGTAGCTGTGCGGCTCTGCATGTGTTCACTTCTGCTGGTTTTAGTTAAAAAAAACAACAACTTTGTTCTAGTCTAAATTGGAAATTGTGCAAAAGACAAAATGAAACTGTGTGACGCGCCCAGTGTGTTCTCAGGGTAATACACAGTTATCAGGGTGTCTTCACCGTGTTGGAGAATGTGCACAGGTGACGGTGACGTTTCCACTACAGCAGCTGACAAGCATGCTAGTTGAAGGATCCCTTCCTTAAAAAGCTTCTAAGGAAACACGTTCGAGCGATCCGTGTGCTGAATGCCACATCATTACAGACACGTCACTTATTAAAGTGTTCCCACTTAGCATGTTATGGTGATGATTATTTTTATTATAATACCCCCATGCTATTCTAGTTCTTCCTTTTTTTGCTCCCTGCCTGACTCCCCTACTGTGCAAGTACATTTTTTTTGTTGTTGTTTCTTTCCCCCCGAGTTTACGAGGCCGCCGAGCTGTCAAGCTGTTTATTTCATGGGTGTGATTAATGCAGGGGTGTAGTCGGCTGGTAGGGGACGCACACAAACACACACACTTACACACAAAAGACTGCATGAATGAGCAAGTCGGAGAGATCACGCTGTGTTACTCTGTCGACCTGACAACCATGACAGAATCTGGAAGTTCATGTCGGGCTGTCTGCTAACGATGGCCCCTGACACAATTAGCTGAGCACATTATATAAAAGATGGGCTCCTCCTCCTCGTCCATACGTATCTTCATTACAGATCTGCGTTCGTTACAAATTTACCCCAAAACAGAAAGTATCTGACATCTGAGCTCATTTAAATAAACGTGTCTGTGTTACAGGGGACATTGGGACTCTTATTATTCTGTGCGTGTGCGGCACAGCGCCGGAGAGTAATTTCATCTGCATTAAAAAAATTTATTACATCGCATTAGAAGAAGGAAAAAAAGATTAAAGCTATAAATTCAAATAACTGCCACACATGCCTGTTTAAATCCTGATTTGTAAAGGTCAGTGCAGTGCTAGCTTCAGTAAATCGCGCGGGAGTGTTGCTGAGCAGAGCTGAGGAGAAATCAAATTAAAAAAACAGAAATGATCTCCAAAATCGGCTCGCGACAAACACCTGAGCAAACCCTCGGCAGGTCGGCCATTCTGTAGCCAAGGCAGGTTTAATAATGCGCACTTAGTCACAGCGAAAACCCTCCGCTCCTCTCAACCCTGTCCTGCGTGAACCGAGATATCCTGCTCACCATATAATGGGTTGTACCATTATGGGCTCAGCAAAGAAAAAACAGAAGAAGAGAGAAGCTCCATGGCAGCATTCAGAAACAAAGCTGTGATTCACTTGTGCACATTCTGTGTACCTGTGTGCTCAGTGTACAAAATATTAGCAACACCTTTAAATTTCACCTGTTTTTGATTTAGAGACGATGGGCAGATGCAGAGCAGCAGACAAATAGCATCGCATGCTGACCTGACGCAGGCAGCGTTAGGTAATGTACGTCATCCCTCCAGGTTTGATCACCGCCAGAGATCCCAGAAAACATCTGGGTGAGAAGTGAACGGCAGAAATCTTTTCAGGTTATTGAAAAGACGAAGGCGAACCTTCTTTCTACCCCAGCAGGTAACATGCCACTTACTATATTACACACACACACACAAGCAGAGTGCTTAACAAATATATTAGACCACCAACAAATTAGTGGTTTATGCCACGGCTGACCTGAATGGACCAGGCAGGTTCTGTGTGTCGCAGCGTTTTTGTGTTTCTGTCTAGAATGAATTCGGATAAAGTCTCATGTTAAAAAACACATTTTCAAGGTCAGCTTCATGATTTATTGGTGGGAAACTAACAAAAAGTCCAATAACTTAAAATATTCTCATCTTAACATCTAAAGGTTTAAGACGTCACGTCACATTTGACCTCTGACCTCTCCTTCAAGGTCAACAAACTGATGTGAAGGTCAAAGTTATAATAATGATTTATGGAGATATTTAAAACTATGTTTCTTACTCCCATCTTTTCAATGTCGATCTTGTTTGTGTTGGAAACGTTTGTTTTATTAGGTATTTTTTATGTATATTTTTCATCTAACAGGTCATAACCACAATTCCTATACTAGGACGATGCTTTATCTTATTAATATATTTTTATTATAAACCAAAATACACTTGGTGTTTATTACAAAACATTTAAAATATGAATAAATCATGAAATAAATACTACACATGTACTATATTCATTTAAATAAAAAAATATACAAATATTTTAGTAGGGTACATTAAAATGTGTTTCAGTGGGTTTATTAAAGTATGTTTAAAAAGAAGAAAGAAAAAAATGAGAGCCGCCTCAGAGGGGAAGCTCTCTGAGAGCTTCCTGTTTTTTAATGTTTCTCGTTAATCCAGCAGAATGCTCTTTAATTAAAAATATAATCATGTAATATCTTATCCATGAATTTTAAAGTTTACAGTTTTATGAAAAAGCAGTGAAGCACATTATTATTTTGCATCGATGAACAGTAAAAATGAGTTTTAGTTATTTTTATTTTACATTTCTAAAATATTTGACAGATGGTCTCATACATTTGTGAAGCTCTGTATACACACACACACACACACACACACACACACACACACACACTGATCTGATCACAACCATTTTACATGAAACAGATCAGATCAAATTGAGCCAAGTGTAACGGCCATTTAGATATTTATAATTATTAATTAATGGTTTGGCAAATCTTGATAATAACCTGAAAAGGTTCACTTTTCACTAAAACTTGGACAGCGCCTAAAACGTGCGGTGATTGGGTGATGGGTTCCCGTGTGCTTTTGAGGTTCATGTTAAACCTCCTGCAGACCAAACTGCTGCCAGGTAAGACTCAAACTCCTTACACATCCCACTGATCTGCTTCTGATCAGACTTGGAGGGGAACTGAGCGTACCTCTCACTAACATTTGAACCAATCTTCATCCTTTAAGTGACGACAGTAGGACAAGATTTACTGTCTGGACTGCAAGGTGCCAAGGATAGCAATGCTTTGGCAGCCGTATATAAAAAAAACAAGTAAGGCACATGTTGTAACAGGTGATTAAAGGTTAATACTTAAGGAAGACGTGTTGATAAAAGCTGGAATATCACCGGGATACCAATATTTTGTACACATGACCCAACAAACCTAACGGAAGACATTAGAAATTTCTCACATCCACTTTATAAAATCTCAGTTCTGGCAGTTTTAAACATGCAGCAAGGCTTAAATGTCAGAAAAGCACGAGGGGAAATCAGTTTGTCTGTCTGTTCAGATGCTTAAAGATGCTGTAAATGTATTTTTAACCCATTGCATTAGTCATAGACTTTGGTGGATACGGAGGGCTGCCCCAGTTCTCTCATGTCCAGTCTGTGTTCCTAATGCAAGAAGTTTAAAGCAGAAACCTCTGACATGTGTCTTTATGGGGGCTTCCATTCAGGGAGGTCACTTAAAACTATATCGTCATCATCATCATCATGAAATCATGGTCAGCAGCACACTCATGGGAGAGAGGCACATTACCTTGACCACCAAAACAAGCACTCAGGATACTGTGTGGATACCAAGGAATGTAGCCAACTAGCTTAGTCCTTACTGGGGATTTTGTCATCTTACCATATGATTGTGGGTAAAAGTGCAAGGCTGGACTTGTGTTAGGGGAAAAAAAGGTGGGGGGAGGGAGTTTGGGGTCTGACACCTAAACTGAGCCGTGGGAAGAATTACCTTTGTTCCACACTGCAAAGGGCAAATACAGAGATCGACAAATTGAGAACAGACAAAAACATTGAAGTGATTAAATATACAGCAACAAAGTTTCAGCAACATCGATGTCTAAACATGTTATTTTCCTTTTTTCAGTTAAGCTAATAAATACAAACCTTATCTTTGGTGACATTCTTGGCTAAACAGGCATTTAGAGAAGGTAATAAAATGCAGACACAGCGCAGGTCTTTTCAGGGTACGTTTGGCTACATTCCTGTTTTATCCGACTGAGTCTTGGTGGCAACGCCTACCTTTAAAATTTGGTCGGATTCTGGCATCGTACCCCGAAACCTTGCCCATGAGCTTGTCCAGAAATTCGGACGGTGGCATCGGGGAGGCAGCTTTCCTCGCTGCAGCTTCTTTGGATGCTGCCAAGCTAGAAGAGAGAAAGGTAGACATGGTCAGCAAGAGAGGAATGGTGGATCCCAACAGATTTATGCAGCCTGGCAGTGTTACAAACAAACAATTACGTTTCATGTAAATGATCCAAAAAAGACCTGATTAACCCCAAAGATTACATAAACCCCGCCATTCAAACCTTTTACTGGCAGACATGTCTGTGAAGGTTCTTAGTCATCCAGGTCATCGTAGTCTAAGGAGCTTGGAAAGTAAGGCATCTGGACTTCTTTAAGTTGCTTGAAGACATTTCATCTGAGAAGCTCCTTCAGTTCCAAGAGCAAATGGTGGAGAGTCCCAGATTTTAAGCCCTATGGGAATGTCCCCCCCAAGAGGGTCATGGATTGATCCTCTACCTCTACATGAGCCAAGGTGTGAAAACGGGTGTAGGTCACAATCAACCAAGTTACGGGTGAATCCATAGTGAAGCCTAGTCCCACCCTATCATGTAATTTACAGAGGTCAAATGCCCCAGGGTGTGAGTGGGCATTAAGGCATCTGGGAAGAGATCTCAAAACTGGATTATAAATGGCAGAGAGTCAGTGTCATAAGCCCTCTGTTCAATGATGGTCATTCACAGTGGAGATAAATGGCTTCTTTCACTCCTCTTTCAAACCATCTGTCTTCTCCGTCCAAAATGCTTAAAATCTGGGATTCTCCACCAGTTGCTCTAACAACTGAAGAAGCTTCTCAGATGAAATGTCTTCAAGAAATTTACAGTAGTCCGGACGCTTTTCTTTCCAAGCTCAATAGACTTTAAGTGAACCTCATTTCCTCATTTCAATGACCACATCACCATAAAAGAATTACAGAGCTAAAATCACAGGTTGGTGCACTTTCACCCAAACATGATGTTTCTCAAACACAGATGAAAAGCAGCCATCACGGGTCATGAACACAGGCTGTCATGTGTTACAAGGAAATCTGACGAAAGAACCAGAGCATGGCTGAAGTGTACGAAAAGCCACAGCGTACGTACTCACATGTAAGTCTGAGCTGTTGATGGCCTGAGAGCACATCTTTTACTCTAGTTTAAACAAATTTGGTAACAAAACACGTTCATTTGTGATTCTAATCTATAAAAACAATGTACCCGTGTGAGAAAAAGCTGACAGCCAGATTCTTTGTTGTTGTTGTTCATTTTAACAAAGAGGTAGTTCACACTAATAAATGATTAAATCAAATATCTTAAAAATCACCTTTGGTCCTCTGGAGGTTTTCCCTGCTGGCATAAAGCAGCTCCCGTCCACACCACAGATTCAAATCAAATTAAATTTATCCTCATTTGATTTCATTTCGTTTTATCTATTTTAATTAAAAACTGACTAATTAAAACTTTACAGTCTGTGACTTTAACGCCTGGCTACAAGAAACATGCTTATTCTTTTCATGAAGTTGTTACTCAAATGCTGTGATTCACTTAACCAGCTCCCATTGATTTTGCAGTTCAGTTCTTTACCTTATTAAGCTCATCATGCTCATTAGATGCTCTCTGCATAATGCCAAATCCCCAGCACAGCCTTGAGCCCACAGACATACAACGAGTCCAGAGCAAACAGTCAATAACGCTGAACACACAGACGATGATGGACTGCGCTAAAAACCAAAGCGAACAGCTACGGCACATCAAAGAAAGACAAACAGGCACCAAGCGGCTCTCCTGTTGCCATGAGGATCACTGTGGTGACCCAGCTGAAAATATTGGTCTTGACAGATATAGTAAATGTCAGTGCAGCTTGGGACATAAACGCTCCTGCATTTATTGAAATGAAGATGAGCTGTGTTCGTTACCTACAAATGTGGCAAAAAGTCCAAGTCATTAAACTTCCCACTGCGAGGCCTGAAAATATACTCAGCATTTTACTGCAGGGGAGCATTCCTAACTCAGAGCTTAAAGCTAAACAACAAGGGGCCTATTACGCTTTCTGTTATTTTCTGTCATATTAGTTCTCTCATAATGGTAGTGAGGAAATTTCTAATGATGAGGTCAGCGTCTGTACAAGTTCAGTTCAATTCAATTTTATCTATATAGCATCAAATAAAAAAATAAAAAAACAGTTGCCTCAGGCACTGGTACAAAAAGCTGCAGGCTGCAGTAAAATCTCTTCATATGATTATCAGACACAAAGTTCTGTGAACACACTGCTGTTCAAACCTCTGTTTGCAAGAGGAGGCCAATCAGAGGAAAGCTGGATTTAAAGGGAGGCAGAGGATGAACTGAGAGGCACAGACCATCGTGAGTCAGTCTGCAAAATCTCACTTCAATTTATATGGCATCAAACCAACAGAACAGTTGTCTCAGGGTAATTTATAGTGTAAGGTAATGAGCTTCTCACCTGGAAAAAAAATCTGTATTTAGAATAGGACTATCTGAAACTCGTACATGTAAAAAAATCACAATTACATCCTAATAGATTCCAAAAATCTATTAGGATGAGGAAAAATCTGTTTCCCACTGTTGAAGCCTTCCCAAACATCCTTACTTTATAAAACAACATATCTCCAAAACTTTGGATATTTCAGATCTGAGCACCAAATGCAAGCTTCTGCAGCTGTTCCAGCTGTCGTGACTCCGAGCTGATTATTAGTTATTGATGTGGCTTTTAGTTCCTGTGCCACAGCCTGTTTGAACCCTGTGGTAATGCACGCCTCTGAATTTGGAATTAAATGCTTGGCTGCTTCAGTTGGATAGAAAGCGAACTGACAGTGACTCTGAACTGACCCGTGGCCCGACAGTGGAGGTGCATTAGTGGCCACTTGTAGTACAGTTTGTATTTCATTGCATCATTTCCTGCTGGGTCCAGAGACAGCACGGACAGCAGTGCGATCCGAGCTATAAATACGCTGCTGAGCTGACCCACTTCATCTGACCGCAGCTCCACGATGAGCTTTGTTATCCAGGAAGACATGAGAAGAACTCTGAAAACCTTTCACCGTGCCAGCTTTGTCCTAATGAGTCGATGAATTAATCAGCAATGAGGACTGAATGAGGACTGGGTAACTATTAGTTTCTGTTCTTCATTCTCATTCATATTTTTTGGATTTTTTTAAGTGTAATTAGTTTAATTAAATTCTACAAATACACTTTCTTCCATGTCAGTGTCCCTAAGAAAGTAGATAAAAGCATGTAAGCATTTTTCTAGCACCTGTCATGACAGTAAAGGGGTTAACTACTGAACGTCATAATCAGAATACTTTATTAATCCCAGAGGAAATTATGTGGTCACTGTTGCTCCATGACAAAAAAAGCAAACAAGTTAAAGTACTACAGTTAAAGTAAATAGCTTGAATATAAAAATATCCCTGATATAATACACAAAAGAAATATAAACTATGAAGTTGAAATTAAGGTGACAACAGTAAAGGATGTGCAGAATGTAATGGTCCTGGGTCTTTTGACCCAGCGTTTTAAGTTTGAGTTTATTTTGTTCATTAGGTTATCTAAGTTCATTTGGTTATTAGACTCCTTGTGTTTTCTTCCCCTGTATTTAAGCTTCCCCTCACCCTTCGTGTTTCATGCTGCGTGTCTTATGTTATCAAGTTTGTATTATCATGCCTAAGTGTTTCTAGTTCTTATTATTTCCCCCTCGTGTTTCCAACCATGTTAAATCTCCCCTGCTCTTCATGCGTTTCATGTCTGTGTCTTACGTTGTCAAGTTCTGGTTGTCGTGTCTAAGTCTGCATGTTTCCTGTTTTATTTTGAAAAGGGGTCTTGTGTTCTGTGCTCATGCGGTTAGTTTTACTCTTGCCTGTGCATCATTATGTCTATCCTAGTCAGCTGTTTCCTCATGTGTCTCCACTTCCCCTAATCACCTGCTGTGTATTTAAGTCCTCTATTTTCAGTGTGTGATTGTCAGGTTGTCTGTTGTCCATGCCATGCGTCCAAGTTTCTTGTCTAGGTTTTTCTTATTGTTTGTTTAGATTCCCCAGTTTAGGTTTGTGTTAATTTTGCTTCAGTTTGCCTTGCCCTTTGTTTGTACCCTTTCTACCAGCCATATTAAACGGCTCACCTTTTGTTAACATTCAAGTTTTGTTCCCTGTTCCTTGGAGTCTGCATTTTGGGTCCTTTTTTCAATTCATACAGTCTGCCCTTGCCAGACTGTGACAGAACGACCTGACAATCACACACTGAAAATAGAGGACTTAAATACACAGCAGGTGATTAGGGGAAGTGGAGACACATGAGGAAACAGCTGAAACACGAGGGGGAAATAATAAGAACTAGAAACACTTAGGCATGATAATACAAACTTGATAACATAAGACATGCAGCATGAAACACGAAGGGTGAGGGGAAGCTTAAATACAGGGGAAGAAAACACAAGGAGTCTAATAACCAAATGAACTTAGATAACCTAATGAACAAAATAAACTCAAACTTAAAACGCTGGGTCAAAAGACCCAGGACCATGACACAGAACCGCAGGGCTTTGTGCTTTCAAACTAAAATCTACGCCATAACTGCAAGCCCCTCTGAAACCATACCCCGCAACCTGATGTGCATCTCACTGGAAATGTGACTGCACGTCTGTTCAGCACCGTTGATTCGTCCTGTGCATTTCTACCTTTTCCCTGCAGTTTTTAAGTTTATCAGTAAGAGAATAGCCATCATCATTTCAATAGAAGGAACAATAATCATAGCATCAATGTAAGGACTGAAACATGTCAGAAAGTTCCTGTAGGGAGATTGCTGAAACTATCAGAGTGTACAAAGAAGTGGAAAAACGTGAGGGACAAAGATGTCCGACCCCCGGAAAGAATGCCCAGAACAAAGAGCAAGTGCCCAGGAGGGAAAAGGTCCCCGCATCTAAGGCGCTTCTATCTAGACTAAACAACGATGTCGTAGTTACATCATAGCTCTACAAAGACTCACCGCAGAGCTCTGAGTCACGCCTTAGTTAGGTTTTATTAAATAGTTCCTCTTATAATCTTTACTTGTTAATTTATGTATTCTCTCTCTTTCTATCAGTACATCAACTCATTCTTTGTTTTTATTTTTATAGACTAACTGGATTGTTTTGCTTCTCTTTGGTCCTGTGTGTATCTCTGTCATTTTAATCTTATTATTTTCTTCATTTGGTCTTTTTGCTTAAAATGTTCTTAATTTTCACTCAAAGTGTAGAAAAGTGTCCTTCAGCTTCATTTAATCCATCATATCAGAGCAACGTGTGCACATAAACCTGGTTTTAAGGCCAGGTTCAGCAGCGGTCCATGACTCGCTCTAATGATCATATTATTGCTACAAAAAAAAAAAAAAAGATTCCTGATTTTTAATGAATAAATAAATAAACACTCAGACAGTTTAACTGTTACTATATAAATAGTTAAAAACGGTGAATACGGTTCATGCTGTTGCACGGGGAGCATATTTATACGTCACTGTGGTTCCTGAGCTTGCGTCAGACTACAATCATCTCACTTCTCTCTAAACACAAATAAAATAAATAATAATAATAAAATACATTTTTTACCTACTCAGGGACTGTGGATGAACATTAGCTAGTAGCTAAATCTGGTGCAATGTTTCATCTTTGTTTTTGTACCCGGTCCCTGAAAAATAAATGTTAATGACTTTTAAATTTTATTTTTATTTCAAGTATCCGATCAAGCTGACCGAACTCCTCTTTGAACGTCTGAACCTAAACACAGGTCATAAATAAAATCAGGGCCTAATGGGAATTTTAATGACATGCATGTTTTATGACGGATCGACTCGGACCAAACCTTCTCAGAGTGAGTAGATGTTATGGATTTTGCTTCTGAGGAATAATTCATTTTGGTGCTGGAACATTCCCACTTTACAGCACTCAAACATTCAGCGGTCGTTTTCAGCCACCATGACTTTATCCCAGCTCAGGATATCAATGATTGAATATAGACAAAATTATTTCCTAAGATACTCGAGTCCAGACGACAAAGTGGGGCAGCAGCAACAGGACTTTTTGGGCTGTTTTCTTATCATTTCAGAGTTAGCTGAGTTCAAAGGGTCATTAAATTAGCTGGTCTGTTGTGACTTTCCTGTTTTCAAACTTACAGTTTGAACAGTAAATGTGAGAATGATGATTATTTAACCTCCTGATGAGTGTGTGGGAGGAGTGCGCTGCCGCTGCATTAATCTCTCATAAATTAAAATGACAGATGATACAGTCGATCACGCTCACCTTCTAAATGTAAAACTGCAAACCATGACTTCCAATATGGTAAATTGTGCCGCGCAGCTTGATAAATAGTGGCATTAGCAATTCATAAACACGTAATGCGGCCGGCGCTGTCGCTTTATCAGGAAACTGCTGATCAGAATCGCAGTCCGCCTGGAGAAGACGGGAATTATGATGGAGCCGTGATTGGAAAACAAAACAGAAAGGGACAAATCGCTCACTAGTTCTTGTCTCATGTGTACACAAGCATGATGATGAAGTAAATATACACACACACACACAAACCAGCATGCCCTCTTCAGTGAAAACACTGGAAAACAAATCATGCGGGGGGGGGGGGGGGGGGGGGGTTAGGGTTAGGAGAGCAGTGTGTGTGAGTGTGTGGTTGTGTTGTAAATGTTTGTGTGTTTAGGACAAGGACCAGTAAGGAAAGTTTGGACACTGTCTCCATCTACACTGCTACCAGCCACTAAGGTCATCCCGTCCTGTTGGGTAACCGGCCAAGCTGCTCGCAGAGTCACATGACACACACACACACACAGTCTCCATCAGTCTGTGGTGTTAATTGCTGACAGTAGTTCACGGTGTTGTTGATAATCATAAATCTTCACAGTGATAATGACATTATAATGATCATAACTGAGTATTAATGACAGGGATGGAAATAAGTTGGCCTGATGAATGATAATCACCGTGATGAAGAAACCTAACCACATAAACACGGGAAACCCCCCAACCGAAGACTAATGATGCCTTTGCTAACAGTTATTCAGCGTGTCCACGCGTGATTACAGATTTAGCACTGTCACTGTTCTTTCTCTGGATCAGGTTTACTGCACAAACATGTTTTTGCACACGTTCAACTGCCAGACCACCACATCCCAGCAGGTGGACCTGAGCACTGGACACTAATGTCCACAACCAAACTGCACACAGAGTTAGCCGAGGAAAAAGTTAAACACCTACAACGAAGGATCAAAAGAGACCATCTCTGTTTCTGCTGATGTGAAACTCAAGAGCTGATTGCTAATCGAATGGCTAAAAGGAAGATCAGGGGGAGGCAGAGTTTTCTGCTACTATCTGTTAGAAGCTCCTACCCTCTGTGTGTCAGGTGACTGGGAGCTGTAAGCAGGGCGGAACAGGTGTACTTACAAAGACTGAAGAGCTAGCACCTGCAGAGTGACTGAGCTAAAGAGAATCCCAGTGGTCACATGACTGTGATCAGGTGATTTTATGCAAACAGGAAGTTAACAAATAAATTAATGAATGAAAAGAAATATTATAGGAACGTGAATATAAAAATGTATTAATTGAGTGTTTATGAATCAAACACAATTGTAAAAAATAAAAATTGCGATGTGAAACGTTGGCACTGTATGAAAGTCCCCTCACTGATGTTTTCTTTGCCCTAATGATTTTCCACACTGCCATACATGAAGGATGAGGCCGTGTTTCTTTTCTGACGGGCTTTGCTGTTAAATGACGGCGAGGCTGACGACATTATAATGATCGTAAATCACAACACAGATAATTATATTAGAAGAATCATGACTGATGATGATCAGAGTGAAAGGTTTAAGTAAGTGTCACATTATGAGTCTTGTCCAGGCTTCTGATTAACCTGACATGTTGCTGTGTTAGCCTGCTAGCCTGTTAGCTTTAGGTTTATCTGTCTTTCTTGGTATTTTGTTGACTTGTAAGGTGTGAAATCTCTCCCTGTAAGATGTTGAATGTTTATTTAAATATTAAAAAGGATGATCTGGGGAAGGGAAATATCACCGTGACATACAAAATAACTTATTTTTGGCCTTTCCTCACATAACCTGCATCAGTTTATGTAAGCTGTGTGTCCACCCTGGTTTAGCTGGACACACGTCAGTCACACAGAGGCAGCGGTTACAGTTGGAGGGACTGAATGACATCTCCTGCAGGCTGAGTGGGGGGATTTTGACTCGGTCTGCTGCCTCGTGATTCAGACTGCACAGTTTTACACTGGGAGCAAACCTTGATGGAGGCTTACTTTGGGCCAGTTAGGAACAGGATACATGAAGATTTTGTGCCATCTGTGGCCTTTCAAAGTCTGGAATTTTGACCTTTAGTTGAACACCCTGGAATTTGGCCAGCCTGCAATTTTTAAATGCCAGTGCACAGAGTCGACATGTGTCACACCTTACAGTCTGATCAGAAGAAAGTCTCAGATGGCCGAAATGTCACGTTTGAGAAAAAATGCCGACAGAAGCTCCGGTTTATAAAGAAATTCAAAAGAGAAAGGATGTGATGCACAGAAATATATGAGAAACACATCAGATCAGATCAAAGAGACAATAATGATCATTTTTTAAGGGCAATTATAGCGAGCAGAGGGATGGCTGTCTTTCTGAATTGGCATATGATTCACGAGTCACCTGCAGCATACGTCGGACTTTGGAAAAGTGCTGCAGGCCTGTTAGTCATCAATAACCAATAACACGAAGACATTTTCACTCATTTAAAAGTCAGTTTTAAAGGTTATGCCTCATACAGCAGAAATGACACATCTGAAACACTCGGACACGCATGTTGAAGAACTTCACACAGACACCAAGCTTATAAAATAAATATTTGTCCAAACATGCCGCATGACAGAATCTGATGTTTGAGACATGGAAAGCAAAGAAAAGTACAAATCTGCAGAGAATCTGAAAAAGTTCTTAAAAGGTGAAGTGGTCTGTGCTTTCTCTACAGAGTATTCCAATTAAATATGATAATATTTATAATATTTTATATGCAATAGAGCACATTTAAACCATGTGAAATAAGTGTAATCAAAACCGATATAGAAAATAAAAGTATGGTTCATGGTTCAACAGCCTCTTCTCTAACATTTATTGGTTATTCATTGCCTGCATAGTAAACGTTTCCAATAAATAACAGTTTAAAGTTTTATTGCTTTTGTTTCAGCCAAATTAAAGATTTTCAGGGGCAACAAGTACAATTTTTTGGCAAACCTCAGTAATATGAAAAATCATACAGCAGCAGTTTTTTGCACTGAATGGCAAATACGCTGATTATATATATATTTTTAATGAAGGTTATTTTAAATCCAGTGTACAAACTTTTAATCTACAAATATCTCTCCTAGCTGACTTTAATGATCTGTCAGTGATATTTGTGTCTAATTGTGGCTGAGCACACAGTGTAGGCAAAACTGAGATTTAAGGCTGTGATTCTTACACTTGTGTAAATGTGATCGTCTCTGTGGAATTGTATGACAGTAGAAGAAAACTCCATGGGAACAACACTGTCCTCAGTCAAACTCTTATCCGACGCATTTTTGTCACCTTTCACTTCATCAACGATAAGATGCCACTGCGCTCAAAGTGATGATGTGGAATCTAATTTCCATACTGACATTTGATGCTGCGCACCACCTCAGTGGACTAATTTAAATTAGTGCTTTATCTTAATCGATACCATTTTAAGTTTTCTTACTTCTACCAATCCATCTGTATTTTTGGCTACTGCTGAGTAACTCTGTGCATGCTTGTGTTATTTAACAGATTTTATTCAGACACTCACAGGATCGTTAATGCAAAAGCTTGGCCAGTAAAGAGACAGCACGGCTGAGTGTCTTGTCATCATTAATGGCTCAGGTCAGTGTTGACGTTCAGGTTTGTGGATCTGATGCCAGAAAACAGCGTTGCTGTAAACTGTGGTGTATGTAGCACAAAACCTGAGACGGCTCTCGACACATAAGAGTACGCAAAGTAAACTTTTAGGTTTAGGTTAAGGTTTAGAACCTTTTTTATGGTAAAATGTGCCAAACTACAGGTTACATATAGTAGACATATAGTAACTAATTATCCATATATTCCAACATCTTTGCACTCTGAACCATAAATAAGCTGTACATGTTGTTATTTACACCGAGAGCAAAGAACTAGTGGGAGCTCAGTTCATTGTATGTGTACACACACTTGGTCAGTAAATCTGAATCTGTCAGGGGCTGGGTTTGTGACCCAGCACTTTGACTTTGTTGTTGTATTTGTGATTTCTTAGGCATATTGAAAGGATGTTAAGTTCTAGCACTATTATCAGGTCGCCTTAAGTTTTAATTCTAGTTTAGGTTTTTCTGTGTATTCTTAGTTATGAGTGTGCTCCTGTTCTCTGTATTATAGGGTCTATCTTGTCCTCAGTGTTTTACTTTCAGTACCCCTGTGTTTAGGTCTCTCTTGTTGGTTCGTGCTTCTAAACCATGTTTCATGTTGTCAAGCTCATGTCATGTCGACGTTCCGTTATGTCCCGGTAGGAAGTCTTGTTTCTATGTTCATTGTGCTTAGTGTTACTTTTCATCATCGTCATGATATTAATTTGTGTCAGCTCTTTCCCCATGTGTTTCTACTTCCCCTGATCACCTCCTGTGTGTATTTAGTCTGTGTGTTTTCATTCTGTCCTTGTTGGATAGTCTGTGTATTTACCCACCACGTCACATCATGATTAAACCTTTCACGATTCTGCTCAGGTTATGTTCATGTTTCTTGTCCCTGTTGACTATTTATGACTAATTTTTTCCAAGTTATGCTCCACATCCATTATTCAGGCAACACACAGTCAGCTCCCGCCGGCCATGACAGAATCTATATAAAGTACATTTAATATGACTCATCCTCCTCACGTACTCTTAAACAAGTCAACATAACCGACCCCACAAGTTGGTGCGATTTAGCTTATTTAGGCAGTGCCACAGTATATTTCCTTTTTGTTTACACATTGATCACATTTTAAAGTGATGACATTTTTAAGCTCATGAACATTGTAGGGTCTTTACCTTACAGTATAAAGTGACTTGTGATTTGGTGCTGTATAAATATAATGGTCCCTGAACTTAGCACTTGGTACAAGAATGTGATCTCACACTCGCTGGTGAAACTCTGTGAAATCCCCCTTTAATTAAATACCTCTTGTTAAAATGAATACGTATGATTGTATGATTATGATAACTGATATCATGATCTGAGATTACTGTGACTGCTGAGCTCAAATCACACTAATTCTCCACCCTGTTGTACTTATTGTCTTTTTTAAAAGTTGCTTTCCTGTTGAAATAGTCACATGACTGAATGACAAAGCATGTGCGGTCAGCTGATGATCGTCTGTAAGTGTCGACAGTTCAGAGAACTCGTCAGAACGCCTGTGGACAACGACGATAATGGCATCTCCCAAAAACTGTAATGAAGCAGTGCCAATCAATGAGAAGACGACCGTGGTTAAGGGGCTTGGGAAGCACATCTGTAACCGGAAGGTCGCCGGTTCGATTCCTGGGCTCTCTGTCCTGGGCTCTCTGTCCTGGTCGTTGTGTCCTTGGGCAAGACACTTCACCCTACTGGTGTTGGCCAGTAGGGTGAAGCGAGGCTGCCATATCAAGGCGCGATATGGCAGCCTCGCTTCTGTCAGTCTGCCCCAGGGCAGCTGTGGCTACAACTGTAGCTGCCTCCACCAGTGTGTGAATGTGAGAGTGAATGAACAGTTCTGTAAAGTGCCTTGAAAAGCACTATATAAATCCAATCCATTACTATTATTAAGACATCAGGACTCTGAGACCCGTCACACATCCAGTTCTGTTCTCAGTGACAACAAATTAGGTGGATCAAAGATTATCTCTGTGCCGATAATTCCTGCAGCAATGTGACGAATCGGCGCTTAATCCTCTTTACAACAACGGCCGGTGGGAGTGAGATCGGATCAAGCTCTTAGAGAAAAACAAATTTCTGTTGTTGGGCATGGCCCTCGTCGCACAGATGATACAATAAAAGCATAAGACCCGTGTGAAATGCTTCCAAATTAGCGGTGAACGCGCACAGAGCTCGGCTGATGACAACCAGATTAGTCACAGATTACACCAGCGTGCCATTGACACAAAGATCATTTTTCCCGGACGTGTAGCGTGAGGTGACACTGAATTACACTGAAACTGTGAACTCTTCGAGGGGGAGTCTGGTTTTGTTGACCTTAAACTAGAGAATAATCAAGTTCCAGATTGTGTAATTGTTACGGCACAAAGTGTGGGCTGTGGGGGATTTCTGACAGAGTAAAAATAATATCAACAGATTCTGTAAAAACATTTAAAAACTGATCGACTGACTGGTTTGCTGTATACAGAGAGTGAATGTGATATTTCTATGTGATTTTTCATTTCTTGTTGTTTACTTGCAGTTGAATCTACGTCTCCTATAACTGTTCAATGCTTTAACATAAGTGTCATTTCTGACCCTGAAGACATATGTATGTGTATTAAATTATAGACTTTGATTTCAATGATCATTCTGCTGTTAATTATTCCATAATCAGACTCTTGTTTTCAGATTTTTCAGTAATATTTCAAGCATTTCTGCACAAATATAGCATATTTTCAAATGTTTGTTAAATTGTAACAAAGTATGAAAAAAACACAATGATTTTGTTGGTGATCACAGAGCAGTTAAAATTCACATTATGTGCTGTATATATGTGAACTTTTACATTTTTTAGTTTTTAAATCATAGAAAAAGTGATAAATGTAACTTGGTTTGTACAGTTTGTGTTTTTAAAGTCATTTTTGCATACAAATATTTGAAAACCAATACCACTGACAATATAACATTTTAGAAAATTAGAAATATTTGTTATAGATAAAGGAAACACACATATGAGACACTCAAAACATGATCCCTGTAGAAAACTTGAGGAGCTGAAATGACAGAGTCTGTGATTTTAGTGGGATGTCAGCTCAGTGCTGTGATGGTTAATGTGCTGATGCTGTGCTCTGAATTTCCCCCTGAGGGATAAAGAGTTTGATTGATTTACATTATCTCGTCTATACATTTTATGCTCATTTTACAGGCAGGATTAGTGTTTCCTGCATGACATGAAATTAAATGGGAAAAGCAGGTCAACAATAAAGTTTCTAACTAATGAACTTTTGGTTTTGTGGAACAATTTTGGAAGTCTGTGGACCGTCCCCTTTTGATTCATCTTTGTTTGCTTCTCCTTACTTAAAGAGATGGACTCTTACGCATACAGCACTTTTCTAATTGAGCCCTAAAAGTGCTTTTAGTACCAGCCTCATTCACTCAGTCACACACACACACACAAACCCATATCTATGCCTAAGTGCCTTCCCGAACATTCACACACACTGTGATGGATGCATCGGGGGCAACTCGAGGCTCAGTATCTGGCCTGAGGACACTGACATGCAGACTGGAGGAGCCAGGGATCAAACCAGCCCGCCCCATAGATAAAGACACTAGCTGCCTCCTTAAATGGCCGCCTAAGCTCGGTTTTCTGAGACTGCTGAGCCCTCAGCTTTTGAAATATGTGAATAAACAAAGGTTTCATTAAATCCCTGGACGATCCGCAGGCGAGAAAAGAATAATCAGCAGTTATCACACAGCTGGAACCTGATGTTTAAAGGTCCAGACTCATAGCAGCTATGGTTGTAATCCAAGCTCAGCGGGACACTTGCTCCCTGATTTGAGCCTCACAGAGTTGTCCCCCTTTATGTAAACCTGTCCTCTTTGTCCCCATTTTCCCCTTACCCCTGTCTGATCCCAGTGCAGCTGTGCAATATACCTCTCTGTGGTGCACTCTGTGTAAGACAATTAGCACTTCTCCCATGCATGCCATTTTTATTGCAAAACTGAAATTAAAACCTGATGATGGGAGTAAAACGCCTGAGATCAACAACTGGACCCTTCATCTCAGTATTCTTGTGTTCTCAGCAGACACTATGCTCACCATTTGTTTGAGTCTGCTCATCTTATAATTATTATTCAGCTCAAACCCCAAAATTTTAATATTAAAAGTTACGCAAGTTACGTGTGTCACTGAAAAACAGAGTCAAACTGACCCGTTTCCCAAACACACTGAGAGAAAAGGTGCGTTTTGAATATGTCTTTTTCTGTTGCTCCACAAAATACATATTCATCGAGTCCAAACATCTGCCAGGTGTCTGCCCCATTTGCATAAACGCTTGGGCGAACAGATCAGATGAGTCCTTTTAAAAACCCACCTGCTTTAATGTCATTACAGGCTCTCCACACTGAATGTGTAGATATTCTGTTTCTATGAATAACCCAGCAAACGTAATGTTCCACCTACCTGTCTGACTGACTGAACTGCAGGCAGAATCAGGAAAAATGCATTAAGGCTCGAGGAGCCGGCGTCGATGTCTGTGGACACTTGACATCTCACCAGGCACAGCCACTACAGCCTGGCACGAGGATAATACAGCACACACACAATTAGAAGCAAGCTCTGCTGTGGACGCTTGACTATTTTGGCCTTAATTTCTCATGTTGGAGACAGAGACTCCAGGTGTGAGCTACCACGGAGCGCCTTTTCTAATAATATCTACATAATGCTGTCTGCCTGGCTTGTAAAAGTCCTTCTGCTGGACTGCGTGACAGCTTCAGCACCACAGAAGAAGGAAGACATGCACAGGTGCTGCTCGTGTTTTTTATAGCTCCACAACACTGACAGCCCTGCACTGAGACAACGTGCACAGCAACAGGGTGACACTCTAGACACATTCATACGTTTGTTTTAATAGTTTTAGGTATTTGTTGTATAAACTGAGAGCTCTACTCAAATAAATAATGGCTTTGAGTATTTTACAGTATTTATTTATCATTTATTTGAGTATTCAGTATTTACATGTTTACATGTATATTTTCTATGTAATTTTGTTATAAAAGTATAAAAGATATATATATATATATATATATATATATATATATATATATATAATTCACAGTTCGGTTCGTTTTCAATACTTTGGTGTCACGGTTCGATATTTTTTTGATACAAAAAAATGTTCATGCCTATTTTAAGTTATTAAAATTATAAATATTTCTTTTAACTCGAAAGTACAGTTTTTAAATTAAATGTTGCTGAAACATCAAAATAATAAAAAAAATAAATGTATCCGATGGAGAAATCACTTATCTGTGGAAAAGAGAGTTTATTACAGAGAAATGGCTCTTTCCAAAATAAAAGCTATTTTGTCAACAGCAATAAAAGTGTTATTTTATATATAACATTTGATTTGATATATTTCAGCTGCATTTAACTCAAAATGATCATTTCACCCCTCAGACTAATATATATATATATATATATATATATATATATATATATATATATATATATATATATATATCACTTTTTTATCCAGGTAAAAGGCTCACCTTTCAAGAGAGTCCTGGCAAAGACACCAGAAATTACAATAAATGATATTCAGCACAGTTATCACAAGCATTTGAAACTTGCAGTAACAGATGAACAACATGCATCCTGCATTTCCCATAACGTAAGCATCACCAGAAAGTGTCCTCTACAAAGTTCTAAAGGAAACAAAAAATCATGTCCAAGGCATTTACTCTGATATTAACAGTACCACAGTAAACAATGGTCTAATACTGCAGACTGTATCTTTACTGTAAGTATTATTATTTCAGCCTCAGAGGTTCTTTCTGTCACGGCTGTTTGATATGTAAACACATACCCGTCTATAGTTGGAACAGGGCCACGAGGACCGAAGAGGCTCACAGTCAGCTGATATAAGTGGCACACAACCCGCGCCTAATCTTCTCCGGCTCTCCGTGATCAAAGTCGGGATTTGCTTTAATTATTTCAGATCAGCGCTGGCCCGTGCTGCTGTGGAGAGCTGCGGCCAATGCTGAGGCAGCAGAGGAGAAGGAAAAACAGCTGAGTTGCCCAGCGTCGGTGTCTCATATGCACACAGCGAGCAGAGAGAAACGCCAGAGCAAAGGAGAGGTGTGGGCTAATGCAAGACTCCAATCATTAGCCCTAAGTGTTCCTCATTATGTTCTTAAAGCCTCTGAAGACCCGAATCCCTAATTGATCTCATCCTGGCGTTTAGTAACACTCGGGAAAGCAAAGGGCTGCTCGCTTCCCTGGCACTAACAGATAGGCTGCCTCGCCCAGCAAACACGTCGTACCCTAGATGTTTAAGCATTCAGCATTTTAATGTTCATATCAAACAACATCAGACTGACGTGTGGTTTTCACACTTGCATGGAGTTCATTTTTTAGTCTAGGACAGGGGTGGGGAACTCCAGGCCTCAGGGGCCAGTGTCCTGCAGGTTTTAGATCTCACCCTGGGTCAGTACACCTGAATCAAACGATTAGTTCATTACCAGGCCTCTGGAGATCTACGAGACATGTTGAGGAGGTCATTTAGCCATTTAAATCAGCTCACACGTCTAAAACCTGCAGGACACGGGCCCTCGAGGCCTGGAGTTGGACACCCTTGGTCTAGGATGAAGGATGTGAAGACAGCACGAGGCTGTTGGTACTGACGTGTTCTGGTTTCAGGCCATGTGCTTGTGAACAGTCAGGTTTGAGGATGCTGTGGCTGTATGCAGCAGTCTGTGTTTGATATTCACAAATGTACGAGAATGTGTTAAAGTTCAGCAAAGGCAAAGCAAGGTTGTGCGTTTGATTCCCATCAGGAGCTGCTGTGTTTAAAATGCACGTAGTCATGATACTTTGGACATAACTTGCACATAACTACCACAGAAGGAAGCCTTATCAGTGCTTTTTCTAATATTTTCTTTTTTTTTCTTTACATTATCTCTTACTATCTTACTGTCACATTCAAGTCATTTTTATGTTTTAAACATGATGTAGAACTTTAATGCTCCATTCAGCAGGACTGTAAAATGCTCATCTTCCCTTTTTTATTTAAAATTTAAAATAAATATAGGATTTCATTTTCAGATCTGAAGGTTGTGAAAACACATCCTGGTTGTCATATATTCTCCGTCTACTAAACCCATCGCAAAAGGAACGAGCAGCATTTGCCAAAGTGGTCGTTAAACCGAGTTCTAAGTCAGAAAAAACTCTTCAGAAACGCTCCTCTCTCATCAACAGCTTCTGCCATCGTCCAGCAGCACTTTAATTTCAGAAGTGCACAGCAGCTCCCGACATTTCCAGGAATTCACCTTTGCTTTAACTCAGTTACAGCTCTGAGAGGCCATTGATAATGTACTCTGTTAGTTATGGTGAAAATCTGTCACTGTCTGCTGATCAATAATGTATTATCATATATCAAGTTTTGGAAATGAACCTGCCCAGAAGTTCATTATTGCAGA
The DNA here is from genome assembly GCF_041146795.1 of Maylandia zebra. Taxonomy (NCBI): domain Eukaryota; kingdom Metazoa; phylum Chordata; class Actinopteri; order Cichliformes; family Cichlidae; genus Maylandia; species Maylandia zebra. Next base: position 23,614,234 of record NC_135168.1, on the reverse strand, counting down.
TGAAGGTGAACTCCACCAGAGAAGTCGATTGTTTTTTGTTAGACGACTCAGGGAAATTGATCACAGGAGAAAAATATATATGTTATGATTTGTTATGAAAGGAGATGCAAGTAATAAATATCGGCTACGAACAAAGAAACACCCTGAGGGCAGACGCATAAATGAAACAGTTGCTTTAATTCGGCTGAGCAGTGAGTATGCTAACTGACAAGGGATGATTTCTAGGACTGCTTTTGGCAGTGCTCTAGTGCAAATCTCACCCCGCCTGCTCTGCTCCAGGTCTGACCCCATCCCTGAATTGTGAACCCTAATGACCAAGTTCACAGCAGGAAGGCATAAAAGACATCTTTGTCCCTCTGGGGATCAAAAGAGGATTATTGAATCCTGAATTATGTGCAGCAGTTTGCAGCAGCTAAAGCTGATAATCTCCTTTGTTCACTCCCATCCTTCACTATCAATTGCTGATGTTTAATACACCCAATAGATTTTATGGGAGCATTCCCAACTCGGAAAAGAAAGCCCAACGGTGTGCCATCAAATAGTTTGATCCCTTCATTTTGTGTTACTGTTAGCTTGTAGAACAAAGGTGAAAATAATCAGGATGGAGGAGATTTTATTGTGTGAGTGACAGCAAGGTTCAGTTTTTGATGTCCAATTTTGCAGTTTGCAACATTCAGAGGCAATTTGAGGCTTTTGTGCTTTTGATATGTCAGCAGACTAATTTGCTTCATCTTTGGATCTGCTGTGGAAGTCAAATCAGAACGAACCCCTGGGAGATCCTGGACAACAATTCTGGGTAAAAAGTGGAAACACGCTTTATTTTATGCTCGAAATGACCCCAAGTGTCACACATCTGCTTTCTCTGGTAGTTTATTATTTATCTTTCACAGAATTCTCTCTTAAGTACAAAAGGAAACATGAGGGGGACATTCTGGGTTGCAGTGCAGTCTACAATATTTTGATAAAATCCTGTAATGATACAAAAAATCTGTTTGATAAATATGAAGCTTTGTCTTTACTTCAGAGTGCTCCAACACCATTCAATGACTTCTTTAAACCAAAAAATTAGGAATTAGGAAAGAATTAGGAATAAGTTTTAAAAAATCAAGTCTTCTTAACCAGTCAATGACGTATTTCTTTAAATAATATAAATCAAAATGACATGGTAAGGTTGGATTTTTGTTTTGCATACTCTTTGGCTGATAACGTTGCACTGCACCATCTCATCCATGTTAGTAGTTCAATTAATGTGAATAATCACTGTATTACCCTGTATTTATACATGTGTAATGACAATATAGTTGAATCCTAATGCTAATCCGAAGCTGCTCTGGATGAAGTATAGACTAAAGGTATTATTTACTATTTTAAATATATCTTTTGCATTTTTGGTTTTACTTAACGACCAACGGTCTAAAGTTGCATGAATTTGCTCTGCATGTAGGAAAATTGGAGTTAGACATTAAATGTTCATTTAAACAGACTGTTAGGACCTCCAATTAATATATTTCACTTACCGGTAAATAGTTTCTGTAATTTTATTTAAAATGTTTTTATTGATTGCCTCTTTAATCCTTTTAATTTTTCAGAGTGTTCCAACACCGTTCACTGATTTATTTAAACCAAATCTGTAATCCTTAGGAATAAGCAAGAAAAAAAAATTAAGTCTTCTTAACCAGTCAATGTTGTGTTCTTTGGAATAATATTGATCAACATGACATGGTAGGGTTGGATTTTTGCTTTGCACTTTTTTTCTGCAGCAGAACAGCCTATATGTAATGTTTCTCCTTCTTTTGTTAAACACAAGTGTTTAACATAATAGCATCAGTGGTGGGCATGGATACATGAAGATCATGAATTTTAAATAATTAATTAACTGCAGCAAAGCAGTTTGAAATGAGTGAAATGCAGTCTGAAGTTCTTGTGCTGTCTGCACAAGAACTTGGAGGGAGCATGTGTTTATATGACAGTATCATCAGCACAAAGACGTACTTTTGCTGGAATATTAGAAAATAAAATAGGTCCCAATGGTCTAAATGTATTTGCATCAGAATTTTAGTGAGAGTCAAAACTGCATCTAATTCACATTTATCAGGTTAAGTATCCACTTAAATGTACATTATATTCATGAACGGTGCATCTCGTCTTTTTCACTTCAAGTTCGACCTTGAACTTGAACCCAGGCAGACGTTCATTTTCTCTTCATGCTTTAAGTTCTTAGACAGAATCAGAATTTGTTATAGGAACTCGCAGGGAGGTCTGTAATGTGACTGTAAATACAGATGACAGCCGGCACTGAGTCACAACACTTACACAGCTAATGAAAGCCAGAACTAGACTGAAGTGAAATATCACTCCAGGTAACATGACATTCGTGCAAGTCATTCTGTCACGGATTTGTTTTTCTGGCCATCTACGTGAAAGCTGACCTTTCATTTAATGAACAAACCACCGAGGTCAGTTTGTCCTCTTTAAAATGTCCCTCCTCTCCTAGTTTCCACTCCACCCCTTTAAAATACTTCAATTTAATATCAGTCTGACATCCGCTGCCTGAAATCACTTAAGAAAGCCATCGAATGACCTTCTCTAAATTGCCAGATTTCAACATCAATTTATTTCATGAACTGACAGAGTCGGATTTAATTTACTCTGAGACATGAAGGAGGTGAGCAGGTCGGAGTACGTCCCGCTCCCAAAGAGAAGAGATCCCGACATACAGCCGCCTCGTCAAGGCCAGCTCAAGGTTACCTTCAAGCAGCAGGTGACTGTTTCCACTCATGTTTCCATTTAAAAAAAGATTTTTATTGAAAATAGAAATGTACAGAGGAAAAGGTCACTCTGCACATTTCATTCAGGATAGAGACTGAAGGCTGGCGCTTTTGTACATAATAACGACACGTGCAAGCACCCGCAAACAACGGAGGTGATCAGTCTGTGTTATCATAGGGAGGCAGATGTGCAGCTGATCAAAAAAATAAAGGGATGCAGTTTGTTTCTCTAAGAAGCTGAAAACCTGAAGGTGCTTTATTTGTTGCAGCAGCGATTCAGCAAATGAAGCCATAAAAAAACTGAGTGACCCTTCCTGCAAATTACCCCCGATGCTTGATTGGCTTTAAATAACTAAACTGTCAACAGAGAGGCATCTAATTCTCTTTTTCCTGCTCCAGCACACCTTTAAGATCACAAATAACTGTATAACTGCATCTGAAACCAAATATAAATAAATTTCCCTCGAGAAGACTTCATGACAAACGTATGTTTGTTCCAGTTTGTTCCATGTTCCAGTTTTAGGATGATTAGCTTCTCCTTTTGTAAAAATAAACACATCGATATGTGTGGACAGAGGACAGCCGTCCCCAAAGCTTCCTATAAGATTCTGCTGTTCCAACGACCTCCCACCTGGTAGAAAACCAATACGGCAGACATGTCGGCGGCTGTTTCGATGCCTGTCAATCACTGTGAGTGACTGATTGGCATTCCCTGCTGGTTTGTGCGTTGGCATTCTCTAAATGCAGCACTGACCCGTTTGATTAATCGTTCCTGCTCGAGCGGTCAATAGAAGCAGACGATGTGCCGCAGGACTGAGGAGCACGTGATGTTCAGCTCGTGCACTTTAAGTCTGTTCCAGCGATTCAGGCTCAGATACGGTGTGATCGTTCATGGGTAACGCACAGCAACATTGCTGGAGGTTCTGAGCTCCTTTCCATACAGAAATCAAGAAATTAAAGGGAAATATATTTTTGTTATTGGGGTTAAATGATGGAGTGATGCTGATAGAAGAATAAAAATACAAGTATTTTTTGAGGGTTATATGTGAGAATATTGTTTATCAGTTTGTTGGCATTTTCTTTTCTGCTATTTAATATTAAGAACATACCCCGGGCATAAATCTCTTTGCTTGAATCCAAAATTTACAGCTCACTTCATGCAGTTTGTCCTAAAATGTGCTGCAAGAAATTATGAATGAGCTTTCAGCAGTAGCTCAGCATCTCTATGAGATTACTGTGATGACAGAATACGAACCCTAAATGATTTTGATAAACCTGTAACTCAAGAGACAGAATAACAGATTGAAATGTTAGCCTTACTGTGGACATTTACAGTATGTTGTACTTTTACTACATGAGCTATTTAAACTGCTACCTTTAAACTGCAGTTTCTCAAACGTCCAGCTGGGGCTCCAGCAGTGACTCAGTTCCATACATCTCTAATTCCTTCATAACAACTATGCAGACACCATACATATACAAACAATAACTTATTAGTTTACATTATTTTTAAGGTTTGATTGACAGCTGTAGCCAATGAATAGGCTCTTTGACTCTGCTCTAGTATAAGTGAAGCATGACTTTATTACTAATGATAATGTTAATTAATAGGTATTTGTTCATGCGCTGCACCTGCACAGTTTATTGAAGCAATGAGATAACAAGCGTTGGCTGATAATGTAGCACTGCACTTTCTCATCCACAGTAGCAGTTCAATTAATGTGAATAATCTGAAGCTGCTCTGGATGAAGTATAGACTAATAGTATCATTTATTATTTTAAATATATCTTTTGTTGCATGAATTTGCTTTTTATGTAGGAAACTTGGACAGCAAATGTTCCTGTGCGCTTTAAACAGACTGTTTATACTTTCATTTAAAATGTGTTTATTGATTGAGTCTTTAATCCTTTTTAAAAAAAAATATTTTCTATCATAGATTTTGTGCCGACTGTCCACATTAATATCCGAGCTACGCTGTGTTGGTACTGACTGTCATTTCTAGAACCTTCCTAATATAAACAACGAATTGTTCATGAGATGAGGAATGACTGAATCTTAGATTGGACAAACCTTCACGGGTTTACAGTTGTAGCTGCTGTTGCCACTGATAAAGTAAAATAGTTTCTTCCAAAACATTTTAGTCCCAATTTTCTTAAAAACGGCAACTGATTAGATTTAAAAAAGGAGACTTTTTCAGGGAAAAAGGACATTATCTCGGATTTGAGCCTAATGCAAGATGAAACAGGTCGTTAGATGAATGTTTCCTGCAGGTCCAATCTAAATTCCTAGCTCTCCTCTGCTGCCTGTTTGATGAATACTACGAGTGTGGACAGAGCCAGTGAGTGAGCGAGATATGTGCAGGCATTAAATGTGTATTCATCAGGTCTGGCCCCAGCCATTGACGGGCTAATCAATGTTTAGTAATGAGGCTGAATGTGGAATGAGGTGTGGGGGGGTGTGTGGGTCAGGATGGAGGAAAGAGATATCAATTAAGCAGGGAACTGCAGAGTCCAGGCGTGAGGAGCTGAGACGGCAATATCCCAACTCTGCTTCATTAACTAAACAGTGTGCACTGAATGCAAAACTCCTGCAGCCCCCTCCTACAAAAGCACCATGTCCCTCACGGTAAATGGCCGCCTTATTCACTGGAAAGTAGTCACTGCAGCAGGTAGAAAAACACTAGTGATACTCGACATAATGAAATCCAGGCGACGTGCAGGGAAATGAGATCCACGTGTGATGCAATAAAACGAAACGTGCAGGAACCTGCAGGCTGGGAACGCGCACAGGACCCAAACACGTTAGCAAATAATAGTGAGAGATAATATTATAATATGCATTCAGCGTAAATTGGAAGAAACAGCTGGTAACTATAAATAGGCTCCTTTTCAGTTTCCAACATGCTGCACAGAATCAGAAAGCCGGCTCGTTTAACTGTGACATTGGAAAGTAGAGTGCAGTTTGAAGCACTTCTTGTGTTTTCCACCAGTTAAGGCGCTTCATACTTCTGCTCTGCACAACTGTCTGCAGAAACTACTGTATCATCTACGGGATTTGGAGAATGAATATGTAGTTGCATTGAATAAGACTTGAAACCAGCCGCTGAGACCATTTTTACTGAGCTCACAGAGCAGTAGACTCTCATAGACTTCTATACAATTGGACTCATCTTGGCAACCTAAAAAAAAATCTGTGTTGGTCATCTGGTCAAGAATACTTCCAAAGCAGTAATTCAAATAATAATGATTATATAATGGAGGGTGAAGACTGATTTGAAGTTTTTCAGCCCCAGTAAAACTGTTCAATCTAAAAAAAAAACCCATCTGAGCATCGTCACCTCCATGTCATCAGCTGACAGAGTTTCATCATCTGCATCACCAAAACAATGGCTCCCACTTCCTGTTCTGGTCAGGTACATTTAGCAGGTTTGTGAAAGGGGGACAATGACAAACAGGGAGCCGGCCTGGAGATGACCTGGAGATCTACATGAAAAATATGTTTGCATTGAATGGCTGACAAAGTACTGTCTCTGAATATGTTTTATCCCATCAACAGAAACAGTGTCCTTACATTTTTCCTCTTTGGCTGTATTATGTACAAGGAGCTCGATTACTGGATGTCTGTTAATGACAGAAGAAAACTCACAATAAGCGATTGTCTTATTGAACCAGTGAGACAAATGGGAATGTGGATTTCCAGGATACAAGGCTGCTCCGAGCCGTTTGAGGTATTCACAAACCTCACCATGTCCCCTCCACATACTGTCTGCTATGAGCAACACCTGCTTTAACATGACTGTCAGAGAGCACGTGACTCCGACAGGCTCCTTTCCCCCAAACATGACCGCTGACACCATAAACACACATCGCCCGCTAGTGGTCGCTGTTTCCTCTTTTACCGTCCTGTCTGGATTCACTGCAACTTAATTCAACTTCCTTTACATGCTCAAGAGCAATGAGACACGCAACCCGAACACAACTTTCATAAGTTTGCACATGAACGCCCCCCTCCCCCCGCCCAACAGTAGGGCTGCAAAGCAATAAAAATGCAAATTCATATTTTCCATTTTCTGAAAAGCAATGACACACACGTCGTTATTTTGCACTCATGAAGTCCATTTCATGCTTCTGCTTACCTGAAAAACACAACCGTTTGCCACAAATAGATCCCCAGCACGTTTAGTCGGCACATTTTTGCCAGTCTCATTTTGTTTAGAGGGGAGGGGGAGTGTGTGGAGGTGGTGGGAAGGGGAGGAGGGGAGTCACGCTCTGGAGAGGATGAAGTCCCCTCCAAAAAAAAAAAAAAAAAGACCAAAAAAAGCCTTTAGTGGAAGAAGAGAAGAAGGAAGATGAGGGTGAGAGGGGAGGGGGGGTCGCGGTTCTGGTTTATGACCTCCAAGGTGAACCGAAAATGTTCCACCTTTTGTGTGTGTGTGTGTGTGTGTGTGTGTGTGTGTGTGTGTGTGTGTGTGTCTCTGTGTGTGTGGGTTTCAGATCCCGGAGTCGCCGGTGCCGAGCCGCGGGATGCTCATGACCTCAGTCTCCATGAAATCATGCTGATGTCCGCTCTCACGCCTCCACGCAGGAGGGTTTTTTGGGGGGAACAATCCACTAAATCCGCCAGGAGACTGTGTTCAGGACCACGGACAGAGGCGGGCAGTGGGTACGGAGCTCATCCGGGTTCTGGTTCGGGAGGGGAGGGAAAGGGGGGAAGAACAGGGGGGAGAGAAGGGGGTGGGTGGGGGTCTCGAGACGAGATCACGGGATCCTGTCAACTGAGCCACAGTTACATCCAATCACTCTAAAGTCCAGCGCGTGCGGTCCGCGGCGCCGACAGCGGGAACGAAACACATCCCCTCCGGTTCCTTCAGCAGTGGGTCTGCGGGAGGCTCACGCTCTCAGGAGGGCTCGAGAAGAGTGCACGTGCGCTTTATATTCCCCAAATCCAGCGCGAGGACAGAGCCGCAGCTTTCCTCACCCACATCCTACACACGTCCCGGACCCGCACGGGGCTGCTGCTCGGAGAGGAGGGTCTGCAGGTGGAGCAGGTGTGCCTCCTTTTCTCCCTCTCCTCCTCCTCCTGCTGCTCGGCGGCGGCTCCCCGGGGTGAGCAGTAGTAGTAGCGGTCTCTGCAGCAGCCCGGCTCGGCTGCTCCCATTGTCCGCTGCCGCTCAACTTGGAGACTCACCGGCGGCCGCCGCTGCGCTCCCGCCCCAGTACCAGCACCGGAACACCAGCTCCGCTAAACCGAGAGAAAGAACAAAAAGCAATCCCGTCGGAGTGTCGTTAACGTGCTCGCCGACTCGTGTGGACCCGTTCCATGGCGGAAGAGAGTGCGCACACACGTGCACGGAGGTGAAACACGGAGGCGGACACAGCCTCGTGCGCTCTGGTCTGCTTTCTTGCTGCAGTCATTTACCAAATTCCGAAAAAGCCCCTCACCGCGCACGGACACGCCCACAGCGTGCCCCATTGGGCTGCGCGGGGCTGAAGGACGCCGATGACTGGCTGGGGGAGGTGTCACTAGCTGGGTATGAGCTTCTGCCCCTCATACGTGGATCCCCTGAGGAAATATCAGCGAACTTACTAAAGACTGAGCGTGCAGACCTTTAATATTTGTAAAAGTGATAAATCACGTGTCTGTGATCTGAGTTACGGGAAGGGAGAGGAGCCCTCACTAAAACACACCGAGCTGCTCCTGCTGAACTGAGGGAGGAGGCAAAAGCTCACACTGTCTGATTTCACAAATCAATGAAACAAATCCGTGAGCAGAAGAGATCAAAGTTTTAATCTGATTCATTTTTATGTTCTTATCATGATCGAAGGGCCTTCACAGTGCATCCGTTTCACTGTTTAAAAGGATTAACTTTCCTCTCCCCAACCAGCCGCGACAGATGGCCGCCCCTCCCCAAGCCTGGTTCCGCCAGAGGTTTTTTTTCTGTTAAAAGAGAGTTTTTCCTTCCCACTGTCGCCAAAGTGCTTGCTCATTGGAGGTCATATGATTGTTGGGTTTTTCTCTGTATGTATTATTGTAGGGTCTACCTTACAATATAAACCTTGAGGTGACTATTGTTGTGATTTGGTGCTGTATAAATAAAATTGAATTGAATGGAGTCATGTCTGAATATGACTTATTAACACTTTGGTACCAAATACATGTCTTTGTTTAGTGTTTCTTTATTTGCCATAAGGTGCTGCAGCTTTGGTGAACTCCTCTTCACTCTTTTAGATGAAATTGATCCTGTGACGTGGCTTTGATGCAACTCGAGATGAAATTGGAGAGATTTGAAGTTTGGAGGTGCATGAGGAGGCAACTGTGAAGGGGCATCGCGGGATCATCTTTTTTATGGGCTGACTGTAATATGTGTTACTTTTTTCTTTTTCTAAGGTGGTTATTCACTTATGTCTGTTTTCATTCAGATACCAGGAGGACCAAACAAAGATTTTGAGGCTTTGTAGACGATCCCCTTTATATGAAGCCTTGAGTAAGATGCCACCAAATCAGAATTTAATACCTATAAATGAGCTGCAGGGACTCTGCATCTTCAGATGCTAATGGAAAGCTTCCAAACGTAGCTTTCTTCCTGCCTCAGAGAAAACCGCAGTCAGAATGCACAACAAGTTTATTTTTAGAGGACTGCACGCAAGCCTGTCTGCCTGTATACACCAAATTCCTACTCAAATGGGATGCAATGAATTCCACTTAGGGTTAGTAAATTACCAATTATTATTAGTGTGAATGCTTGAAAAGCATTCACAGTATTGTTCTTCTAATCTTTATTCTATTTTATTATTATTCTGTATTCCGTACGTTTTTTGTAATCTATCTCCTTCAAAACCGTTCAACTTAGAAAAACCATTCAAACACCGTTAGATTCCTATTCTTTTGGACAACATTGCTTCTATTTTTCTCATTTTTAACATTTATATTTTTAATTTTATTCAACTTTTTTCAACAAAAATTTATAATGTATTTCAATGGGGAGACCCTTCAAATTCTCATTCAACTTCCTCCTCTTTAAACTGTATCTACTTCCACATACATTGACATAGAGCCACCATTCAAACTTTAAAACGAAGACAAGACATTCAACTATTCAACTTGTATTTATCTTTTCAATATCTATTATACTTTTTCTTCAGTTCCAGTTTAAGTTTCATGATGTTTTTTCACCCGTTTCAAAGTTTATAATGGGTGTGTATGGGACGGAATGTTGGGGCTAGAGTGAGACCGCTCAACTGCTAGAGTGAGAGGAGCAAAAAAATTAATCTTAAAATCTTTTTTAAAACTGCTGCTGTGTCCGCAGCGTTTGCTCTACAGGTATGATTTTACCCTCAAAACGTAGCCATCGCTGTCCTCTTTCATCCAATGTGTTTACTATTGTCCTAGGTGTTATGGTTCTTTCGTAAATGTCACCAATGCACAGCCTCCTCCCTCCAACTCTTCCATAGACTCTAATGTTAAAATGGCTCAGAAGGTTCGTTTGAAAATCAGAAGAGCATGGTGTCTTTCCACTGTCACCACGTCCATATAATAAACTCCACAGGCATGAAAACTGAGAATTCAGTAGACTAGACATTGCTGTCACTCACGGTGAAAGAATTTTGTCAATACGACTTTTACTTTTCATTTGGGAACGATTTGTTTCGGCCTGACTTTTCTGTTCATTTTAAGCAGCAAAAGTGAGGCGCATGTCTGTGTACGTGTGTATGGAGCCATTGGGTGCGGTCACTATAGCAACCAGGCTCACACCTGCCTGCTTAACGAGCTCTGCCTGCCACTGTACCAAGATTCATCTTAAGCACTTCTCTTTCAACTGCTGCTGTGTCCACAGTGTTACAGCCATCATTTTACCCTCAAATTGTCGCCATTATTGTTCTCTTTCCAACACCGTATCTTTCAAAGCTCAGGCATTTAAACTTTTTAAACTGTGTGGATCAAAGTGGAGGGATCACATTTGAGTCATTCAGTGATTCAAAGAATATGACCTTTTAATATTCATTCAGATGTTTTCTGACTCTAAATGTTCTTTTCTCATTTCTTAGGGTTTTCTAATTTACATTTAAAACATTTTCAGTTTTTTTCCAACTCCTTCTTCTGTGTAACCTTCAGCTTTTAGCAGTTCAGCACTTTTGTTTTCAGGTTAAATTTGTTTTTTTTTTTGTTTTTTTTTAATCTCATTCAATATTTTTAACTCAAAATTCAGCAATTAATTCATTTCAGTGCATACATTCAGATTCAAGCATTCACACTGCAGTTTCTTCAGAAAATGCACTTTCTAGTTATTATTATTATTATTATTATTATTATTATTATTATTATTATTATTATTATTATTATTATTATTATTGTTGTTGTTGTTATTATCATTATTATTAGTAGTAGTAGTAGTAGGATTATTATTATTCAACCACTCAAATACTGCTTGTAGCGAGTCTTCATTAGCAGCAGGTTGTTTACCACCTGTGATTTTTATGACATGGTGCATCTCATGGTATTGGCACTTTGTTTTACATAAGAATTATTATAAATTAGAGGCTTTTTCAGAATGATCTTATAATTTATCAGCAGAGAGAGTGCAGGCCTGCCTGGGTGGTCATACAGTCAGTAAGATACTCTGAAGTGTCTTTAATCTTGTGCAGTGTAATACTGTAATGTTGTCACTCCAAAAATGTATTCTGTGATTTTAGAGTAACACACACACACACACACACACACACACACACACACACACACACACACACACACACACACACACACACACACACACACACACACAGTCTCTCTCCTCAGGACCATTTTGTCCGAAGTGTCCGCTGGAACGTGACTGTGATTCTAATGTCTGCAGGCACTGAAGGAATCACAAGGCTTAGCGATACTGTGACTGAAGAGCAGACACACACACACACACACACACACACACACACACACACACACACACACACACACACACACACACACACGCACACACACACACACACGCACACACACACACAGAGAGAGAGAGAGAGAGACAAGAATATGATGTCTTCATTAGTGTAAAGGGAAAATTGCTCAGTGTGCAGGGCTCCTACCTCAGGCTAATTTCTGACTAAATAAAGGAAACAGACAGATAGACAGATGTGTCGCACAGGTTGGAACACAGGACTTTGTACTAAATATGAGTATGAATGATGTATACAGCAAACAAAGCTCAGACTCACACTGAGTGTGCTGAGATGTGAAACATGAGTCTGACAGAATTATGCAGAGATTATAGCAAAGATCAGCTGGTCTTCATTTACTGCCAATTGTCTCATTATCAATGCAATGATTGTGGCAATATTTACTACTTGTTTTTGATGTTTTATTCTCGCCTTCAGTTGGTGTCACCTCATTTAGTCTGCACAGGGTCTCTTATTTTGAATTTTCTGTGTCTGACTTCCTGTTGATCTCATCTGTTCTGTGTCATGTGCCTTCTATAAAAACGGAAGCTATAGCAGTAATAATACTGCTGCTTTATATTAAGCAGAGAGGAGAGCTACTTGCGTGCACTCCTAAAATGTGCTGCGGCACATCAGGCGGAATCAAGTGTGGTCTTGACTGGAGGAGACCACAAATAGAATTTCTTTATGTAGGTTTGTTTGTTTTTATTGTCCATACTGTAGATTTTCTGCAGAACATCTTTGGGTTTCACTTCAGTACAGTTTTCCTTTTATAATTCAGCAGTATGTGGAATGCAAAGGAAGCATGATGAATATTTAAACCATTACACAGCCATTATAGCTCTTTATGTAAATGTGGAGTAAAGTGCTGTGGTGGTTATTTATAGTCACAGCAGGCTGTAATTGGCTCCTGTTCTTATTTGGAGTGTGTGGACCAACCCAGCTGACCCGTCCCTGCAGAAGATGGCTCACAGCTGTGCTGCTGGAAGGTTGCAGGTTTAAATCCCTCACTGATGAAATCTTAATAAAGAGTTAATCAACTCTTCAAACATTAAACCTCAGGAGCCAAAGTCTCCCAGCACAGATCTCTGAGCAGTGTTTGCTCAGTCACAGCCAAAATTTACAACTATTTCTGACTGGCTCAAGGAAATTTGATTTCACTTGCATTTGTGTTAAACTGAATATAAATGATTGTTCTTCTGTGCACAGCTGCTCCTGCAGTAGATGTTTTCCTCTCCTCTGACTCCCTCTGTCATGCCAGTCGCCTGATGGTTGTGTTTCACTACATCTTAAGTATTTACATACTTAGCGTGTTGTCATTCGTGGGTGTCAAGTACTGCTATTTCACCTGCTGCCTGCCTTTCACAGATAAGGCCAAGTTGTCCTTTGGTTGTGGCAGTAGCGAGATGGTTCTCACTTTGTAACCAGCGACATAAAGAACCCTCTGGTGCCATGATTAAACACACAGTTGGCATAATTGTCCAGCATGCAGGGCTGATGTGCAGTAGACTGCAAAACCAACCACAAACAGGAGAGTAAAAAGTGAATCAAAAAAAGCAAAAAAGGTCCTAAAATTGACAGAAGACTAAAAAAAACTTGTGATATATATTCCAACACTGAAGCCCATCTTGTGTGTATCTCTGCAACAGCACTTCTGACAAAACAGCAGGATTTGATCCCCTGAGATAAGAACTCACCGCTAGAACCGAGACATCCTTTAGTGCAACAGAAAACCTCCCAATTTAAAGAGACTGGATATAATTTGGCCTGTCAAACTTCAGCACCTGGTTAGAAGGAGCCGGTGTTCAGTGTTGGCAGGTGAAGTTACTGCAGAAAAAACAAGAAGTCTCCCGATTCAAAGGCAATAGTGGCAAAGGTTAACGGTTGAGTCGTATTTTTGAAGTCCAGGAGTTGTTCTGATTCACTGAGAAATGTGAAGAGTCTGACAGCAGCAGCCCAAGAACAACTGTACTCTACAAGGTACAATATGCTATACTTTAATATTTGCTGATATTTGATATTTGCTGTGAGTTCACTGTGCTCTTTTACCATCCACAAAGACCTTCATTTAGCACATTAACTGTTTCTGCTGCAAGCTGAACAGGTGCGCTGAGTGAGGCTGATGTTCAGCAGCAGGACGGATCAGTAGCTCCAGTTTCCCTCTAAAAGTTTTTAACAAAAGATAATCCAAGTAGAGCCCTTAGGTCTGCAGATAAGTTGCTTATGACTATCCCCAGAAAAACAGGGGTGACCGAGCTTTTGCGATCGCTGCACCCAAACTCTGGAACAGTCTGCCCCTTCACATTAGGTCATTGCCAACACTCGACATTTTTAAAACCCAATTGAAAACACATTTGTACTCTTTAGCTTTCAATTATGACTAGTCTTTTATATAATTACTATGTATGTTTATTATTTTATCTCTACTATGTGCAGCACTTTGGCTCAACCCGTGTTGTTTTTAAATGTGCTTATAAATAAATTTTGATTTTGATTGTTTTTTTTTATTTGAAAGCATCGTAACATTTATCCTTTACTAAAGGTCATTATGCCATTCAGGCAGCCTTCACAGGGAGACTTGTAGAAAGGTTGAAACTCGAGGATTCTTGATATCAGAGCAGATATTCAATGACAACAGCTGGTGTCACAGGACGAGTGGAGGATACAGTGAAGATACACAAAATGACCCAATGGGAAACAGATTTCTCTACACTTATAGTAAAAATGTTCCAAAAACTCGAGTTAGGATTTAACATCACAGTATTAGACCTCCATGAGAGCATGTGTCCAAACCTGTGCCTACATCTGTCAGATTCTAATGCACAAAAACGAACAAAAAAAAAAACCATGTTGTGCAGCGTTTCTCTCCATTATTTCATCATTTTCAACACCAACTTTCTATCTTTGTATCGCCATAAACTGTTTTAGCTTCAGAACTAAACTTTGCCCAGAAAGTCTTATATTTCATTTTTCAATCATCTCTTAAGAAGTTGGACTAAAATCCAGTGCACAAACAGCAGCTCAGCAAATCATGTATCAGTGCAATGGGAAAAGGTAGAAAAGGAGTTCTTAAAAATATCACTTTGCAAATGTTTTATTGCATGTATCTCATTTTTTCAGAACTCAGAAGCTGCACACTCCATCACCATGAATGAGGTTGCATGTGTTACCAGTGACCATTTTTATTGAAGTTAAATATTAGGTTAAGTATTAAAATTACTGATACCTGTGTCCTGTTGTGCAGCTTTAGGTTCCTTGTGTCATTCATGCTTTTTTGCCTTCCTCTTGGCTGAATTTACTTGTGTCTGATTGTCCCCATCACTATGCGTTGCTGTACGTCAGCATTAGTCTCAGTCTCAGAGTCAGAGTGGAAGACGCTCAGGTGTTGGAGAGAGGACTCTGTAACTCTTTCCTCCATAAAGATGACATTTTCTGATGTTAATGATGACCTTTGATATCTTAGCATATATCAGTAAAGTTTTGGTTTTAGTTTCTGGGCTTTTCCAAAGGTATCTGCACAGGTGTAGACCACCTTTGCTAACCTCTGATGCAAACCCAGGCATTTTGTCCTACAAACAGGCCTAAAATATGACAGAAACCATTCAGTTCAGAAAAGTGCTTCAATAGTTTCTCCCAGTAGGCGTTCAGGGGTAAAAAATTAATTAACTTCTGGTTTGGATTCAGAAGTTGTTCTTTTTGCCTGTCAGTGATTAAGAACTAGTCCAATATCTGCCACACTGCTTCAGATTTATTTCAGTGGCCCTAAATATGAAACATGCCACAACCACCATAAAATAATGCGGCTTTGACAAAGCTATTTATGACCCAGCGGAGCCACAGGTCATTTTTACTTGGCATGATTTTAAAATGAGGCTCTGAGGCAAAGATGTTTCATTCTGTGTAGTGTCTGCTGCCTAGACTCCTCACGTCTAAGCTCCTCCCTCCAGAGGACGTGATGAGGAGACACAAAGAGAGGAGAGGACATGAGGTTGAGCAGTTTGAGAAGTGTGAAGGGAAGCAGTGAACTAACCTCACTGCATAGGTACTTTATTTTGACGGCACTTCTTCTACCATGTAACCCACAAAAGCTTGGTAGTTTCCCACAGTGTGACAGGTTTATCCACTCACCATCAGCTCACCGTTGCAACATCATTCTTGTGTTTAGCTCTCCAGTTCTTCTTTATATTTAAAGTAGAGATTACACAGAAGCCATCCTGCTAGGTGAGAAGAGGCAGTTTGGGAAATGGGAATGTTTGAATCATCTCTTTGAATTGACCTTGTGCCATAAAGATCCTTTCAGAGATGAGGTACAGCTGGATGGTTAGCATACAAACTAAGTCAACATTGATTTATTTTATCCATGACAATGATCTTTCTTTAACTTGGTTAACTGCTGCTCTTTTGTGCAACTGATCTTGTCCTCAGATCTTAGGGCATGTTTCCATTTACATTTTTATCCTTAAAATACATTACAAAATAAAAGACTGCAGTGAAAGTAATCACCTACATTGCATCATTTCCATATAAAATGAGAATATTTGATTTGCATTTATGAGATGCATATCTTGGGCCAGTCAACAAAGTCACATTGGACAAGGCAGAAACTTTAAGAGGGGACATACAGCATATTAGATCAAAAACCAAATAAATAAGAAAAGGGGGGAAAAAACAGTTGTTGACGCTGACTGTCAATCCTTTAGAGAACGCCGTTGGCCTCAAACTCAGGATAGTGCGTTCATCAAACATGGGCTGGTCACAACCTGCACATATGATTGGATTTAACTCTAACCCTTGAAACTTTGTCATTTGTTATTTTACTCTAGAGCATGTGCAACAGGTGTGACTACTGCAGTGTGTACAGTGTATCAGATGGAGAGATGCAGAGAGAGTTCTAACCTACTGAACCTTCATCATTTTCCAACCAAAATGATCTTAACCAGCAAAAGAAGACTAAAACCATTCTTTTCGTCTGAAACACGTTGTCATGAATTCTTCCTTCTTTTGCTGTCTTGCCTCCAAAACTTAAATCCACAAGGATAACAACTCCAACTCCATGTCCCTGCTTGCTTTGAGAGCAGTTTCCCATCAAAAAATAAATTTAAAAAAATCACAGTTTCCTGTCTCATTTGCTTGTTTCGTCTGCCGTGGTGTACAGTGCTCTTCTCCGCTTTATTTAATAAGAACTTTCAACCTGCACAGATGGTGCCAAAAAGTGGCAAACTGCAGAACACATATGTCTTTACTGGAAACTCTGTAACTTTGTTCTGTTTCTGGTGCAGCCGATCTTCGCACCAGTAATGTCCAAATGTTGATTCATGGTTTTCTGGAGTTTCTGGTCTACTGCAGAACTGCAGAAGGGTTCAAAGGCAATAAAATAGAAATAAAATATGTTCCATCGCCAGTTACTTGGATACGATGACATCTGCTGTGATGCTCAGAGAGGCTCACAAGTATTAGTATCAAGATGGTTTACACAGAATTTAATTTACAAAGAAATATTAAATTCATTTGATTTAGTTTTAGTTTTGATGGAATATTCATTGTATTCATTGTGTTTACATTGTATGTAAAAGCAAAATGTGACAAACTATAATGGAAACCACTTTTTTTTAAATCAGTGATGATGTACATGAATCATGTGACTTTAACATCCAGAGTGGGAGGACATGGGGGAAAAAAACTGCACGAGATGAAGTCATTATCCTCTGATGGTCCAGTATATGGTCTAGCCTCATCCACTACATCTCATGAGTGCTTGATCAGTCTGGGATGTGGGGAGGCTGGAGGTCTGGGTCTAAATGTTGGTGTCTTTTCTTGAGCTGCTCTTTACATCATGGGAGGGGGGGGGGGGGGGGGGTTACTGCCCCAATGCCTGGATCAAAAAGCAGTGTATTATAATTACAATTTAATTATCTTTATTCACTTTTTCTGTCAGTGGTTTTAATGTTGTGGCTGATTGGTGTACATAATTTCAATCATGTTTTCTCATTTTATATAATTTTTCACAGTTTGGGGTTTGACTGGTTTGCTCCTAATGAAGTCATCTTCCTGTGCTTTTTTATTATAAAATGATTTAATGGCACCCAGCTGGAAAATTGTAGTGTCAACAACTGCTAACTTCAACAAGCCGGCTGCTAATATTTCCATAACAGTAGTTGATGGAAATGTGCATTCAATTTATTTTGCCAATTTTCTCAATTCATTACATTTGGATGGGAACTTAAATATGGATGAAATAAAACAACAAGGATAAACAACAACATTGCCAGAAGAAATTTTGTCCTCTGTAAAGAAAACTACAGCAATAACCCTGCTAAATGCTAGAAGGATAGCAGGAAGACAGATGTGAGCTCTCACAACCTCAAACTGTGGAGGAAGCAAGTTCAATTGAACTGTATACATAGAGCACCAAGTCACAAAAACAGTCTAAGGAGCTTGTCAAGCATCTGGACATTTTTAGGTTGCTTGAAGATGTTTCACCTCTCATCTGAGAAGCTTCTTCAGTTCTAGGGTCAAATGGTGGAGACTCCCAGACTTAAGTCCTGTGGGAGTGTCCCCCCAAGAGAGACAATAGACCCTCTAATGATCCTCTACCTAATCACATGAGCCAAGGTGTGAAAATGGATGTAAGTCACAATCAGCCAAGGTTTCGGGTGAACCCACTGTGAAACCTAGCCCCACCCTAATCATGTGATTTCCAGAGGTCAGATGGCCCAGGATGTGAGTGGGCGTTAAGGCATCTGGGAAGGGATCTCAGAATTGGATTATAGATGGCAGACAGTTGGTGTTGTAAGCCACCACCTCTGTTCAAAGATGGTCGCTCACAGTGGACATAGATGGCTTCTTTCACTCCTCTTTCAAGCCATCTGTCTTCTCTGTCCAAAATGTAAACATTGGCATCCTCGAAAGAGTGACCTTTGTCCTTTAAATGCAGATGGACTGCCGAGTCTTGTCCTGTCGAGGTGGCTCTTCTATGTTGTGCCATGCGTTTATGAAGTGGCTGTTTCCCCAAACCTCTCCAATGTAGAGGTTTGGGCATTCCTCGCTACACTGTACAGCATAAACTACATTGTTAAGTTTATGTTAACAACTTTTTTAACCCTTGGATGCACAACCTATCAATACCTACACTCTTCCACGAGTGGGGTGAAAAATGACCCCAAATAGAAACAATGCATTTTGCAACAAACTTGGTTGTTATTCTTCAAAATCTTTAAAACAAAGAGTTGTAACATTCTCATATTTGAGGTATTCCTCATAAAACTTGTTTGTGACATGAGGCACTTTGCATTTTTATTTATTTTTTCATTAATTTAAAGAAATTGCAGTTTTTCTATCGCTTGTATCACTTTTGTATGCTTGCTCTGCATATACTGCAGAAGCTGGGTCTTCCCTCTGAAAGGCACAAGTTGTTCATCCACTGTAACACAATCACCAGGGATGAATTTCTGCCTGCAGTTGACCAGGAACAGGCCCCATACGTAGCTGAAAGCTGCCATATGGTTTGTTTTCAGTCGGTAGGCTCTGGTCCTCTTGTCATCAAAGTGCAAGAAACGGTCAATATCTTTAAATCTTTGAATTGACATAGTGGCCTTGTACAATGGGTTATGCAGAGGACTCCCAAAAAACTTGTACATCCCAGTTCTTCTCACTTCCTGCAAAAATGGTCAATCAAATGAAGGCCAGGAGCTTTTGTTTGATTACATTTTCCCACTCTTTTCCCCTGTCTGTGGCTACTCTTAGTGCCTCCATGTTTGTGCATGTCAGCACCTCTTCTATTATATTATCAGACATGAACATCTTCCATGCATTTACTGGGGAGAAAGTACTAAACCCAGGTGCAAGCCCTGGCTGACTAATTCAGAATATTGTGGCCAGAGCAGTAAGAGGGGCTCATTCTGTTAGACTCAATATCCATTTCCTCTTCAGAGGACTCCTCTGTATCTGACTAGTCTTGTTCGGGGGGACGGGGGTGACAATAGTCTGGGTCCTCTATATCTGAGATGTCAAATTCTGAGTCAATGCCTCCGATGGGCTCTTCATCCCATCCGTCCTGGATCATTTGTAGGGCAAGGTCCACAGCTGGCCTCATAGCAGCCATGTTACTTTAAATATTAAAAAAAAAACATCAGAAAGTACAATGTTTGAAATGCACAGAAAACTATAAACAGGGCTGCACATAAATAGTCCGCAGGTGCGCATTTGCTGTCAAAATAAAAGATGCGCACCAGATAAGAAGTTGGAACGTTCGTTTGCGTACATGTTCTGGAGGAGGACAGACATTTGTTCAGAACTCTTAAAGATGTCGAAGAAGCAAGCTCCGTAAGCAATTACTTTGGTATCCCTCCACCGCAAAAGAACCGCGTATTCTCTGAATTTCTGGGAATACTTTTATTTTGACAGCGAATACACACCTGAAGACCACTTATGTGCAGCCCTGACTTTAAATCGTGTATGTTACTGTGTAAAAATTAATTCTTGATCCATCAGAAGTGTAAGTGGGACAGTCAGAGTTGCTAAGAATGAAAGTTTCATAGAAAATTGCATAGGAACTGCTTGGGGTAATTTTTGACCCCACTTGTGGAAGGGTGGGGTAGTGATACAAAAACTGCATTTTTTTTAAAAATTAATGAAAAAATAAATAAAAATGCAAATGGCCTCATGTTACAAACATATTTTATGAGGAATACCTGGAATATGAATATATTACAACTTTGCATTTTAAAGATTTTGAAGAAAAACAACCTGTGGGGTCATTAGAAACTGTAACCACATCAGTTTTTAACCCAGAAAGAAAATTATTTAGAAACAAATGGAAGATCAGCCTGGTATCAAAATGTAAAAAGCAAAAAGGAGACGTTTTATAAGCTCTAACTAGTTTTGAGCAGTCACCTCTGCCACTTCTGCTACAGGGTGATCAAAGAAAATGCAGTTTTTAAGTTTTCTCCAGCAAATGATCAGAAAATCAACTTGTTTATGTTCGTCCACATCATACACATTAATTAAATACAACAGGTCAAGTTCAAACTTTCAATGCAAATGGTAATAAAGTTAGTAATTAAGATTAACAGGAAGTTACAAAACAAAAGTGATTGGACTGCACCGAGTAGAACAACAATAGCATGTTTATTAATGGTAGAAGATGTTATAGATGATGTGGAATTGATCTGGGGAAAATGTGTCATTAATTAAAAAATGTTCAATACCTCCATTAAACAGAAAAAGGTATTGTACAAAAACAAATCATAAATTAAAAAAAAATCAGCCAGGATAAAATTATTTCAGGCTTATGTTTGACTGTTTCATCATGAAACAAAGTTTTATTTATTTACAGCTTGCAAACAGGTTTTAAAGCCATGGAGTTCTTCTTCCTTTTATATCTGAGATATCTTTTTGTTGCATATTTTTATGGAGAGCTAACGTACTTCTCTTTAATGAGAGATAATGAAAAAATAGTTTTGCAGAGACATTTTATCTGGCAGGGTGCAGTGTTTGCTTTGCAGCTCTCGCTCTCTCTCTCTCTCTCTCACACACACACACACACACACACACACACACACACACACACACACACACGCACACACACACACACCAGTTCTGAACAGCCTGTGGTGAATACACTGAAAAGCCTGCAGCTGTGGATGCAACAGAAGACATCACAGGACTCAGCAGACTTACATCATGACCAGCGTGCCTGCATTACCTCCACAACTCAGCACGTCCTTCCCCAACTTTGTTTTCATGTTTGAGGTTCACCTTAAAGTTTCTCCAGCTGTTGGTGATGTGGGTGGGTGTGCACCACGAGCACACCCACAGACAGAAAGGAAATTATTGATAAAGGAGAAGAGCAAGAAGATCATCACACCATAGATCCCTATGTTATTTTTAGTGTTGACTCACTATACGATGTCAAGCTTTTCAGGGGAAGACAGTCTTATCAGGGTGTAAGAACTCGTGAAAATCTCTGCTGTTCATTTTTCCTTTCTGATAACAGAGGCTAACCCAGAGCGTTCTCACTCCCGAGGCGTAACATGTCGACGTTTTGTCACGTCCCGCGGCGTTCCTGAGGAACGCGAAAGGAGACCTTCGGCGTTCTTATGGTACACGGCGGGTTATGGCTGGAATCCAGTGCAATGACGCTCCCGCGGGAGTAGACGTTCCAGCCCTGTATTCCAGCCCTAAACCTAACCTTATCCCTAGCCCTGACCATAACCTTATTCCTGACCTTAACCAGGACTTTAATGATGTTAAATAGCGTGTTTCTAAGCGATTTGAAGAATAAGAGCGAACATGTGTAGGTTCAGTCCAGACGGTTCTCATATTTCCTCTTTTTCCGAGGTCGTCATTTAGGAACGTGGTGGGTAGCCGAAAACGTAATATGGTGACGATTTGTCACCTAGCGTAAAATGTTACGCTTTGGGAGTGAGAACGGGTTGGCTAACCATGACCGAAAGGCGAGGTGGAGTCAACAACAACAAAACACTGTTAGTGCTTTAAATGGTAAATGGTAAATGGCCTGTATTTATATAGCGCTTTACTAGTCCCTAAGGACTCCAAAGCGCTTTACATATCCAGTCATCCACACATTCACACACTGGTGATGGCAAGCTACATTGTAGCCACAGCCACCCTGGGGCGCACTGACAGAGGCGAGGCTGCCGGACACTGGCGCCACCGGGCGCTCTTAATTACTCATCGTAAACCAGGCAACGAGGTGGCAGAGATGTCTGGATCATCAGTTCAGGTAAGTTTGGTGGCTCAAAGCATTGCTTCCGTTGATCAGAAGATGACAGAACAGTGGATGAAGCCGACTGAATGAGGGCTAAATATTTTCAAAGCTCAAACAGTTTTTCTTTTGATTGGAAAAGAAGTCCACAGCTTTGTGACTTATTAAAAAGTCTCTAATCGAGTTCTGGATAATTATCAGACAAATTTTGATAAATGTAGGCCGTATGAAAGTGTGTGGATGTAGTTCCTGTGCTCTCCTCCTGTGTCTCGCCCCCTCGTTATTCCTCTATGTATTTAAGCCCTGTCCTTCTCTGTTTGTTGTGTTTCGTCCATGTTCCTCGTCTCAGGCGTCCATGTCCCATGTTCCACGTCTCCTCTCAGGTTCCTTTGTATTACTTTCTGCAGACGTGACACCTTTGTTTACTACAGCAGTATTTTTTTATCATATAGTAAAACTAAAGTGTACTGCTCAAGTGCCACTTTTCTTAGATTAAAACATTTAGATATGGCCCACACTCTAAAACAAGTTTAAATTGCTTGCCCCAAACCTTTTCTAAATTAAGATTACACTACATTTCTAATGAAAAACAAACATTCAAAATATGTTTTAATCTATTTTATATAACAACTTTGGTGCAACACAGCAGGCCTAAGTGTGAAAAAAACATTTCGGCTGGCCTGAAGTTAAGTTAATTTCAATCAGTTTTATTCATGTAGCACCAAACGCTCACCTCAAGGTGCTTCGTAGGCAAGGCAAGGCAAATTTATTTGTATAGCACAATTCAACAACAAGGTGATTCAAAGTGCTTTGAATACAGTCTATCATTCGTACTCTAATGATAGACTTTGGATTTGCCAAATTTGTTTAATAATGTTTTCTCATTATGTTAATAAAAAAATGTTGCAATTTTATTTGATGAGAATTCTATAAATTTCATCTTTTTTATAGATGTTGCCGTCTTAAAGCATTTTACACAGTAAAGTGATGACCGTATGGTATCACGGAAAGAACCCCAGCGATTCCCTCGTGCAAGCATTTAGCAACAGCAGGGAGAAAAATTCCTTTTTAACAAGAAGAAACATCCAACAGAACTGCCTCAGGGCAGGTGGGTCATCTGTCTTGATCCCCGAGATCACAAAAGAGAGCAGAGAGAAAAGATGCGAGCGGGAACAAACAGACACAGGTCAGCACAGCAGCAACCACAGATCAGAAACAGGCAGCTCACAGAACCTGCAGAAATGTGAAGGGAAACAACACTGAGACAGTTACTGGCATGCAAGAGCTGCACATGAATGCATGAAGAGTGTAAGAGAGGGGATTAGAGGAGAGGTGCTTAGAGCATGGCGATGGGTCCATCAGCAGCCCGAGGCCTACAAAAGCACAACTAAAAGATGATTAAAGGTAATCAGAGCCAACCCTGAGCTTTATCAGAAAACCAGAGTTCTCAGCTTAAGCTTAACAGTAGAGAGACACTTGGAAGTTACAGACCTGACGTAGTTCAACCTTAAATGACTTTTAGTGCATTTACAGCTAGAAAAGCTCACATCACACAGAATGAATTAACATAAAACCAGTGTTGGGTAAGTTACTTTAAAAAAGTAGTTAATTACTAATTACTAATTACTTAGTTAATATTGTATTTAAAATACTTATCTAATTACTGTGTCAGAAAAGTAACTTAATTACTAAATTAATTAAACTAAATACTTCTTAAAATCCCTATAAATCTTGAGTGGACAAACAATAGAAATTAAACTCTTTAAATAATACTTTTTTTTTTTTTAAAGACGGAGACTCTACAGTACACAGCGGTAGCATCTCTTCCACAATGTAGCCTGCAATCATTTTTTAAGCTCACCTTTTTAAGCACCTTCTGTGCTGCTGGAGTAAAATCAAGTTTTGCTGCTTAGCAGGAGTTGCCACAGTGTTATCCATGGATGATGAACAAGGATCACTCAGAAGTGTTTGTCTATGCTCTCGTGTCAGGTGCTTCAGTAGATTACTCGTGCTATTAACAGCAGCCGATAGTTTTTTTCTCCCCAGGAGATAGCTTATATATTACTGTAATGTTTTTGTCTGCTTGTTTCAGAAAAGTGAAGAGACGGGAATATGTCCATTTCATAAAACAGCCACACGACATCTTCTGCTTTAGAATAAGACTATGCAGCAAACTGGCGCGAAATGACGTACAGCTGCACTACAGCGATGTTAAAGCGGCAGAGTTTATTTTTACCTTTAGAAGATAAATTATTGAAATTAAATAATGATATTCAGCGAGTTTAATTATTTTACAATGTAACGCAAGTACATTGTAAGTACCTGTAATTAAAATACCTAAAAATGAACAGTAATTAGTTACTCTACTTTTTCAGTGGAAAAGTAATTTAACTGGACAAACATCTTGAGAAAGTTGAGGGTAAACAGGAACGTTTCCTCTGGATGAGTCCGACTCTACCAGAGGAAACGGTGTAATGCGTTACTTAGTAACGCATTACACCCAACACTGCATATAACCTTTAATTCTAATATTGGCTTCAAAGTTAAGGGGGGGCCACAGACCAAGGCTGACCAGAAACAGCACGCTCGGTGCTGCAGTGAGAACACGGATGGAAATATAACTTTAACCGAGTGGCCCTATAAACTGAATGTTTTCTGCAGGCAGATCCCAGAAGCTGCTCCTGCTATTAGCCGTTAGATCGTCCAACTCCTCTGCCTTCAGGTGAAGCTGCTGACCAGCTGAGCTTCGCCTCTCAATGTCTTCCTGGAATCATCACGTTGTAAATGTCCTCGTATAATCCTCCATAACCCCCTTCTCATCATCCAAACTCAACCTTGAGTTACAACACGGCCGCCACTGGCAATCACATTGGGAGGTGTGTTCCTTCATATCCACACAGGGGACCACACTCAGTAATCTCCTTAATTTAGCCAGGCTGATGAATTGTCCTGCTCTGCTGTCTCTTCAGCACCTTCAGCTCACCTCTCTCTCTCCTCTCTCTTTTTCTCCCTGACCCCTTCAGATTTGTGTCTTCTTTTCTTTTTTGTTTTTGTCTCTGAATGTTCTGCAGATACCCTTTGCCTGACCACAGTTACATTGTCTCTTTTCCAGGACATCTTCACAAAGTCCAGGAAACAAGGGAAGAATCAATGTTCCAAAGACACAACATCACATCGTAGATATTTCAGCCCATGTGCTTTACCAGGTTTCATGCAGGCGACATGATTGTGGACAAACTTCAGTATGAGTTTATATTTCTACAGTGACACACTGAGAATAATCATTCACTCATCCATCCTCTTATACTCATCAGCACAAATCCTATTTGATATGACCGTAAAATATTATAAATAGATTAGTCTTGGTAGCCTGGGATTGGTCCGCAAGGGCCTCTGTTCCTGGCCGAGCGGATTGGTGTTGCGGCTGCAGTGTGTGGACAAGAGATGAGGACGCTGTACCAGTACGTCGTGGTGAAGAGAAAGCTGAGTGTAAAAGCGAAGCTCTCAATTTACCGGTTGATCTATGTCCCTACCCTCACCTATTGTCACGAGCTGTAGGCAGTGACCGAAAGAACAAGATCGTGGATACAAGCGACAGAAATGGGCTTCTTCCAAAGGGTGGTTGGCCTCTCTCTTAGAGATAGGGTGAGAAGTTCAGCCATCCAGGAGGGGCTCAGAGTAGAGCTGCTGCTCCTCCACATCGAAAGGAGCCAGCTGAGGTGGATCGGGCATCTGATAAGGATGCCTCCTGGGTGAGGTGTTCCAGGCATGTCCCACTGGAAGGAGGCCCCGGGACAGACCCAGGAAACGCTGGAGAGATTATATCTCTCAGCTGGCCTGGGAACGCCTCGGTGGAGGTAGCCTGGGAGAGGGAGGTCTGGGTAGTAGGCTATATCAGACAGCTACATTTCTTCACAGGCTGACTGAAAATCTTTCCTTGTTTCTGTTGTTCTGGGAGAAGGTTTAGACATATTAAAGTAATAAAAGTGACAATACCTGTCCAGTTTTGTTCCCTTTTTTGAGTAAAACTGGTCACTGAGAACATTTCTCTGGCAGGGTTGGCTCCTCCAGCTGCGCTGAGTGAAGCTGCTAATTACTGACAAGCAGCAGCTGCTCACTGCCGCCACAGATCAACTCTGTACCTCTTTGATGATACTACCTGCTTTGCATTTGTGTTAGTATCCTCTCATCAGAAGTCACTTCAATAAACTCGGAAATCGTTTGATTATTATTTAATAATCAAATGTACATCTTGGTTAAAAAAAGCTGCTCGACTTCAAGTTCAGTTCGTGATACTCAAACCTGCATTTGAGCACATTATTCTGGAGGCTGACAAGTTTCACTGGCTATTTTAAGTTTGACAGCATTTTAGTAGGTAAAGGTGAATGGCTTGGACATGAATTGAGCTGCGGTTTGGGGAAAGCCTCGAAGGGGACTGGCGGCGGCTCCCGGGCCTGTCAGATCCCCGTGTACTAAATAGAAGTGAAGGGGACATAAACGAGAACGAACAGCTTGTAGAACTGGGGGAACCTACAGTGGGGCAAAAAAGTATTTAGTCAGCCACCGATTGTGCAAGTTCCCCCACCTAAAATGATGACAGAGGTCAGTAATTTGCACCAGAGGTACACTTCAACTGTGAGAGACAGAATGTGAAAAATAAATCCATGAATCCACATGGTAGGATTTGTAAAGAATTTATTCGTAAATCAGGGTGGAAAATAAGTATTTGGTCAATAACAAAAATACAACTCAATACTTTGTAACATAACCTTTGTTGGCAATAACAGAGGTCAAACGTTTACTATAGGTCTTTACCAGGTTTGCACACACAGTAGCTGGTATTTTGGCCCATTCCTCCATGCAGATCTTCTCGAGAGCAGTGATGTTTTGGGGCTGTCGCCGAGCAACACGGACTTTCAACTCCCGCCACAGATTTTCTATGGGGTTGAGGTCTGGAGACTGGCTAGGCCACTCCAGGACTTTCAAATGCTTCTTACGGAGCCACTCCTTTGTTGCCCGGGCGGTGTGTTTTGGATCATTGTCATGTTGGAAGACCCAGCCTCGTTTCATCTTCAAAGTTCTCACTGATGGAAGGAGGTTTTGGCTCAAAATCTCACGATACATGGCCCCATTCATTCTGTCCTTAACACGGATCAGTCGTCCTGTCCCCTTGGCAGAAAAACAGCCCCATAGCATGATGTTTCCACCCCCATGCTTCACAGTAGGTATGGTGTTCTTGGGATGCAACTCAGTATTCTTCTTCCTCCAAACACGACGAGTTGAGTTTATACCAAAAAGTTCTACTTTGGTTTCATCTGACCACATGACATTCTCCCAATCCTCTGCTGTATCATCCATGTGCTCTCTGGCAAACTTCAGACGGGCCTGGACATGCACTGGCTTCAGCAGCGGAACACGTCTGGCACTGCGGGATTTGATTCCCTGCCGTTGTAGTGTGTTACTGATGGTGACCTTTGTTACTTTGGTCCCAGCTCTCTGCAGGTCATTCACCAGGTCCCCCCGTGTGGTTCTGGGATCTTTGCTCACCGTTCTCATGATCATTTTGACCCCACGGGATGAGATCTTGCGTGGAGCCCCAGATCGAGGGAGATTATCAGTGGTCTTGTATGTCTTCCATTTTCTGATGATTGCTCCCACAGTTGATTTTTTCACACCAAGCTGCTTGCCTATTGTAGATTCACTCTTCTCAGTCTGGTGCAGGTATACAATACTTTTCCTGGTGTCCTTCAAAAGCTCTTTGGCCTTGGCCATGGCGGAGTTTGGAGTCTGACTGTTTGAGGCTGTGGACAGGTGTCTTTTATACAGATGATGAGTTCAAACAGGTGCCATTCATACAGGTAACGAGTGGGGGACAGAAAAGCTTCTTACAGAAGACGTTACAGGTCTGTGAGAGCCAGAGATTTTCCTTGTTTGAGGTGACCAAATACTTATTTTCCACCCTGATTTACGAATAAATTCTTTACAAATCCTACCATGTGAATTCATGGATTTTTTTTCACATTCTGTCTCTCACAGTTGAAGTGTACCTCTGGTGCAAATTACTGACCTCTGTCATCATTTTAGGTGGGGGAACTTGCACAATCGGTGGCTGACTAAATACTTTTTTGCCCCACTGTATATCGATGAGAACCGGAAGGAGCATGTTTGGAGGCGTGGTCCTGAAATCCCGATACTTAATCTCCACTTAAACGTTAAACAGAAGAATCTGTGTTAAATCTGCACATTGACTGCAATTACACAACACAGTTTTAATGTAACACACTTTTTGGTTGGTGTAGGTGTTGTTTCCTGGTGGCTTTTGGCTCAAAGGGTTAGAAAATACACATTAATATATTCCACTTTCCAAACTTTGATTTATCTAAACAAAGCAAAATCAAATCAAGGCTGAGAACAGTGCAAATGAATTTGTAACTAACATCAAACATGCACAGACAGTGTGAAATCATAGTTTGTTTTTACATAGTGTGCAGTTTGTAAAACTAAAAGACTAAACACCGCCTCTGGGCTCACATCATTGAGATGCTGAAAATGTTCTCTTTAAAGTACAAGTACAATGGCTACAGCCTGAGCAGCATGTGAACAGCATCAAAAGCCAAATGTCCTCTGGAGGGGATGGAGAACAATGGCCGAGAAGAAGTTTAGATTAGAAATCAGAAAGACATCGCTTCTGTTCATCCTTGTTTGGACTGCAAACACAAACTGTTTGTAGTTAAGAGAGCAGGACACTCAGAGGATCCTAACCAAGACTCCATTGTTCTTTCGGGAACTTCAGTGTGGCTGTGCACTCTGTGGAGAGGAGGCTGTTGATCATGTTACAGTTTTTCTTTGTTTTATTTTCAACCTTTTTGTTTCTTTCCCACATTTCCTGGACTTTTTCAGGGAACATAACAGGGAACTTTTTCACCAACACTGAGTTTATGCCAGTTTAGAGCATTTTGGTTCTGTTTTAGTCATCTTCAGAAATACCTGAGGTAGTTTCTGTAGGATGTAGAATTTGTGTAAGCCTAATCTAGCACCACCAGGGCAACAACCTTTGTCAGTGATTTGGAAGCAATAGGAAGGTATAGAGATTGAAAATGTGACTTCATTCAGGGGCAAAATCGCAAAGAATTCTGGGAACTCGTGGCAAGAGATACTAGCGCACGCAGGCTTTCACATGAAATCAGTTACACAGCGATAAAAAGAAACACGAAAAATGGCAAGAAGCTGCTGTATTATTAACTGCAATAGCCAGTTGTATGACAGCCACGGGAAGCCGACGGGTAAAGAGATCGGTTGTTATCGGATTACGTCATTGAAGAGAAATTGTTCGAGCCATGTTTCCGAAGTAACAAAGAGCTGACGGGTGGCCTGGATTGCAGCCATTCAAAGACCAAATACAACGTCCCAGAACACTCCAGCTCACATGTTAGTCTGCTTCAAGCATTCCCACAAAGATCAGTGTTTTGTAGTAGTTAATACGTCACTTTTCATAACATAATTGGTGATATAGGTTACAAGCAAGTCTGGCGCTGAACAGAAATTGTCGCGCTATGCTCCTTTGTTTATTGTGCATAAATAGTGAATTGTCCTGACTCAATATTGCGTTTCGCTTCTGTTATTATGGTACATTGACAAAAACATATACTTTTATTCACAGGGTAAAACAGTTGTTTTGTATCACTAATTGCCCAGTACGATTACAGCATACAATATTATTGTCACTGCTACATTTCTGTAACACGTACCAGAAATTATTTCCACTACTAATTAATTACCATTGAGCTCAAAGGTCCTATTAATAAACGGTTAACGAATGTGTATTTATGAAGACGATTTGTGAAACTGGTAAACTTTCAATTCAATTCAATTCAATTCAATTTTATTTATATAGCGCCAAATCACAACAAAAGTCGCCTCAAGGCGCTTCATAGATACAGAGAAAAACCCAACAATCATATGACCCCCTATGAGCAAGCACTTTGGCGACAGTGGGAAGGAAAAACTCCCTTTTAACAGGAAGAAACCTCTGGCAGAACCAGGCTCAGGGAGGGGCGGCCATCTGCTGCGACCGGTTGGGGTGAGAGAAGGAAGACAGGATAAAAGACATGCTGTGGAAGAGAGACAGAGGTTAATAACAGATATGATTCAATGCAGAGAGGTCTATTAATACATAGTGAGTGAGAAAGGTGACTGGAAAGGAAAAACTCAATGCATCATGGGAATCCCCCGGCAGCCTACGTCTATTGCAGCATAACTAAGGGAGGATTCAGGGTCACCTGGTCCAGCCCCAACTATATGCTTTAGCAAAAAGGAAAGTTTTAAGCCTAATCTTAAAAGTAGAGATAATGTCTGTCTCCCGAATCCAAACTGGAAGCTGGTTCCACAGAAGAGGGGCCTGAAAACTGAAGGCTCTCCCTCCCATTCTACTTTTAAATACTCTAGGAACAACAAGTAAGCCTGCAGAGCGAGAGCGAAGTGCTCTAATTGGGTGATATGGTACTACAAGGTCATTAAGATAAGATGGGGCCTGATTATTTAAGACCTTGTATGTGAGGAGCAGGATTTTGAATTGAATTCTGGATTTAACAGGAAGCCAATGAAGGGAAGCCAAAACAGGAGAAATATGCTCTCTCTTTCTAGTCCCTGTCAGTACTCTTGCTGCAGCATTTTGGATTAGCTGAAGGCTTTTCAGTGAGTTTTTTGGACATCCTGATAATAATGAATTACAGTAGTCCAGCCTGGAAGTAATAAATGCATGAACTAGTTTTCCAGCGTCACTCTGACACAGGATATTTCTAACTTTAGAGATGTTGCGCAAATGGAGGAAAGCAGTCTTACATATTTGTTTAATATGTGCTTTGAAGGACATGTCCTGGTCAAAAATGACTCCAAGGTTCCTCACCGCGTTACTGGAGGCTAAGGTAATGCCATCCAGAGTAAGAATCTGGTTAGATACCATATTTCTAAGATTTTCAGGGCCGAGTACAATAACCTCAGTTTTATCTGAATTAAGAAGCAGAAAGTTAGCGGCCATCCAGCTCTTTATGTCTTTAAGACATTCCTGCAGTTTAACTAATTGGTGTGTGTTATCTGGCTTCATGGACAGATAGAGCTGGGTGTCATCTGCATAGCAGTGAAAATGTATGCTATGTCTTCTAATGATACTGCCTAAGGGAAGCATGTATAATGTAAACAGAATTGGTCCTATCACTGAACCCTGTGGAACTCCATAATTAACCTCAGTGTGTGAAGAGGACTCTCCATTTACATGCACAAATTGGAGTCTATTAGATAGATATGATACAAACCACTGCAGTGCAGTACCTGTAATACCTACAGCATGTTCTAATCGCTCTAATAGGATATTATGGTCAACAGTATCGAATGCTGCACTAAGGTCTAGCAGGACAGAGGCCATAAGAAGATCATTTGTAATCTTCACTAAAGCTGTTTCTGTGCTGTGATGAGCTCTGAAACCTGACTGAAACTCTTCAAATAAACCATTCCTCTGCATATGATCTGTTAGCTGTTTGACAACTACTCTTTCAAGGATTTTTGATATGAAAGGAAGGTTGGAGATTGGTCTATAATTAGCTAAGACTGCTGGATCTAGAGATGACTTTTTGAGTAAAGGTTTAACTACTGCCAGCTTGAAGGCCTGTGGTACATAGCCGATTATTAGAGATAGGTTGATTATATTTAAGATCGAAGAATTAATTAATGGCAGGACTTCTTTGAGCAGTTTTGTAGGAATGGGGTCTAAAAGACACGTTGATGGTTTGGAGGAAGTAATTATTGAAGTTAACTCAGAAAGATCAATTGGAGAAAAAGAGTCTAACTTAACATCAATGGTACTAAGAGTAGCTGTAGATAATATTACATCTGTGGGATGATTATTGGTAATTTTTTCTCTAATGATAAAAATTTTATTTGTGAAGAAGTTCATGAAGTCATTACTAGTTAACGTTAAAGGGATGGTTGGCTCAAAAGAGCTCTGACATTTTGTCAGCCTGGCTACAGAGCTGAAGAGAAACCTGGGGTTGTTCTTATTTTCTTCAATCAGTGATGAATAGTAAGATGTTCTGGCTTTGCGGAGGGCTTTCTTATAAAGCAGCAAACTATTTCTCCGGGCTAAATGATGATCCTCTAAATTTGTGACACGCCATTTCCTCTCCAGATTACAAGTCATCTGCTTTAGGGTACGTGTTTGAGAATTATACCACGGAGTCAGGTACTTCTGATTAGAGACCTTAGTTTTCACTGGAGCTACAGTATCCAGAGTCGTACGTAGTGAGGAGGTGAAATTATTAACAAGATAATCGACCTCTGTTGGGGTAGCGTTCAGATAGCTGCTCTGCTCTGTGTTGGTACAGGGCATTGAAGATGATAACAGTGGGTGGATTATATTCTTAAACTTAGTTACAGCGCTGTCAGAAAGACATCTACTTTGATAAAGTCTACTCTCCATTAAAAAAAATAATAATAAAATTAAATTAAAAAAAAGTCTATTCTCCACAGCTGTGTAATCAATTATTGTAAATGTAAATGTTATCAGGAAATGATCAGACAGGAGAGGGTTTTCGGGAAACACTGTTAAATGTTCAGTTTCTATGCTATATGTTAAAACAAGATCTAGAGTGTGATTAAAGTGGTGGGTGGGTTCTTTTACATTTTGAGAGAAACCAATTGAGTCTAATAACAGATTAAATGCCATGTTGAGGCTGTCATTTTTAGCATCTACATGGATGTTAAAATCACCCACAATAATTATTTCATCTGAGCTCAGAACTAAATTAGATATAAAGTCTGAGAAATCAGACAGAAACTCTGTGTAAGGCCCAGGTGGACGATAGATGATAACAAGTAAGACTGGTTTCTGAGTTTTACAGCTGGGGTGGACAATGTTAAGCATCAGGTTTTCAAATGAATTAAAAGTCTGTCTTGGTCTTTCATTAATTAATAAGCTGGTGTGAAAAATTGCTGCCACACTGCCCCCTCGGCCTGTGCTTCGAGATTTCTGGTAGTTGGAATGACTCGGGGGTGTTGATTCATTTAAACTAACATAATAACATAATTTACGATATGTACGATGGTCTTTCGTTCTACACGGTGCATTTCAAGGTCCTGTACCCATCTGTCGGTAAACTGTACCTGGACTTGTTGCAGTGACCTGAAGTTACTAAACTTCATGAGTGTATGCACTCACTCCAAGAAGCGTATAATTATAAATATGAGCGTGGTGAAAGTTGGGCAGCACGCTAACGTCTTTTGTCCACATGTGTGCTCGTAAGGGTCTAACCCTTTCACTCCTTTGATTTTGTCCTCGTATCTTTTCTTTGAGTTTTCATCAAGTCTGTCTTTGTACGGACTGGCATTGTTTTGTACATTCCTTTTTTGGGGGGGCAAAGAAAAACCAAGAAGGTATTGGAACCGGAGAATGAACGTTTTGCGGTGCTGCAAATTCTTGCATTTGATGCAGTACTTGGATTGTTTTTCCACGAGTTCCCGGCATGCAATGCGCGAAAGTCACGTGGTCTGTCAATCTCTATTGTCAAACCCAACTGAGTACGCCTTATTGTTGCTATGGTGTATGTTGTTAATGGTGAAATGGCATGGCAGGTGCACCTGTGACCTGTCACAATCACAGTGCGGTATGGGAAAAAAAGAAAAAAGAGAATGCTTGATGCTTGGACACTACTAGCATAATGGACAGGGTTTTTTTTGACGGGGTTCCCACACAAAAATAAAGCAGAGGTTGAAGCATTGCCAAATATGCTTCCAAACCAACTTTCTTCCAAGCCAAAGACCAGAACATATGATGATATCTTGCCTTTGGCTTCACCTGCACAACACTGATCCTGCCACAATTTGGGACACAACAGTATCCCACTGCTGTGTTATGTTTTTAAATCCATTTTGCACAGAGAGACATTTTTTTTGAAAAAAAAAAACCTAAGTAAAATAATTACACCATAAAGATGGGTTGTTTTTCTGTTACTTAAAAGAGGTAGTGGTTTATTATATTGCAACCTGTAATTTACTGCAGTTTACTTTTATTTGTTTAATTGTTTACAAAAGGTTTGGGGTGGGTGGCGGGTCTTGTAAAACAAATGGGGGGGGCTAGCAAAAAAAGTTTGGGAACCACTGCACTAAGACATGGGACAGATAAACAGACATGGAGATAAGACAGACTTCCACAGGGGACACATGAAGACAAGGGGGCCACAAAATTAAGACGGGAAGTAACAGAACATTTGACAGACTGCCATGGAACCAGAAACTTGAACTGAAGACAGAAAGGTTAAAAAACATGGAGACCAGACCCAGGAAAGACAAACTGAAACTAGGACCTGACGAGATGAGAGCCAATGATATGTTGCACACACCTCTGCAACATATCATGGACCTCAAGGATGGGAGTGGATTTTTAAGAAGGGGGTATTGCCAGTTATTTAATTTGTAAGGCCCGGTGACCAATGCCCAAGTGGCTGAAAACAATATTATCAATACTATTGAGCCTTGATGCAGGAGGAACAGCACAAGCTCAGTCCAGGCTCTAGGATAGTGAGTTTTACGCTCTTAGGTTCTGACCAAAGGGGGCTCTGGGACTGGTACCCTAGGGATACTGTGGAAGGTGCTTTGGGAGTATCGGGTCCCAGGGCTGCTTCTGTGTGCCGTTAGTTCCCTGTACACTTAGTGCTGAGCATGCAAACATAGCTCTGACTCCAACCAGCTCAGGGTGGGTGCTGGGTTTTGCTAAAGCTGGACCTCCTGTTTGGGATTTTCATGGACGAGAGTGCTGAGTGTGAGGCAGCCAGAATGAGAGTCATCACTATTAAAGCTGAGGGCATAGTTCTATCCCAGAAAATGATGGCATGCCCTTTTCAGCTGAAGGACGGCCGGTCCCGGGTGGAGCTCAACTGTCTAATGATCCTGGCAAAGAAAATGGACAGTGAGACTGATGGTCAGCTGGGTGGAGCTTCTGCAGGATACCTGATAAAGATGCCCGCTGAACACCTTCTCCCTGCTGTTGGAGACAGGGGGCCCGGTTAGCTCTGCTTTCCCTAGTTGCCATCACAACCCTGAAATGAACTTCTGAAAATAGAAAACAGAAGTAGAACATGCCTCGTGGCTGTAACTGTGAGCACACTAACATATACAGAAAAAAGACATATAGTTTAGCTAAGATATATACCGGTTATAGCATTAGGCCTGGAAACAAGCATTGTGAAAACTGCAGAATCAGCATTTTAATGCACATATAGTTGAAAGGGAACATGGTGAAAGGTTCGCTTTTCCACAGCAGCACCTTCACTACGGTCTCATTTTTCATCGTCTGCCTTCATGTCATGGACATTTTTAAAAAAGAAGGTGTGACCTTTACTTCACTGTGGAGCTAGCCTTAAGTACAGCTGACCCAGTTTTAACATTTTTCTTTCTTAAAAAAGAAATAAAGCAACCTCTTAAGATCCTCTCCCCCCTTTAGGTTAAAGAGAAGCAGGTGCCTGTACAGCAGCACCAGCTCAGCAGGAAACCATCCTTTCATTACATCAGTCAAAATCTCCATTGAGATTAATGCCAATGGGTCGAGGCACTTTATTCCTGAGGAGAAAAATGCAGTTGTCAGTCGACCTAATTGCACTCTCATGGTGCATGAGGGCCCGCTGAGTTATTGAGAGCTCTACCAGGAAAATCATGATCGACGAGCAGCAGGAGGGCCTGACATCATGGTTCGCACAGTGGCTGCTCCATGGGGGAGAAGGGAGAGGGACGAGAGAGGAAAACAGGGATGGAGGAGGAGTGCAGCATTAAAGAGATGGAATCCAGACGTCTGTGGAAAACAGATTAACTGATTTAAAATTTAAGTTTAGTTTTTTCTATCTGTGACGTGTGTTTTTAGCTGTTCAGCTGCAGGTGACCAGTCAGACGCTTTCATTTATTCTGCAACTTTAACTGTAACAGAAGAAGCCAACAACAAAAAAACAAAACAAAACAAGAAAGGTTTGAAATGAAACCTTTTTTTTCTTATTTGGCGTGCACTGCAGGGCTACCAGTATACCACAGTTAGTGCTCATCACAATATGTGTGCTACATTTTAATTGGTTTATTCCTGGTAACTCAATTATGACCACTGACATGTGGCTATTTGTTTCATAGGCAAATTGTACACATGAGAGAGTAATGATGCTGCGTTTCTAAGCAGGGAAAACTTAGTGGATATGACAGCCTGCAGGGACTCGGCTGATTGTAAAGTGAGCATGACTAGTTTCTGGAACTTCACTGAGCAGATGAACATCGTTCTTCTAAAAGATATTCCTATATTTTGGGACGTGATGCTGGTGGTAGAGAGACATGTTGGGTTAAAAATACATTCACATAATTTTCATGCACAAATCTTTCAGTGTGATTGAGGACTTCCCTGTCCTGAGACTGTCCATCGCCATAGCAGCAAAAATGCCCCATCAGATCCAGCAGACTCCTTACTGCAGGAGATCAAAACCTTTATTTTCATTTGTCGTGTGTGTATGTGCTCACTTACTGGGTTCTTAATGCTAAGTTGAAAGTTTAAATAAATTATTAGAGCAGGACTCAATTTGTAGGCCTGGCATGAAAACCTGCTGTCTCGCCAGGTGAGCTGAGGCACAGGATAAGCTGTGGGTGAGCGTAAAGGTATCTCTGCACCCTGCGGTGCTACATGCTCACTGTTGTGGTTTCACTTTTCAGGATGGACAGTGAGATCCAGGGTTGAGGTACTCACTGAACAGTGCCTGTGCTGATATCTGTGTGAATTCATGTCGAGCAGGGATAAAGGCTGATGTACATTCATGCTACGTTTTGTGTGTTTGCTGGCTTCACAATGCTCAGTTTAGTTTTAAACAGTGACACTGACTGACAGGGACACACAGACTCCTTCAGACCGCATCTAAGATTGGGAAGAACTGCAACGCTCCATTAAAATATAGATTTTACACTGAATGTTTGGAATACAATATATATTTGTCACGGTTCTGGGTCCGTTGGACCCAGTATTTTGAGTTTATTATATTTCGGTTTAATTCTGCTTCATGGATTGTTTTCTTATTCTCGTAGTGATGATGGTTATTATTTCTTGTTTCTGTTTATCCGTGCTTAAGGATTTGTTCTCATTTATATCTCACGTTTAGTTTAGTCCAGGTTCCATGCGTCATTCTCTGTCTCTCAGTGTAAAGTCTGCATGCTTGTTTAGTAATTCATGTTTCCTGTTTTATTGTGAAAGTCTTTGTCTTATGTTAGTGTGTGCAGCTTGGTTCCCCCCGTCTCGTTAACCCTGATCTCTCCCAGCTGTGTCTCCCTACTGTTGCCCATTCGCTGATTACCACCCTGTGTATATTAGCCCTGTGTTTTCCTGTGCTCAGTGTCGCGTCGTACCCTCAGATTATGCCTGTGTGTTCCTGGTCTCCGGTTTCAGTGGTCACTTCACGTTTGGTTTTCATGTCAGCAATAAAGCTAAGGTTCTGATTCGCAATTCTGTGTTCGAGTCCTGCGCTTGGATCCTCCTCTCCGCCTGCCCGCACACAGAGCCCTGACAATATTTTTCTGTATGGTTGAATTTCCTGCAAAAAGCCCATGTATGTCAGGATCCTCGGTCTGAGCGACCCAGGGACCCTAAGCAGTTATGGACTAGTATTATAATATATGTATTTTGGTATTGCTGTCCCTCGTTCTCCCTGCTTGTAGATATGTGTGTAGGTGTGTGGGTGTGGCCCTGGCAGGTGATTGGCCACACCTGAAGCCCGTGACACAGCTGCAGCTGATCAGGCCTTGTCGGAGGAGCTACTTGAGAGTGTGGTGGAGCTCTCTCTGACGTGGGATCATTGCGTGACTTCACAAGAAGCGGGGAGACGAGAGTCTCCTTTCCCTCACATCCCCACAGTCTGCCAGCCAGACCGTGAAAATGTATGCTCACACCTGAGTTCTGCTTTTCTATCAGCAGCACATCAACAAACACCCAGGTCCACATTATTTAAAGGAAAGCCACACAAACACAAATTATGCACAAATATTAGAAGTTGTCCATCCATCCATCCATCCATCTTCATCCGCTTTATCCGAGGCCGGGTCGCGGGGGCAGCAGCCTAAGCAAAGAGGCCCAGACCTCCCTCTCCCCAGCCACCTCCTCCAGCTTATCCGGGGGAACACCAAGGCGTTCCCAGGCCAGCTGAGAGATATAATCTCTCCAGCGTGTCCTGGGTCTGCCCCGGGGCCTCCTCCCGGTGGGACATGCCTGGAACACCTCACCCAGGAGGCGCCCAGGGGGCATCCTTGTCAGATGCCCGAACCACCTCAGCTGGCTCCTTTCGATGTGGAGCAGCAGCTGCTCTACTCTGAGCCCCTCCCGGATGGCCGAACTTCTCACCCTATCTCTAAGGGAGAGGCCAGCCACCCTTCGGAGGAAGCTCATTTCTGCCGCCTGTATCCGCGATCTCGTTCTTTCGGTCACTACCCACAGTTCGTGGCCATAGGTGAGGGTAGGGACGTAGATCGACCGGTAAATTGAGAGCTTCGCTTTTACACTCAGCTCCCTCTTCACCACGACGGACCAGTGCAGCGTCTGCGTTACTGCAGCTGCACCCCCAATCCATCTGGCGATCTCCGGCTCCCTTCTCCCATCACTCGCGAACAAGACCCCGAGATACTTGAACTCCTCCACTTGGGGCAGGAACTCATCCCCGACCCGGAGTGGGCACTCCACCCTTTTCCGGCTGAGAACCATGGCCTCAGATTTGGAGGTGCTGATCCTCATTCCCGCTGCTTCACACTCGGCTGCGAACCGTTCCAGTGCGAGCTGGAGGCCCTCACCCGATGAAGCCAACAGAACCACATCATCCGCAAAAATCAGAGATGAGATTCTGAGGCCACCAAAGCGAATGCCCTCCGCCACTTGGCTGCGCCTAGAAATCCTGTCCATAAAAATTATGAACAGAACCGGAGACAAAGGGCAGCCCTGGCGGAGCCCATCACCCACCGGGAACGAGTCCGACTTATTGCCGGCAATGTGAACCAAGCTCTTACAATGGTTGTATAGGGATCGAATGGCCCGTAGCAATGGGCCAGACACCCCATACTCCCGCAACACCTCCCACAGGACACCCCGAGGGACACGGTCGAATGCCTTCTCCAAGTCCACAAAACACATGTAGACTGGTTGGGCAAACTCCCATGCACCCTCAAGTATCCTCGAGAGGATAAAGAGCTGGTCCAGTGTTCCGCGACCAGGACGAAAACCGCATTGTTCCTCCTGTATCCGAGGTTCGACTAGTGGACGAACTCTCCTTTCCAGCACCCTGGCATAGACTTTCCCAGGGAGGCTGAGGAGTGTGATCCCTCTGTAGTTGGAACACACCCTCCGGTCCCCCTTCTTAAAGATGGGGACCACCACCCCGGTTTGCCAGTCCACAGGTACTGCCCCTGATCTCCACGCAACATTGCAGAGGCGTGTCAACCAGGACAGCCCTACAACGTCCAGAGCCTTCAGGAACTCGGGGCGGACCTCATCAACACCAGGGGCTCTGCCACCAAGGAGTTGTTTAACTGCCTCAGTGACCTCGCCCCCAGAAATTGGCGGGTCATTCCCCTCATCCCTAGACTCTGCTTCCTCCTCGGAAGACGTGTCAGTGGGATTAAGGAGGTCCTCGAAGTATTCCTTCCACTGCCTGACAATTTTCTCAGTCGACGTCAGCAGCGCTCCGCCAGCACTATACACAGTGCAGGTAGAGCACCGCTTTCCCCTTCTGAGACGCCTGACGGTTTGCCAGAATCTCTTCGAGGCAGTCCAAAAGTCTTTTTCCATGGCCTCTCCGAACTCCTCCCACACCCGAGTTTTTGCTTCAGCCACTGCCCGAGCCGCATTCCGCTTGGCCTGTCGATACCTGTCAGCTGCCTCCGGAGTCCCACAGGCTAACCAAGCCCGATAGGACTCCTTCTTCAGCCTGGTGGCTCCCTTCACCTCTGATGTCCACCATTTGGTTCGGGGATTACCACCACGGCAGGCACCAAACACCTTGCGGACGCAGCTCAATGCAGCAGCTTCGGCAATGGAGACGCTGAACATGGTCCATTCGGACTCAATGTCCCCAGTCTCCCTCGGAATGCTGTTGAAGCTCTGCCGGAGGGGTGCGTTGAAGATCTCGCGGACTGGGGCCTCTGCTAGACGTTCCCAGCACACCCTCACTACGCGTTTAGGTGCACCAGGTCTGTCCAGTGTCCTCCCCCGCCACCTGATCCAACTCACCACCAGGTGGTGATCAGTTGACAGCTCAGCCCCTCTCTTTACCCGAGTGTCCAGAACATATGGTCGCAGGTCTGCTGATACGATTACAAAATCGATCATCGACCTACGGCCTAGAGCATCCTGGTGCCACATGCACTTATGGACACTCTTATGTTCGAACAGGGTGTTCGTTATGGCCAAACTGTGATTAGCACAGAAGTCCAATAACAGAGCACCTCTCGGGTTCAGATCAGGGAGGCCGTTCCTCCCAATCACGCCCCTCCAGGTCTCGCTGTCGTCACCCAGTGAGCATTGAAGTCTCCCAGCAGGACAACAGAGTCTCCAGGTGGAGCACCTTCCACCCCCCCCCCCCACCCCCACCCCCCACCAGGGACTCTAAGAAGGCTGGGTACTCCGAACTGCCACTCAGCGCATAAGCGCAGATGACAGTCAGGACCTGTTCCCCGACCCTCAGGCGCAGGGAACAAACCCTCTCATCCACCGGGAAAACCCCAACGTACCGGCAGCAAGCCGAGGGGATATTAGAATACCCACCCCAGCCCGCCGCCTCTCACCAGGGGCAACTCCAGACTGAGACAGAGTCCAGCCCCTCTCCAGGAGACTGGTTCCAGAGCCCAAGCCATGCGTAGAGGTGAGCCCGACTATATCTAGCCAGTACCTCTTAACCTCACGCACTAACTCAGGCTCCTTCCCCACCAGAGAGGTAACATTCCATGTCCCTATTGCCAGTCTTGGCAGCCGGGGGTCAGTCCGCCAGGGCCTCCGCTCCTGACCACCACCCGGCACACAATGCACCCGACCCCTATGGTGCCTCCTGTGGGTGGTGGGCCTGTGGGAGGATGGGCCCATGTCTCCTCTTCGGGCTGTGCCTGGCCGGGCCCCATGGACTAAGGCCCGGCCACCAGACGCTCACCCTCGGGCACCCTCCCCGGGCCTGGCTCCAGGGCAGGGCCCCGGTAACCCTATCCCGGGCAGGGTAAACTGTTCCCTCGATATTCTTTTCATAAGGGTCTTCTGAATCGCTCTTTGTCTGGTCCCTCACCCCGGACCAATTTGCCATGGGAGACCCTACCAGAGGGCAAAAGCCCCCAGACAACATAGCCCCTGGGATCCCTGGGACACATAAACCCCTCCACCACGATACGGTAGCGATTGAAGGAGGAGATTAGAAGTTGTATTATTTTTATTTGCAGTTCTGTTATATTTCTGTAAAATAATGCACCAGATGCTGTTAGTTGGATCCTTTTACCATGAACCCATTGTGTTGTTGTAATATGTGAAGCGTCTGACAGTGTCTTGCTTGTGAAGGTTGGTGTGCCTCAGGAGAACAACAGCACGGGGTTAGATGGAAAACATGCATCTCCATCTCAAACCAACCTGGGCCTTCTGCTCACCCATCAATGATTTGTATAAAAACTTTATTGTCCAAAGATTGGACACAGAGAATAAATGCTATCCATCAACCAACTTTCAGACCATTTTTTTAGCACACTGAAACCTGCGGCAATGTTTGAACATGAATATGTAAAAAACTTTAAAAATAAAAGGCGGAAGCTTTCAGGTATTTCTTACCATCAAAGTGAATCAAGAGCTGTAATTTGTAGGTTCCAAACATGTCTGAGTAAGGTCTGGTGGAAATGTTAAAACATTGAAAGCTCTCCTTAAAGTCCCATATCTGAGCACACACTATTAAAAAAGTTCATATGACAACAGTTAATGACGGTTTCTAAATGTTATTTAACTCTATTTAAAAGTACTTAAAAAGAAAACATGGAGAGTATTTTTAACGTGAAATTCTTTGTCACAAAATGAAGTAAATCCTTTTTATTCCATGTTGATGCTGCAGTGAGCAAATACAAAAAGCTGTAAAAGAAAGAACAAAAATATCAGTTCAGTCTTATCCACCTTCAACTTGCATAAAACACCTGAATGATTGCTGTGAGCTTTTCTCTTTTAAACTGGACCTGAATTATCAGTGTCCTCCACAGCAGTAGATCGTGAAATGCAGTCTTAATAGTACGCAGTTAAGTTATTTTAAATTAAAAGTGTATTAAAGAAGATGATCTATATTTAGATATATCTAGATATTCTATTTAAATCTTGGTCTGGCCAGACTGCTCAGATTAGCAGAACATGACCCAACATCGAACTCTGGCAGAAGTCGGGTCACAGAACCATCTGCTGCAAGGTGCAGTCTCAGGGAACCTTTAATCCCACTGGGTAGATAACAAACAGCACGCACACAAAAATATAAATACTCACACACTATAGTTTGGACACATCAACACATATAAATACACTGATATGTCGTGCATATGCGCACACACATACTTACACACATGCATGTGTGGAGCAGGTTATTCCCACAGAGTCAAAACACGCGATGACCTCTAATTTAAAAATCCAACGAGCCATGTTAGACAGCATGAATTATGCATAAACCTGGTCTGCTTGTATTATTGCCAAGAGGAGGGTGCAATTACATTTCCCTCAGGTGCTCGAGAGCTGAAAGGTAAAGCAAAGGAAGGAAGAAGAAAAAAGCCTACACGATTAAAAAAAATAAATATATGAAGCCGGATGAATGTGCAGTTTGTTGACTGTCTGGGGAACAAATCTTATCTCTGCTCGGTAATTGTGTGGCTGTTTTCTTGCTTACACACTCCAACACTGCAGGGTGAAGTTATTGCACAGCTTGATAAGGACTTAATTAAAACAGATTGTAAGTTTTTATTGTGACCTTTATAGCTGCAAATGTTTTGTGCTTTTGTGGAACATGGTGATAATAGTGTGTTTGTACCTTCAGCTATGCCTCTGTGCAACACATGAGCTTTGGAATTTAAAAGGCCTGGTATCATTTAGCAGGAAGCCAATGTTCACATACATAATCATTAATTATAATGGTTTTCTATGTCAGACTGCATCGCTGCACGTCACTGACCTCGTCACATGTCAGAAAACTGAAACAATCATCAGTTATTAAAGGGTTAACATTTAAAGCATTTTGTTTGTGTTGCTTTTGTTCTTAATGTTTCATATTTAAACATTAAGTCAAGTTTCACAAAAATGAGTTTCTGGATGTGTGTCCATCACTTTTTAAACTGTTTCCATGTTAGTATCATATCAGCTTTCTTTAGCACACTGGAGCCTATCCCAGGTGTTGTAGAGTGAGAGCTGAGGTACACCTGGACAGGTCACACACAGACTGGAACTGCAGGAGGAGGAGGCAGACACCAGCGACTCTTCTTGCTACGAAGCAACAGTGCTAACTGTTGCAGCAGTGTGTCACCTTCTACTTACCACGTAACAGACCATCACTCCTGGGATTCAGCTGAACTTCACACACAGTCAGCGTCACAAACAGCACAGGTCCGTGGTTCAGCAAACAGCAGCTCAGCAGGAGGTCCTCACTGAGCGTGCACCCGGGGGCAGTGGCACACTGCCCTCACCATAGCTGTTGTGGTTATGACCAGCTTTTATGTGTTTCTCACTACAGCTGAGCTCCTGGGTGAATGTGAAGAGTTATAGATCAGAAAGTTTGAAGATGCCTTAATCTTAAAACCATTCCCGAAATGCACTGACAGCTTGTGCAAAGATGCCTAAAGAGAAAAATAAGATAATATTTAATGTAATAAATAAATAAATAAATATGAACCTGTTGTGTTATGTGACCTTATACTAAGCGGTACTGTTATAGAGAACAGCAGCATGCATGAGCTGAAATACATTTTTAATTTTATTGATTTCTAATTAGCCGGTTTTGTTTCTGCACATCACTTTACACTTCCGACATTTCACAGAACACCTATTAACCTTCAGCTGAAAGACTAAAAATCAGAACAGGAGTGAGATTTTTTTTCTTTTTGATGGAGACAAACAACAGAACAGTGAGAAGTGAACTTTGACCTCATCACTGTCAGAGCACGCCAACTTTGTGCTGCAGGGCTGCATGCAAACCTGCTGCTGATTGCAAACACAGAAGGGGTCAATGCTACTCACAGAATGAAATAGGAGGCCGACAAACAACATATACCCCATGAGTCATATGGTAGAAAAACATCATGCTACCCTCTTTAGAATATCTGCTTTGGCTTAAACACAGTGAGATGATAATAAGACATGACACAAAGGCTCAACACACTGTCTTTATTATCCAATGACATCAAGCTGAATAAATGCAAATTACAGCAGAAGTTATAAAAATGCTATATACG
This sequence comes from Maylandia zebra, assembly GCF_041146795.1. Lineage (NCBI taxonomy): Eukaryota > Metazoa > Chordata > Actinopteri > Cichliformes > Cichlidae > Maylandia > Maylandia zebra. Next base: position 23,569,330 of record NC_135168.1, on the reverse strand, counting down.
CTCACATCCCCGCTCATCTACTTTTCCCTCCACATGCGGGCCAGGTTTTCTTCCTTGAGGCTCATCCGAAATAGCACAGCGAGGAGTTACATCACATCCTGTGGACTGAAATCTCAGTCCAGCCCAGATGAGCTGCTCTCCGAGTCACTGTGACTCTCACAGACAAAAGTCGTTCTAGTAGAAAGGACGTGGGCGACATTCACACTAACTGTGAGTATCTGAATCTCACCTGTTGATCAGCTGTCAGCATATGACAAATGAAAAATGTCATTCAACCTATTTATCAATGAACTTGACATAACCATGATTTCTATTTTTTAAAAACTGTAAAACTAAAGTCACAATATTAACATAATTTCACAAATTAAAAAAATAACAACTTTTAATTGGCAGTCATGTAAAACCCAAACATTTTCTGTATTTTAATTAAAAAAAACTAGAGATCGTTGTTTTTCCATCTTTTTATTGGTTTTATTATCAAGTTATAATGAGGATCTTTGAAAACTGCTGCTGTTTGATGACTGAAAGGCCATGTCTTATTTACAATATTTGCATGCTGTGTTGTGTTTTGATGTCATTTGCGCTCACGTTCCAAAGGCTGCTCAGCGTCGGCCTCATCACCTCCCCCTGTGATCATGATTTCTGATGCAGTGGTGTAAGTGTGCAGTAGCTTAGAGAAAAAATCAGCGGTCATGATGATGGTGAAAGTCATCAGCACCATCACTTCGTATGGATTTAAGAGGAGGTCAGCACCAGCAGAAGAGCTGTGAGCAGCTATATATGAATTAAAAGCCATTATAAAAATTTCTTGAAGCCATATCTATAACCGTAAGATTGTTTGTCTAGTGTGGTTCTCCTTCCTGTGCACATTTGGCAGATTAAGTCAAAACTTTGAGGACCTTGTGCATGAACTGTAGCGACCAGCAGTTCCTCTTGTTGTAAGCATTTTCGGCTCAATTTGCTCTCTGAGCCAAAGAAGAAGTGAAGCATCCTTGTACCTGCGGTGCCACGAGGATAAAAGTTTATGCTTTGAAAACCGAGGAGCTGGAATCAAACATCCTCTGCAGGCGATACAAGTGCTCCGTGACAACATGACAACACTTTGAAGTTTGTGCATCCAGCATCACCGAATGTTACCCATGAAGGAGCACGAAGGTAGCTCTGCATATGATGACTAAAGTGTTTTTAAGACTTTTATTCATTAGGATATTTGTTTTTCTTTAATTGAGTGACAGCTGCTCATCATGGGTTTGTAATTGTTCCACTTTTCCATTTAAAGCCAGTTTCTCCAACTCCTGGTTAAAATAATCACACTGAGCTCAGTTTATCTGAGCAAACATCCATCCAGCTCTGTGGTGTGTTTATCTAAGTTACCACAGCATTAGCGCACTGACTTCTGGGACTTTGTACAGGATAGATGAAGTTTATGAAAGCAGAAATTATTCTCTTTCCTCTTCATGCACTTCAGCTCCTCATCCTCCCGCTGCCTCCCTCTGTCTTGTCATTCGGTGCCTCCCTCTCTCCGTATTGTCCTTTGGAGGCTGAAGCCCAGCTGTATTCCCGTGGGGCAAAGCGAACAGATGTAGGCAGTGCAGAGGAAAAGGCTCACATGAACAAGCAAAGCCCGGCTGCCTCCTGCAAATTTGACTCTCAAATTACAAAAAAAAGTAGGAAAATGAGGAAATATATAAAACATAGAAACAAATACTCATTGTGCATGTTATGATGTTATGAGTCACTTCCCTCCACCTCTTTATTTGCTTTATGCTCCACAAGACATTTTGTATGTTTCAGTATTGAGCTTTGTATGCTAATACTTCCCCTGGAGAGATGGAGCATCATCGTGTTGAACTGATTCAAGAGTAAAAAGAGTTCATCGTGTTTTTAAACTCTCAGCTGACTGTCAACTGTGTTAATATTCATTTGACTGCTGGTATTTTTTAAAAATGGGACCTCCTTTGTGATGTAAGGAACTGTTAATTCAGTTTAATTATATCGACTCAAATCACAACAACAGCTGCCTCAAAGCACTTTTAGACCCTACAATAATACAAAGACCACCCCAACAATCATATGAATTAAATTAAACACATGCAGACGCACACACTGTGTTTCCATCACCTCAGATGATATTAGAGTACAGTCATTTCCTGTAGACTTATCTTGGCATCAAAATTGCAAAAAGAATAATGTCCCCCGCAGTGAGAGTAATGTGAGTACACGCACAGAAACAAACTTTAAAACTGTGGAAAACATTTAGAACAGTCGTGGATGCCTGTAAGTGTGTAGTGTGTGAATGTGCTCTGACCTGCAGACAGAGAATAACAATATGTCAGAAAAGAGGAAGAGCCTCTCGGCCTGGGGCTCGGTCACTCAGGCACAGCTGACTGCCGGCGGAGCTCACGGGCGCGTCACTGCAACTCCCCCTGGCTTCTGCTCCGCGGCTGCTGAGTGAGCCCTCATCTGGGACTCTCCTCAGCTCTTTCTGGGACAGTGGCGCGGCTGCCCCTCTGTCGGTCTTCCTTGGTCTCTTGTGTTCTGGGGGACTCTGGATGTCTGGAGTTTTGATCTCCTCCATACCTGCTTCATGCCCTGGAGGACGGGGCTGTGGCCCCCCCACACCCTCTAGCAGATTATTACATGAAGGAACCTTTTAAAAAACAAAAAACAAGCGCGTCCATGCTCACAGGTGTACACACGGGTGATCACACCCACAAACTACACCCTTTTTGGCTCCTACCTCAAAGCACACTGTGTTCTGTTGATCTTATGTGCTGCACAATAATGTTTAATATTTAGTATTTACTGTCATATTCCCATATATCATTGTGATGTTGTTTATTCTATTACTCTTGTTCTCTTCTGCTTGCTTTCTTTTTTCTTTCTCAGCAGGTGATCCAGGTGATCGATATATGCATTTTTTATTTCTTTTTTTTTTTTCTGCTCATTCTGTTGGTTTTTGTTTTTTGCCCTTCTCCCCCGTCCCTCTTCTCAGCTGTTTCTCTTTCCCTCTTTCTTTCTCCCCTTCTTTCCCCCAGTCAAGTCTGTCCCGTATTCAGCAAGTGAAAATAAAATAAACAATAAAAGGTGAATCAAATGGACCATTACGGCAAGGCTGGGATGGTCAATTTGGTAAAGTAAATCCGTTGGGCATCTTTCTTTGCCTTTAGACAACAATTCTGATGGCAAAAGAGCCAAACGGGACAGGCGGAAAAAAGAAAAGGAAAAAAAGAAATGAGGAAGAGCCACTGAACGGACGTGTCTGGAGCATGCTGAACAGTGGAACAGTTAGCAGTTAAAACTGTCCTCATGAACAAAGCACAAAGTCTTTTACTGAGCATGAGCATTCATAATAATCAATCAAGATCGGGAGAGGGGGTCTTTAAAAGTCGCTTCCTTGCAGTTTTCTGTCTGTGTGTAAAGAGAAATGACACAACAACAGTCGCATGTTTGGAAACAAATGATTTTCCCTTTTGTTGAACGTTTTCTTCAACAGGAAGAGAAAATACAAGCATCTTCTAGCCACTTTAGTGTTCAAATAGTACAAACAAGAAAACACCTACAAATGTTTCTGAAAATGTAGCGTGTTGTTTGTTTTTTTAATTTCAAATATTGTATAACAAGACAAAACTGCAAACATGAACACAGATTTTAACTGACTGAAGCCTTTCATTGAACTACCAAATAAACACGTTGGTCCTCTCTCTCTGTCCAAACACGTGGCAGCACTTCTGCTGTCATTCGGTTCATATTTAACAAAATCAAACTGCAGACATGAGTGTACACATTCGTTTTTGACTCTCTCACTGAACTAACCGTGTGCATGTTTGTACTCTCTGCTCATATGAATAAACTGGGATCTGACTGACACTAACTAAACACTGGCCAGAGCACTTGAGGTGACTCATGTGAGAGTTAAGTATTTTACAGTATTTTACATTTTTAACCCTAACTTTTTTTTTTTTAATTCCTTGAAAATGAAATGACACACTTAGTCAAATAATTCATGGAGTCACAGGCCTCTGTGACTCACAGCCCTGCAGATATAACTCCCTCAGGATGTTACAGTCGAGCTCCAGATCACAGTCTGAATGGAAATCAAATCAAATCAAATCAAATCAAATCACTTTTTATTGTCACATCACATGTGCAGGCACACTGGCACAGCACATGCGAGTGAAATTCTTGTGTGCGAGCCCCACAAGCAACAGAGATGTGCAAACACAACAACACAAACGAGCAAAATACAAGAATGGCCAACCTGAAACTAATAAATATATGTACAATATATAATAGTGTATGCATTTCTGGATGTGTATACTAAATATTTTCCTACGTGTGTGTGTGTGTGTGTGTGTGTGTGTGTGTGTGTGTGTGTATACACATTTTTACAAATTAAATAGTAAAAAAATAAAATAAAATAATAATAATAATAATAATAATAATAATAAAATATATAAAATATACAGAGTTGAATATGTGCAAAACAAGTGGCATTTATATACAGTGTGGAGTGCATAATGTTGAAGTTCCAGTAGTGAAGCTGAGGTGTCTATGACGTGTTCAGCAGTCTGATGGCCTGATGGAAAAAGCTGTCTCTCAGTCTGCTGGTACGGGACCGGATGCTGCAGAACCTCCTTCCTGATGGAAGCAGTCTGAACAGTTTATGGCTGGGGTGACTGGAGTCCTTGATGATCCTCCCTGCTTTCCTCAGGCACCGCTTCCTGTAGATGTCTTGGAGGGAGGGAAGCTCACCTCCAATTATCCGTTCAGAGCACCGCACTACTCGCTGGAGAGCTTTGCAGTTGTAGGCGGTGCTGTTGCCGTACCAGGTGGTGATGCATCCAGTGAGGATGCTCTCAATGGCACAGTGATAGAAGGTCCTGAGGATGCGGGGGCTCATGCCGAATCTTTTCAGTCTCCTGAGAAAGAAGAGGCGCTGCTGGGCCTTCTTCACTGTTTTGTTTGTGTGTACTGACCACGTAAGATCCTCAGCCAGGTGTACGCCAAGGAACCGGAAGCTGCTCACTCTCTCCACAGCAGCGCCGTTGATGGTGATGGGGGTGTGTACTTCTCTGCACCTCCGGAAGTCCACTATCAACTCCTTTGTCTTTGCGACGTTGAGGGTGAGATGGTTGTCTTGACACCAGTGGGTCAGGGCGCTGACCTCCTCCCTGTAAGCCGTCTCATCACCGTTGGTGATAAGACCCACCACTGTAGTGTCGTCCGCAAACTTCACAATGATGTTGGAGCTGTTAGTGGCTGTGCAGTCGTAGGTGTAGAGTGAGTACAGGAGAGGGCTCAGTACACACCCCTGTGGAGCACCAGTGTTCAGTGTGATGGGGGATGAGGTGATGCTGCCCAGTCTGACCACCTGGCGTCTGTCAGACAGGAAGCTAAGGATCCAGCTGCAGAGGGAGCTGCTCAGTCCTAGATCCTGCAGTTTCCTGTCCAGCTTCGAGGGAACGATGGTATTGAATGCTGAGCTGTAATCTACAAACAGCATTCTCACATACGTGTCTCTCTTCTCCAGGTGTGACAGGGCAGTGTGTAGTGTCAGGGCTATGGCATCATCAGTGGACCTGTTGTGGCGGTATGCAAACTGTAGAGGGTCCAGTGAGTCGGGTAGTGCAGAGCAGATGAAGTCCCTGACCAGCTTCTCGAAGCATTTGCTCACGATGGGGGTCAGGGCTACAGGTCGCCAGTCGTTTAATGAGGAGATGGTGGAGGATTTGGGTACAGGGACGATGGTGGCCATTTTGAAGCAGGCTGGGACTACAGACAGAGAGAGGGAAAGGTTGAAGATGTGCGTGAACACTCCAGCCAGCTGAGCCGCGCATGACCTGAGGACGCGGCCGGGAATCCCGTCCGGACCAGTAGCTTTGCGTGCGTTCACCTTCCTGAAGCACTTCCGCACATCCTCCTCAGACACAGTGTGCGCACTGACGTCATCTGCGGTGCGCACACTGTCCGGTCTCATGGTGTTCGCTGCGTCGAATCTAGCGTAGAATACGTTTAGATCCTCACACAGAGAGGCCGTGGTCTGCGGTGTGCTGGTTTTCCCTCTAAAGTCTGTGATCGTGTTTAGTCCCTGCCACATACTCCGAGGGTTGTCAAACTGTTGTTCCACCCTGTCCCTGTACTCACGTTTGGCTGCTTTGATCGTCTTCCGGAGTTGGTAATGTGCGTGTTTGTAGTCCGATGTGTTCGCGGAGGCAAAGGCGGTGTTCCGTGCCGCCAGTGCCGCGCGAACATCTCCGTTAATCCAGGGTTTTTGATTTGGGAAGGATTTGACTGTTCTGGATGGGACGACATCTTCCACGCATTTCCTGATAAATCCACAGACTGAGTCTGTGTACTCATCAATGTCTCTGGCGGCCACGTGAAACATTTCCCAGTCCGCGTGATCAAAACAGTCCCGCAGCGCAGACTCCGATTGGTCCGTCCAACAGTGCACCGCCCTCCGGGTTGGAGCTTCCTGTTTCAGCTTCTGCCTGTAGGCGGGCAGGAGCAGGATGGAGCAGTGATCTGATTGGCCGAATGGGGCGCGGGGGAGGGCTTTGTACGCATCCCGGAAAGAGGTGTAACAGTGGTCGAGTTGCCGGTTTCCACGTGTGTTGAAAAGGATGTGTTGATGGAGTTTTGGTGAGACTTTCTTCAGGTTTCCCTTATTAAAGTCTCCGGCTGTGATAAACGCTGCCTCTGGGTGTGCGGTTTCCTCACTGCTGATCGCGCTGTACAGTTCCCTGAGTGCACGGTCAGTGTCGGCTTGTGGGGGAATGTAAACAGCCGTAATAATCACTGCTGTAAATTCCCTCGGTAGCCAGAATGGCCGGCACTTAATCATCAGGTACTCCAGGTCCGGTGAGCAGAAGGATTTGACCGGGTGCACGTTCGCATAATCACACCAGCTGTTGTTGATCATGAAACACACACCACCACCTCTGCTTTTCCCAGTAAGATCCTGTGACCTGTCCGCGCGGTGCACAGAGAACCCCGGCAGTTGTATCGCGGAGTCCGGTACTTTGTCCGATAGCCAGGTTTCTGTGAGGCAGATCACGCAGCAGTCCCGCATCTCTCGCTGGAATGAGATCCGTGCCCGAAGCTCGCACAGCTTGTTCTCCAGAGACTGCATATTAGCCAGTAATAAACTGGGTAACGGTGGTCTGTAAGTGCGCCGTCTCAGTCGAACCAGAACGCCAGATCTTCTCCCTCTGCGTCGGCGTTTGCGGCCTCCAGGGCCAGAGAACAAAGGCGTCTCAGGTGAGATGAATGGGGGGTCTGCAAACGGAGCGTCCGTGTTGCAAAACTTGAACTCCGGAAAGTTATAAGAAAGACCGTCTTTTATGTCCAGTAAGGTTTGTCGGTCGTACACAAGGAGACAAGTGCTGCTCGTGAAAAAATAAAGGAAAAGTAAAATTAAACACAGAAGAAAGCCGTTGCTTGGGGGAGCTCGCGACGAGGCTGCCATACTCGGCGCCATCTTTGTTATTAAACGTGTGTAACACAGGTCCAGATGTTGATCATGCTCAGATGTGTAATCCTGGCTCAAAGGTTAACACTGGCACATGTGACTGTATACAAAAGAGGGATGTAGCTTTTTTGCCAATGTGGAAGTTTCTGAAACGTGTATTTGTCTCTATTGGCCAGAAGACTGACCAATGATGCCTGTGTCTGCTTGTGTAAAAATCAGTGGAAAAATGACACTTTGTCTCCGCGGTAACACTTTCCTGGTGAGTTCATCATCAGTCGCTCATTTCAGATCTCACTGGATTCATCGTGAGCTTCATTTTGTAAACTACGGTCTCCATCAGCTTCCAGAAGGTTGATAAAGCAGGGTACGACTTACTGCATGACTGCCAAGCTGCTACAATACGAGCATCCCTCAATTTGTCAGTAAGAGCAAGGTCTTCCATCTTTCGTGTACAGTCTGTAGCATGATCCTGCTTTGCTCCTTTTGTGCTCAACAGACACACCCTCCAAACCTTTTGATCAGACCTGTTTGATGATATCAGAGACGACCTACAGGTTATGAATATATCACAAAACATTTTTTAAAACAAAAAAGGAGAGCTGGAAGGTGAACAGAATGCTTCTAAATAACAAGCAGAGAGTGACTTTGGATGCAGCTCTGAGTTTATTTTAGTTAAAATGACGAACTACTCTGACTCACTCTGACATGAATGATGTCACTGCTGTGTACCCAGGACCTGCTTATGTGTGTGTATTTGAACAATTTTGTACATGCGCACATTGTTCAAAATTCTGGATACAGTTCACGTATGTGTATATGTGTGTGTGTGTGTGTGTGTGTGTGCCTAATTACAGTGAGTGCTTTGTGGAACGTCTCAGTGTGATTGGTCCTCACCGAGTCCGACATTCACATCAATAGAAGCCTGACGATGATGGATTTCCCTATGCTGCGATGCCAACACACACACACAAACAACAACAAACACACACACACACACACACACACACACACACACACACACACACACACAGAGTTTTGAAAAGGCAATCTGCACATGAGTGTTCACTTTCCCTCCTTCCATATCTCTAAGCTATCAACTCATACACAAAAGCACACATTTTCTGCACACAATTATGCAGCAATTTCTCTTTTCCACCCTCTCCTACCTCCCTCTAACACACACACACACACACACACACACACACACACACACACACACACACACACAAACACCCCCACAGGTATCACCTTAATTATAATTCGAGGCTCGGTTGTTGCACAGAGGAGGGCTGTGACTGCTGAATGGTCGGGAACAAAAAAAGAAAGAAAGAAATGAGGCATTCATGGAAACACACACATGTGCACACACACACACACACACACACACACACACACACACACACACACACTCAACATGTTTACAGTAGCAAAACTGTACAGTAAGCCTCTCGCAGGCTAAAGATAGTTCTGCTGAATTGCCTCTCTGCGTTACTGGCAGAATCATTTGGAATTTGTTTTCTGCTTCTTTGTGCTGCAGCTCAGGCGGTGCTCACCCCCGCACGGCTGAATCATTTGGTCTGTTCCGTCTCTCCATTACAATTTATTAGCTGCTCTTTCACGTCACAACTTTGCAATCTTTCCCCAACTAGTAGCCAACAGCGCAGACGCCAAGCAAATAACAAACCAAATCCTGGTGATGGTCTAAGACATGTGAGAAATCATCCTTTCGCATAAATCAGAGCTGAAATCCTGCTTTCAAGTTTCACATGAGCCATAGATGCTGCCAGTAATGTTCAAATTATGAGTTATTGATTGTGTTTCCTCTTCATGTAGTCGACCATATGACTTAAATGCCAGCAGACTTCACCCACTATTTTATATTTCTACTAGTGCTGTCAATAGATTAAAAAAATTAACTAATTGATCTCACAATTTTCTTTAATTAATCACGATTAATCGCAATTACTTGATCAATAGCCTGGTTGCAATTACATTTTTTCAACTTTATATTTAAGCTAGTAACAGACATTTATGCAATATAATGAAGTAAATGCAGAATAAACAGAAAGAATGTTAAATACTTAAATTCAAAGAGAATTTGAATAGTTTTCTTCAGTCTTTTAACACAGATTCTCTCCTGTGAGATACAACTTTTAAAAAAACCTATATACTATTGGGTTAGTATACACCAATACATAATATTTATTAGTGCTGTCAAACAATTAAAATGTTTAATTAGATGCATCACTTTACTGTTACTGTGGATTAATTTTGATTAATCACGATTAAATATCAAGTCAAGTCAAGTCAAGTCAACTTTATTTGTCAATTCTGCCACATGTACAGGACATACACAGAATAGAAATTGCGTTACTCTCAAACCCTAGTGATTAGAAAAATGCAATAAAATAATTAAAAAGTAAAAATTTAAATAAATACAATACAATTTTACGTATAACAAAAAAAAGCTATGCAATATACAATATACAATATTCAAGTAAGAAGGCATAGTGGTGCAAAATAGACAAATAGTGCAAATGGGGATTTAGTAGAGTACGGTAAGAGATAGTGTAACAACAAAGTCTTATGAGGTCCAATGCTTAAGCAGTCCAATGCTCCACAAAGTGACTGGAGCAGGCCAGTGAGTGCGTCAGAGAGTGAGTGTGTGTGTGTGTGTGACAGAGTTCAGTGAGACCGTGGTGGAGAAGAGGGGAGAGGGGGGCAGAATCGGGAGGGAGTTTAGCTTCCTGACAGCCTGATGGATGAAGCTGTCCTTCAGTCTGCTGGTCCTGGCCTGGAGACTCCGCAGTCTCCTCCCTGACGGCAGCAGCTTGAAGAAGCTTTGCATTGGGTGCGTGGGATCAGCCGCTATGCAAAGGGCTTTTTTAGTGAGACGGGTGCTGTAAATGTCCTGGAGGGAGGGGAGAGAGACACCAATGATCCTCTCTGCAGCTCTCACTATGCGTTGGAGGGTTCTATGGCAGGACGCATTGCAGGCTCCAAACCACACAGTGATGCAGCTCGACAGGATGCTCTCGATGGTGCCTCTGTAGAAAGTGTACATGATGGGGGCTGGAGCTCCTGCTCTTCTTAGTTTGCGGAGAAAGAAGAGACGCTGCTGTGATTTCTTGGCCAGTGCTGTGGTGTTGTACGTCCAGGAGAGATCCTCTGTGATGTGCACACCCAAGAACTTGGTGCTGCTCACTCTCTCCACAGACGCTCCGTCAATGGTCAGAGGAGCATGTTGGGTGTGCATTCTCCTGAAGTCCACAACAATCTCCTTCGTCTTCTCCACATTCAGAGAGAGATTGTTGTCAGCACACCACGTGGCCAGGCGTCTCACCTCACTTCTGTAGTCGGTCTCATCCCTGTTGCTAATGAGACCCACCACCGTTGTGTCGTCCGCAAACTTGATGAAGAGGTTGGAGCTGTGTGATGGAGTGCAATCATGGGTCAGCAGAGTGAAGAGGAGGGGGCTCAGCACACATCCCTGCGGGGCCCCCGTGTTTAAAATGATGGTGCTGGATGTATTACTGCCGACCCGTACTGCTTGAGGTCTTCCGGTGAGGAAATCCAACAGCCAGTTGCACAGTGAGGTGTTGAGCCCCAGCTGGACCAGTTTTTGAGTGAGCTGTTGGGGGATTATAGTGTTGAATGCTGAACTGAAGTCTATGAACAGCATTCGAACATATGAATCTTTTTTGTCCAGGTGTGTGAGTGCTGAGTGGAGTGCAGTGGAGATGGCATCATCGGTTGAAATATCATTCATTTTTATTATTTTTTTAGCTTTAGATCCTCCTGCGCCGATCGGTGTATCGGGCAACAAGAGAACACCATTGAACTCGGGTCAATCGCGGAGTAATCTAACTCGTTACTGAAAATTACTAATTATTAATTACTATTTGTAACCCTGGAGAGTTACTAAGGGTTTTGGTGTGTTATGAGTGATGTTAGTATTTTGAGTTCACTGTTAGGTTTTATTAAGTTAAATTATTTTGTTGAGAATTAATAAAATAGAGGATGTCTATAATGTCCTGATGGTCCTTGAAGTATACAGGGGGAAGTACCGCCTCCTGCCGTTCACTGCGTATCAGCTACGGATATCAGGAGAGAGGGAGAGGAAGAAAAGTCAGTTTTTTCCAAGTGGAAAGCGTGGTTGCTTTTATTCAGTCAGATTGTACGGTGGAAATAAACTATCTGGAAATTGTCGTTAACCAGAAAGGAGTTTGTAACTGCTTGGATTCTTCTGGGTGAGTTAATTTGTTGTGAACAAGAATATTGTGAGTTTAAGCCACTAACGACGACATGCTAGCGGCTATAGCGGCTATTGCTAATAGCCATGTGGCTGTACATGTATGATTGTAAGGATTAAACTGTATGTTAGAGTTTGTTAGCTTCCTATGACGATGCATGTAGAGATTGTAAGCTATATGTATGCTGTAGATGTTGATATGTTCCTATATCAATCCTTAATTGTGTTCATTGTGAGGTGAATACAGTTTAAAGAAAATGGGGTTATGTTTCTTTGTAGTTGTGCTACAACGCTTCACCATCGCCATTTTGAAGCTCTAGGAGAGCCCATTTTATTGGTTACTTTGGTAAGAAGTTATCATTGTCTATGTTTTGGAATATTCTGTCGTTCTTTCTGTATACTGGAAAGGTAAAATGCAAATTTGTTAGTATGTATGAACGAAACATAAGAAATAATATATGTATAAATGACTAAATATAGATTTTTGAATGTTATTCTGACTGTGTTATACAGGTCAGGTTTTTTTACTTGGGAGTAAAGTTCAGTTATGATCCAGTCCAAAGATGGCGAGCCACCCCTCCAGGATCCTTGAGATGATTGTTTTAAGAAGAGAACTAAATTCTTTGGACGAACCGTGAACTGTACAAACTCTACTTAAGTGGTAGGACAGATTTGCACTTCATTCCTCCTTTGCACATCCTGCAAGGAGAATCCTCATTGCTGGACTCACACTTAAGGGTGTCGGCTGACACGAGAGAGAGACTGAGTCAAATCCCCCGGGGTTGTGTGTGTTTTGTTTATTATTTTCCGTGACTTGGGCCCAATTTTTCCTTTCATGTACTGTTATTGTCTTCAATGTATGTATGCGAGATTCTTTAATTGCGAATACAAATTGATCAAACCAAGTTCTCAGAGCGTTTCATTAGTCATCCACTCTGCTCCAGTAGTCGAACCTCAGCTATTGGCCCAACACACAGGTAACCATTTAAATCTGTATCCCAAGTGTTGAAAGGGGTGTTACAGAAAATTGGCGAGCCAGCCAGGAGCAGGTGGCAGACTATTGATGCTTTGTTTTCATTTTTTTTCTCCTTTTTGGGCAAAAATTCTTATCTTCAGTCATTTTAACAGTAATTTGCCAAATTGGTGACATGGAAATAGTGACACGTGAGCTGGTAAAAATCCCTAACTCTGTCATGGTTGAAGGGTTAACCTGGACTGAGGTGGACAATGAAGTACAGAGCTATCTAGAGACTCATGGTTCTATTAACCGTGTCCTGCGTATAGATGAACCGAACTCAGAGTTCCATAACAATGCAATTGTTGAATTCACTTTTGGTACCGCGCTGCAAACGCTTGCTCCTTTGTTGCCATTTAAATACAAAAGCCCCACACGGCCTGATGTGACTTTCCACGTGTGTGCACTTGCTAGTGTCTATACACCTGTGGTTAGCCATAGTGCTACTGAGAGTTACATGTCTGAGTTGCAAAACATTACTAAGTTAACAGGGAAGTCATTTCAGTTTCTTTTGCAAGATGAACTAACTAAGTTGAGCTCTACAGTTGCAGCCACAGTAGAAAATGCCCCTGTGGACAGGAGTCATCATGAGGGAAGTCAGGCACCTAATTTCAGCTCGGCATCATTACCGCAAGGTGCAATGCAATCTAGAACTGCTCCTGATACCACTATTCAGGGTGCTGCACTACGCTCAGCTCCAGAGATACAAAACTTGACCAAAGAGCAACATCCGAGAATACCACCAGTGACGGTGAGTTCATGCACAAATCTAAGCCCCAGTGATCTCAACCCACCTGAGATACAAAAGGTCGCTGTGGAGCATATTGTGCGAAATGAGGAGGCACCGCCACACCATTATGCTGCCTCACGCCTCCGAGTCTTTTCAGGCCGATTGCCGCGGCCAAATAATGAAACGGATTATGAGACCTGGTGCTCTAGTGTGGAACTTCTTTTAACAGACCCAGCATTGTCTGATTTAAGTCGCTCCAGGAAGATTGTTGACAGCTTGTTGCCCCCTGCTTCAGATTTCATTAGGCATCTTGATTCACAAGCTTTACCTTCTGCATATTTGCAGCTTCTTGACTCAGCTTATGGTGCTGTGGAGGATGGAGACGAGCTGTTTGCTAAGTTTATGGGTACTCTGCAGAATGCTGGTGAGAAACCATCAAACTACCTTCACAGACTCCAAGTTGTGCTTAACACCGCTACAAGGAGAGGAGGGGCCTCTGCTGATGAGTTTGATAAGCAGTTGTTGAAGCAGTTTTGTAGAGGCTGCTGGGATGACTCCTTAATAGCAGAGGTCCAGCTTGAACAAAAAATTAAAAACCCTCCTTATTTTGCTGAATTATTGCTCCTGTTGCGTACTGAGGAAGACAAGCATGCTAACAAGGCAGTACGTATGAAAAAGCACCTTGGTACTTCCAGACAACAGCCAGCCCCACCCAAACAGCATGTTTGGTCCCAACTGCAAACTGCCTGTGTTTGCTCTGAGTCTAAGGCTGTAGCAGAAACCAATCTCCTGAAGAAACAAGTTATTGAGTTACAGGCTCAAATGGCTCAGTTAACCCCCCACAGGAAAAGCAGGGGTAAGAAAGCAAACTCAAATGCAAAGGCAACTGTGCAGACCAATCCTGCTCCTGACCAGCCCTTGGCAGTGCCTGTTCCAGAGCACCAGCCACCTCCCAGGCCACGCCCGTGGTACTGCTTTCGGTGTGGAGAGGATGGCCATGTAGCCTTGAGATGCAGTAATGAGGCCAACCCCGTGCTAGTAGCAGCAAAAAGGAAGCAATTTCAAAGAAAACGGGAGGAGTGGGAGACACAGAATGGCTCTGTGGACCCACACCATTTAAACTGACAGCAACTCCTGTTATGGGACAGACAGGAGTTCAGTCTAACACTAGTCCCTCTACCTCCAAGCAAAAAGGCAAAAGACAGCCAAAAGGTCAGCCATGTGGGCTGCCACAGAGGTTAGTTGGAAGAAAATGCACTGCTGAAGTGTGTGTTGCAGAGCAAAGAGTAAACTGTCTTTTAGACTCTGGATCTCAAGTTACAACGATCCCATTGTCCTTCTATGAAAGCAACCTGAAGGACCAAGAAATTAAATCATTAGATGATTTGTTGGAGGTTGAAGGAGCTAATGGACAGCAAGTTCCATATTTTGGCTATGTGGAAATAGATATCACTTTTCCCAAAGAGTTTGTAGGAGAGGAGATTGAGATTCCTACTTTGGCCCTTGTGGTTCCAAACATGAGAGAAAATGTCCAAGAGCAAATTCTCATTGGCACCAATACACTAGATGTGTTGTACTCAAGTGTTGCTACTCACATGTATGAATGTGGCCTACCTGTCCAGTATGGCTATCGAGCAGTCCTCAAAGCCTTGGAGCTTAGGCACAGACAGCAACCAAATGGCAAGCTGGGCCAAGTAAAACTGTCTGGGGGGAAATCTGAGCCGATTCCTGCTGGACGGACTGTTGCTTTAGAAGGGGTAGCCCTTGTTGGGAGCTCACACTGCCTGTTGTGGCCATTTTTGTTGAATGTTTATAAAATGCAATTTGAATTCATTTTGTTTTTTCTTTAAAGGTGTAAGAATATTCTGACCTGGTTTTGTTATGTAAATTTGTAATTAATTTTATTGGAGAAGCTTTTGGAAAGTGATTGGTTTATTAGGTTATGGACCCTCCCATTAATCAAGAGATTAAGAGCACCCTGGATGGGTGTGGTAAAGAGCTTTTGTTTTTTGTTTGCCAAATGTCAGATGGGAAGACGGGAGGGTTAGAAAATGATTTTTTGACCACTTTTGAAGTTGTTAAAGCAAATTAAGTTAACTTTCGTTTAATTTTAAGTTTTAAGAAGTTATTTGGTTGATTTTTGTTTATAATTTTGCACGAAATAAACCACATATGATTTTTAAACAATGGAGTCAGAAGTACGTTCTAAAACAAACCTCCCGTTGCCACCCACGGCCTTTTCTTGGACTTTTTTGGTGTTTGGAAAGTAAAAGGCCGCGACATTTAAGTCAAAAAATCATTTTGACTCGCTTGGATGTCAACTTGGAAGATGGAAAAGCTTGCAAGATTGGACTTGGAAGACTGGATCTTCGCAGAATGGACTGAAAAAATGACGCAAAGTTCGTGAGTAAATGCGAAACTTTGTTTGGATCAACCGAGATGCTGAGCTGCAACTTGAAATATTTGTATTAAACAATTATCTTTTGGACCTTGTGAAACGAATTTTCTGGTTAAAATGGAGGAACAAGAAAGAGAGCTTTTTAATTTAATTAAAAAACGCAGAGCGAAGCTTGGCGTTCTGACAAGAAAACGAAATGACATTAATGCTCTCATTGATGCTGGAGAATCAAAAGCCTCCATAGATGAACACATGAGAACATTTAATGATTATTTGGGAGAGTTTATGGACTTACAGACTTTAGTTCAAAAATTGCTGAACGATGATGAAAAAGAAACGGATCACAGCGATTGGTATGAACCTAAGCTGATCAGTTTTAAAGACTTTCTGCATGAAATCGACACTTGGATAAATGCAGACCCTGATCCACAAAAGGGTGAAGTTGCAGCCTCTAATGTTGAATCAAAGGTAGCATCTCATGACAGTGACATTGCGCCGCATGATAATGTCTCACAAGTAGCGCAAGAAGCGAGCAACATGATTTCTGAACGAGTTGCTAAACCTGGCAGCAAGGGCTCTAGTAAAGCGCCCAGTAATGTTACTGCAGCCTTAAGTTTAAGGAGTAAAAGCTCGCGTGCGGCTTCAATTGCGCTGATGGAAGCGGAAGTGGAAAGAGCCGCTTTAAAAGCGGAGGTGGACGCACTGCAAGAAAAACATGCGCTCGAACTGGAAGAAGTTCAATTAAAAGCAAGAAAAGAAGCATTGGCTCTAAGAACTAAGTTGGTTAAGGCTGATGCAAAAAGGCAAATTCTCACCTCTGCTCAGGATCGGCAGAGCCTTGCATCCAGGGCTGAGGTTGAATCAGAAGGCGGGATTACAGCGCCTTCTGGAACATCTACTGAGTTCATACCTGCTGCTACAGCTCGAAAGGCTCCAAGAACAAAGAAAGCCCCTTTAGTTCATTCTCCTTTGCCAATGCCCCTAGAGACACATGCACCTGCTAAGGTCAAACCAGAAGGGGAAAGCCCAAGGCCAATCTCTTCACAGGTTGATGTTCACAGCAGTGCCCTAATAGAGATTATGACAAAGCAAAATGAAATTACTCAGATGCTTGTAAACCAACAGAGGTTGTCACTGCTTCCAGCTATAGACATTCCTGTTTTTGGTGGTGATCCTTTGCGTTTTAGATCCTTTCTTAAGGCTTTTGAACAAGGAATCGAGACTAAAACTGATAATATGCAGGATAGGCTTTATTATTTAGAACAGTTTACTACAGGACAGCCCAGAATTTTAGTGAGAAGTTGTATGCACATGAGTCCACAGACAGCTTATGTTGAGGCAAAAAGGCAGCTTGAGTGGAACTTTGGCAACAGAGCAAAGATAACGTCTGCATTTATAGACAAGGCTCTTAACTGGTCAGTTTTAAAGTCTGATGATGCTTCAGCATTACGTGCTTACACATTCTTTCTAAGAAGCTGCTTCAACACAATGGATGAAGCTGGGTTTCTTGATGAGCTGGAAAATTCAACCAATATGAGGATTCTTGTTTCAAAGTTGCCTTTTAGACTTCGTGATAAATGGCGACTAATAATCATTGATATAACAGAAAAGTGCGACCGCAGAGCAGGATTTAAAGATCTTCTTGATTTTCTTGAAAAGCAAACAAGAGCTGCATTAGATCCTGTTTTTGGAGAGAGTCAAAACACAAAAGAAAAGATGGCTTCAAAACCATCAAAGACACCGCTTAAAACTAAAAGCAGTAGCTTTGCTACTTCTGTTGCTGTAGTTTCAGAACAGAACAATGACAAACCGGAATGGATTCAGATAAACCATGAAGATAAAGGGTTAGATCAAACTCGGTGCTTGTTTTGTGACCAAACTCATTTTTTGGACGTATGTGACTCATTCAAACTAAAAGCCAACAAAGAAAAGGTGACATTCCTTAAGAGTAAAGGTTTATGCTTTGGTTGCTTAAAGAGAGGCCACATGAGTAAAGCTTGTCCACATCGTTTGACGTGCCACACCTGTAACAAAAATCACCCTACTGTTCTCCACATAGACTCAAAAGAACGGCAGTGGCAAGCAGCTAAAGCTGAATGTAAAGAATCATCAGTCTCAAATGCTCTTGTTTCTTTGAACTTTGGTAGCCATACTGGGGCCGGGTCTAATGAATGTGCCTTGTCAGTTGTTCCAGTAAAAGTGAAGTTGGAAAATGGGACGAAGGTTGTGGAGACGTACGCCTTTCTTGATCCCGGCAGCTCTGCAACTTTTTGCACTGAGGCGTTGATGATGCAGTTAAATGCATCTGGAAAGAAAGTGGAAATCATGTTAAAGACTATGGGTCAGGAAAGGCCAGTAAGTAGCTATAAACTTTTTGGTATGGAAGTAGCTGCTTTGAAACAGAATGAGTATTTGAGGTTGCCTGATGTGTACACTCAAAAGGTTATTCCTGTCACTAAAGAAAATATCCCTAAAGAAGAAAACTTAAGAAAATGGCCTTACTTAAAGGATGTTGAGTTGACACCGATAAATGTGTCAACTCAATTTATTGGTGTAAATTCTCCCAAAGCGCTGGAACCTTGGAGAATCATTAACAGTGAGGGTAATGGACCCTATGCTGTGCTGACTCGTCTTGGTTGGGTTGTCAATGGGCCACTCAATCAGGGTAGTGAAAAGGATGAGCATGATGCTAGTTTTGTCCAGGTAAACCGCATTTCTATAAGTAGTTTAGAGGAAATGCTGGTTAAGCAGTATAATCAAGATTTTGTGGAGAACCAGTGTAATGAGCGTGCAGAAATGTCTGTAGAAGATAAACAGTTCATGAACATAATGTCAGAGTCAGCTGTACTTAAGGATGGCCATTATTACTTGAAATTACCCTTTCGTAAACCTGAAGTAAGAATGCCAAACAACAAGCAGGTGGCTCAGCAGAGGGCGCAATATCTGCTAAAACGGTTTCAGAAGGATCAGTTATTCTTTCAAGAATACAAAGAATTCATGCACAATGTTAGTATGGAGGGGCATTCAGAAATCATACCACAAGAACAGTTGAAGAATGAGGAAGGAAAGGTGTGGTATATACCTCATCATGGGGTCTACCACCCCCGCAAGAAAACACTGCGCGTTGTGTATGATTGTGCTTCAACATTTTCTGGAACATCACTGAACAAAGAGCTATTACAAGGCCCAGATCTGACTAGCACTTTATTAGGTGTGCTGATTCGCTTTCAGCATGGTCCAATAGCGCTTATGACAGACATTAAAGGGATGTTTCATCAGGTCAGAGTAGCTGAGGAACACGTAAACTTTTTACGTTTTCTCTGGTGGCCCGATGGTGACATCACAAAACAGCTGGTGGAACATAGAATGCTAGTCCACATTTTTGGTGCAGTATCCTCCCCCAGCTGTGCCACCTATGCACTACTAAAGACTGCTGATGACAACCAACATCTGTACCCAGAGGAGGTTATACATACAATCAGGCATAGTTTTTATGTAGATGACTGCCTTAAATCTACTCAGTCTGTTGAGCAGGCCATCTCACTTTATCAGCATCTTACTGAAGTGTGTGCCAAGGGGGGATTTAAGCTCAATAAGTGGGTATGTAGTGATCGCTCTGTCCTCTGTCAGATCCCGGAGGAAAATAGAGCCACAGGTGTAAAGATGCTGGACCTTAGTCAGGATCAGCTACCCACAGAAAGAGCTCTCGGTGTGCAATGGGATATTGAACGTGATGTTTTCACATTCAGTATTGTGAACAAGAACAAACCACTTACAAGACGTGGTATTCTGTCCAATGTCAGCTCCATTTATGACCCTTTGGGTTTCTTAGCTCCAGTGATTCTGCCTGCAAAACAAATTCTGCAACATCTATGTAAACTGAGGTTTGGCTGGGATGAGACTATACCAGCAGAAATAGCACAAACTTGGCAAAAATGGGTTGAGGATTTAGTTCTTCTTAACAAGTTTAGTATTAGTAGATGTGTCACACCCAAAGGATTTGGGGAGATAAAAAAATGCACAGCTGCATCACTTTTGTGATGCCAGTGAAACTGGGTATGGTGCTGTATCATATCTTAGGCTATCTAATAGCAAGCAGGAAGTGTGTGTTTCCTTTATTATTGGTAAAGCAAGGGTGGCGCCGTTAAAACAAGTCACCATCCCACGTCTTGAGCTGGCTGCTGCAGTTTTAGCTGTGCGCTTGGACAAAATGCTATCAGTTGAACTCAATCTTAATCTGAGTGAGTCAGTCTTTTGGTCTGACAGCACAACTGTGCTACAGTACATTGCAAACACAACCACACGGTTCAAAACGTATGTAGCTAATAGAGTTTCCACCATTCATGCTTTGACAAAAGTTGAGCAGTGGAGGTACATCAGTTCAAAGCTGAATCCAGCTGATGCAGCCTCTCGAGGAATGACAGTTGGCTGTTTCCTGAAATCTTCCACCTGGATCAATGGTCCAGAATTTCTCAGTAAACCTGTTGTTCACTGGCCTGTAGGCATGAATTGTGTATCTGTCCATTTGGAAGCTGACCCAGAAGTAAAAGTGTTGTGTGCAGCTGTGCTGAAAGAAGATGTGTGTCCCACTACTAAGCTGCTGTGGTACTTCTCCAGCTGGACAAAAGTAAAAAGGTGTGTGGCATGGATCCTAAAAGTAAAAGAGACTTAAACTGCAAACAAGGAAAAGACAGAAGTTGCTGGGCACGCACTGTGGAAGTCAAATATGTGTTAAGCAAGATGATAAATGGAACACTCTGCTCAAAACTGAGGATTTGTCCAAGGCTGAGGAAGCTATAGTGAGCTTTGTGCAGAGAAAACGTTTTGCTGATGAAATGACTGCCCTAAACTCTGGCACTGTAAGGAAGTCAAGTCATCTGTATAAGCTTGATCCTGTAGTTGCTAATGGTGTCTTGAGAGTGGGTGCTGAGCAAAGCGGATTTACCTGAGGAAACAAAACATCCTGCAATTTTGCCAAAAGAAAGCCATGTTTCAAAGCTTATTCTTCAGCATATTCACGAAAAGATTGGGCACAGAGGAAGAAATCACATGCTTTCAACACTTCGCCGTCAGTACTGGATTCCTCATGCTATGTGTTTGGAAAGTAAAAGGCCGCGACACTGCCTAAGAAAGGGCGAGCACATTGGCAGTGATAGTCAAAAATGAAACCGCCCATGATGTAACGATCACACCAAAAACAGTGATCGCTGAACTCAGTGCTGTTCAACAAATAGTAGCACATAAGTCTGACACAAATGTACCTGACTCTGTCAAAGACAAGAACAATTCTAGTCCAGATTTACAGTTTGACTTTGGAGATTCTCCTTTGTCAGCTGACTGGAAGGAAAGAGTACCACAAACATTGAAGTCAATGCCAGAAGTGTTTGCTCACCATGACCTCGACTTTGGTCATGTAGGTCAGGTCAAGCATCACATCAGACTTCACGACCAGACTCCTTTTAAGCAAAGAGCCCGGCCAATACACCCACAGGATGTTGATGCTGTGAGAAAACATTTAAGGGAGCTGTTGGATGCAGGTGTGATTCGCGAATCTGAGTCTCCTTTTGCGTCCCCTATTGTGGTGGTCCGGAAGCGTGTTGACTCCATCCGTCTCTGCATCGATTACCGCAAATTGAACTCAGACAATCAAGGACGCCTATGCACTTCCCAATCTTGAAGAGGCTTTTTCAGCTCTCATAGGCTCAAAGTGGTTTTCGGTTTTAGACTTGAAATCCAGCTACTACCAAATTGAAATGGAGGAGGCCGATAAGGAGAAGACAGCGTTCATGTGTCCCTTGGGATTTTATGAATTTAATAGAATGCCGCAAGGAGTCACAAATGCCCCCAGCACCTTCCAGCGCTGCATGGAGCGTTGCATGGGTGATCTGAACCTGAAAGAGGTGTTAGTTTTTATTGATGACCTTATCATTTTTTCAGACACAGTTGAAGAGCACGAGAGGCGCCTTCTGCATGTTCTGAATCGCCTGAAGGAATATGGTCTCAAACTTTCACCAGAGAAGTGTAAGTTCTTTCAGTCTTCTGTCCGATATCTAGGCCATATTGTTTCCCAGAACAGAGTTGAGACTGATCCAGAGAAAACTAGTGCCCTGAAAACCTGGCCAAAGCCATCTAACCTAAAAGAACTGAGGTCCTTCCTTGGGTTCAGCGGTTACTATCGCAGGTTTATTCAGGATTTCTCCAGGATCGTGAAGCCGCTGAATGAGCTAACAGCCGGATATCCTCCAACCTGCAAGAACAAGGAAAGAAAGGCCAATGTCAAGTACCGCAATCCTAAAGAACCATTTGGTGAGCGCTAGACTGCTTCTTGTCAACAGGCTTTTGACACCATAATCGAGAGGCTCACTTCAGCACCTGTCTTGGGTTTTGCTAATCCTAAACTTCCCTACCTGCTCCACACAGATGCGAGTACGACTGGGTTAGGTGCAGCCTTTTACCAAGAGCAAGATGGTGAGCTTAAGGCTATAGCATTTGCAAGCAGAGGGTTGTCTAGAAGTGAAGCTAAGTATCCAGCACATAAGTTGGAGTTCCTAGCCCTTAAGTGGGCTGTCACAGAAAAGTTTAGTGACTACCTTTATGGGGCTAGTTTCACTGTGGTCACCGATAGCAACCCCCTTACATACATTCTAACCTCTGCCAAGCTTGACGCGACTAGTCATAGATGGCTGTCTGCTCTCTCCACCTACTCATTCAAGCTGCAGTATAGGGCTGAAAAACAGAATGTGGATGCAGATGCATTATCGCGAAGGCCACATGGTGGACTTATAGATGATCATATCTCAGTGAAAGAGAAGGAAAGGATCTATAAGTTCACTGCCAACCACCTCTCAGAAACGGAAACCTCAGAGGTCATTCAGCCAGAGGTGATCAAACCTATCTCTGAGCGGCATGACATCTATTTTGCTGGTGAAGGTTCTAAGTGCTCTGATCACTCAGTTGCTTTGGTTGAGTCCAAAGCACTCAGTCCTGAAGCCCTACCACCTTGCTTCCAAGGGAATGACAGTCATGGGCTGCCAGTTATCCCCTTTTTCTCATTTGCTGAAATCTCAGAGAAACAGCAAGCAGACGCAAGCATCAGAGAAATAATTACTCAATTGGAAAATGGTGAGACACCTCCACCTCAAGTGAGAAAGGAGCTCCCTGAGTATGGACTCTTGTTGAGAGAATGGAACCGGCTAGAGCTCAAAATGGAGTCTTGTTTCGCAAGAGACAGGGAGTGATGGGAGTGACTCATCAACTTGTCTTACCAAGAGAACTGAGAGATATGGTACTTGAAAGTCTACACGACGACATGGGCCATCTTGGTGTTGAATGCACCCTTAATCTAGTGAGAGCTAGATTTTATTGGCCTAAAATGTCCTCAGTGGTTGAAGAAAAGATTAAGACTTGTGATCGCTGCGTAAAAAGAAAAACGCCCCCAGAGAGAGCAGCCCCAATGGTTTCAATAGCGACCACCAGACCATTGGAATTAGTCTGCATGGACTTTCTGAGTGTGGAACCAGATCAAAGTAATACCAAGGACATATTAGTAATAACGGATCATTTTACTAAGTATGCCCTTGCAATACCAATGCCAAACCAAAAGGCGACTACCGTGTCTGTGGGAACATTTTATATCACATTATGGGTTCCCCGAAAAACTCCATAGTGATCAGGGGCCCGACTTTGAGTCCCGTACCATTAAGGAGCTGTGTGAAATGGCAGGAATCCGGAAGACACGGACAACCCCGTACCATTCAAGGGGTAACCCTGTGGAGCGTTTTAACAGAACGCTGCTGCAGATGCTAGGCACTCTAAATAATAAGGACAAGTCCCGTTGGAGGGACTATGTTAAGCCTCTTGTGCATGCATACAACTGCACAAAGCATGAAGCCACAGGGTTTGCACCTAATGAGCTTATGTTCGGGAGACAACCAAGACTCCCTGTGGACTTAGCTTTCGGGCTTCCTGTTGATCCTCTGCCATTGTCTCATTCACAGTATGTGCAAGGCCTGAAGAACCGCCTGAAAGAGAGCGTAACAAAACTAGGTTCGACCAGAGAGTTACAGGGTCTAGCCTTGAACCAGGGGATCGAGTGCTAGTTCGAAATGTGAGACTGAGGGGAAAGCACAAGCTAGCAGACAAATGGGAGGCAGATGTGTATGTAGTTGTGTCACATGCTAATGACCTTCCCATGTATACAGTGCGTCCTGAGGCTGGAAATGGTCCTTTGCGCACTTTACACAGGGACCTCCTGTTGCCCTGTGGGTTTCTGCCCGTAAGTGCTCCTGAAACCCCAGTACCGCCAACAGTGCGAAGGCCAAGAACCCATCAAAACCCAGGTTATGTAAACGAATGCTTTGATGATGTCATGTCAGATGAAGAAGTGTGTCCTTCAAGGGTTGTACTTTTGGATCCAGCTACCTCCACCCTAATGCCCAAGGTTGACCACGTGTCATCCGACATTCCACCAGAGCAGCACGTTACTGACAATGTGATCCCTCTTAGCAGAGTGGTGGTTCCCGGAGCAGTTTCAGATGAAATTGAGGTGGAAATTCCCATAGAAGCAGGGGAGGAGCCCCTGCCACAAGCTCATCTCAGGTCAGCTTTCTTGACCTTGAAGAGCCAGGAAGAACTGGAGGTGTTGAAAGTGAATCTTCTGGGAAGATTGGTGAGATTTCAGTGCCCCTCATTTCACCTGTTGGGGAATCTCAGCTGCTTGACATTGAAGGTACACAAGATGTTCCTGAAACTGATGACATAGCTAATTTAACCCACATAAAAGAGCCATCAGAGGGGTATCCCAAGTGTTGAAAGGGGTGTGACATATTTCTATCGTCACAACGCAGTTACAGTTACTAACAAGAAAATGCGGTGCGGTCGCGTTACTATTTTTCAACAAACAGACGGTTGAAGCTGTGTTCAGCTTACCACATCTTATATCAGTTGCACGGACGTAGCGGTCTACGTAAGTAATCTGCGTGCTACAGCTTTCAGCAGCTGCGCGCTCCCGCGGACGGCAATCACTTTCTGGCCGACGATCACTTTTTGGCACAACACCTGAAGCTAAGGGTGTCATGGTCCTGGGCCGTGTTGGCCCAGTATTCTTAGTTCTCTTGTATTTTTGTATTTAGTTCCCTGTTTAGGTTCTGTTTCCTGAGTTGCCCTGTTATGTTGTTCCCTGTGTGCTTTCCCTTTGTGACTCTCACCCCCTGTGTGCCCCTCTATGTATTCATGAGCCCTTGTCCCCTTTCGTGTTTTATTCCATGTTTTCCCCAGCCTGTTATGTCTGTGTTCTCACCGTGCTCTCTCCTCCTGTCTGAACCTCTGTGTACTTCCTGTTTGACTCTGCCCGTCTCCCGTCAGTGTTATGTTCACCCCGTCTCCCTACGAGTGTTAGTTTATTGATTCCCAGTTTAGTTGAGTTCTGTATTTCCTATGTTCTGCCTGTCAGCAATAAAGCTGCTTTTGAGTTCATCCCCGTGTTTGTGAATCTTGCGATTGGGTCCTCCTCCCGCCTGCCACACAGCCGATCCATGACAAAGGCGGCAAAACAATCGCATGATTGCTGCTGTTTGGCTGAGGAAGAATAAAGTAGTTGTGGTAAGCCAATCACACGACCACTTGAAGGAGCCAAATTAACAAGGTGATATATACCAGTTTTTAAATTGTGTTGATAGGCCACGTATGTTAAACAATATATATGCGATGTTTTTTCCTGAATCGTTTCATCACGTTTGTCTAAGGACAGCACTAGCAAGCACTAGGGCTGGGCCATATTATACCGTTCACGGTAATACCGGTATAATGTTAGGCAACGATAGGAAAATGACATATCGCGATAGAATATGAGTAAAACGCGCATGCGCAGTGCCTTTGTTTTCATACGCACATGGCCGATTGTTGAGTGAAACAGATGAACCAGAATTGGTTTGTAAAAATGGTGCAACTTCAGTGATGTGGAACTGGTTTGGTGTTTGTCCGTCAGATACACGACAAAGCACATTTTTTTGCAGAACATGCAAGCGGCCGTCATTATTGTCGGACTAAGATGCTCTTAAATCTGGGAGTAATCTGGGTCCTAAACTCCGTATTCTTCAGGTCAAACGAACACTGCAGCATCAATGAGAGTTAAAAACTGTCTAAATTCTTTCATCTTTGATAAAACGATCAGCATTGCTGCTTTACCAGGTGTAACTATGAAGTTCCAGGCATCCATGAAAACAAAATGTATTACATTTAACGGAGTTAGAAGCTAGCAGGAAGCTAGCGGAAGTTAGCTCGCTAGTTTCGCTAGTTACCTAAGCATGATATTGCATGTTCTAACTGAGAGATTTCTGAAAAAGATCAAACGTACAGCTCTGCTATCACTTCCAACATAAATGAAGACAGGAAACTAAACAGCAGTGACGTTTGTAGGGTTACTGAAGTTGGGCTAGCTGGTATATAATTATGTGCTACGTGATCGCTAGCGACACAGCTATGTTAGCATAACATAAACAGTGAAGCTGGAGGACGAACACTAACACTTTTCCACTTATAAAAGTTAACGTTAAGGTTCCTCATGGTTAGAGACAAATGCAATCGCATGGCAGGATGCTGTAAAAGGACCAATCTTCAGTCAGGAGAACAACTGAGATAATCCATCCACAATACGAGGTTAGTCATTAATATACTGCAACAACATGGGAATAGAGCAGCTGCCAGAGAATTCAACATTAATGAATCAATGGTACAGAAGTGGAGGAAGCAAGAAGAATGAGTTTAATAAAGTTTGATTTATCTGACTGCTTTGTTTCGCTTAATGTGCCTTATAATCCTGTGCACCTTATGGTCCGAAAAATACGTACTGCACACTGCAGTTTAATGTTGCAAAGCACCTCTTTTTAACTTCAGTGGATATTATACATGGTTATGCTCAGGATATGTCAGCCCATTTCTACTGGAAATGCCTTTTGGTTAAACTTTCAGCAAGGAATTTGCATTTGCACTGTTACATTTTTATAAAGCTTTAATGTACATAAAAACCAGCTTCTTGTTTAAGTGAAAATAAATGGAAGGTTGTCTTTTTGCGCTAGTAATGTTGTGGAGTTGTATTTTGTCTCGCATCAATTATATCGTAAGTTATATCGTTATCGCAAATTTTCAAATATATATCGTGATAAATATTTTTGGCCATATCGCCCTGCTCTAGCAAGCACTCTCTGCGTATGACCAAAAAAATGTAGGAAGAGGGGGAAGTTTTAGGAGTGACGGTGAGAGAGAGAGAGAGAGAGAGAGAATGAAAGAGCAGAAAAAGAGAGAGGGTGAGTTTTGAAAAGTGAGAGATTTGTGACATTTAGCGTGTTTGGAGTGTGTAGCTAATGTGTTGTGTTGTGTGTCAGAACATTGAGGCAACTACTGTCTTCAGGTAGAAAACAGGAGGGATACACCTCCTGCTGTCAGACCTGCAGGTATCAGGCTGTGATGTTCTCCTTTATAGTGGACAGAAATTTTTGGAGTGGCACAAATAATTTGTGTGGCATCTTATTGAATGCAGAAAACCTGATTGTTATGTAAATAGTTTGAAATAGTTTTTTTTTTTAAAAGGGGGGTAAAAGGTAATGGCAAATAACTTTGTTGTTTGCAAACTCCATATGATTTTAAAATTGACAATTTATATTTGCATTTAAAGTTATGAAATATGATTCATTAATGTTTGTGGTTGCTACAGTAAAAATATAACTTTTTCTACTCGGATTTTATGTTTTCTGTCTGATTTTAGATCAATTGTGTTAATACAGTATGTCAAAATGAAAACATAACTGTAAATTTAGACACGTGAGGTTGTGCTGAAAAGGATGATACCAAACAAGGCAAAGTAAATAGTTTTTAAAGGTGAAATGTAGAGGTAAAATCAAAAGTTAAAAAATGGCCAATTATACTTTTTAAGTAATTAATCTGAATCTTGTAACTCAGTTACTAACACAGTTACTTTTTTGAAGAAGTAACTAGTAACTATAAATAATTACTTTTTCAAAGTAACTTGTCCAACACTGCTCCTCAGCCAAAGTCTTGTGTTGCATGATGGGAGTTCTTTTCCTCCTTGGTCCCTTGGCACTGATTGGTTGAGGTCTGTCCCTTGTGAATTAGTCGGAGGGGTGTTCATCAGGCTGCTCTCACTCCCCTCTCTCTGTCTACCAAGGTTGACCAGTCCCCCATGATGGGATCAGTCATAGTTGAGGCTGTGTTTTTGGATGTGGCACATGTTGCAGGTGGGGCATGAACCTGTGGATGTTGCTCTGGTTCACTGGTTGTGTCCTCCTGCTCAGCTGATCTGGTGCCTGGCATCAAGTCTGCTAGTTTGGCTATGATGACGGCTTGGGTCTGGTCCAGTGACTCGGGCTGGAGACGGCGGCCCAGATTCCTTTTGGCCCAGGATGATGCTATCCCAAAGGGAACCCTGCAGTCCTGTCTGGGAGGACAGGACTGAAGAATATAGAGGGCTTCATTCTCTATATTCTGAGTATAGTGTTCACGGAGCATTAATATGGCTGTGTGTCTTGTGTCTTCATATTGGGGATAGCTGGCTTGATAACCGTTGCTAAATTTTGGGCCATTTTGCTCAAAGAAGGAGGATAATCTTCTTGTCAGACATTTTTCAGATGATGCACTGATTTAATCAGTCTATGAATGATGCGAACTTTAGCAGAAAAGTCTGGATCATCTGACTGTATTTTGTGCTTTGGAGGTCTTGTCTGTTCACTCCGAATGGGTTTTACATACTGTTTTTCTTGGCCTTACCTTCATTCAAATCTCCAATCCCGCCAGGGCCATTCTCCATACCGGGCAGTATAGCAGTCAGCAACTGGCGGTTCTTCACTGCAGTTCCATTGCCGCAGTTGGAAAAAGTCTCTCTCACCTTCATCTCTTTGTAGGTTCTCCGCCCATCCCAGGACGAGTAGCTGTTTCAGCCAGATGGTTTCCATCTGTATGTTCTAGCCATCCATTCGCGGTCTCTGTTACGGCCTCTCCTTCGCTCCACCACGGTCCATGGCTCGTCCTCGGACCACGCGGGCATGTTTGAGGTCCAGCCTTTAGCCTTAGCTTAGCCTTGTAAGCACTATTACCGTTGCTAATTAATGCTAAGGGGCTCTATGCTAGCGGATCACACATACTACTTTTTCATGTGATAAATGATCACTTTTAATTGTAGTCCACTCAATTAATTACAAAAACACTGACATGCAAGCCAAACATGAAACGTTTCAGTTTGTAATCAAACCTTCATCAGGCTGGCTTGCTTGGAAACAAGAAAGTCCAATGATTGCAGATGACTGCAGTCTGTGTGCAAGAGGTGTGGACTCATTGGCGACCCCTATGAGAAGAACAACTAGGGAACAGTTCACCCTGCTGGATAAGGTTACCGGGGTGAGGTCCTGGAACCAGGCCTGGGCAAGGTGCCTGAGGGTGAGCGTCTGGTGGCCAGGCCTTAGTCCACTGGGCCCAGCTGGTCCCAGCCCAAAAGGGGGACATGGGCCTGTCTTCCTTCAGGCCCGCCATGCGCAGGAGGCACCATAGGGGTCGGGTGCCTCCTGTGACCTGGGTGGTGGCTAGGAGTGGAGGCCCTGGCGGACCGATCTCTGGCTACCAAGACTGGCAATTGGGACATGCAATGTCACCTCTCTGGTGGGGAAGGAGCCTGAATTAGTGGTTTTTTTTTTTTTGGTTTTTTTTTGGCCTGTCCCGTTTGGCTCTTTTGCCATCAGAATTGTTGTCTAAAGGCAAAGAAAGATACCCAACGGATTTACTTTACCAAATTGACCATCCCAGCCTTGCCGTAATGGTCCATTTGATTCACCTTTTATTGTTTATTTTATTTTCATTTACTGAATACGGGACAGACTTGACTGGGGGAAAGAAGGGGAGAAAGAAAGAGGGAAAGAGAAACAGCTGAGAAGAGGGACGGGGGAGAAGGGCAAAAAACAAAAACCAACAGAATGAGCAGAAAAAAAAAAAGAAATAAAAAATGCATATATCGATCACCTGGATCACCTGCTGAGAAAGAAAAAAGAAAACAAGCAGAAGAGAACAAGAGTAATAGAATAAACAACATCACAATGATATATGGGAATATGACAGTAAATACTAAATATTAAACATTATTGTGCAGCACATAAGATCAACAGAACACAGTGTGCTTTGAGGTAGGAGCCAAAAAGGGTGTAGTTTGTGGGTGTGATCACCCGTGTGTACACCTGTGAGCATGGACGCGCTTGTTTTTTTAAAAGGTTCCTTCATGTAATGATCTGCTAGAGGGTGTGGGGGGGCCACAGCCCCGTCCTCCAGGGCATGAAGCAGGTATGGAGGAGATCAAAACTCCAGACATCCAGAGGCCCCCAGAACACAAGAGACCAAGGAAGACCAACAGAGGGGCAGCCGCGCCACTGTCCCAGAAAGAGCTGAGGAGAGTCCCAGATGAGGGCTCACTCAGCAGCCGCGGAGCAGAAGCCAGGGGGAGTTGCAGTGACGCGCCCGTGAGCTCCGCCGGCAGCCAGCCGTGCCTGAGTGACCGAGCCCCAGGCCAAGAGGCCGGGGGCACCCCACCTCCGAAGTGGCCCGAGCGAGCTCCAGGCCCCGTTAAGCGGCTGCCAAGGAGTGAGCCGGTGTGTACCCGGACGCCCATCCCCGGACACAAAGAACCACCAACGCACCGATGTCTGAGGGAGTCCGCCACTGGCAGGGGAAGTGGTGGTAGGGGGAGATAGGCCTCCAAACCTTGGAGGGCCTAAGATGTCCCCAGAGAGGTGGCGCCTGACACCCAACCTGACATATAGACACAGAAATACAGGCACACACATATACAAACATCCATTCCCACCCTCATGCTCTCATATGCACTTACTCCACACTCAACCAACGTGGAGACAGACATAAAGAGACGCTGTACACACGATCACACTCCCCAAGCTTACTCTACAAACCGGGTCTAGGTACCCTTGCCCCTTGAGGGGGAACTGCACCCAGACCCAGGTGGTGTTACCCTTTTCCCTGCGGTGGGGGGAGGCAGACCGCCCCGACTCCGCAGCAGCAGGGAGGCCCCACACTCCAGACCACAGTCGGACGGCCAACTCCTCCTCCTAGCCCCCCCGCTCCAGCAGGTCGCAGAGAATGGGGGTGAGAGAAGACTCCAAACCTCCCTCCACCCGCTCATTGTAGTGTTGATGCATGTGTGTTCTAAGTGTGTGAATTAGTGTGTGAGGTTGAGAGGTACCAGCTAGATATAGTTGGGCTCACCTCAATGCACGGCTTGGGCTCTGGAACCAGTCTCCTGGAGAGGGGCTCTGTCTGGAGTTGCCCCTGGTGAGAGGCGGTAGGCCAGGGTTGGCATCCTAGTATCCCCTCAGCTTGCTGCCTGTACATTGGGGTTTCTCCCAGTGGATGAGAGGATTTGTTCCCTGTGCTTTCAGGTCAGGGAACGGGCCGTGACCGTTGTCTGTGCTTATGTGCCAAGTGGCGGTTCAGAGTACCCAGCCTTCTGAGAGCCAATTTACCGGTCTATTTACATCCCTACCTTCACCTATGGTCACGAGCTGTGGGTAGGGACCAAAAGAACGAGATTACAGATACAAGCGACAGAAATAAGCTTCCTCCAAAGGGTGGCTGGCCTCTCCCTTACAGATAGGGTGAGAAGTTCAGCCATCTGGGAGAGACTCAGAGTAGAGCCACAGCTCCTCCACATCGAAAGGAGCTAGTTGAGGAGGTTCGGGCATCTAACAAGGATGCCTCCTGGGTGAGATGTTCTGGGCATGTCCCACACGCTGGAGAGATTATATCTCTTGGCTGCCCTGGAAATGCCTCAGTGTGCCCCTGGACAAGCTGGAGGAGGTGGCTGGGGAGAGGGAGGTCTGAGCTTCTCTGCTTAGGCTGCTATCCCCGCGACCTGGCCCCGTATAAGCGGAAAAAGATGGATGGATGGAAGTTAAGGCAACTAAAAGCAGCAATCTGAGTGGTGAGTAGTGTGGATGATTAATGAAAATTGTGTTGGTGTGACTAGAAAAAAGGCACTTATGATGGCTCTGTGCTACATGCAGCAGGTGAGGTCCTACCTGCTGAACGCCGTCACTGGGACGCCTTACAGAAGAACTTTATATGGATACTCTGATCCTGCAGTCGGTCACCATCTGATGAACCGTCTTTGGGCTTCGACTGTGGACGTTTCAACTCAAGACTTCTGTTTGGTCTCATCATACGTGAAGATCCTTCGTCCTACATTTGATGTTTGATCTCAGTGCAGTCATTTCCACATCTGTGGTCAGAACCAGATTTACAAAGAGAAATTGAAAGAAAAATAATATAGAAGGGACATGAGACACAGTCCAGAGGTGCACAGAGAGAAAACTGTAAATGCAGACATTTATTTGTCATCATGCAGTGTGTCTTCTTTATAGAGACGAGTGATTAAGTGACACTTTACCACTGATACACTGACACACACGCACACACACGCACACACGCACGCGCGCACACACACACACACACACACACACACACACACACACACACACACACAGGTGTTAACACACACACACACAGAAGGTCTAAAGGATGTCTTGTGTTTTACTGTGTTAATGTCCAGTTAGATGAGTACACCGTCTAACAGCTGTTATCTTGCAGGCAAACTCTGAGCTGTTCTTCAGAGGAGAGGTGCCAGCAACGGACGGCGGAGCCATTTGTTAGCACAAATTATTAAATCCACTCTGCTTGTTAAACACAGCTGTCAGCGGCAAAAGTTAGGATACATTTTAGCTTATGAGCGTCTTATATCCTCCGTAAGAAATACAAACACAGCTCCCTTACGTGTGTGTGTGTGTGTGTGTGTGTGTGTGTGTGTGTGTGTGTGTGTGTGTGTGTGTGTGTGTGGCATTTCAGATGTAAAATTATATAAAACACACAAACAGTGAGTTAACCTGTTATGTAATTCTTGCTGTCTATTCAGCTTAAGCAATGGGAGCCTCTGAGTAATAGCCATATGTTGCTCAGAGAAGGATGAGGCATGTTTACAGGGAAATGCACTCTGTGGCTCCTCACAGGAAGATAAACACAGGCTCCATCTTTCTGGAAACAAGCTTTTGTTTCTTTGCATTATCGTAGATATAAAGAAAGTAAAACGTCTGATACAGAACTGGGCACACAGTGAAGCTGATGACAGCTGACAGATGATGCTGGCTCTTGAGCTGTGTGTTCGTGGCTCCTTTGAAACACACATTACATCTATATTTCAGATAGCAACAGCTCTGCGAAATGCAAAAGAGAACCTGGACTGTTTGAGTTACTCAGAGGACAAAAAATTATTTAAATTACATGGAAATATAATATGCACTCACTGGACACTTTGTTAAGTACACTCTTTCAACTGCTTGTTAACACCTATATTTAATCAGCCAATCCTACGGCAACAACTCGATCCATTTAAAACATGTTGCTAGTATGATGGTGGGGAGATTTTCAGGATCATTTTTAGGATTTCTGACCTTGTCAGAAATCTCAGAACATGTCAGATCTGGTGACATCAGAGTACAGCAAACTCACCGTCATATTCAAGAAACCTTTTTGAGTCCAACAGAGCATCTTTGGGATGCGGAGAAATGGGAGATTGTCATCGTGGATGCTGCCAACAACTGTGTGACAGTGTCACGTCAACATGGACTAAAGTCTCTGATGAATGTTTCCAGCAGCGTCTTAAGTTTGACATGAAGAATTAAAGCAGCTGTAGCAAGATGTACCTAATAAATTGGCCTGTAGGTATACACAAATGATTGTTGAGTGATTCATGGTGCAAAATCCCAGTTTTTAAAGTGTCACTACTTTGTGAACATTTCAGAGTATTTTAATGTGTCGTAAGAAGTCTGTGTGGTGTTGAGGATCACGTCTTCATCATCAGTACAATTTCTCGTCCTTGACTACACGATTCAGTAGTTCCTGGGATGGACTCTTGATGGAGAATAATACCATAACCCTTTTATACAGCTGATAAATGGAAGCATTTTTCCTTGATGGAATGAAAGCTGCAGTAATTATATTATTTTCCAGAGAGGAGCTCAGTCTGATTTAGCTAATTGCAGGACACTAAAATTACTTCCAGTATTAAGTGGTTAAAAACAGTAGTAGCTAAGCAACTAACGGACTATTTGAATTACCATCACTGCTCTCTGAGTCCACAGTTTGGCTCCTGATAACCTTCAAAAGAAAAAGCTCTTTGAAAATGGAATTGTAGTACAGGGATGGAATGATCTAACAACATAACAGTGTGCATGAATTAAAGGGAATATAAATAAAGCTCAGTTTTTCTCTCTCAAGGTTCATTGGCTTTTTTTTTTTGATCTGGTATTATTTGTTTATCACATTAGGCTATTATCTATCCTGAACTTAATAGTTAAACATGTGGACAATGATACAGACATCTACATACGGTGCATTTTTCTTTCCTGCAGACTGCACTTATTCATGTTGCTCTCTAAATTTGCCCAAAACAGTGAGCTTTGTTTCTCTCACAGGAATCAATTGTACGAGGGCAGAGGCTGCAGGGGAGATGTAACTCTTAATAATTTCTTTCTTTAAAAGAAAAACAATAAAAAATGACAAAAACATCTAAAATGACAACTCATATGGAACAAAAGTGTACATACACTTAGTGATACACATGAATAAAACACGAGTCAGTGTGAAGCTAGAAGTCTGAAACACAGACAGTAACACACAGAGAGCGGGAGAAGGTGATGACATGTTCCAGTGTCTCCTGGCAACATCACAATGCATCATAATCTGATGATGAACTTTGGCTCACATGCTCCAACCACCAAGATTACAACAAGCAACTTAATTGAAGCTCATCAAGAGGAACCAAAAGGACGGCATAAATGAATAGAGTTATGAATAGGGTTAGGGTTGGTTAGGTGGATGGTGTGGGTCTGATATACACATTACTATTACTACTCCCCTGGTGCACAGGACCCAAACCCTTGACATGAAGCTTAGTTAATAGTTAATCCAAATGGATCACATACGTCAAAGCGTTCAGGCAAAAAGTGACAAAGAGTCAGAGAAAAAAACAATATCAGAAAATGTTGTTTACAGAACATTATCAAGAAACACAAAGAAATATCGAACTTGAAAGCAGTTCAGCGGTCTGTGCCTCCGGGACTTGTGGGTGGCTTTAAACCCATTGGTTAGGGTGGGGCGTCGAGATGAGGGAACACCGTTGGGTTAGGGTTAGATTGTTTCAGACCCAGACCAGTTTGGCTCGTCCCTTTAACGTGTGTGTCTGTTGGAACGATGTCTACTGTGGTGCACACACCAGTCTACTCTTGCACAGGTCACATAGGTCACAGTGTGTAAGGCCATTCATGTGGCTTTGCTGGCTGTACTGCGCGGTGACCCCACCCCATACAGGTGCTGTATGCTGTTTTTTTTCTTACAGGTGCAACAGTTGGTGATACATTGTGCATTTCTATTTGTACTCTATCCTTTTACTAGAATTCTCCCAATCCCCTCGACCCTTTGTTTATTTTCCCCTGCCTTAGACATCATCATGGTATACCTCATATAATATAATACCTAAAATAAAACAAACAGAAATTAATAAATAAACAGATAAAAGATTCACATGAACAGTAGGAGCCTACAGAGATTTTATATAGCTGTTCTTGCAAAAGGAAAATGTGTTTGGCACCAAAGAGCATCCAGATCACAATTCTGATAGCTGAAGCTGTCAAACAGGACAGGATTAAAAAAATATATAGCATACAAGCTCATAGGGACTGTGCAAACTACTGAGCACCATCCTGCAGTGAAATTTTTAGCCTGTTGCATCATTTTTCATTTTTGACTTCAATTCAGCCCTCTGTAGGATGATTCATTTCCATCAGTTGATTTGGCATCCTTTTGTTCCTAACACATTACCCAGTCCATAGCAGTACAGACAACCAGCATGAGTTTTTTTCATTAAATCTGATGTGCTTTCCAAGTTTTTCTTTAATTTTTTCACATTTGCTATTTTAAAGTGGACCTCTGTGCGCAGTTTGGACTGTGGGAGGAAGCCTGAGAGAACCCACACACATAAAGGGAGAACGTGTAAAGACATGTACTCTATGGGAGGTTAATTAGTGGTTCTAAATTGTATGTAGGTGGTTGTCTGTCTCTCTGTTAGCCTGGTGATGGGCTGGTGACCTGTCCATGGCATACCCCACCTCTCACCCTTTGACAGCTGGGGAAGACTCCCCCCGTGGTTAATCAAAAATGGATGTGAAGTGCTTTATTTAACCCATGGCTGAGGTTAATCACTGGTCTAAACAAGTCAGGCAGCTGTTACCAGCAAACAAACTCGAATATGCGCTCTGCAGATTACCTGCATCCAACAAGACATCTCCATGTTTTCCTCTGATGTTGCTGTAGAACAAACAGTAAAAAGGTAAAAGAAGCAGCTGATGCCATGATATGGATGCAAGCAGCAGGGTGGGAATTCTTCACTGAAAAACAAGCTAGCTGAGATGCAAGGAAAGGACAAAGTCTGAGGGGCTGATTCAGAGGAGCGAGGGATGTGACTTTACTGAGCAGATTGCTTCTCTCTCCTTCTTATCGCCACACTTTTACAGTGAATTACACCACAATCAGCTCTGCCAA
This sequence comes from Maylandia zebra, assembly GCF_041146795.1. Classification (NCBI taxonomy): domain Eukaryota; kingdom Metazoa; phylum Chordata; class Actinopteri; order Cichliformes; family Cichlidae; genus Maylandia; species Maylandia zebra. The sequence continues at coordinate 23,532,803 of NC_135168.1, read as the reverse complement.
GTGGGTACCCTGTTAGCCGCCGCTGTGGCTCGGACTCGTCTGCTGGAAAATTGTACATTGTACAAACAGCTGTCTGCATCCACATACCATGTCATGGTATGTGGATGCATCTAAAACCCCAAGAAAGATGTCAAAACCCAGGTACTTGTTCTTGTGCTGTGAAAACCAGGAGAAATTTAAAAAAGAAACAGAAGGAAGACGGTAGAAATGAACCAGAAAGACAGAAAAAAAACATGAATCAAACATATGGAAAATCTGCTGGAGACACTAATTGAATTATGCATGGTTAGCAGCACTGCTGAAGAAGGAGAAAAGTATTAGCCATGATAAACTGTCGGAGACTCTGCAGACCTTACCCCGGCAGTTTATCATGAATGCTGGATGTATAACAACAGTCCCTTTGCACCCGTGATGGTATATTCATAAAATGTTGAGGTTGGAAGAACTAGTCGTGCACGAAGTCTGAGCCAAGACTTTACAAACCGCACACGGCTGTTCAGATCAGAGCTGAGAGAGAGACAGAGCTTTGCTTAGAATACACAAAACTGTCTGTAAATACCTACATTTGCTTCTCTGAACAAAAAACCTTTTTTAAAACACTTCTTAGTATTTTTGCATGACAGATGAATGTTTCTCATCAGTGATCTAAAACTCAATTTGATTTGGCATTTCTGGGAAAAAAGGGAATGTTTTCAAAATCTTCCAAAAGCAGTTTGACTGTCGACTACATCACAATGAATATTTACAGCTCGAACTCATGTGAATCAGCACCTGTGGTTCTCGTGGTGGTGTCTCGTCGACATTTGATCCAGGGACTCTGAAACAACATGTTTTTCTTACATTATTTTAATTTAAATTCGATTTTATTTCCATTTAAACATTTTTTTACAATCTCAGTTTGTTGTTACGTGAAAATACAGTATTTTACAAAACTCTTGAGCTAGCCCTCATTTTTTTATTTATTTTGAAGGAAACTAGGAGATAAGTCCAGCAATTTCATGAAACATACACAGAAACAGAGACTATTGGTTCTCTGGTAAACATAAAGCACTTCAAGTGCACTCACGCAGCTATTATTGAGCTGTCCGTGGTGCTGAAAATGAATGTTTTTCAATACATTTAAACAATATTATATATTTAACTAGAAACTACTTAAGCAGATCATTTGACCTTTTACACTAAACACATTTTTATTTACCCCTACTTAATCACTCGTGGACCTCTGAAAATGGGTATAATATAAAATGTAATTCCAAACATGTTAAATAATGCTAAAACCACTGAATTAAAGTTGAAAGTCTGCACTGCGAACACGTCTTTGTTGTGTTGCACAGAGGCAAAATCACAAATATGTGTTGTATCCAAAAACTTGCAGACCTGAATATAAAATACGACATCATCCTCAGCTGTGGTATATTTTTTAATGTCTGGAGATATCTAAGAACTTACAGTGGCTTACAAAAGTATTCAGCCCCCTTGAACCTTCCCATATTTTGTTACATTACAGCCACAAACATGAATCAATTTTATTGGAATTCCACGTGAAAGACCAATACAAAGTGGTGTACACTTGAGAAGTGGAACGGAAATCATACATGATTCCAAACATTTTTTACAAATAAATAACCGAAAAGTGGGGTGTACGTAATTATTCAGCCCCCTGAGACAATACTTTGTAGAACCATCTTTTGCTACAATTACAGCTGCCAGTCTTTTAGGGTATGTCTCTACCAGCTCTGCACATCTAAAGACTGAAATTCTTGCCCATTCTTCTTTGCAAAACAGCTCCACAACTGCTCTGTGACGGCCTCAGAGGTTGTCTGGGGGAATCTGTCCATAGGACAACTATTAGTCGTGCACTGCACGACTGCACGTTGGCCTTTATGGAAGAGTGGCAAGAAGAAAGCCATTGTTACAGAAAACCATAAGAAGTCCCGTTTGCAGTTTGCCACAAGCCATGTGGGGGACACAGCAAACATGTGGAAGAAGCTGCTCTGGTCAGATGAGACCAAAATGGAACTTTTTGGCCAAAATGCAAAAAGCTATGTGTGGCGGAAAACTAACACTGCACATCAGTCTGAACACACCATCCCAACTGTCGAATATGGTGGTGGCAGCATCATGCTCTGGGGGTGCTTCTCTTCAGCAGAGACAGGGAAGCTGGTCAGAGTTGATGGGAAGATGGATGGAGCCAAATACAGGGCAATCTTGGAAGGAAACCTCTTGGAATCTGCAAAAGACTTGAGACTGGGCGGAGGTTCACCTTCCAGCAGGACAACGACCCTAAACATAAAGCCAGGGCAACAATGGGATGGTTTAAAACAAAACATATCCATGTGTTAGAACGGCCCAGTCAAAGTCCAGATCTAAATCCAATCGAGAATCTGTGGCAAGATCTGAAAACTGCTGTTCACAAATGCTGTCCATCTAATCTGACTGAGCTGGAGTTGTTTTGCAAAGAAGAATGGGCAAGGATTTCAGTCTCTAGATGTGCAGAGCTGGTAGAGACATACCCTAAAAGACTGGCAGCTGTAATTGTAGCAAAAGGTGGTTCTACAAAGTATTGACTCAGGGGGCTGAATAATTACGCACACCCCACTTTTCAGTTATTTATTTGTAAAAAAATGTTTGGAATCATGTATGATTTTCGTTCTACTTCTCACGTGTACACCACTTTGTATTGGTCTTTCACGTGGAATTCCAATAAAATTGATTCATGTTTGTGGTTGTAATGTGACAAAATGTGGAAAAGTTCAAGGGGGCCGAATACCTTTGCAAACCACTGTATATGTGTGCTGACTGATGTCCATTCTAACAACATTTACTTCTTAATAATGTTTAAAGGAAACCTTCTGCTGCTTTTATTACCATTAATGATCCGCGTTTCTTTTGCGTTCCTCATGCCAGTAAAAAAAACATCCTACGATGTAATGTGGTGCAACCAACTCAGAGCAAGACAAGCCTCTAGTGCCAGCTACAGCCGTCTTTTTTACTTTATATGTCAGCAGGAATTTTGTAAATGGAGCCATCACAGTGTCGAGGCTTTAGATGTGTGAAATGTGCCTGCTCATTTGTTTCCCAGACAGCGAGTGATGGACAGAATGACACTGCAGAGTTTCTGTGCTCAGAGCTGCCAAATGAGGACACATCCCAGAAACACAGTGACATCTGCTGCGTTGTAAAATGCTGCTGTTGTTCCCTTTTATGGCTCTGGATTTGCTTTTTGGAGGACATAAAGCGAGCAATAGAAGCCTGACAATTTCAAGAGGGAGGAAAAAAGGAGAGAAGGCAAAGAGATGACAGCACATGACCGTACTGTTAAATATCCCTTGGAATGAATTGCTCAAAGGGATTTGACTATATTCCTTCTTTAATACTGCATCTATGCTAAAGAAGGCCTGACAGATGCAATCCTAAACTCACTATTTTTATATTTTACCAACTCATTCCTCCTCCAACAACAGGAACAGCCACAGTTCCCTTTTCTACTGTGTGTCCTGCATTATTACTTCATGTGTCTTATTTGTGAAAACCTGGAAGAAGCTGGGAAACAACAATCACATAATTAAAAAACGTCATCTTAAATGTCTCATTGGCCTTCTTCACACCTTGCATAGACATGTGCTGTGAGTGATTCAATTCAATTCAATTTTATTTATATAGCACCAAATCACAATAACAGTCGCCTCAAGGTGCTTTATATTGTACAGTATATCCGATAACAATAGATACAGAGAAAAACCCAACAATCATATGACCCCCTATGAGCAAGCACTTTGGCAACATTGGGAATGTTGCTTATAATATTACATCTGTGAGATGCCCATCCATCCATTCACTTCCGCTTATCCTTTTCAGGGTCGCGGGGGGCGCTGGAGCCTATCCCAGCTGTCATAGGGCGAGAGGCGGGGTACACCCTGGACAGGTTGCCAGTCTGTCGCAGGGCCAACACACAGGGACAGACATCCATTCGCACTCACATTCATTCACACATTCACACCTAGTGGCAATTTGGATTATCCAATTAACCTATCCCCACTAAGTGCATGTCTTTGGACGGTGGGAACCCACGCAAACACAGGGAGAGCATGCAAACTCCACACAGAAAGACCCCGGCCTGATGGTGGAATGAACTCAGGACCTTCTTGCTGTGCATTTCTCCAGCTTACGAGTTATCTGCTTTAGGCTACGTGTTTGAGAATTATACCACTGAGTCAGGTACTTATGTTAATAATATAAATCTTATCCTACAGTTGCACACACTGATCCTAATATCTTAATGAGGTCACATATGATCTATTAGTGTTTACATGTGATGCAAAACAAAGATGAAAACCAGAGACTTCACAGTGGTCATCATGGTGATTCTACTGTAGAAACGAAGGCTCTGGCTGCTGGGTTGGGGTCTGCATGTACTCAGCTTTTTGTTAGCATGCTCTCTGTGCAGATGCTTGCAAAGAGTTGATGTTGTGTTAGCTGTATAGTGCAGGTGTCCTGTGCAGGATGTAGTTGTGTTTCTCAGTTTTTGTAGAAAATAAAAATAAAGTAATATTCATATCTATGCACATGAACTTCAGATAACTGAAGAAGGCTTGTAACACATGTAACATGATTGTAACAGTAATGTGATTACTGAATGATGCATGAATAAGTATGTTCTTGTTATCATGCAGAGGTCAGTTTAACAGTTGAATGTGGCCCCGAATGAACAGCTTCATGTTAGTGTGAAGCTGGATGGATGTGTGATGTGAGGTGTAAAGAGGTCAGTGTTTCCCAAATCAGACTTCCAAATTAAACAGGAAGATTTTTGCTGTGGAAAGAAAGAACTGCAGTGAATATGAGTGCATTTATGTTTGTCTGGAAGTCACACATGTTTTAAAAATGTCTCCACCAAATGGCACTCATCTGGTGCTTGAGTAAAAATGCTAATTAAGAATGCATTTGTTGACATGGCAACTGTATAATTTCTCTCCTGACTTCAGCAGCAGTTGGGGCCCTAAAACTCCAACAGTTTTATTTCTCCTGTCTTTTCCTGTTTGATGCCCATCTGCTGTCAAAAAGGCAGATAACTGTCCATGACACACATGATAGTAACACTCCTGATGTCCACTCCATGCTGGTCTCAGTGTGAGCTTCACGGACGGAAGGAGAGACCATAACATAAATTTAGAACACAGGTTTATGATTCTGAGACTTTATTGCACAAAGTGAATGAAAAATGCAAGAAAGAAAAAACCACAAGTTCAGGTAATGTCATCATCAGTCAGCACAAAGCAGGGATAGATAAAGCAAACAGTTACCCAGAGGGTGAAACCGTATTCGACAAGAAAAAGCATCAATTGAATCCAGTCCACAGGAGATAAAAAGAATATCCTGCAATATATAAACTGAGATGGAAATAGTAACATGCATTCAAATGAACAATGGGATACATGCCAAACTGACCAAATCAAAACTATTTATCACGTTGCTGTTTTGGCCTTAGGGTGATCTTCAAATGGAAAAAACTGGTCTTCATTATTCTTTGCATAATGCATTGTTTTCATTGTGCTTTGATAATCTGTCCTCCATACAAAGGTCAGTTTAGATATTGACTGGTACTGAAAACATTAGTAAGTCACTCCGATAACAATGATGGGTGGTTTACTTACGCACTGTATTTTTTAACTTTGTTAATTCTAGTCTAAACTCGGGACGCACGGGAGCATCTATGTAACCTCAAGCTATTGACCTCAAACTTACAGTAGGATAAACTCATTTCTTCCTAATTTCAGACCACAAGTCTGCAGACTTCCTCAGTTCAGATATAGTGAAATGCAGACTTACAGCGAGCTGCTGCGTACTAAACTTCTGCTGCTCTCCTCTGTTATTCTGTTATAAGAATCCTGTTATGAGCAGAATTCTGAAGCCAGTCTCTCCTCAGTGAAACAAATATACATATATCTTCATTTATACCAAGGCAAGGCACAGTCATTTGCAGGAATTTTAGAAAACAGCATTAGTTTACAATTTCTCTAAACTGCAAACATCACACACTGCAGGTCAGCCCACATGTGCAAGTGTGGACACAGAGGACATACGCTGCCTCAGTATGTGTCACCCAGTGAAAGCATGAAGGCAGCAGAGGACTTATTCAGAAAAAAAACAAACTTAACATTACTCGGTGAGAAATCACTCCAACAGGGGTCGGTACTTTTTCTCCAGCAATGGGGCTTTTTTTGTCCCAAAATATGAATTATGAGTTCATATAGCCTATGAATCTTGTGTGGTAAACATAATTATCTCCAACACACACACTGTTGTGATCTCAGTCAGCAGCTGCGCAGCATTTCCTCTGGCGCTGTGAGCTCGCAGGCAGGTTGATAACCATAGAGAGCCAGAAGGAAAAGCAGGAGGAGGTCTGATATTAGAACATTTTTTCTCACAACGTCTGGAAAACAAGAATGTTGTGAGCTACTGGATTGTATGGACTGTATTTTTGAGTTTAGTTCATTTATATGCTGACTTCTAAACTAAGACAAAGTTTCTCTTCCTTGTCATTGGCCACCCTTATTAAACAAGGTGAGAACATGAGTCCTGAAAAATCCTCCCAAAACAGAAATGTAGAAATGTTCTAAATGTGCAAAGTTCTGAACATGAGTTATATCTGAGATATTAACATCCTGTGTCTGATACATTTAAATAAAGATTTTTTTAGAAGTGTAACCAAACATGTGATCTCAGACAGAATTATCAATCAATTAAACTTTGGCTCACTTCTACAAACAGGAAAATGGAAAGAAAACCTGTCTGCATGTGTGCTGACTCAGCAAAGACGATATTAAATGAGAAATGAAGTCATTTCTATCAATAACACAAATTCACTGGACACCACGGAATCCCCCCATAACGCCCATTAATCAGCATTTGCAGGACAAATAATTTGATTTTTTTAATTCCTAAAGTAGAGGCTGCTGTATATTCAGCAGCTAATTTCCATCCCCAAAAGCTGATTCTGTTCATCTGGACGTAACGTTTTAAGTGGAGAAACATTTCTTCAGTCTCAGCTGACTACAGGTTTCCCCAATCTTATAAACAGTAAGGCTGTGTATCGTCACTGATTTCTAGAATGATTTAATTCGATCCACGATTCGATTAATTCTTTTTGAATATTGAAATTTTGCCTCAGACAGTCAGAAATATAATTCTGATCATTTATCAGTACTGACACTTGTGAGACTTTATCAAAGATAAGCATCACAGCAGATACCTTTGTGTTAAAGTAACTGAGCATAAAACACAGAAAAACATGAAGGATTTTTTCCTGGCCTGGGTTTTTAAAGCAAATAACCAACTTAAAAATATTCTGCAGTAGAACCAAAACTGAAGAAATGAGTCAACATATGAACTTTACCTGATGCTGCTGAAGTGAAGCAGAGCAAAGTTACAGAGGTTTAGAGACACAGCATTTTGCAATTTCACATAATTTTAAAAAGTTTTAATTTCTTCAGTATTCAACAGCAATGACATTTTCTTTTCGGAAGTCAGTTAAATTTAAAAAAACAAACAGCCGACAGCGCTTTACATAACGGTAGACCTGTGCGTAATAAGCAAGCGAATAGTGCAGAAAACAGAGGTTTTTAGATGGGAAACTGTTCTTAAAGAGTACACACACAGAAAGAGAGAGCTGTGCATGACGTGTCATTTTACTGTGGTGGAAGCAATACAGCAAAAGTAAGAGGGAATTCATGATGATGTTTATGTGAAGCGTAGTTTGGATCTTCTTTTGCTGCTGGTTCAATCAATTTTTGTTGGAGAGTGATGAAACTGCAGCTGAGAATCTTGCACAAAAACAAGACGTAAATAAAAAGCGCGGACCAGCCAACGATCAGCCCCGACAGCGTGCCCCTGTCGATGTGCCGTCGAGTGAGAAAGCAGACATCTCACTGATTCTGATGCGGGCTGCGCTTTTTATATACGTCTTTCTGCGGAATCCGTGTACCTACTCTCATTTACCGTTTTAGCTGTTTGGTGGTTGTCGAAGTTTTGTGAGGTTAAACCTGAGATTCTGGCAAAATAAATTTAAAAATCGATTCAGGATTTTAATGACTTGATCTCACGTTATTCAAGCTAGAATCGATTTTAATTGGAAAATCGATAATAAAAACCCAATAAACAGTACATTTGCATAATGAATGAAACCAGCACCACTGAAGGAACAATGGGCTGGGAGGTCAGTTCCTTGATCATTAATATGCAAATTCTCATGACCATTGATCAACAACCAAAATCAAAGCTCATTGACTGATCCAGATGAACAGAAGCAGCTTTTGGGGATTTACTTACGTGGATGATTGAGCATGCCTCAAGACTCATTTACATCAGTTTTCCTGCCTTCTCTCTTTTAGTGGTGTTCAATTACACAGACTCGTTTAACACAAACTGTGAGAAAGCCTGTCACCTGACAGCAGGAACATCTGGGAAAAAGTTGCTTCTGAAAAAAAGTCTCATTGTTTCTTTCACAAAAGCAGGTTGTAATCACGATACGGACACACCGGAGTTCTCTTTCAGATATTTTGGTCTCAACTTTGGTTCCTGCTGAATCCTGAGGGAAATCTCCAGCTCTTCAGCAGCTAAAAGCTTCACCATGTTTGTCAGCTAGTTACTAGCTATGTCCCTCTGTCATTTTTCAGACCTGGCATAAAGGCACAGAACCTCAGCAAGGCATGATTTTATTGTCATTGCTTGTCTTTTTGTTTTTCTATTATTATTGTTATTATAAGCATGAGATTTGTCACATTGTTAAAGTGACACATGAAACTGATGGTAGACATCCTGAAATATCCTTGAAGCTAAATGTAGAAAGTGAACATCACAAAACGACTACATGGAATAGTGTCGCCCTTTAACTGACGTAGGCATGAGTTAGAGGACAATGGCAGCATGAAGGCAGAACATAAAGTCAGACGAAACGCTTTCAGTCAAAAAAGCTTTCGTAATAAACGAGACAAGGACTCTTCTTGTCTTTTCTAATGTTCTTGATCCACTCTGAGCACAAGGATGCCACAGAAATAGAACAGCATTTTTCTTTGACCGTAACCTTGAGAAATACAGCTTCTGCTTCCATTTTTGTTCCTTAGTTATTGTGTACAAGCACGCTCTCTTCTTACTAAATGTTGTTTTTTTAGGGTCATTCCATCTGTGATTAATGAGCAGCAGCTCTCTGGAAGATAATTGCTGTAATTCTACTTTGGAGTCTCAGCCTTTTATACATAAACACGCCTTTATATCAAAGCACAATGCAGACTCTCTCTAAGTCAGAGCAAGCGTACAAACTTCAGCTCACAAATTCAAAGTCTCCTCTTTAAGCTTCACAGCTTGACGTGCATGCAGAGTCAGAACACAGACTTCTGTGGCTGGACATATTATAGCATTTTGCTGAACAATAATCATTACCCTCTCTTGCTTTCAGGTTTGGACATGGTTATGTTCACATACCTGACCTTTGTCAGATATTCTAAAATTATGTTTAATAATATTTTTATATTATTCAGGATCAGGTGCAACATTATGACCACCTGCCTAATAATGTGTTGGTCACACTTTTGCTACCAAAACAGGCCTGACTCATCTAGGACTCTGTTGGACCCCTGATTTTATGCTGTGGTATCTGCACCAAGATGTTTATCAACAGATGCTTTAAGTCCTGCAAAACTGTGATGTGGAGCCTCCGTGGATCACACTTGTTTGTCCAGCACATCCCACAGATGATTGACTGGATTGAGGAGGCCCAGTCAACACCTCAAACTGACTGACATGCTCGTTAAACCATGCCGAAAGAGGCCGCAGCCACCAGGGAGTACAGTGTCCACGAAAGGGTGTACATGGTCTGCAACAGTGCTTATGTAGGACCCATCCTTCCCACTATGTAAGATTGTGGGAAGGTACAAGGTACCCTGAATGACTGAAAGATTATAGGATCTGGGTCCGTGACCTCCCTAGTGCAATTGACCCTGGTTCCTACCACTGTCCTACTGCTGCGGGTATGGAAGAGGGGCTCCAGGATTTCAGTGTGAGATACAGTGGCTGCCTGGAGGGCACTGTGCTGTCAGACAGAAACCTAGTCTGGCACAATCCTTTGATTTTCTTTGCTAAACCACACGGGTGGGATGCAAATCCGGTTGTTAAGTGATGATGTTTGAACCCTGCTTCTGGGTCCAAACTACTGTTTATTAAGGCTGTTGTGTTTTTAACAGGTTTTAATGTGTTGTATCTTGTTCTATTTAATTTGAACAAGCCCCTAAAAAAAGTCAGTGATCACTGTCGGCCTCTCTCGGTTTTTATTACCACTGTTTTAAAGCTCAGTTTTTTAAAACCTTACAATGTAATTACAGTCCAGCCCATGCAGCAGTATATTAATGACTAACTTTGTATTGTGGATGGATTATCTCAGTTGTTCTCCTGACTGAAGTTTGGTCTCTTTACAGCATCCTGCCATGCGACTGCATTTGTCCCCAACCATTGGAAGCCCTCGCATTAACGTTTATCGAGTGGAAAAAGGTTAGCGTTGATCCTCCAGCTTCACTGTGTTTATATTATATTAACCATAGCTGTGTAGCTAGCCACCATGTAGCACATCATTATTACCCTACAAATGTCACTGCTGTTTAGTTTTCTGTTTTCATTCATGTCGAAACTGATAGCAGAGCTTTAATTTTTCAGAAATCCCTCATCAGAACATGGTGTACCATCTTTAGATGGAAACTAGCGAGCTAACTCCCTGCTAACTTATAACTCAGTTAAACTTCATAAATTTTGTTTTCATGGAACCCTGGATGTTAAACTTAATTGTTACAAACTGATCATTTTATTAAAGATGAAAAAATTTAGTAACTCAGTGATGCCGCAGTGTTCAATTGACTTTGGGATTTGAAGTAGACTTTGGAGCCATAAACAGCTAATGACGTCAGACTTAAAGACCGGATTCTTCTCAGAGCACAAACAGAACAGAAACCAAACCCTATGAAACCCCTCTTTATACCCCAAAAGTCTTAAGATGATATTAATTCACTTCCCCCTCTAGAATGGTTATCACAAGATTCACAATTTTCACAAGAAAATGGCTCCAATTTTTAATAGCTGGCTAACACAAAAGTGTCCTTTGGATATTTAATGGTGCACAGTCTTGTGTCCTATAGTTGACAGGAGGTGACTTCACGGTTTGAGTCTGTTAGGCTGACAGGAGTTACAGCAGCCAAAGTGACCAACCAAGACTCCAGTTCATGGTTCACAAAAAGAAAAAGGAGAAACCATACCTTTGTCTGAGAGTGAGAGTGCAGAGAAAAATACCAGTCTACACGGGAGGAGGTTGTCAGGTCCATATGATGGACCTGACAACCTCCAAGCTACAAGGACTCGCTTCAGACTCATCTTCATGTACATGCATTTAATGGCCAAAACTCTCTTTAGCTGTAATGGGTCTTAACCCTTTAAGACCTACCATAGAACCAAGTCTGCCAGAGCTTATCTTTATATTTTTACAGGCTGCAGTACCATTTTTGGGAGTATTCCAAGTTGCTATACATCAATACAACCATTATGGCCCAAATTTTAATAATATGTATGCATTAAGTGCATAGTAACTACTGTACATAAATTGCAAAAAAGTGCAATAAACTACAAAACAATTGAAAATCGTTTTTGTTTTTACATATATCTCTAGTTAGAGAAATATAAGAGGTTTCCCTCAAATCTGTAAATACAAAAAATGTTGCACAAAATAGTTTCCCACCACAGGAAATTTATTATGAGTGTCTTCATAGTTTTATTTTTGAGATACACCAATTTTTATATACTGCAGGACAAACGAAAATCAATATTAAAATGCAAATTTGCAAAAAAAAACTGCATGTGCATTAAAACAAACTATTTCCAGCAGTGCAATATGAGTTCTAAGCATCCCAGAAACTATTCAGAAAAGCATAAAGTCAAACATGACTTTTAAAAACACCAGTATAGGCTTATAAGGCCATGAAGGTAAAAAACCCCAAAAAACCCCCCCAAAAAAACCCTACATTTTCCGTGAAAATGATGTCACTTCCTGTTTCGGGCAGGTAATGGCGGACATGTGATAGCTCGCGCTGACGTCTATTCCAACCTAGGAAGCGTGCCCGCTCCGACCAGTCTTAAATAGGGATGGGTACCGGTATCCGGTGCCATTATGGCACCAGTTATGACATAAATGGTAGTAACCAGACCGAAAAGCAGTGCACATTTCGGTGCTTTTTTTCTCCTGAGATATCATACGCTTTGGATTCTAGCCAATCACTTTACCTTTCCAAGGATAGTAGGCGGGCCCAGGTACGTACGTTCTTTTAAAGCAGAGCTACAGATTAAAAATGCCCAAGGCGAAGCGGACAATCTGGCTGTACTGCCTGCAACAAGTGCTTTAAGGTGATACTGTGCAAAGGAGGCAACTCCTCGAATCTGATGAAACACCTGAAACCACCACTTGCTGCGAGACCTCACACCAAGCACATCTACTGCGGGTGTGGTGCCTGTCATCGGTCCCGGAGTTAGCAACATCCCCCAAGAACCCGAGGAGTACAGTCCTGGCCCCTAGCCCTGCCAGTGCAGCAGAAATGATGACGGATGATGATGGCAGCAGCAGCCGTTCTTCTCTGGGTCAGTAGCTTAATGTTGTTAGTGTGTAATTTACATTGAGTAGGCTAACCACATTATTACATTAATGCACGTAAGGTAAACTAGCAAACACTGTCATAGTTACATGCAGCTGTCTTCTTGTTTGATGGCAGATACTCCCTTCACCCTGGCCAAAAAGGCTAAAATGACCAAAGAAAAAGTGGAAAACAGCATGAAAGGTTTTTGGACAATATTTTTCATTGTTTAATCACTGCTTCCAGCCAAGAGTGATACCATAAATCCCCTATAGCTGCAGAAAAGGCTAACATTGTTATCTTTTCACAAAAAAAAGAAAAGAAAAAAAACCCCACACAGCTGAACAGGAGAGATTTTTGGACAAATTGTGTTTTCTCCATTTTTTAAGCACCGGTTCGAGCACCATTTAAGCACCGGCACCATTTCAAAAGTACCGGTTTGGTACTGGTATCAGATAAAACCTAAACGATACCCATCCCTAGTCTTAAAGGGTTAAACTAGGGCAGTTAAGGTTGGCCTTCACTCCAACCCCCAATGAACATATTGTTTACCTCGATGGCTTGCCTTCTTCCAATAGTGCATCTTGGTGTCAGGTGGACCCCAGGCACATCAGAGAGCTTCTGCCGCCCATGACTCTGTCACTGGTTCGCCACTGCTCCTTCCTTTGACATATACTGACCCCTACAGACCAGGAACACCCCACAGTATGTGTTTGTGTGCGACTGGTGTCATTGTATTAACTTTAAGCTAGGCATGCACCTCACCGCTTTATTTAATCGCAATCTTAATATGATCCAATTAGCTTCTCTCTGCTAAAGCAACATCAGTGATAAAGTCATTCAGAATCAGTCAGCAAGAAGTGAAACAGAAAAGCACTGAAATGTTTGTTTAGCTTTATCTGGTGGTAATTACGTTACTAGCCAAGTCAAAAATGATATTAACAGCAGTATAGCAGAAGTTAGTTAGATAAACTACTAAGAAAAAACATCAGCCTTGTTTATTTATAATTTTCTTTCTTTATATGTTACTTCTAAGGTTTTACTTTGTTCCTGACTATTTCTAGTTTGTTTGTTTACTTTGTTAAGTCACTTAAACTCAGACCTTTGCATCATTCATTAAAAAGTCTAATTCATGGGACAAACCAGCAATGCACCTGTTTTAAACAAGGCACTTAATTACTAGCTGCCTGTGGTGTGATGGACAGTGTCTGAAAGTTCATCCTTAAGAAGTAGGAAAAAAAGAATCAGCAAAGACTTGACAGATGCATTGGAGCTATCAGTTGATCAATCTGCACCCAAATTACAAAAACACTGTACAACGTGGACTCACGTGCTGGACTCCGGGGATTGATGCACACAAGAGAATGTCCAATGAATGTATATACAAAAGTTGCGCGGCAGTGCTATCTACAAAAAGTGAGAGGGGCAGGGCTCCGGGGGAAATCCAGGTGAACACTCTTGTCTCTCTCCAAACAATCCAAACACGAATCCCCTCGAACACGCGTCACTCAGGGAACACCAGGGAAAACAGTCCAGAGGGTCTGCACACAAAGAAACGCTCGTTAGATTCCAAATACGCAACTACATGGAAAAACACTTGCTAGATGCTTGACTTTCACTGACGCGATTCTCACAACGATCCAGCGAAGAACAGCCATTGCTTCCTGGCTTAAATGCCATCCACACTGATGAGGCACAGGTGTTTCCTCCTCCGAGGGCGTGGGCCAAGGGCGTGAACCCATAATGAGTGAGAGAGGGCGAGAGAGAGAGCGAGAGAGAGCGAACTAGAGAGATAGAGAGAAACAGCTGATCAGCGACCAGCTGAACCTCCAGGCCGTGACAATTACATTTTTTTGTCCAAATCCTCATCAGTGTGCCCAGAGGAGGTCATGAAAGAGAAAGAACAGTGAGTGTGTACAGCCATCTGTGAAACGCGATTGAGGCCGTGTCATGGTTTGGTAGTGTTGGAGATCCTGTTAAAACCGCTGAAATTATGAGAACAGAAGAAAAACACCGTGAGAATTTGATCCATCATGCAGTTTGTCAGAACAGTACAAACTCCATTTTATTTTCATTTATGTTTGCACATGTTTTATCGTCTTTACTTTACAGTATAAAGTGTCTTGAGGTGACAGTTGTTGGGATTTGGTGCTATATAAATAAAGCTCCATTAAATTTAATCACTCCACCATCATAGCAACTTCATAGCAAAAGATTCAAGGGATGTCGAAGTCTCCTCAACACTGCAAAGATATTCTCAAAACGGAAAAAGTTTGAGAAAACATGTGTGTTTGATGATTAGTGGCTGATCCTTGTTCCTTGTTTAATAATATGAAACTGCTGTATTAAAACGCCTTCTGACGCTCCACCTCCTTGTCTCTCATTAAAGCTTTAATGATTATAATCTATTAGGAGGAATGGCTCACACCGAGCTCTCTACCATTAGGGCTCTTAACCAACTAAATGTCTTGAATATTTTATATGCTGATATATCATCTTTAGTATTACGGTATTTCATATTAAACTGTTCATGTTTTATATCCCTGCAAATGAATTAAAAGTACCAGTGTTGATGGCTTTATGCAGATTCACCTCATGAGTGTCACAGAAGCATGCAGGGAGGGGACACAGAGGGAAATGCCATGTAGCAGACTGCAAGGCAATCTCTGTCCTACAAGAACATGAAATCTCAGGCCCCGGAGTGTGTGAAGTCTAATATGTGATTGGACGCCTCAGAGTGTTAATGTAACCTTGTACAGGGTGATAGGCGGCTGATGATTTGGCTCGTGTTGGAGGCCAGGCTCGGTGTGGCGCAGGCGCAGTGTTGCTTCAGCCCTGCAGGGGCATGAGCGGGAAACTCGTATTAAGATGGTGCTTTTGGCTGCTGACCAGTTCCCCTTCACACAGACACACAAGCACACTCACTCACAAGGCGCCATAGGTGGCTCTTAATCATATTATCCCTGCGAATGAGGTGAGCAGCATGACGTCTTAAGTACACTTTGGCAAGGTGGGTCATAATTATACGCACAGCACATTAAGCCACACATACATAGACACACTTTTACGCAGCAACACACATAAATGTGTGGCTATTAATGCAGCAACACACACCTACACACACACACACTGTTGACTTTGATAAAGAGTAACATTCAAGGTCTCAGTTTGGAGGAGTTTTTGGGTTTTTTTTCAGTGAATGATGAAAAAAATATCAATGTTTTGCAGCATCTTCACATAAAGCTACCCCAAAATAAAGCTTTTTTTTAGATCAACTGTTACTTTTCTTTCAAAATGTAAATGTTTACCTGAACATCAGTGAAATACATTTCTGTTCATAATTTCCGCTCTGCTAATAGAAATAGTTATCTCACTTGGCTCACGTGCTGGCAGGACTCACCGCATACCCAACAGACTGATCAGTAATCTAAGCCAGCGGTCCTCAACCTTTTTGCGCCCTGGACCGGTTTATAGTCAGACAATATTTTCGTCCCACTCATTTTTCAGGCAATTTTTGTTTTTTGTTTTGTGCATTTTATGTTCAATATAGGTATTTGTTGTGCCTGAAAATGAACAAATAAATGAATGAATGAAATGAAATGAACTGGCAGGTGTCACTGATAAATACAACAAAATAAAATGATTCGACCAAGACAAAAACTGTGGTATTTTGTAAATATAATAATTCATTGTGTAATCGTGTAACTTTATTAGCAGCGTCCTCCTGAAATGCGCCAACAACATTGAGAGTAACATCCTCCTCTCTCCCACTAAATGCTCTTTGGTCGCTATGGTAACACGTAAACATTTATTTCAAAATAAGACACACAACTACAAAACAAATATAAAAGTACAAGAAAAAATATAACTCACCATAACGCTCAATCAGTGAGAGCCCTGTGCTTGTTTCTCTGCAACGAGACGGTCCCACCTGGGTATAATGGGGGACAATGACACCCGAAGTGTGTTGCTTATGTTCAGTCTGCTCCTCAATTTTGTTTTCATCGCTGTTACTGCAGAAAACTCCGCTTCACACAGATATGATGTCGGAAATGGCAACAGGGTTTTTAGTGCTGTTGTGGCAATCTCGGGGTATTCTGCCATGACTTTTATCCAGAATACCGGCAAAGCTGATGTCTCGAACATACTTTTAAGGCCGCCGTCATTTGTGATTTCCAACAGCTGATCTTCTTCTTGCAAAGACAAGCTGGACTCACCCGGTTTATTGACAAATGGGACGCGGATCCATTCCTTGTCAGTTCGTGGGTCTTTTGTGATTGGGGAGTAGCGCTCGAACTCTTTTAAAAGCAATGACAGGTGATCGTGCACTAGCTGGGAGAATGATTGCTCAGGCTGAGTCTCTTCCAAAAATCCAGCCAATGTTTGAAACATGTCAAATATGCCTCTGTTTACGTGTCATCTCCACAAGTCCAGTTTGGCTTTAAATGCAACTACCTTATCTGCCAACTTGAAGATAGTTGTCATTTTCCCCTGAAGGGACAGATTGAGTTCATTTAGTAGGCCAAACGTCGCATAACTAAGCGAGTTTTGCGACCCACTTCTTGTCACTGAAATGTACTGCCAGCAGTGACTTCTATTCTGAGAAAAATCTCTGCTCTCGTAATTCAAAAACTCTGGCCAGTGATCTCCCTTGGGTTAACCACCTTATTTCTGTGTGCAAGAGAAGGCGCCTGTGCTCCGCGTTCATCTCCTCACAAAGTTGCTCGAACAGGCATGAGTTGAGGGAGTGTGCTTTGATGTGGTTAATAACTCCAACAACATCATTCAATATGCTGTTAAGTTCTGGTGGCACTTTTCGGCTAGCCAGCATTTCTCTGAATGACACAGTGTGTAGATTCACATTCAGGTGCAACTTCCTTAATCCGAGTAGTCAAACCAGACAGCCGTCCGGTCATGGCAGCAGCTCCGTCTGTGCATATGCTGACACAGAAAGACCATTTAAGTTTTCCTGATACATAATCATCCAGTGACCTGAATAGTTCTGCAGCTATGGTTTTGGTTGTCAACGATAGTGTACACAACATATCCTCATGCACATCCTCCTGATAAAGGTATAGCACATAAACAAGTAGTATTGCCTTATTGTCCACATCTGTAGACTCGTCATCTACAAAGCGTACCACGGTGATGTATTAATTCTCTCCAACAACTGTGTCTCAATGTCCTCTGGTATTTCCTAAATGCGACGAGTAACGGTGCTAGCCGATAGAGACACCTGTGCTATCTTTTCACCCCCCGAAAAGTTCACAGCAAACGTCTTTAGCATGGCAGAAAGGGTCAATTCTTTTTAGCCTTAGCAATACGGTTAGCCACCAAGTATGATGCTCTCAGTGCACTTGCATTTGTTGTTGTGGAGGCCCTCAGTAATTGCTTCAGTCCCTGTTGTTGTTTTCTTTCAAAATACTCCAAAGGTTTGTTTTTAAATGTCGGGTGCTTGGTCTCCAAGTGACGAAGCAGTTTTGAAGGCTTCATTGCCTCATTGGAGAGCCGGTGGCCGCATATTATGCAGAGCGGGCTTGGTGCGTGGGAATCACCTGTTGCAATAAATCCATATTTCAAGTAGGTCTTTTGGTATTGTCTGTTAAATGCAGCTTTCTTTTTCTTAGTGGTTGTCATAGACTCTTCTTCTGTCTCCTCACTGGGCCTTTTTTCCCTTTGCAAAGAAACCCTCCAAAGACATCTGTTTTTTACTCATTTTGCTAGCTTGTGGGTTTAATATTAGCTAATGTGTCTTGACATGCGTCAAGAGTCAGTCATAGACGGAAGTAACTGAGAGAATTCAGTCTTTTTCAAAATAAAACACTGCTCAGAGTCGGATAATAAATAAAACAGAAATAATGTAAGTTATTTATTTTTTCTGTGTGGTATGAGCCTCAACTCTCGCGGCCTGGTACCAAACAACTCACGACCCGGTACCGGTCCGCGGCCCGGGGGTTGGGGACCGCTGATCTAAGCTACTCAACCAAAATGTGGAGGACATGGAAACACCATGTTCATCTACAGCAAATCATCTGAGGAAAGGTTTATGTAGATCCATCCATGCATTCATTATTTAAGAATTAAATAATTGTGTTGTTTGAATGCCGTATTCTATTTAACGGAAAAAATTGACGGGTTTTTTTTTTTTGAGTTTTTTATTTTTAGTAAAAAGCAGCTTTATTTATAGGTATCACATGACATTGCCACTTCCTTTTTTAAAGAAAATGCATGGCAGCCATGTTGACCATGTGCTGAACACAAGTACCTCAGTGTTGTGGCATCATACAAGCAATCCCACAACTTAGTTCATTTTACAGAAAGCATAGATCAATAAGTATTTCACTTAGAAGTTAACTCATGACTGAACAAGCTAAGTGCAAACTTCTGATTCATTTGAGATACAGACAGGAGTGCAGATGCTGTTTGTTTCTGCATTTTTTATTTTCAATAATTGAAATTTGAATCTCAGTGAAGACTATTTTATGTTTCCGTGACGATTAAATCTTACTGCAACTCTTTGGTGTTCTCATGCAGGTCCAATGAAGACACCGAGGAAAACAAGCCCTGCATGAAATGACAACTAGTGTTATTCACGTAACATTTTGTGGAACCTCAACGAAAAGGCAAAACCGAGACTCACGATCTCACTAATAATGTTAAGATTTACAACCAACACCGAAGCAGTCTGAACCTCACACTGTAGTAGAGGCACCTCTGTCAGTTAGGCGTAGCTTATTCCGCAAATGTGTTTAAATGTGTTTCAGAGTCTAATGAAGAAAATACCAGTTTAATCATCAACACTGTAAAGTAGGCTGTACGGGGACAACACCAAGGTTTACATGTAGAATATTTTGGCTGTTTGTTTGGGGTTTTTTGCAGCAGAATCCAAAACAAGCACATACTCTACTTTAACTTTACTCTAAATGTATCTTCTGCCAGTGAATTACACTTTATTGAAAGAAATACTTCAGTGCTTCTCTTGAAAACTCGCAGAAATATTCCTGGATAGGTGGAGAAGAGCAGCAGGGATTCGATCATCTCTTTTTGCAGAAACTCAATAGTCAGTTCAGCTGCTTTTCTCCCTGTTTATTCCCCAGTCCCCCGTCCACACGGTCAGATCAATATGCCATTTATTGGTGGTAAAGCTGAGTATTGCCTTGGGCTGGTTAGTGCAAGCTGGGATGTGTTTTCCTCTGTGTGTGTGTGTGTGTGTGTGTGTGTGTGTGTGTGTGTGTGTGTGTGTATGTGCTGGTATGTCATAGCACAGACACAGGCAGGTACTGTGAATGAATGTGTTAGCAGTGTGATGTCCTGCGCTCCTAAATAATGGGGGTGTGCTGTGAGCTTGTAGCCTGATCCAGACGCACTTTAACTCTTTTTATGTTTGTTATCATTTAGTTTGACAGAAGTTTTATTTTTGGACCAGTCTTAGAAGTGTTCTACTGAAAAGGTCAAATTAGTTAAATCATTACATTTTTGTTTTACAAGATAAATGAGTCAAAATGGAAAAAGTACAACTCTAACAGCTACTTATTGACCCACTTGTAAATGAGTTTGCTATTGCTGTGTAGTTATTGCTTAGCAAGCTATTCATCAGCCAAAGCTGATTTATTAGATCAGCTGATTTATTAGATCTCTATTAATTGGTTTGAATTACCAACTAACCATTCCACTGTTCAACTTCAGGAAATCCAAAGGAAAACATCACAACAGGGGCTTTTTTTGTCATACAAACACTCACGGAACCCCTTCACTTTCTGGCAACACCAGTTTACCTGCCTGTTCATGTAGGCACAAGTACAACCCAATGACTGTTTTCTACAGTCATAGGTACAACCATTTTGACATGGAGCAACATTTCAGTGTAATGAAGATCTCATTAATCCATCAAACCGAGATAATAATAAAATGAGGAAAATACTAAAAAATGCAACAAGTCAGAAATGTTCACACTGATGGATGCAGTCCCAATTATTATTATTGTTTTAATTCCAGAGTTTCTGTGTTGTGAACAGAAGTCACTAAAAGGTTACCATCATAAAGTATTACCATTGTCACTGTGCCCCAAGCTGATTCAGAATTTCTAATTCTGATTCATTTTCTGGTGTTCAGAAACAAACAGTGGACTAACATTTTTGTCAGGCTCTTGTAAGACCGACACTTTACATGCAAAACAGATGGATTCATGATAAACGATGTTTACCCCTTAGTCCTAAAAGGTTGATGTGACCCTGCCGGGCTGGTGTGTGGGCGGGCGGCATGGACACTTGGGTTTGTGAATACGACAGCTTGAGAATGAGGCAACATCAAAAATGATAATCTCAGACAAGTCCAATTTTCAGTGACCTTGACCTCAAGGTCATTTTCAGAATTGTGATAATTCAAGGAGGAAGTCAGCTAGGATTTTCACATTTAAACCATCTAAGCATCTACTAAGAGGTTGAGAGCCAACAGTATTTTTTCATCAAATATTAGATGTTTTTCCCTGTTGGTAATTTGTTCCTTAGTCATATAGCATTTGGCTGTATTCTGCTTTTTCAGGCAAGAAATACACTTTAGTTCTCAGCTGTTGCCAGTTTTTCCTCACTGTGCCTCCTCATCTTTCTTCTTTATGATTTCAGATATCAGACAGGTGTTATTTATTTATTTATTTAGGACAGTGCATGTTAATGAACATAAGTGTAAAAAAAAAAAGACATGAATGTAAACATGCCAGATTATAGCCAAAGGCTAATTTCCATCTGTTGTCCTTAAATATAAAAAAATAGACATAATAATTCATCATTCATTCATAATAAAAACTCCATCACCAAACTTACACATACACACCATTCTGTTCCCAAATAAAACATTAAAACTATACAACTCATACATGATCACACACTTGATTTGTCCATAACCAGTTTTTAACCTTTGCCTTAATCAAATTGAATGTCGAGCATTCTCTAATGGGTTGAGGAAGACTGTTCCACAGATGGCCACCCTTAACAGAGAGGACGTTCTGCCCAAATGCTGTCCGTCTGTGGGGTATAAACAAGTCTCCTCGGATTGTAGCTCGAGTGGTCCTGTCTGAGCTTTCTTTATGCCTAATGAACTGCTTTAGTGGTGGTGGAGCAAGGGAGTGTAAGACTTTATATATTAAACACACTCTTTTAAGTTTCACTAAGTTATTGAAGTTCAGTAATTTATGTTTTTTTAACACATGACAGTGGTGGTGGGAAGTCGGTTTTTTGTCAAGTAGTTTTAAACTTCTTTTATAAATGTTTTCAATAGTTTTAAGTGTTGTTGGACAAGCAAGTGACCAGGAAGTCAAACAATAGTCCATATGAGAGATGATCATTGAGTAAAAATAAGTTTTTGCAACATTCATATTTAAATTATTATGTATATGATTAAAATTTCGATTATTAAATTTATTCTAGCTCCTCCCATCTTGAGACACTTGTTTTCAACTTTTCCTTTTATACGTATGATGAAACAGAAACCAGCTAAAAATACAAATGTGGCTCTCTCTGATGCTGTTCCTACCAGGCAGCCACACTCTATCAAGCTGTTTGTTGTGACTGTATTATGGAAGGAACCCATCTCAGTTCAGCATTCAGTTGGGCTGTGCGGCATGTGCCATGGCGACCCGCCGGGTGTTGTGTGATTGATCGCACCGTTGCGAGGAGGATTACTATGCCGTGATGCAGAGGCAAATTAATCATTCTGACACTGTGGCTGACATGTAATTTCTTCTCTGCACGTTAGCAGGGTGAAACCTCCGGCAGGTGGAAAGCTCAAATATGAGCAATGTTTACCCCGTGGAGGTGGAGTTGTATTCAGGCTTTACTTATTTACATGCAGTATTAACATTTAAATTAACTTATTTGTAAAAGAGCTGAGTGTTTTCAGGAGTATGCTCTCGTGTTTCACATCTGTAAGAAGCTGGATATGAGAAGCACCTGATATTTAGAAACCTCCTTCTCTGGCTTTAACATTGCTGTGAAGAATAAAAATAAAGTATCACCTGATGCCCCCCAAAAAACAGCAAGTTGTCTACATTATGGTGACATGACAAGACATGGTGGAATAACTAATATTTATAAGAAGCACCAACAAAAGAAGTGGAAATACTATCAAGCTGTTTAGTTCAGTGCAGGTGTGGAATTGAATGATGTGCTTTAAAACTCACATGTAATCTAGTGGATGTAAAGCGGTTAAGGTTACATTTGCATCCATCTATTTTCATGAATTTTTCACCTTTTTAAGGGACCATTCATTCCAGTCCCTGGTAACATCCATGGGTTAAGGTGGGCTGGAATGATCCGTAACAATTTTTATTCTGTACTTAATCCAGCAGACATGGGGAAACCATTTTGTGGTATCAAAGCATTCCTCTTCTCCTATGCCAACAACACTGGGTGTGACTGTGCCTCAGGAGGTAGAGCATCTACTAATTGGTAGGTTGGTGGTTCGATCCCCAACTGCTCCAGTCTGCGTGCCAAAGCATCCCTGCTCCCAATGCAGAGTGTGAATATTATATCCAAACTCTTAGATTTAGAAAAAGGTGCCTGTGTGAATGAGACATGTTGTATAAAGCTCTTTGAATGCTCTATAAGCAACAACCCATTTACCACCATGCGTCAGAGTAATTGTGTAAATGACATATGATGGATGGGAAATCTGCTATAGGAGAATGGAAAGTGCCATAAACAATCAATCAGTAATGTCCTTCACTTCTAGGAGTCCATATCAGCATTTCAACTGAAAGTTGATACCCTCCAAACATACCCACTGCACATCACCAACAGTTATTTTACATGTAAAGGCTACAAGTGGTCAGTCGAAAAAACAATAGAGTCCCAGAAAAAATACAGACACCTGAATAGAGATTCCTTTTACTGCTGTTGACAATAATTAAAGGTTTTAAATCCAGTATTTACAGCACTTCACTTGTTCCATATTTGTCATGTTACAGTCATATTCCAAATTAGATAAAAATCATTTTCACCTCAAAATGTTACACACACAATACCCCATAACGACAAAGTGAAAAAAGTTTGCTTGAAATAAAAAACTACAGGGTGGGCCATTTATATGGATACACCGTAATAACATGGGAACAGTTGGTGATATTAAAGTCCTGTTTGTGGCACATTAGTATATGTGAGGGGGCAAACTCCTCAAGATGGGTGGTGACCATGGTGGCCATTTAGAAGTCGGTCATCTTGGATACAACTTTTGTTTTTTCAATAGGTAGAGGGCCATGTGACACATCAAACTTATTGGTAATGTCACAAGAAAAATAATGGTGTGCTTGGTTTCAACGTAACTTTATTCTTATATTAGTTATTTACAAGTTTCTGACCACTCATAACATGTGTTCAATGTGCTGCGCATTGTGTTGGATTGTCAATGCAACCCTCTTCTCCCACTCTTCACACACTGATAGCAACACCGCAGGAGAAATGCCAGCACAGGCATCCAGTATCTGTAGTTTCAGGTGCTGCACATCTCGTATCTTCACACCATAGACAATTGCCTTCAGATGACCCCAAAGATAAAAACTCAGGGAACGTGCCAGCTTCAGTGCATAAAGAGGGAAACACATCATCATGTAGCAATTTCAAATATCCAGTGGCCTTGAGGTCCTGTTCCAATTTTTGTTTTGCCCATTCTGCAAATTCTGTGCGCCGATCTGGGTCATCCTCGTTGAGATGCTGCAGCAGCTGGAGTTTGTAAGGGTGCCATTTGTGAGTAGCTAATATAGGGATAGGGATGTTTGACTAATGCCACTCTCCAGTGACATGCGGCGAGTGCTACGCTGTGGGCTCTTGCTGAATGAAGCTAGGACAGCCACTGATGTTTCTTCATTAGTGACAGTTTTCTTGCGTCCACATTTTGGCAAATCCAACACTGGACCAGTTTCAGGAAACTTAGCAAGCAGTTTGCTAACTGTAGCATGGGAGATGGGTGGTCTCGTAGGGTGTCTTGCATTGAAATCTGCTGCAATGACCCGGTTACTGCGTTCACCAGATATCAACACAATTACGATCCGCTCCTCACGTGTTAACCTCTTCGACATGTCAATGGTTGTGAACAAAGAGAAAGTTGTAAATAACTAATGAAAGAATAAAGTTATCTTGAAACCAAGCACACTATTGTTTTTCTTGTGACATTACCAATAAGTTTGATGTGTCACATGGCCCTCTTCCTATTGAAAAAACAAAAGTTGTATCCAAGATGGCCGACTTCTAATTGGCCACCATGGTCACCACCCATCTTGAGGAGTTTGCCCCCTGACATATACTAATGTGCCACAAACAGGACTTTAATATCACCAACCATTCCCATTTTATCACGGTGTATCCATATAAATGGCCCACCCTGTATATCAAGCACATAAGTATTTACAGCCTTTACCACGAAACTCAAAATTGAGGTCGGATACATCCTGTTTCAACCAATTAGCTGTCAGATATTTCTACAACCTGATCGGAGTCCACCTGTGGTAATTTCAGTTGATTAGACATGATTTGGAAAGGCACACAGCTGTCTATATAAAGTCCCAGAGTTGACAATTTATATCAGAGCACAAACCGAGCCATGAAGTCCAGGAATTGTCTGTAGATCTCCGGGACAGGATTGTACCACAGATCTGAGGAAGGGTACAGAAACATTTCTGCAGTATTGAAGGTCCCAGCGAGCACAGTGACCTCCAACATTGATTGGGGTAGAAGGACCTCAGTCAGGGAGGTGACCAATAAGCTAATCATCACTCTGACCGAGCCCCAGTGTTGCTCTGCGCAGAGAGGAGAACCTTCTAGAAAGTTCTGCACAACTCTACCAACCAAACCTTATGACATAGTCACCAGATATAAGCCCCTCCTCAGTAAAAAGGCAGATGACAGCCTGCCTGGAGTTTGTCAAGAGGCAGTGGAAGGACTTTCAGACCACGAGAACTCTGGACCCCGGACTGGGCAAAGGTTCATCTTTCAACAGGAGAATGACCCTAAGCAAACACCCAGGACAGCAAAGGAGTGGCTTTGGGACCACTCTGTGAATATCCTTGAGTGGCCCAGCCAGAGGCCAGGCCTGAACCCGAATGAACAGCTCTGCAAAGAGCTGAAAATGGCTGTGCACAGATGCTCTCCATCCAACTGGATGGAGCATTGAGAGCATCTGGAAGGAAGAACGGGAGAAACTGTCCATAAATAGTAGGGGTGCAATGATACTCAAAATTCACGGTTCGGTTCGGTTTGATACTTTGGTGTCACGGTTCGATATTTTTTTGATACAAAAAAAATGTTCATGCCTTTTTAATTTGTCATTTATTAAAATTATAAATATATATTTTAACTCAAAAGTACAGTTTTTAAATTTAACCCTAACCCTTGTGCGTGTTTTTTATTTTGACAGCGAATGCGCACCTGCGGACCACTTATGTGCACCCTTGGTTATTTAGCTCGTCATATTGCAGCCACAGAAATTATTTTGTCCATGAAACCATAAAGCTGCACTTTCTTTTTGCCTTATAGTCTGATTTGTCATAACTTTTCCGTTTTGTGGTAAGCTTTTCTTTGGCTGTCACTCCTTCACCCTGACCTGTCTTATTTGGCTCAGCAGAACTAAAATATATATCCTGCTGCTTTTACACACGCACTCACATAAGCTCAGCGATTCTCTGCGCGATCAACCTCTCACATGTTTAACCCTTGTATGGTGTTCGGGTCTGTGAGACCCGTGTTCAGTTTTTTTCAAAAGAAAAATTAAACAATTAATTATTTTTTCACGTGTAAATGTGTTGTGTCTTTCCACTCACTCCACTTGATTATAACTGATTTATTTATAACATTTTATATAAAAGAAAAACGAGAAGCACATTAATTCATAAATGTGATCTAACAAAGGTAAAGGGAAAAAATTAACCATGTTTGCTGTTCATATGTCTTGTAATTGGGATGAAGTAAACATCTGTTGAGTAATTTAACATAAAATTGTTTGATAGTGTTAATTTGGAAAGCCAAAACTCTAGCGGGTCCACCAGACCCATGAACACTGGCTGAGTAACAAAAATACGAACACCACACAAGGGTTAAGCTTGCTGCGGGAGATTTCACTCGTCATGTTTGCATAGTAAGCTAACGATTAATAAGACAATGTCAGAGGAATTGTTGCACAAATTATCATCACTCACCAATCAGTACTGTCGCTCTCTATACACAGTTCGCGCGATTGCAAAGTGAAAGCAAAAAAACAAGCGCAAATTCAAACGCGATTTCAATATGTCACATATTGACTGTGGCTCACCGATGCCAATGACATAATTACCCAGCTCCATTTCCGAAAGAATGCAAAAGCATTGACATATATTTTTCCTTCCTACAATAGCCGGATGGGCAGGGCAGAGATAGATTTTGGTAGCCCGACTGGAAAAATCGCTAGCCCCAGGACGTCGGGCTAGCGATTTTGCGAGCCCTGTATCTGATTGAGGAATCACTCATCTTTGGAAAAGAGAATTTATTACAGAGAAATGGCTCTTTCCAAAATAAAAGCTATACTATCCGCTTCTTCTGGGCTACATTCTCAGCAGCATATTAAACATATCAGGTCCCCATAAGGAGACTCATGTGCTAACGGCCGTCTAAATGACTCGGGTAAAGTTTGTAGCATGCATGCTTGTTGTTTTTGTCTTTGCACTAGGATGATGTCGGCGTAAATGTGCAGTCATATTCGTTGTGTTCCCACTAGTGCTTTCAGGTTAACCTTGTTAAAATGACCTTAACGCCACAACACGGCAAATCTCCGTTAACGAGCTACCGCCGATCGCCCCGTGCATGGGGCTAGACGGCCAACACGTTAACGAGCTAACTGCGCTAACACACTAGCTCCCACCCATGTAATTGAGCATTGCGTGGCACATCCAACATACTGTTTTACTTTAGTCCATGACGCGCTTACCTTCAGGGTCATACGTCACATGAAAACCAAAATAATTCCAAACGCCAGATCTGAATGAGGGTGGGGGAGGTTCAATTTGCCATGTTGCAAGGAGAGCTTAACTTCTGTCTCGCCAGCTTGCCCTGCGCTCTTCCTTCTGACTATGCTGTCTGTGTGGAGCGCTCAGTGGATCTGCGCTCGACAGTGCAGCCTAGGCGGAGTAGTCGAACGCAGATTCTCTGAGCGCTCCACACAGACAGCATCGTCAGAAGGAAAGTTGATAAAATAAATTACAAATGTTGTATTGTTCGATACATATGCGTACCGAACCGAAAGCACTGTATCGAACGGTTCAATATCGATACGAATATCGTTGGACCCTAATAAATAGATGTGCCAAGCTTGTTGTATCATACTCAGGCTGGAGGCTGCTGTTGCTGCCAAAGGTGCTTCAACAAAGTAATGAGCAAAGGCTGTGAATACAACCTTCTTCCATTAATGGATGATGGCGGCCACTGCTGCAGAAGTGTTTCTGTATCTGTGCCTCGATACAGTTCTATCTGTAACATGACAAAATGTCGAACAAGTGAAGGGCTGTGAATGCTTCCCAGATGCACTGTACTAGGTAAGGGTTTGGGACACAGCACTTTTTAAAGTAGAACTTCTGTTTGACTTTACTATAGTAGAGTTTCAGATGACTCCCAAAGTCATTTAAGAAACCAGTAGTAACTTTCTAAAATCCTTTGGTCTAGCTGTGTCACATTGTCCCTGGCAGTCAGCTACAGCATGATAAAATGTCCCTTTCTTTCAGCAGCCTGTCACAGAGTTCCTGATACAGAATAACAAGGCCAAAGGCCACATTCAGACAGATCAAAACCTATTTTGTTTCTTGTCTGTTAGATGGAAGACAGTTTGGTTGGTACTGTGTCTTGGTGTGGCCGGTCTGTTCTCGAGTTCAAAAAAACATTGTCTTTATTTTTCTGAAATTTGTTGCCTTCGGTAATGCTTGTGTGTGTGGGGTTTTTTTGTGTGTGTGTATTCATGTGGATGAGGGCAGTACAGGAAGGCTTGATCCTGTGACACAACAGTAAGTCAAAGAGAACAGGGTGCTTCAGGACCCTGAACTCAGCTGAAACCTTCAGGTGAAAAGATACATGAGTTTTTACCTTTGTAGCTTCCACTTAACCTAATGAGTCTGAAGACTACAAACAAAGCAGTGATTTCACTCATCAGACAACAACAAGGGGTCAAATAGATCAGGATGAGCATCACACTGGGTTTAGACACCTAACCAACCATCAGCACTCGAGGAATCAGTGTAATCAAATTACCAATCTGGCGATAATTGCTGTCTCAGTCTTAAATGAGAGCATCAGCAGCATGCTATAAAAAAACATGAAACCTTTTAATGATTTCAATTTTATTTCATTTTGTGTTTTTTATTTTTATTTTAATGTACTTATCAATGGAATAAAAGAAAACTGCTATAATGCTTTGTTCAATCTAACTAAACTTTCTTCTGCCTTACTAACCCTTTCTGAGTTGAAATACAAAAAAAATGCATTAGTCAGCTTTACTGATTCCATTTTTATGATCATGGAAATCTTGGAAGATACATCAACCCCCTCAAAACCAATTTTGTGAGCCAAATGAGAAATAGGTGGCAAAATAGACCGCAGCAAAAACTTGTTCTCTTTACTGTCAACGCGACAGCATCAGAGTGAGAATCCCACGTCTGAAATGTGCTTACGAAATGAGAGTACAAGCAACAATAGGAATAAGAAATCTCTCACAAAGGAGAATGGCAGCTCCATCTCTAGTCTACCTGATGGCTACCTGGACCCCTGTGTCTCTTCCTTAGGCTTCCTCTCACATTCAAAGAAATGCATGCAAGAGCTGCTTTCCTTCTATTCTGCTCTTGTTTGTGTGCTGATACGCACTACAGTGTGCATGCAGAAATAAACAAAGACAAATTACAAAAAATGTGTGTGTGCTTCGATTTGTGTGACTTTTTTGTTTAATTTTGTGTGACTTCAAAATCCAACACTTCCCATCTAAAATGAGAAGCAGTTGAAAAATGAATTACACATCTTCAGTGTTTCACTCCGGTGTGATATCGACCCACATGATGACTTTACCCAATAAGCCACATGCAAACAGAACTATCAGACCACATTAAAGAGAACCTTTGAACAGGGTAGAAAAGGGCTGACAGTAACAGCCTGAACACAGCAGTCAGGAAGAAGCGGGTGGAACACTGGATACAGGTCTTAATTCAGACAGACTCAGGCCGATTAGGTTTATTAGGTGGAGGTAGAGGTTCAGATTTATTCAGAAATTTAACTCTCAGTTAAAAACAATATTGGATTTTGGTATTAAGAACTATTCAGCGAATAGCTAAGGTACTCTACTTTCTTGCCACAGTGGGAAGCTACACGTATCTGACTTGATTTTATGCCCAGCGTCCTTCATGAAACATTAATATTTTATTACATTAGTTTTAAATACAGTCATAATCATTCAATTCAATTTTATTTATACAATGCCAAATCACAAGAACAATCACTTCAAGGCGCTTTATATTGTAAGGTAGACCTACAATAATACATAAAGAGAAAAACCAAACAAACACATGACCCCCTATAAGCAAGCACTTTGGCGACAGTGGGAAGGAAAAACTCAGTTTTAACAGGAAGTAACCTATGGCAGAACCAGGAGCAGGTAGAGGCTGCCATCTGCTGCGACCAGTTTGGCTGAGAGAAGGAAGACAGGATAAAAGACATGATACAAAAGCATTCACAGTAATGGGCATGCATATTTATTTATATTATATATGTGGAGGATGCTTTTGTTTTGGACAAGATGGCACCTGTGTGTTTGGCAAGCTGTCTATCGCTCTCTTTTATTTGTTTTATTTTATTGTTCTTAGCTAACTTTATGCAACGTGTCAGCCCAACATTGTCTTATGATTGCCAGACATTACTGGAAATAGGTTTATCGACGCAGATCTTAGATCGGATTGGAAACAAGAACCAAGGCTTTCTGCCTCCCTGAAGTAACACCACCGCACTGGCGCTCCTTACCACGGCCACTGGATTCGCGGAAGCGATGCAGGAGACGGGGTAACCGTAGTGGCCACCTCGTCAAGCTGAGGATTTGGATTTCTCATTTTCTCCATTTGTCGATCTTATCTGCGACTCTTGGTGCCAATGCGTGCCTTGGACCCGGTGGACCCCTGGCTGCTTCCTGTTGTTGGAACTTTCGAGAGGAGTCCTGCAAAATCCCCTTCTTTTCAGCATCTGCGTTGGCGCGGAGTGGAGCAGACTAACCTTCGACTGGTGGATCTGGATGCCGCTGCTTCGGAAGTTTCCGACCCATTTCGCCTCAGGTTATGTTTAATTAATGGCCGATCTGTGGCAAATAAGACCTTCATTTTGAAAGAATTTTTCACTTCCCATGTGCTGGATTTTCTTTTTCTGACTGAAACTTGGATTCCAAACAGTGAGTTAAGTGCCTTCACTGAGCTATTGCAGGCTGGCTGTGACTTTTTTAATGTTTCGAGAGTCTCTGGTTGTGGAGGAGGACTAGCTGTTGTTTTTAAGACACATTTTGACTTTAAGCAGCTATCCCCATTGAGTCCCCACACCAGCTTCAAACTCTGTTTGTGTGAGCTGGGCCACTCGCCCTCGTTGCTGTGTGCGATTGTTTATCTGCCCCCTAAATATAATAAGGAGTTCTTAGCTGAGTTTTCAGAGTTTCTTGCTGACTGCATCACGCTATGATCAGATCCTTCTGCTTGGTGATTTTAATATACATATTTGCTGCCATGGGAAGCCCTTGGCCAAGGACTTTCTGGACTTAGTGAACTCTTAATTTTGTTCAATCTGTCAAAGGTGCTACATTGGACATGGTTTTATCGTATGGACTAACTATTTGTAATGTACGTGTTGAGGATCCTGTATTCTCTGACCATATGCCTATTTTATGTGACATTCTTCTTCTTAATTCTATTGTTAAACAGGCTGTTCCTGTTCGTTATGATTGTGCTTTTGTCTCAGATTCTTCCGAGCGGTTTTCCTTACTGTTTGATCAAGTCATGTCTTATCCTCCTGATTTGT
The DNA here is from genome assembly GCF_041146795.1 of Maylandia zebra. Taxonomy (NCBI): domain Eukaryota; kingdom Metazoa; phylum Chordata; class Actinopteri; order Cichliformes; family Cichlidae; genus Maylandia; species Maylandia zebra. Next base: position 23,501,107 of record NC_135168.1, on the reverse strand, counting down.
CCACCTCGGATGATTTACTTTCTTATTTTGATTCTGCTTGTAAATGTGTCCTCGATGTTGTTGCTCCTTTAAGATTCAGGCAGTGCAAGCCCAAAGCTTGTCCCTGGTTAACTGACCTTACCCGAGCGAATAGAAAAGAATGTAGGAGATGTGAAAGACGGTGGAAAAAAGACAGGCTTTGTGTCTCTTTGGAAGCCCTCAAAGCAAGGTGGAAAGGTTATCAGAGAGCAGTAAAGGCCGCCAAACACTGCTGCTTCTCTCAACTTATTCAACTTCTTGCCGTTAGCTCACATAGCCCTTGTGTTCTGTAGAACACTATAAATTCTGTACTTAATATTGAGGGCTATGCTTCTTGCCGTCCTTTGAGGCTTTGTGCAATAAGTTTATTAATTTCTTTGTGGACAAGGTTGCTAGCCTAAGATCTCGAAGTCTTTCTATACCTGACCCTTCTATGCATGTTTCCTGCTCATGTTTGCTATCTGCCTTCCTACTAATTGCTCTGCCTGATTTAGAGAAACTGGTGTTAAATGCTAAACCGTGTGGTTCTCCGAACGATGTGGTTCCTCCCCGCTTTCTCAAAAGATATTTCCTATTATTGGACCTCACATTCTGAACATTATTAACACTAGTTTTCTGTCTGGTTAAGTACCTAGTGAGTTTAAGCACACGGTTATACATCCCTTCCTTAAGAAACCTGGCTTAGATACGTCAGTCTTATTGGACATGACCGCTGCCTTCGACAGTGCATCATGATCTATTGATCTCCCGCCTTCACGATTGTGTGGGAATTTCTGACTTGGCACTGTTGTGGTTTAAATTATATCTGTCTAACAGGAGTCTTCGCGTTATGTTGGGGTCGGCTTCATCCTCTGTGGCCCCTCTGCGTTGGGGTGTGTCGCAGGGATCTATTCTTGGGCCAATGTGTTATTTCATTTATATGCTGATGACTGCCAGATTTATTTTCCTTTTAGTCATGCGGATACCCTCCCAATTCAACCTCTCCTTGACTGTCTTAGTGATGTTAAGTCATGGATGGCTAAAAATTTTTTACATTTTAATGATCTTAAAACGGAAGCGATTTTATTTGGCCCAAATCGATTTTCCAACCCTCCAGATGTTGATTTCGCTGTTCTGACCCCTCATTTGAAGAGTTCAATCACAAATCTTGGAGTAAAGATTGATTCTGCACTTACCTTTAATGACCACGTGAATGGGGTGCTAAAATCAGCATTCTACCACCTCAGACGCCTATTCTCTCCAAATGTAACTTAGAAACTGTAATTCATTCTTTTATTACTTCACGCCTGGATTACTGTAATTCCATTTTAATCGGGGCTGGGTGGCTCAATTTTTAACTGGTAGAAGGAAATACGACCACATCACTCCGGTTTTGGCCTCTCCACATTGGCTTCGGATCGAATTTAGGATCCATTTTAAAGTTCTTTGATTGGTTTTTAAATCTTTAAATGGTTTGGCACCCATTTATTTGTCCAATTTGTTGAAGCCTTATGTTCCCACTCATTCCCTCCTGTCAGCTGACCAACTGCTAGACTTGTAGTCAAGACTGCCTAAACCAAGACCAAGACAATACCAGGGGGTATCGAGACCAAACTGCAGCCAGATGCAGCTTCGTTTACGGGTGTTATGTGTTTTTGCGATGCACTCGCACAGCCCTCCTCACTACTGTCTGCTGTCTCACTCACTTACTGAGAGGACAAATGCACGCTCCACTTGACTGTCGCGTCTCTCACCCTCTCTGTTTTTCACATAATGATATTATCCTATATCCTCGCATGTCATTGGCCATAATATGGAGGGATTGGAGCATAGCTGAGCCACTGTGTGGAAATGACTGAAAGATTTATTTATTAGGCTGTGTTTTGAGTTTTGTTCAAAAATATATATCACATATGCAGGACACCTTAAACTAGTTTTTTAGTTTTTTAATTAAGCAGCAAGGCAGAACAAAATCAAGGCTGTATCAAGACAAGCGGACTAAACGCCAATTCTACCAGAACCAGAACTGATCCGGAATTAAAACAGGACTACAACAGTTCAAAATCAGGACTACTGAGGAATTAACCAAGACAGAACCAGAATCAAAACTAGATGATAGTAGCACTAAAAATCATCATAGACCTGCACTACACTTATTTTTTAATTCTACCAAAGTACACTAATTAGATTCAGAAAAGTTTATATAATTATTTAGCCTTGTTGTGCAAACAAGCCTGCATAACTTAATTAATATAGAATTTGAAAAGTAACAAATGTATATAAAAAGATACACTAGGTACTAGATATATGTTCTGATGAGTTTTGGCAAACAACCATTTGACTAACATATGTGTCTCACCTGGCTCTTGTTCCATCTCTGTTATTGTCCTCATTCTCCTCTTCATCTCCATCTCTGTTCTTCTCTCTCCCTCTTTGTGCTGACAATCAAGCCAAACACCAACATCATCAAATATACAGTTGAAACCAGATATTTACATACTCTTCAGATAAAAACATAAAAAACATTATGTTTAACCCGAATGACCACCCGGTCAGCTGGTGGGTAACAGGCATCTCCGAAAACGTTAGAGCAGTTTTGCAAATATGTGATGTCTTGATAAATCGAGCAGATATTTGAAGTTTACACAGCACCATTCTCGCATGAAAATATCTTAAAAGTTTATTCTGTGACCCAGAAAGAGTAATATTTCAAACTCCGCCACTCTGTGTTCCTCCACCACTGCCTCGTTTGAGTTTTGGACGAAATGGAAATCTTGGGATATTGCATTTCGTCATTTTGAGCTGATTGGAGACCAGAACAGCCAATCAGATTTTTTTTGCATCCAAGTCTGTGATTGGCTGGTTTTGTGGCACAAATATAACGGTGTACAGAAAGAGTTGAGCGCGCACGGGCAGAAATGTTGAGAGCGCGAGCAACACATTACGAACAAGTGTATATGCAAAAACTGAGCGAGAGGGGCTGCTATTGTGTGTGTGCGTGTGTGTGTGTGTATAATAGCAAACACGGAAATAAATTTTTTGCACGCCGCAATGAATTTTGTTCACTCAAATTTAGCTTTTCTTCGTTCAAAATGCAACACGTGCACTTGCAAATTTTTTTACGTGCGCTCAGAATAGTGGCACAAAAATAACACCATAGGCGTTATCTACTGTGGCCCCGTTGCTTTGGAACAATCTTCCTCTTCATATTAGACAAGCTACATCAGTACCGGTTTTCAAATCCAGATTAAAAACTTATTTTTATTCTCTGGCTTTTAACTCTGTGGGTGACTGACATTTTTATTAATTTTATTGTTTTGTTTAGTTCTTATATTATTATTATTATTATTTATAGTTGTATTGTTCAGCACTTTGGTATAAATAAACGATGATGATGACGACGACGACGATGATTATACATTGTCAAGAGGAATGGTGCACATGGACTCAATTATAGAAGTCTTAGAATAAAAGCACGACAGTTTATTTACAGACAGGAAATGTGCAACAATATCTTAAAGAAAAAAAACACTCTGTTAAATTCAGGTGCCAGTTCACAAAACAACAATCCAGCAAACAGGGTTCATCCACAAACACATTCTCTCACACCAAGAGCCAAAAGTTCAGGTTAGAGCAGACTGGACTAACAGTGTTAGTTCAACAATCAAATGCTGTGCAAAGAACTTCCTCTGTTTAAGAAGAGGCAGTGGAATAAGACGATGAAGCTCAGGTGTGCTTATTAACTCCAGGTGCGCTGGAATGAAGAGCGGGAATCCCTAAAGGATCATGCCCCTGAAAACAGAGGTGTGGTAAAACACACACACACACACACACAAAGACACAGAGAGAGAGAGCGTTAACCCTTTAAGACCTACCATAGAACCAAGTCCGCCAGAGCTTATATTATATTTTTACCTGTTGTAGAGCCATTTTTGGGAGCATTTCAAGTTGCTATACATCAATACAACCATTACAGCCTAAATTTTAATAATATGCATGCATTAAGTGCATAGTAATTACATAAATTGCAAAAAAGTGCAATAAACTACAAAAAAATTGAAAATCGTTCTTGTTTTTTAACATATTGTGGCGAGCTCAGACAAGGAGGAGATGGAGGTATCGTTTGGTCTTGCTTCCCGTGAGCTAGCCAGGGAGCACAGCCATTTATTGACATTTGCAGAAGAACACTGCCGCTAGCTAACTGCTCAGCGCGGCAACAACAACAAAACACAGGGCGCCCTCTGACCCCGGAAGGACACACCGTCACAGCCAGAGGGCGTCTCCCGTCACTATGGTAACATAAACAAAACATCACAAACAGAACCCCGAACAGCCCTGACCCACTACATAGCCCCCACCTAAGGGGTCAGTCGTCCCCAACGACCCCATTACCCCACACAAAGTCCTGCAAATGTCCAGGTGCCTTCTTTTGGCGCACCGGCCGGTCTCGACCGGCGGGGGAAAAGTCACTCGGGTCAGAACATGGGGTGCCACCAGCATCCCCTGCCAGCGAGCGGTCGGTACGGTGAGAGCCTGTCCCGGTGCAACACCACCATGCGCCCCGGGCCCGGCATGCGAAGACACCACTTCTGTTAGCCGTTCCACAACCTCCGCCGGCCCTTGCCAGTGACTGCAGAGTTTGGGGGACACTCCTCTCTTGCGAACCGGGCAGTACACCCAAACCTTGTTGCCAGGCATGAAAACCCCCCCTCGGCACTTGGTGTTGTAGGTTCTTTTCTGTCGTACTCCGGCGCTGGCCTGGGCCTGGCGGATGTAGTCATGAACCATCTGCAGCCGCTCTCTCAGCCTCCTGTAGTAGTCCATCTCTGGCCCACCATCAATCTCCGGCTCGGGGGGGGGACCCGAACACCAGATCCACAGGCGTCCGGAGCTCCCAAACATCAGAGCGGCAGGTGTGCACTGGCTGGACTCCTGAACCGCAGTCCGATACGACCAAAGGCCCAGGGGCAGATGTCGGTCCCAATCCCGCTGGTGGCGGCTGGTGAGAATGGCGAGCTGGGTGGCCAGCGTGCGGTTGAAGTGCTCAACCAAGCCATCGCTTTGTGGGTGTAGCGGTGTGGTTCTCGTCTTCTCCACCCCCAGTCGCCAGCAGATCTCCCCGAAGACCTTCGATTCGAAGTTACGCCCCTGGTCACTGTGGAGCTCAGCCGGGACCCCAAAACGGGTGAACATCTCCTCCACCAGCTTCTCGGCCGTAGTCGTTGCGCTCTGGTCCGGCACCGCGTAGGCCTCTGGCTACTTCGTGAAATAGTCCATAGCCACCAACACATACCGGTTCCCTGACTCTGTGACGGGGAAAGGCCCTAGGACATCCACTCCCACTCCCACCGTGCACCAACAGGTCATCCAGGTACACAACGCAGCGGCTACGAGGGATATCCACGAGCACTCTCTCCATCAGCCTCTCAAACGTCGCTGGCGCATTGCAGAGCCCAACTGGCATGACCCTGAACTGCCACAGCCCCTGTCCAATGGTGAATGCAGTCTTAGGCCTTGCATCGGGGGCTAGCTCCACCTGCCAGTAACCGCTACGTAGGTCGAGGGAGCTGAACCAACTGGAGCCGGTAACGTAATCCAGGGCCTCGTCGATCCGCGGCAGCGGGTACAAGTCCTTCTTGGTGACTGCATTGAGTTGGCCAAAATCCACACAGAACCTTGGGCTGCCATCCTTCTTCCCCACCAGAACCACGGGTGCCGCCCATGGGCTATTGGACCGCTCGATCACCCCAGCCGCAGCCCTCTCACAGATCTTCTCTTCCGCTACCTGCCGTTTTGAGACGGGCAGCCGGTGTGGGTGCAGACGGATGGGCTGAGCAGAGCCGGTGTCGATGGTGTGCTGGACCAGACTCGTCTGCCTACAGTCTTTGTCACTGGCAGCAAAGATGTCCACATTCTCGTCCAGGAGGAGGCACCTCAACCGCTGGCGCTGGTCGACGTTGAGGTTTGTCAGGCTGAGAGGCTGAGGCTGAGTGGAGATGAACCAGAGCCACCGGCATCCGAAATCTGCTGAGCGGCAGCTGCCCGACGCCTGTCTCGTCTGGTCCCCGCTCCCTGCTTTTGGCCGCGCTGGAGATCAAAAGTCTCTGCGCAAAGAGTGATAGCCAGCTTCGCGGTGTCGACACAGGCCCCCCAGCGGCTCAGCAGATCCAGGCCAATGATGCACTGGTCTTGAATGTCGGCGAGCCAGAAGTCGTGCACCAGCTCTAGATCCTTCAGTCGGATCCGCAACAGTTTCTTCCCCCGCATAACAGTTTTCTCCCCCGTCACTGTCATCAGCTGGGTGTCTGTGGGCAACCAACCCTTCACCAGTGGCCTGGATGTTTCAGGGAGCACGCCAGGTCGTATCAGGGAAATGGTAGACCCCGTGTCCACCAGGGCCTGGCATGGCTGGTCCTCAACACAGCAGCTCAGGTAAAGTCCCTTGAGGTGCCCAACTCGGCCCACCACTGTGCATCATCCTTGGAGGGGGGCAGGAAGCTGGAGCGGTGGTCCCCTCGCTACACCGCTCCCTCCTCGTTTCCCTGAGACTGCGTAGTTCTGGTCTTCGGGGCTGGTGCTGGGCAGTCACGCGCCACGTGGCCAGGCTCATCGCACCGGTAGCAGCGGTCGGTCGGTCGACGAGGACGCCTCCGGGGCACCAAGGGTTGCAGCTGGGACATCTCGGCGACCCCCCCCCCCTCCCCGTCGCAGTCTGCGGCTCTGATTTGGGGGTAGTTTGGGGGGGGGGTGCCTGCTTGTTAGGTCGCGAGGTGAGCACCGGCTCGGCCCTTTCAGCCTCAAGAATAGAATAGAATAGAATAGCCTTTATTGTCATTGTACAGAGTACAACGAAATTAGAGTGCCACTCCCTTGGTGCAAGTTTCAATAATAAATATAAATGTAAAATATAAAAAGTACAAAAAAAACAATCGTAAGTACTCAAACAATAGTATGTACAATATATACAGGATAGCAGCATTAATATAATGACAGTGACGGTATGGAATAGGTTCAATTGTTTTTGTGCTTATTTACTACGGTGATAGCTCTGGGAAAGAAGCTATCCCTGAATCTGTTTGTCCTGGTTTTATGTGACCTGTACCGTCGGCCTGACAGTAATAGTTCAAACAGTTGGTTGCTGGGGTGAGAGTGGTCCTTGATGATATTGCCAGCTCTGCTGAGGTACCAAGAGTTTGCAGTGATCTTCTGGGCTGTGTTGATGACCCTCTGCAGTACTTTCCTGTCTGCAGCTGAGCACCCTGCATACCATGTTGTTATGCCGTACGTTAGGATGCTCTCTATGGTGGCTCTGTAAAATGTCACCAGCAGCCTCTCCTCCAGGTTGTTCCTCCTGAGCACTCTCAGAAAGTGGAGACGCTGCTGGGCCTTTTTAACCGCCGCTGTAGTATTTGCAGTCCAGGAGAGGTCATCAGATATCTGCACGCCCAGAAACCTCATGGAGTGTACCCTCTCCACACAGCTCCCGTGAATGTAAAGTGGGGCCGGGTCTGCTCTGCCCTTCCTGAAGTCCAAGATAAGTTCTTTAGTTTTCGTGGTGTTCAGTTGGAGGTTGTTAACTGAACACCACTCAGTCAGTCTGTTGACCTCATCTCTGTAGTCCGACTCATCCCCCCTTGAGATGAGTCCAACCACTGTGGTGTCATCCGCGAACTTTATGATGGTGTTTGAGAGATGGGTAGGGGAGCAGTCGGATGTGTAGAGCGTAAACAGGAGGGGACTCAAAACACATCCTTGTGGAGACCCGGTGCTGAGTGTGATGGTGCTGGACCGGTGGGGGCCGAGTCTGACAGACTGTGGTCTATTTGTCAGGAAGTCCTTGATCCAGAGGCAGATGGGGGTGGAGAGTCCCAGGTGAGACAGTTTCTGGACCAGGATCTCCGGGATGATATGATTGAATGCTGAGCTGAAGTCCAGAAAGAGCATTCTCACATAGCTTCCTCGGTGCTCCAGGTGACTCAGCGCAGTGTGGAGCGCTATGGTGATAGCGTCCTCGGTGGAACGATTTGTCCTGTAGGCAAATTGGTGGGGGTCCAGAGTGGGAGGCAGACCGGCCCTGATGTGCTGACAGACCAGTCTCTCAAAGCACTTCATCACTACAGGCGTAAGTGCAACAGGCCTGTAGTCATTTGGGCTGGCCACGGCTGTCTTCTTGGCGATGGGGATGATGGTGGAGGTTTTGAGGCAGGGCGGGACGGTGTTTGATGACAAGGAAAGGTTGAAGATTTTAGTGAAGACTCCGGTCAGTTCGTCAGCACATGCTCTGAGAACCTTTCCATGTATTCCATCAGGACCTGCCGCCTTCCTGGGATTCACTGACCTTAGAACACACCTCACTTGGTGCTCCCTAAGTGTTAGTGTGCCAGTGCTGGGGGCGGGTGGAAGTGGTGTGGCAGCTGAGGGCTTGGTCGTCTCAAAGCGGGCGAAGAAATGGTTTAGATCCTCAGCCAGTGAGGCATCAGTCCTAGATGTTGCCTGGTTATTGCTTCTGTAGTTGGTAATGTGATTGATCCCCTGCCACATTTTTCTGGGGTCGTTGTCAGCAAAGTGATCTTCAATCCTCCTCCTATAGGCAGCCTTAGCTTTCCTGATGCCTCTACTCAGGTCTGCCCTGGCCGCCCTATACGCAGCCCTGTCCCCTGACTTGAAGGCAGTGTTGCGGCTTTTTAGGAGGGATTGCACTTCGCTATTCATCCAGGGTTTTTGATTTGGAAACACCCTGACCCTTTTGTTGACGGTGACATTGTCAACACAGTTCCTGATGTACGAGAGTACAGTGTCCGTGTACTCCTGGAGGTTGTGGCTGGAGAATAAATCCCATACAGTTGTTGAGAAGCAGTCCTGCAGTTGAGAAAGGGCTCCTTCAGGCCAGGTTTTTATTGTCTTTGTCTGGGGCTTTGTTTTTCTCAGCAGGGGGGTGTAGGTGGGAGTGAGGGACATGCAGAGGTGGTCAGATCCAGCCAGGTGGGGGAGGGGTGTCGCTCTGAAAGCATGCCTGATGTTTGAATAGACATGGTCCAAAGTGTGTTCTCCTCTCGTAGCAAAGTCCACGAACTGGACAAATTTAGGAAGCACAGTCTTTAGGCACGCTTTGTTAAAGTCGCCGGCGACAATAAAAACCCCATCGGGGTGGGCAAGCTGTTGTTTGTTTATGGTGTTGAGCAAGAGGCTGAGAGCCGTGCTAACGTTAGCATCCGGCGGTATATAAACAGCTATCACAATAACTACTATAAACTCCCTCGGGATGTAAAATGGTCTGCACGAGACTGCCAGAACCTCCAAATCAGGAGAACAGTGTGTGTGAATGATCCTGCTGTTACAACACCACTCGTTATGCACGTAAACACATAGCCCCCCTCCTCTGCTTTTACCTGAGTTGCTGTTTCTGTCATGCCGGTGTAGCGTGCGGCCTGCTAACTCGACTGCAGCGTCGGGAATCAGCGGGTGAAGCCACGTCTCCGTAATAAGAATAATGCTGCAGTTACGTGCAAAGCTTGTGTTGGCTATCTGTAGCTCCAATTCGTCAAGTTTGTGGGTGATGGATCTGGCGTTCGATAGGAAAAGGCTCGGAAGTGCTGGCCGGTGTGGATGTTTGCGTAGCCTAGCGTCTGAGCCCGACCGGCATCCCCTCTTCTGCTTTCTTTCCCTCCGTCGCCTTCTACGCTTGCTGGGCGGGCAGACCATCCACGGTGACCCTGGCGGTCTCGCTATCTCCACCAGGATGTTGTGTGTTCGCTGATAGTCGCCAGAAACAGACAAACTATATTTAAAACCTAGATCAATTAGGTTCTGGCGACTGTAAGAGATGGCGGCGTTGCAAACATTCAAAAATATCCACATTAAAAGTAAAAACGAGCACCAAACTGGAGAGCTAAGAGCCGCTGCACCCGTGCGCGCCGCCATCTTGTTTTTGACAAGGAGCGCCTCACGGAGGGTCTGAGGCATGGCCAGGCGGACGTGTTGGCGTAGTCGCTCTGGGAAAAGTCCTTGCAGAAAAGCATGCAGGCTAAGCTCCTCACGGGCTGCTGCTGGAAACTCCGGGTAGCCACGACGAGCATACAGCAACACATCTGCTGCAAAGGTGCCCAGGTTCTCCCCCCGGTCGACGGCTCCGGTTGGTCAGCTGCTCTCTGCTCTGATCAGTGGAGTGCCGCCGCCCGAATCGCCTCTCGAGTGCCGCGGTGAGGGCCTGGAGCTCATGCTGCTCTGCCGGGGCTAGGTCAAGGAGTATCTGCAGTGCATCTCCCGCTAATGCTAGCGCTAGGTGTGTAGCAGTCTCCTCTTCGCTCCAGCCACTATGTCTGGCGGCCAGCCGCACTTGTGAGAGGTAGGGCTCTAGCGGGGTTAGCCCGTTGTATTTCGGTACCTTAACTGGCGTGGTAGGCATGACTGCTCGAGGTTGGGGGCTCGGCGTGTGGGTCGACAGAGGTAGCCTATGAAGCATTGTCCTAGCATCTGTCGCGACGGGCCGCCGCCGCGGTTTACTCGCGCTATCGGGACCCGTTGGGGGACTTACATGGCCGCTCACATCCTCTCTCTTCAATCGCCAGTTTCCCAAGTGGGGAATGTTCTCCTCTACAGCTTGCTCCAGCCTCTGAATGTCTCTCTCCATTACGGCGAGGGTGAGCTATCCCACTTCTGACACCAATGTGGCGAGCTCAGACAAGGAGGAAACGGGGGTATCGTTTGGTCTTGCTTCCCGTGAGCTAGCCAGGGAGCACAGCCGTTTATTAACATTTGCAGAAGAACACTGCCGCTAGCTAAGTGCTCAGCGCAGCAACAACGACAACAACACACAGGGCGCCCTCTGACCCTGGAATGACACACCGTCGCAGCCAGAGGGCGTCACCCGTCACTATGGTAACATAAACAAAACATCACAAACAGAACCCCGAACAGCCCTGACCCGCTACAATATATTTCTAGTTAGAGAAATTTAAGAGGCTTATCCCTCAAAACTGTAAATATAAAAAAGTTGCACAAAATAGTTTCCCACCACTGGAAATTTATTTTGAGTGTCTTCATGGTTTTATTTTTGAAATACACCAATTTCTATACACTGCAGGAAAAACGAAAATAAATATTATAATGCAAATTTGAAAAAAAGCAGCATATGCATCAAAATAAACTATTTCCAGCAGTGCAATATTAGTCCTAAGCATCCCAGAAACGACACAGAAAGTCATAAAGTCAAACATAACTTTTAAAAACACCAGTATAAGCTCATGAGGCCTTGATGGTAAAAAACTACATGACCTAGGACAAGCTGATGGCATAAGATGTAAGTACAACTCCTCCGGTTTCATATGCAAAAAAAATTATTGCGCTAGCTCACGTGGTTGCAGTGCTACCGGGATTTAAAAATAGTTACGCAAAATGGAGCGTGCCCGCTCTGACCGGTTTTAAAGGGTTAAAGAGGCCAAACACATAAAAAGGTGACTCAGACCAGGAGCACTGCAGGACTGTGACAACATATTATATATTAGATAGACAAATAGAAATATATAGACAAAGAGGAAAAAAATAGACCAAATGTGGAAAATTCTAATGCTCTAAAATCAACACAGCATCTCTCTGAGAGGTAGAGAAAGTTACTGACTTGGGCCAGAGTCGGGGACGGGCTTTAGTACAGCGACTCAGGACAGTATCTGCTCAGAGAAACACAAATCCAGCTGTGTCTGAAACTGTATACAATATATAGCATTAGTACAGTATTCAGTAATCACTGCAATACAGGGAGTGCAGAATTATTAGGCAAATGAGTATTTTGTCCACATCATCCTCTTCACGCATGTTGTCTTACTCCAAGCTGTATAGGCTCGAAAGCCTACTACCAATTAAGCATATTAGGTGATGTGCATCTCTGTAATGAGAAGGGGTGTGGTCTAATGACATCAACACCCTATATCAGGTGTGCATAATTATTAGGCAACGTCCTTTCCTTTGGCAAAATGGGTCAAAAGAAGGACTTGACAGGCTCAGAAAAGTCAAAAACAGTGAGATATCTTGCAGAGGGATGCAGCAGTCTCAAAAAATTGCAAAGCTTCTGAAGCGTGATCATCGAACAATCAAGCGTTTCATTCAAAGTAGTCAACAGGGTCGCAAGAAGCGTGTGGAAAAACCAAGGCGCAAAATAACTGCCCATGAACTGAGAAAAGTCAAGCGTGCAGCTGCCAAGATGCCACTTGCCACCAGTTTGGCCATATTTCAGAGCTGCAACATCACTGGAGTGCCCAAAAGCACAAGGTGTGCAATACTCAGAGACATGGCCAAGGTAAGAAAGGCTGAAAGACGACCACCACTTAACAAGACACACAAGCTGAAACGTCAAGACTGGGCCAAGAAACATCTCAAGACTGATTTTTCTAAGGTTTTATGGACTGATGAAATGAGAGTGAGTCTTGATGGGCCAGATGGATGGGCCCGTGGCTGGATTGGTAAAGGGCAGAGAGCTCCAGTCCGACTCAGACGCCAGCAAGGTGGAGGTGGAGTACTGGTTTGGGCTGGTATCATCAAAGATGAGCTTGTGGGGCCTTTTTGGGTTGAGGATGGAGTCAAGCTCAACTCCCAGTCCTACTGCCAGTTTCTGGAAGACACCTTCTTCAAGCAGTGGTACAGGAAGAAGTCTGCATCCTTCAAGAAAAACATGATTTTCAATTCAATTCAATTCAATTTAATTTATATAGCGCCAAATCAGAACATAAGTCGCCTCAAGGCGCTTCATAGATACAGAGAAAAACCCAACAATCATATGACCCCCTATGAGCAAGCACTTTGGCAACAGTGGGAAGGAAAAACTCCCTTTTAACAGGAAGAAACCTCCGGCAGAACCAGGCTCAGGGAGGGGCGGCCATCTGCTGCGACCGGTTGGGGTGAGAGAAGGAAGACAGGATAAAAGACATGCTGTGGAAGAGAGACAGAGGTTAATAACAGATATGATTAAATGCAGAGAGGTCTGTTAATACATAGTGAGTGAGAAAGGTGACTGGAAAGGAAAAACTCAATGCATCATGGGAATCCCCCGGCAGCCTATGTCTATTGCAGCATAACTAAGGGAGGATTCAGGGTCACCTGGTCCAGCCCTAACTATATGCTTTAGCAAAAAGAAAAGTTTTAAGCCTAATCTTGAAAGTAGAGATAGTGTCTGTCTCCTGAATCCAAACTGGAAGCTGGTTCCACAGAAGAGGGGCCTGAAAACTGAAGGCTCTCCCTCCCATTCTACTTTTAAATACTCTAGGAACAACAAGTAGGCCTGCAGAGCGAGAGCGAAGTGCTCTAATAGGGTGATATGGTACTACAAGGTCATTAAGATAAGATGGGGCCTGATTATTTAAGACCTTGTATGTGAGGAGCAGGATTTTGAATTCAATTCTGGATTTAACAGAAAGCCAATGAAGGGAAGCCAAAACAGGAGAAATATGCTCTCTCTTTCTAGTCCCTGTCAGTACTCTTGCTGCAGCATTTTGGATTAGCTGAAGGCTTTTCAGTGAGTTTTTTGGACATCCTGATAATAATGAATTACAGTAGTCCAGCCTGGAAGTAATAAATGCATGAACTAGTTTTTCAGCGTCACTCTGAGACAGGATATTTCTAATTTTAGAGATGTTGCGCAAATGGAAGAACGCAGTCTTACATATTTGTTTAATATGTGCATTGAAGGACATGTCCTGGTCAAAAATGACTCCAAGGTTCCTCACAGCGTTACTGGAGGCCAAGGTAATGCCATCCAGAGTAAGAATCTGGTTAGATACCATATTTCTAGGCTTTTCAGGGCCGAGTACAATAACCTCAGTTTTATCTGAATTAAGAAGCAGAAAGTTAGCGGCCATCCAGCTCTTTATGTCTTTAAGACATTCCTGCAGTTTAACTAATTGGTGTGTGTTATCTGGCTTCATGGACAGATAGAGCTGGGTGTCATCTGCATAGCAGTGAAAATGTATGCTATGTCTTCTAATGATACTGCCTAAGGGAAGCATGTATAATGTAAACAGAATTGGTCCTAGCACTGAACCCTGTGGAACTCCATAATTAACCTCAGTGTGTGAAGAGGACTCTCCATTTACATGAACAAATTGGAGTCTATTAGATAGATATGATACAAACCACTGCAGTGCAGTACCTATAATACCTACAGCATGTTCTAATCGCTCTAATAGGATATTATGGTCGACAGTATCGAATGCTGCACTGAGGTCTAGCAGGACAAGCACAGAGATGAGTCCACTGTCAGAGGCCATAAGAAGATCATTTGTAACCTTCACTAAAGCTGTTTCTGTGCTGTGATGAGCTCTGAAACCTGACTGAAACTCTTCAAATAAACCATTCCTCTGCAGATGATCAGTTAGCTGTTTGACAACTACTCTTTCAAGGATTTTTGATATGAAAGGAAGGTTGGAGATTGGCCTATAATTAGCTAAGACTGCTGGGTCTAGAGATGGCTTTTTGAGTAATGGTTTGACTTCAACTAGCTTGAAGGCCTGTGGTACATAGCCGATCATTAGAGATAGGTTGATCATATTTAAGATCGAAGAATTAATTAATGGCAGGACTTCTTTGAGCAGTTTTGTAGGAATGGGGTCTAAAAGACACGTTGATGGTTTGGAGGAAGTAATTATTGAAGTTAACTCAGAAAGATCAATTAGAGAAAAAGAGTCTAACTTAACATCAATGGTACTAAGAGTAGCTGTAGATAATATTACATCTGTGGGATGATTATTGGTAATTTTTTCTCTATTGATAAAAATTTTATTTGTGAAGAAGTTCATGAAGTCATTACTAGTTAACGTTAAAGGGATTGTTGGCTCAAAAGAGCTCTGACTTTTTGTCAGCCTGGCTACAGTGCTGAAGAGAAACCTGGGGTTGTTCTTATTTTCTTCAATCAGTGATGAATAGTAAGATGTTCTGGCTTTGCAGAGGGCTTTCTTATAAAGCAGCAAACTATTTCTCCAGGCTAAATGATGATCCTCTAAATTTGTGACACGCCATTTCCTCTCCAGATTACGAGTCATCTGCTTTAGGGTACGTGTTTGAGAATTATACCACGGAGTCAGGTACTTCTGATTAGAGACCTTAGTTTTCACAGGAGCTACAGTATCCAGAGTCGTACGTAGTGAGGAGGTGAAATTATTAACAAGATAATCGACCTCTGTTGGAGTAGCGTTCAGATAGCTGCTCTGCTCTGTGTTGGTACAGGGCATCGAAGATGATAACAGTGGGTGGATTATATTCTTAAACTTAGTTACAGCGCTTTCAGAAAGACATCTACTTTGATAAAGTCTACTCTCCACCGCTGTGTAATCAATTATTGTAAATGTAAATGTTATCAGGAAATGATCAGACAGGAGAGGGTTTTCAGGAAACACTGTTAAATGTTCAGTTTCTATGCCATATGTTAAAACAAGATCTAGAGTGTGATTAAAGTGGTGGGTGGGTTCTTTTACATTTTGAGAGAAACCAATTGAGTCTAATAACAGACTAAATGCCATGTTGAGGCTGTCATTTTTAGCATCTACATGGATGTTAAAATCACCCACAATAATTATTTTATCTGAGCTCAGAACTAAATTAGATATAAAGTCTGAGAAATCAGACAGAAACTCTGTGTAAGGCCCAGGTGGACGATAGATGATAACAAGTAAGACTGGTTTCTGAGTTTTACAGCTGGGGTGGACGAGGCTAAGCATCAGGCTTTCAAATGAATTAAAAGTCTGTCTTGGTCTTTCATTAATTAATAGGCTGGTGTGAAAAATTGCTGCCACACCGCCCCCTCGGCCTGTGCTTCGAGATTTCTGGTAGTTAGAATGACTCGGGGGTGTTGATTCATTTAAACTAACATAATCATCCTGCTGCAACCAGGTTTCTGTAAGGCAGAGTAAATCAATTTGTTGATCAATTATTAAGTCATGTACTAACAGAGACTTGGAGGAAAGAGACCTAATATTTAATAATCCACATTTCACTGTTTTACTCTTTGGTTCAGATGTGGATACTTTATTGTTCTTTCTTTGTAATTGTTTATGTTTAAGTTGTTTGTTGCTGGTTTTTAGTTTGTTTTTTGTCTGTTTGGGAGCTGACACAGTCTCTATGGAGATGGGTTTTTGGGGGGGTAGCAGGAGGAGAGAAGCTGCAGAGAGGCGTGTAAGACTGCAACTCTGCTTCCTGGTCCCAACTCTGGATAGTCATATTTTGGGGGGTTTAATAAATTTGTCCATATTTCTAGAAATGAGAGCTGCTCCATCCAAAGTGGGATGGATGCCGTCTCTCCTAACAAGACCAGGTTTCCTCCAGAAGGTTTGCCAATTATCTATGAAGCCCACATCGTTTCTGGGACACCACTCAGACAGCCAGTAATTTAAGGAGAACATGCGGCTAAACATGTCACTCCTGGTCTGATTGGGGAGGGGACCAGAGAAAACTACAGGACATGCAGGACAATGCTCCATCACACGCATTCAAGTACTCCACAGCGTGGCTGGCAAGAAAGGGTATAAAAGAAGAAAAACTAATGACATGGCCACCTTGTTCACCTGATCTGAACCCCATTGAGAACCTGTGGTCCATCATCAAATGTGAGATTTACAAGGAGGGAAAACAGTACACCTCTCTGAACAGTGTCTGGGAGGCTGTGGTTGCTGCTGCACGCAATGTTGATGGTGAACAGATCAAAACACTGACAGAATCCATGGATGGCAGGCTTTTGAGTGTCCTTGCAAAGAAAGGTGGCTATAATGGTCGCTGATTTGTTTTTGTTTTGTTTTTGAATGTCAGAAATGTATATTTGTGAATGTGGAGATGTTATATTGGTTTCAATGGTAAAAATAAATAATTGAAATGGGTATATATTTGTTTTTTGTTGAGTTGCCTAATAATTATGCACAGTAATAGTCACCTGCACACACAGATATCCCCCTAAAATAGCTAAAACTAAAACACAAACTAAAAACTACTTCCAAAAACATTCAGCTTTGATATTAATGAGTTTTTTGGGTTCATTGAGAACATGGTTGTTGTTCAATAATAAAATTATTCTTCAAAAATACAACTTGCCTAATAATTCTGCACTCCCTGTATTATTAGCTCACATTCCTACTGAAGAATGTAACATCATGGCCTACATGTGGGTGGGAAACAGCTGTAATAAATGAGTTGATAGCCAGCTGTTGCACATCCACTCTGCCACATTATTCCTGGAGTCGGCTGGAGCTCAAACACCACCAGCTTTTTTAAAAGTGAAAGTAAGACTGTTCTTATCCGTCCTTGTGAGGCTGAAACATCTGCTGACGCGTCAGTGTGATTGAGCGGCCACATGACTCGGTCATCTGGAGCTCCAGAGGAGTGAACAGCACAGCAGGTAAAGCAGGACAAGGTGTTGGAAATTGTGAATGTGGAAAAGTGTGAAGAAGACTTTATGGATACGGTGCGCAGAGCACCACAGTTTGAAACCAAAATAGAAAGTTGAGAAGGTAAAACTTTGATCAAGAAGTGTGAATTTTTTTGGCTTGGATCATTTTTATTACTTCATTAGTGAGTGCTAAATGTTCTTAGGCAACAAGAGAACACCATTCTCTCACGTTCATGTCTGTTCCTGGTTAACCCAACCATCCACCCCGACCTCCTCCTTTGTACACAAGCCGGTTTCCTCCTCTGCTCCCTGCTGACGTGAGTCACAACAACGTTTTACTTCAGTGTGTTGTTTTGAGGCGTTTGTTTAAAACAATATTTTAATTGCACAGACAGTATTATAAAAGACAATATATGAAATATATTGTCAAAAACAGTTAAAAACAGATTAGCTATATAGAAGTTTCTTTTCTCGTTGGCTGCCTTGTTTTCTCAATTTATCTATCATTTTCTCTGCATAAAGCCTCTCTCCCCATCTCTGTCTGATGTATCAGCATCCCTGAGAGAGGCTGCTGAGCCCCCAAAGTAATTTATAGATGCAAAGAGTCTTTTCTGCTTTCGCTGAATACATATTTCCTTCATAAACAGACGATCCCATTAGCATACTCTACAGTATTTCTTACTTTCTTTTTATTCATATCCTACTTTGTGTGCAGCCTTAGACTTATTCAAACAGATCTGTATAGTGAAAACGCACATTTTTTTTAAAACTATATAAATATTCAAGTGTACATGCATGAAAGGTCAGTTTAATCGTGAATACTCACATAAACAGAAAGCCACACAAACACTCATCGATAAGTTATTGTTCTGCAAAATATTTTTTCCTGGGGTTTTAATTCATCCCATCCTTCCTAGCATGCCTAGCTGCTTTGTATACAAAGCATAAAAGCTGATCACTCGTGGTGGGATTTGAAGAGGTGATGGGAAAATGAGTTGAACTTTATCACAGGTTGCTGGTCTTAATCGGATTCATAAGTAAGATCCAATTACATCTTTTCTTCCAATGGGCTCTTTTGTCCTTTGAAGGTTTTGAAGGTCTCCAGACCATTTGAGATTCCACCATCATTCCAGGCCTGATAAACAATCAGTGGCTGTGGCGGATGTCCCGAATGACAAACAACAAAGGGTTTGTAGAAGCATTGTTTGCTTCAGCACATGCTAGCTGTTTCTTTAATCACCGTCAGTCTGGGCAGTGGACAGTTTTTCAAAAACTACAGACATTTTAGAACATTTGGTTAAAAGAGAGAAATCTCTGGCAGACAGTATCTGATAGACTTTTGCCAATCTTTGATAAAGCGCCTTGAGACAACTGTTGTTGTCCTCTTTCCACCCACTTCCATGTCACCAAATTCTGCACAAACACTCCCTTGCCTTGAATTTCCATGGATTTATATACAAAATCAGGTTTTTTAGAGACAAAGTTATAGAAGGTCAATTATGTTTGTTTATGGGCTTTATTGATTGTTGGTGGTTAGACTGCCACTGGGGCAATATGCTAACCACACTTACTGCACCCCAGCCTTCTCCTTCCATGGTGTTCCCAAGCTAGCCAAGAGATATAATCTCTCCATTGTACCCTGGATCTGCCTCGGGGCCTGATAGAGAACCATCTCAGCTGGCGCCTTGTGGTGGGATGACAGTTAGAGTCTGAGTGCCTCCTAAATCACCACTGGATATATGTCACTGCCACAGAAGGTGGATGCCTGCTGTAGGCAGATTCATGAGAATTAAAATGAAAGCAAAATCAAAACCTAACAGAAGATCCAGGTTTAGATGGGATTTCTCTTTAGCAGTGGACTTAACAGACCACCATCCAGAGTGATGTGCAGCTTTTTCAAAGATTTAAAGTGAACCTAAGATAAATTTAGAATGAAATGAAACTTGAAAGTTGTGCTTACAGAGATGGAAAGTATGGAGATTGAGGTGAGGATGGTTTCTTTTTAAATTGCTCTTTCCAGTCCTCTGCATATATTTGACTTGAAGAGAATAGAAATTGAAAGTGAAATGTGACAGCAGTCTGAGTCGTGGGTCCGACTGAATGGCAACCTAATTGGCCATCTGCTGAGTGTCCTGTGTGTCGCATAGTTCCCGGTTCTCTTTTAGTCAGAGATTATAAACAGTGACTTGTAACAATATTCTGCACCAAAGAGCAGAACCAAAAAAGCTTTTGGAGCACACGCTTAGAGGATCTGCAGATGTTGTATCTTGGTTTTGATATTGATGAAGATTCCAGAGTGTGGGTTCTTTGGATATATTTGGATATTGGATATTCAAATGTCAGAGTATGTCAAGACATACTGAAAAGACCAAAAGTCTAATGATCACATACAGACTAAAGACTTTCTGCATTCATAATTCCATCAATTTTGACATGATCTCCAACACCACGGGCTGAAATCAGCCCATACCATGACAGAGCTCCAACGTGTTTTACAGATGTAGACTCTAACTATTGGACCTCCTCTATACATGCTGACCATGACTTGGATTCATCACTCTATCAGTCCAGTTTGTGTGTAATTTTTATACCTCAGCCTTTTCTCCCTGTTTCCCTTAATTAAGAATGGCTTCTTGACAGTCACTGGGACCATGTATGATAAAGCTTCAGTGAACAGTAGATAACAACAGATAATTAGGGCTATATAAAGAAAATGAAAATAGAAGGATTTTTTTCATTATTATTGTAAATTTAAAGAATAAAGTCAAAATGTAGAGATTAAAGTTGGCATTTCAGTCTAAACAACAGCCAGGCCTGCTATATCTCACTAATGCCTCGTGTAGTGAAATTAAACTTTAGAATTGTTTTTAGTATCGAGGAAATGATTTCCCTTTTAGCGCATGAACACAGTATGATGATAAAGACAGAAGGAAAAACAACAGAAAGTTTGAGGAGTTGGCCACATTTGTACAAAATAAAACAGCTGGCAATGGACAGATGCAAGGATATCCATATCAGAGGAGGTATGATGTTGTATAAAGACACAATAAGACAGCTCAACATCAAGTTGTTTCACTAACTCATTTACTCAAGCCATCGTGGAGTATGTAGCAGCCACAGCAGTTGTTTGACTTGAAAGAACAGCTTTAATGTCCACATTATGGCTTTATAGTCTTAATGTGGCTCTAATACTCCATCACAGTAGATGGATCAGCTTAAGGAATGTGATGCAGTGGCGTGTCCAGCGGGGTGGCCTGGGGGGGCACAGGCCACCCCCCCAACCAGACTGGCCACCCCAGGTGCCACTCCAAAGGCAAAACAATAAAATTCAATCAAATATCAAATGTACGATTATGTTTTCACGGTGAAGCTCAGATATCCGAGTGTAAGTGAATGCAGCATCGGCTTCTGCGCTGTGTGCATCACGTTAGCAAAGGTAGGAGAGCCAAGCACGAAAGACAGCACTGCAGGAAACAATTTTTCGGTGAAAGAAAATGAGGACAGAATAAATGTCCCGGTAAGTAATATTAAGTTTGTTGAGTTTAGTAAACTTCGGTTAAATTAGAATACCAAGGAAAAAAATAACACTTAAAGAATTATTGCAGCCGTTGAATATTTCAGACAGTATGCTACTGAGGGGAGCTAACATAAGAGTTATGAGTTATAAGATGTAATCTAAGTCGTAACATTGCTGTATGGAGCTGCAGATTTGGTTGCAGGTTAACATAGCTGGACTGGCCATCGGGCATACCGGGCATATGCCTGGTGACTTATTTTTTATTTTTTTTGTAATGGCATGAACAATGAGAGGTGGTGGATTGGCCAGATGCAGGTCGATGTATAAAAATAACTCAGTTGTTTGGTGGTGGCTATGGCGGGGCTTCCACAGAGGCCAGCAGGTGGATGAGGGAAGGGGAGGCAGGAGGAGAGCCCCGAGGCAGCCACCAGTCCGAGTGTCAGGTGAACTGAACTTCAGGTAAGAAGTTATGACCTGCAGTCTATCTGGGTCAGATATAAACCAAGTTTAGGTGGAGTTTATTTTCGTTGTGCTGACTTTTTACCGTCAGTTACAATAACTCGTACTGCGTTCTAGCCAGCTTGACGGAGTTTTTATACAGTACAGCTGGGTGGGTGCTATGATGTTACTGATAGTGAACTTTATTTTATTCATAAGGTTAGTTAGTAGAGTTGCCAACGGCTCCTTAAAAAAATGGAATGGTCCCTCATTCATAGAAAATATTACGCGTTTCGTATTGAGCTGAGAAGAGACGCAGTTTGTCCCGTACTTTCGCTATAATGAAGAAAAGACACAAAGCTGGAGTTATTCTGTCTTTACAGCTGCCTCTTCTTCTCTCATTCTCTCCCCTCCCTCTCCTGTTGCTACTTCAATCATGAAACTGATCAATGATCAGCTGATCGGCTTTTCTCTCTTGTTTGTTTATCGCCCACTTTGCGCCAGAAAGAGGAAACCAGCAGATGTCGCGCTAAACAACAGCAGCACGTTTAAGCTTGATCAGCTGTTGTTAGAATTTATTTAATATCATATTAATTTCTACTATCAGCTGATGTTTGCTGGAGCCACAGCTGTAAAGCTGCTGGTCATGATGTCGGTTTGGATATGTGGTGAGAGGGAAACATGAGGATGAAACCGGGAGATGTCCTTACTGAATCATCAGAGCTGAACAGGTGATGGAGAAACAGGTTTACCTTTTAGTTCACATGAATGAGTTGAAGGGAAGTTATGAACTGTTTCTGAGAGACAAATAACACCAGGATCCTTTTCTAAGCAGCTGACAGCTGGTAAATGTGCAGGGGCGGGTCTAGCAAAGTTTTGCCAGGGGGGCAGGTAGGGCATTAACAGGGAGAGGGGGGCACAAAGAAATACTTTTCTTTCTTATTCTCATTTAAAATATCTCGCTTTTATTAAATAATTATCTAAATCTTACAACCAAAGTTTTTATCTGACGTAAAATGTATAGAAATCATACATATACCAACAAGACTGTACATCACTGTCACAACAGGGTTTGTTTTCAGTCAAAGTCTTTATGGCTTTAATACCTGGTGGGCCAGTCTCTAGTCAAACTGCCCGATTTTCTGTCCCAGTCCATTCCTGCAGGTTAATACTGGCAGTGTCACCATGCCAGCTGACTGTATTTCATCATCAGCCACACTCAGAAAAATTATGGTTCTTAAATGGTTCTTCAGATGTCTTCATGGTTCTTTAAAGAACCATCATACGTCAAAGAACCTTTTTATTTTGTGGATGGTTCTTCAGCTATTACAAATGGTTCTTTAAAGAACAAAAGGTTCTTCATCCTTAGCAATCTAAGTTTGATGGTGTAAATGGCATAAATATTTATTCACTATAATGAGGCTGTGAATTATACTGTGTGTTTTCTTTGTGTGCATGTGTGTGCAAAGGGGGAGGGCGGGATACCTGGCAATTACCCTTTAAGAGAAGATGGTAGGAAACTGAATATTCAAATAAAAGTTAGAAATATTTGTAAACAGTAGACACAATACACACATTCAAGTACTGTACTTTAGTTTTAAATTTTAATAAAGCATTACTATTTTCTACTCCAAGGCATTACTTTTGAGATTATTATATATTTTTGAAAATATAGCATAATGATAATACTAGTTATTGTAAACTTTACAAACCACCCAGCAGTATGTAAAGTCAAATTATAAAATACAAGTAAATAACAATTGCAGAACAGAATGTCAGTGTAATGGACACAGACTTCGTTTTGACAAAGCGCACTGCTTAGGTAAATGATCTGAGTAGTTGTTCATCACTGAGCAATTTGTTAATATGTGTTTCGAGCCAAATAAATGACAGGGAGAGAGAGTGACGTCAGAACACGTCATACTATAACCTCCCGGGAGCGGACGGAGGGGGTCAGTCGTTGGGATGCGCATGCGCAGACAGAGTGTGCTAGCGGCGGGCCTTGACCTTTCGGGAAAAAAACTCACGGACGGTGACAGCGAAACGGATAACAGTCTTCAGTACCTGCTGGACTTTGAAGCTGTGGATTCTGGGACTGTTAGAAAAGGTAAAACATTTCCATTAAAACCTTATTACTGTTTTGTTTTTGTTACTCGTCATTGTAGCTTGCTGTTAATGTTGTGCTAACAGTAGTGATTAGCTAGATACGTTAGCCGTTGACGTCAGCGCAATTTAGTATCCAACTGTTTTCCTAACAAAACCACTGTTATAATTAAGTGAAGGTGCTCCCAGCTAATTTGAACCTTTGGCTTCTAAAATATGTGGTTCAATTGCGTGCTGCGTACATAACCTAATGTCAGCTAGACCGAAATTAAAATGTAATATATTGTTAAAGTCACTAAAATGGCGCCTGAAGCCTGTTGTGACGTGAGCTCTGTGTCTGCTCTAGAAACTCTGAAATTCTGTAGATCTGAGCCGTACATTAAATACTCACATGAACCTCTACTTTGAATTCTGTATGAGCTGTATAAAATGCAGCTATGCATAAGTGTTTTGAATGAATAATTAGATTAGATAACTCTTTATTGTCTAATCGAATTATATAGAAATGAATAGAAATGTGACATGAGATGGTGTGTCTTTGACTGTTCCTGCATAACTTAGTTTCGAACTAGTTGACAAGTTATGCTCCGGTCATTTGATGTTTCCAAGATAGATGTTCTTTTGTAATATAGTTAATTTTTTTGTATATTTCATTTATCCACCATCATACATACAAGCTAAGAAGAGGTCGTTATACTAACAAGAGGTATCAACGCTGGGCCAAAGTTCAGCACATGGTTAAAGTTTGTAATCCAGCCAGGGTGTAAATATCACTCAGCAGCCAGAGCTGAAGCAGGTAGCATCAACACATAAATCTACTCTACCCGGCTTAAATCACAAGAGCACCTCTGACCAAAAAGCTGTAGATTTTTCTTGTTTGCACAAATTAATCCAGATTCACATTAATTGTGTTCACAGCGCCAACAAAATGAGGAAGAGGAGGGGGAGAAACACAATTAGGTTGAATTACAATTGGATGGAAGGCGAGGACAAGGAGAAGGAAGCTTAGGATGAGGAGGAAGAGAAGCAGCAGGAGCATCTTTAGGGGTCCCTATGATGTCATTGAGGTTTGTTTCATTAATATGGTCCTCTCACAAAGAAAGATGACTTGTTTTAGTTCACGTACTTCCTGTATTAAATAGTGATGTGCAAAATGTTGTGAAAAACCATAGAGCAGGCACGTATAGTGCATCTGCAGGTAAATGAACATCAAATCTCTAAGACAGACTGAAATCTGTATATTTATCACCCTTATGATAAAACCCACGTCAGCCATTGGTTTATGGACTTTGTATTTTTTTAGCCTCAGCATCTGCTTTATTGCTGTTGCTATGTTGGGACCATATTAGGATGAGGGATCAGAATCTGGAGTCATGCACACTATTGTTTCATTTAGTGTGTATCCATAAGATTCGTACAGCAGATCCAAGTTGTGCCTTGAAAACAGGAAAGTCGTCTGCATAGAGGAGAACTGTAATAGCAGGCTTGTACAAAGTGAGGCTTTGTGCACTCGTTTTACTTCTGTCACCCTGTTTTGATGCAGAATTCATTTGAAATCAGGCAAGAACTGGACTTATTTTTTATAATGTGTTCTTGTGAATTGATTGTGTATCGCATATGTTTGATTTGACTTTCTGCAAGACAACAGTCGTCCACTGGCCAAAAAAGTTTTCCAAATACCTCCACGTGATCTAGCCTGGATTTAGAAAAGAATAGCAAAAAATCTGCACCTCCTGCTTCAGATGCAATTTGTGTTTCTGTGTTCAGAGGCAGCGGCGAGAGGGGAGACCTCGGCTCATCCAGCTGGAGAGCCTGACCAGGAGGAGTCGAACATTAACTCAGCTCTTCCAGGGCACCCTGCAGACTCGGCTGCTGGCATCGGCGAGGGATGACGTGAACGCCAAACTGGAGTCCATCACAGGTCAACTGCAGGTATGCGAGTCAGACCTTCTGAGGAGGGTTTCACTTTTCTCTCTTCTTTATAATTGACTCTTTTCTCTCTCTTTCAGCTCCTTGTCTCAGAGTGGGAGGGATTTGAAGCACAAAGGGAGGAGCTTGTCGTTTGGTTGGCTGATATGGATGTCCGCCTGAGTGAGGTTGACCAGCTGACAGGAAACACCAGTGAAAAACTGAAACAACTGCAGGTGTGGGCTTGTTTTGATATGACATATGTTTGATATGAAACATACGTCAGAGACATTGTCCTAAACTGGACTAACAAAGGACCATGAGTACAACATGAAACGTACATTACATGGTGTAATGCTAAAGTTCATTGATCATTTTAATCATAAACTTGTTGAAATATTTTTACTGAACATGCAAACATCTGCTGATGAAAATGTGTTGATTTATTGGTCTGTTATGAAGCTATTGCTATTTCTAATGTGTTTTATCACTTTCTGATGTTTTATTAATTAAACAATACATGTATTATTTGTTGTGTTATCTGTAGATATAGTATTTATATATATATTTATTTATAGTATAGCAAATATATTTAATTATTACTGTTTAAAACACTAATATGTGACATGTATTAGTAGTGATGTTGTGCTGAGGGTTAAAATGCCTTTTTGTCTTTTGGTATACTACAAAATGACAATAAACCATTAATATATGTCTATGCTGTGCTCGTATTTATTTTACCCTACTCAAATTCAATTTATGATGCATTTTATTTTGAAAGATTTAAAATGGTTTTTTAAAGAACCACTCAAAAAAGGTTCTTTAAAATGGTTCTTTTAAAGAACCATTTGAAGGATCTTTTTAAAAATGGTTCTTTAAAGAACCATTTTTAAAAAGGTTCTTTGAAAAACCATTAAAGGTGCCCCAAAGAACCATTTCTTGATGGTTCTTTGGGGCACCTTTAAAGGTTCTTCAATGAACCACTGAAAGAAATGGTTCTTCAAAGAACCATTGTTTGAAAGGTTCTTTGTGGCACCAAAAAAGGTTCTTCTATGGCATCAGTCTAAAGAACCACTTTTGGTTCCAGTTGGCACCTTTATTTTTCTGAGTGCAGTGTTGTTCTTTATACATCAATATTACCAAAGTTTACCATAAGGCAGCATAGAAAGTATTTACTTGCTTTCAGGTTTTATTCAAATGTTAGTCTTTTCAGTTGTTTCCCCACTTTTTTCCTGTTTCAAAATCAAACACCAGTTTGTGAGAAGATTATCTTCTTTTTTTAATAGGCAGATAAAGTTTTACATTGGCATTGGCTAATTTGTCAATTGTTTGTTACAAATGTTCGTATTTTAATATTCAAAAATGTTTTTGCCCAAGACATATGTGCACTACATGTCAGTAAAAATACTATGCAAATATTGATGTCCTTGACTGCTGAATAAACACTGATTGTATCTCTTGTACTTTATCAACGCAGTATCTAAAAACTTTGCACCGTAGTGGTTAAAATCTCATTCTGATAAGAGTTAAAAGTGCATTCGGTTGTTAGGTTTATAGGGTTATTGAATTATGGTTAACGGTTGGTAGAATTTTTTTTAAACATTATCTGCCAATTACATCTGCCACCCTTCTCCAAATCTGTGCCCCTACCTGGCCCCCCCAACAAAAATTTTCTAGACACGCCACTGATGTGATGAAGAAATGAGGTGGCTGAAGACTTTTGCACAGTATTGCAGCTCAAAAAGCTTAAAACAGCTGTGTAATCGCCACCAGTTTTCTGTTAAAAAGATGGTTGATGTATTTTTTATATTACTGCAGTATGATGCTAAAAGAGAAAACACAAAAAGATTGTAGATGAGGAGGTCGTCCCACCTCCGCCAGAGCTCCGAAAGCATTCCGAGGGAGACTGGGGACATTGAGTCCGAATGGACCATGTCCAGTGTAACAGAGTTAGAAAGTAGCTTAATGAATTTCCTCAAAATTGATGTGCTTTGTGAATAGTTGGAGCCACCTGGTGGACAAACACAGCAACTGCAACTGTTAAGGTTCTAAATTGTTTCACAGCGCATGCCTCAGCAAAGGAAAAAAACTCCCAAGCTGGTGGTAGGTGCTAGTGAGCGATACTGTTGTCAATTTTGTAATTGTATTAATGAAAACATTCTTATAGTGGTAATTGTCAACATGTATTCTGATTGTAAGCAGTACTAGCATGTATCCTGAAAGTTACAGGCATTTTGATGCATGGGTAGTAACTTTATTCACGAGTAGCATTTTTAGTTAGCATGCTAAGCTAATATTCGTTAGCTAGTCAGGTGCTTTTTGACTTGCACTCAGCTCTAATGCTTCTCTATGAGATTGTAATTGTTCTAATTCTTTTTAACAGAACTGAATGTTGCAGTTGCTTTGCACGCTGTTAATGAAGACTGTGTGCTGTTTTCTTTGTACCAGTTGCCAGAATAAAGAGGGAGCCCAGAGTAAGGGCAAGTCCATCGTTGCAGTGCCGTCCTTTCTACATGGGCATATCACACCACTTGCACAATAGACTCACAGAACAGCAACAGCTACACCAGCACTTCCATTGCTGAAGCTGTTGAACCACCGCAAGGTGTTTGTGTGATGGTAACCCCCAAGATGATGGACACCAGAGGTGAAGAGAACCAAAAACACAGGTGTGGCAGGTGTTTGGCGAGGCCATGGAAAAAGACTTTTGGACTGCCTCAAGAAGATTCTGGAAAACTGTGAGGCGACTAAGGAGGGGAAAGTGGTGCTCTGAGGATATTGTTGGGCAGTGGAAGGAATACTTCGAGGACCTCCTTAATCCTACTGACACGTCAGGATGCTGGAAAGGAGAGTTGAACTTTGGATGAACTGTCCAGATAAACAGAATCAACTTCTTGGGGGTCCAGCACTAATAAATTTATCCACATGAACTCTAAAAGACAAATTTAGAGTTTATTTGTATGTGAAACAGGGCATCTTAGTTCACACTTACCCAGGAATATTAAGCACAGTAACCTCAGTAACATCATTTCCACATGATTCAACCTCGTGGATCCACAGCAGATTAGGTATGTATGCGGGTCACATCCATTTGGGGACACAGAGAGTGCTGACATATATACATGTCAGGGTGCGATAGCAGAAGCCTCAGGTTGGCTGCAGATGAGACCTCCGCCCCTGCCTAGGTGGAGAAGAGTTAACAGGAGGTTAAAAGAATCATTTTTCATCCATCTTGAATCACCTTTCCCTGCAGACCTGCCTGATACAGCAAAGCATCATCTGGCCCTGCTGACAGCGGGCACACAGACCTCTGCTCCACTTCCAATTTCACTAAGCTCCAGCTGAACTCAGCTTCCACCTTACATTCAAATAAAGACTTTTAGTGATGCAGCTCGAGCATTAGTCATACATCAGTCCTCCGATCGCTCGGTTTATTGATTTAAATCATCGTTCTAACCACTTAAAGACTCGTAATTCTCTTGCTTTTGAACAGCAGCTACCTGTTACAGCAGTTTATTTGCATCCCCATTCATTTCTTTTTTCATTAATTTATATCTCAGCTTATTCATCAGTTCACTAACACATGAACTGATTTGTTTGCTCGAACACAAACATGAAGTACCTCACTCTGTAGGTCAGCTGATGTCCAACACACACCTCTAATCATTCAATCCATCAGACCTCAGTTCCTTCATTTACACACGCTCCATCCTCCCCTACAGCAATCATTAAGCTTTTTTTCTAAATCATTAATGTAATTTCATTGACTCAAGCAGTCTCTTGTTAATCCTTTCATGCTTGTAATATGAAGCTGCTGTCATATCTGTGATGCAGGGCTATATTTTCTGCTGTTTACACACTCAGACAGCTAAACAGACCGCAGTGCAAAGCCCCATCAGTTACCATGTATCCATGCGTGCTAAATAAACCGTGTGTGTGTGTTCACTCAGTGAACAGCAGTGAATGAAAAACAGCTTTCTTCCTCTTTTGTTCACATTGAGCTAATGAAGAAAATGGAGCAAACCATTGAGCCAATCAAAAACCTTGAAAAAAAGACAGACGCTAAGCTGAATGAAGATGCCAGTTTAAACCACAAACGTAAATAGTGCTTTTAAGCTTTAAGCTTTTTATTTTTATTATTAATATTAAAATTAGGGTAATGGGGCATACATTATACTGCCAAAAGTATTCACTCACTCATCCAAATCATTGAATTCAGGTGTTCCAGTCACCTCCATGTCCACAGGTTTATGAAATCAAGCAGCTAGACATGCAGACTGCTTCTATTTCAATTCAATTTCATTTGAATTCAATTTTATTTATACAGCACTAAATCACAAGTCGCCTTAAATTGTAAGGTAGATCCTCACTTTCAGAAGCTCAGTGAATTCCAGTGTGGTACCGTGATAGGATGCCACCTGTGCAACACTTCAAGTTGTGAAATTTACCCACTACTGAATATTCCACTGTCAGCTGTTAGTGGTATTACAATAGTTGATGCTGAGACGCGTAGTGTGAAGACATCACCAACTTTCTGCAAAGGCAGTAGCTACAGACCTCCACATTTCATGTGGTCTTCAGATTAGCTCAAGAACAGTGCATAAACCGTGTCATGGAATGGACCAACTGCATCAAAGCCTTACATCATCAAGCTCAATGCAATGCATCAGAGTGATGAGTCACACGTACACCAGTATACACGTACAAATACAGCAGACAGTGTGTATTTGTCTACACAGATTTGTATTTATATTCTGTGTGTGTGTGTGTGTGTGTGTGTGTGTGTGTGTGTGTGTGTGTGTGTGTGTGTGTGTGTCTTTTCCAACATCAGTGTCTGGCTTCACAATGTACTTTTGAAAGAATGGTCAAAAATTCCCATAAACACGCCAAAACATTTTGAAAAGCCTTCCAAGAAGAGACGTACTGTAGCTGTTAAAGCTGCAAAGGGTGGGACGACATCATGTTAAACCCTGTGGATTAAGAATTGGATGTCACTCAAGTTCAAATACGTGTGAAGGCAGACAAGCAAATACTTTTGGCAGTATAGTGCAGTGTTTCCCAACCTGTGTGCTGTGGAAGGTTATCTGGTTTTCACCTGATTAGTACTCTGTACTGCCCGTTACTCATGCCGGTCGCTTAGAGGGCAGTACAACTACCTGCTCTAATTAAATGGGTTGCCAACTGCCAGTAAAACAGAAGAAGACAAAGAAGAAATTACATAATAGTGATGCTGTAAGACAACTGCATAATAGCAATAGATACATATTTGAAAAGAATAAGTAGCCAGTCTGACCTGGGTCCTGGAGAAAACTCCGACCCAAATGAAGGCCATAGCATGAGTAGTGGTCAGAAGAAAGCAAAAATGTATACTGGAGACAAACCGAGCCAATTTCACAATGGCTTCTGCATGGGGAAAATGATCAATATGCTTTTTGTGACATTTTTGTTTGGAGGTGTGCCGCGTGATTTACACTGGTGTAGTGTATTTTTTGATGACTGTGGGTTCTCCTCAGTGCAGGAGACAGCCAGTTTAAAATTCTCTATCCCACAACAGGAGATAAGATGTACCACAACGTAAGGAGTGCTCTGACACGTTGATAAATATGTTTTTTTCCTTTCTCGCAGTCGATTAGATGAGATGATGCTCATGTTTTCTTTGTGATATTTAACAGTGATTGCATTTTTTCCTGCTTTTCTGAGCATATTTCATTATTATACCAATAAACTTTACAAAGAAATGCAGGTGGAGCAATTTTCTTTGGTAATTTTCTTATTTAGTCACCCATGTACAGTTTGTCTTCTTTTATGAAAAACTGAAGAAATATATCTAGTACAAAACTAACAAATGTTGATTAATAGCCAGTTTACTAAACTACATGCTACTGGTTTTCCTCTACATACACATTTTTCATCTTGGAACTTTTCTCCCTCTTTCTTCCATTTTACTCTTTTTGTTTCCTCTTCTTCCCCCTTCCCACGCTCTGCAATTCAGTTTCTCTTTTTCCTTACATTTCCATCTCCAGCTGTTTTTCCCAATCTCATATACAACTTCTATACTTCCGTCTATACTAAATGTCCTTATTTTCTTTTTTCCTCTTCATCCCCCATTGTTGACATCCCTCTTCAAACATGACCCCCATTTGTTTCCCCTTTATTCCTTCTTTTTTCATTCCCCCTCTCCCTCCTTCCATTTCTCCCAGCTGAGATTTCTTCCTTCCACACCTTCCTTCCATCCTCCTCTGTCTCTCTCAACAATGACAGACCATCTGGCCTCAGCCAGGCATTTTAATGGCTTCATCACAGACTATGGGACTATGGGAAACCAAGAGCAGTGATTGGTTGACTAGGCTGTGCTCCTCCTACAGTATAACTACAACGCTGGAGTGGCTTTTCCCTGAGAGACGCCATCTACAGTGGGGCAAAAAAGTATTTAGTCAGCCACCGATTGTGCAAGTTCCCCCACCTAAAATGACGACAGAGGTCAGTAATTTGCACCAGAGGTACACTTCAACTGTGAGAGACAGAATGTGAAAAAAAAATCCATGAATCCACATGGTAGGATTTGTAAAGAATTTATTGGTAAATCAGGGTGGAAAATAAGTATTTGGTCAATAACAAAAATACAACTCAATACTTTGTAACATAACCTTTGTTGGCAATAACAGAGGTCAAACGTTTACTATAGGTCTTTACCAGGTTTGCACACACAGTAGCTGGTATTTTGGCCCATTCCTCCATGCAGATCTTCTCGAGAGCAGTGATGTTTTGGGGCTGTCGCCGAGCAACACGGACTTTCAACTCCCGCCACAGATTTTCTATGGGGTTGAGGTCTGGAGACTGGCTAGGCCACTCCAGGACTTTCAAATGCTTCTTACGGAGCCACTCCTTTGTTGCCCGGGCGGTGTGTTTTGGATCATTGTCATGTTGGAAGACCCAACCTCGTTTCATCTTCAAAGTTCTCACTGATGGAAGGAGGTTTTGGCTCAAAATCTCACCATACATGGCCCCATTCATTCTGTCCTTAACACGGATCAGTCATCCTGTCCCCTTGGCAGAAAAACAGCCCCATAGCATGATGTTTCCACCCCCATGCTTCACAGTAGGTATGGTGTTCTTGGGATGCAACTCAGTATTCTTCGTCCTCCAAACACGACGAGTTGAGTTTATACCAAAAAGTTCTACTTTGGTTTCATCTGACCACATGACATTCTCCCAATCCTCTGCTGTATCATCCATGTGCTCTCTGGCAAACTTCAGACGGGCCTGGACATGCACTGGCTTCAGCAGCGGAACACGTCTGGCACTGCGGGATTTGATTCCCTGCCGTTGTAGTGTGTTACTGATGGTGACCTTTGTTACTGTGGTCCCAGCTCTCTGCAGGTCATTCACCAGGTCCCCCCGTGTGGTTCTGGGATCTTTGCTCACCGTTCTCATGATCATTTTGACCCCACGGGATGAGATCTTGCGTGGAGCCCCAGATCGAGGGAGATTATCAGTGGTCTTGTATGTCTTCCATTTTCTGATGATTGCTCCCACAGTTGATTTTTTCACACCAAGCTGCTTGCCTATTGTAGATTCACTCTTCCCAGTCTGGTGCAGGTCTACAATACTTTTCCTGGTGTCCTTCGAAAGCTCTTTGGTCTTGGTCACGGCGGAGTTTGGAGTCTGATTGTTTGAGGCTGTGGACAGGGGTCTTTTATTCAGATGATGCGTTCAAACAGGTGCCATTCATACAGGTAACGAGTGGGGGACAGAAAAGCTTCTTACAGAAGACGTTACAGGTCTGTGAGAGCCAGAGATTTTCCATGTTTTGAGGTGACCAAATACTTATTTTCCACCCTGATTTACCAATAAATTCTTTACAAATCCTACCATGTGAATTCATGGATTTTTTTTTTTCACATTCTGTCTCTCACAGTTGAAGTGTACCTCTGGTGCAAATTACTGACCTCTGTCATCATTTTAAGTGGGGGAACTTGCACAATCGGTGGCTGACTAAATACTTTTTTGCCCCACTGTATTGTTGATGAGTTATTCGTCTCAGCTGGGTACGAACAGAGTATCTATCTCAGCTCATGTACTCCCTTTCAGCTCAGTTTACTGTTTACATTTGAGAAAAACAGTAGTTTCCAGAAATGGTATCTGATTCTAAAGAAGTATATTTGGTTTAAATGTGTATGGTCTGACATTTAAATAAACTTATAGGCTCTATAAGCTTAAAATATAATGCTCCCTAATGATAGCTTGCATGTCAGGGAGAAGGTGCTAGTTAACTGTAGTTTCAGTTCCCCATGTATAACAGGTCAGGATAGTTTTGCCCCTGAACTGCCACACACACTAACAGAGCAGGCAGTACAGTGGCCACTAATATTTGTGGTACATTTTAAAGAGGAGAGTTCTGCCAGCATTGCTCTATACTGTAAAGATGTTTTCAAAGTGACAGCAGCACAAATTTGTGTATTCAGGTTCACAAAGTCCAAACCTGAACTTCACGTCACGCGGTCCTCCACAGTCGAACTGTGGTGCTGCCCACACTGTGTCTTCTGGTCCGACTAGCATGAAACAAAATGCTTGTTCATCCAGTTCCCATCACAGCTTAAGTCAACATCACCCTCAGGAGGGGTTTAATTAGCCAGCGTAACAGGAAACACCTGTGAGCCTGTGCAGGTATGTTAGGGTCACAGGTGTGGTACAGCGTTTGGACGCTGGCTGTGCAGCTCATGGTAGGAGCCTCAGAGAGACATCTGCAGACACTTGGCTCAATCAGCACATAAAGTCACAGTGTGGTGTGTAATGATGAGATTAATGGTGTGTCCTGGTCCTGTTTGAATAGTCCAGTATATTCTCACGTCTCTGTGTTTATGAATATTTATTTGACAGCAAGTAGGCCTCACGCTGCTTTTCCGTTACAAAACACTGCAGGTACACAGCAGTTTGCTAACACTTCTTATGAGCTACCCGGGGTTTTGCTACCACCAACAAATCAGCAGCTGAACTAAAGGAGGTTTTTTTTTTGCATCTTCAACTGAATGGACTGAACTGAAAGTGAACCATAGCCTCTGTGTGAAGCAGAGGAGCTGCTAAGGATGAAGGGCAGAACGAAGGAGATAACCACACTTCTAATTAAGGACAATGGCCCTCCAGAGATGGGCACTGATATCTCATACTGTACTTTGTGCAGAAGCATGTACTGAATCAGGGACAGGAATTAGCAGGGTCTCTGGGCAAAAATCTCCTTGAAAGTTCATAATATGTCTGCTAAATTAAAAACAAGGGAGAACAAATCATTCATATTATTTTCAAGGGTGGCAGGTATGGCATAGCTCTTACAGAAAGCTTGCTGTTAATTTTCAGCACTGGAGGAGAGTTTAAAGTGTGTGACAAAAATGTAGAGTGGTTATCCTACATGTTCTACCTCATAAATCATTTGAAAAACCTATTGTTTAAAGTGATGACAACTCCAATGTTTCTGTAAGCCTCTGGTATCACAATCATTTTTCTCTTTTACTTGCTAGCTTCTGCAGTGAACAATAAAACAAAAAAAATATCCCCAAAACCAAACTGAGTGTCCCTCCTACACGATTCAAACAGATATGTGATGTTAGACATGTCAAAGAGAAAGTCTTTCCTTCTTGTAAACATGGAAAATATTCAGAATGTGTTTCGTATGAAGAATGTCTAGGTTCATCCTTAGAGATAGGATGACTGGCTGAGAGTAAAGCTCCACACAGAGACTGGTGAGGTGGTATCTCCAAATAAACCCTGAAAATGTAAATAAATTAAAAAAAAATCTATTAAATGTTATTAAAGGTAAATACTCTACAATAATAATGAGGAAAAACCCAACAATCAGATGACACCCTATCAGCAAGCGCTTTGGCGACAGTGGGGAGGAAAAACTCCCTTTTAACAGGAAGAAACCTCCAGCAGAACCAGGCTCAGGGAGGGGCGACTGGTTGGGGTGAGAGAAGGAAGACAGGATAAAAGACATGCTGTGGAAGAGAGCCAGATATTAATAACAAGTATGATTCAGTGTAGAGAGGTCTATTAACACATAGTGACCGAAGAAGAAACACCCAGTGCATCATGGGAATCCCCCAGCAGCCTACACTTATTGCAGCATGACTAAGGGAGGATTCAGGGTCACCTGGTCCAGCCCTAACTATATGCTTTAGCAAAAAGGAAAGTTTAAAGAGTAATCTTAAAAGTAGAGATAGTGTCTGTCTCCCGAATCCAAACTGGAAGCTGTTCCACAGAAGAGGTGCCTGAAAACTGAAGGCTCTCCTTCACATTCTCATTTTAAATACTCAACGAGTAGGCCTGCAGTGTGAGAGTGAAGTGCTCTAATGGGGTGATATGGTACTATAAGGTCATTAAGATAAGATGGGGCCTGATTATTTAAGACCTTGTATGTGAGGAAATACATGAACTAGTTTTTTAGCGTCACTCTGAGACAGGATGTTTTTAATTTTAGAGATATTGCGCAAATGGAAGAAAGCAGTCCTACATATTTGTTTAATATGTGCATTGAAGGGCATCCTGATCAAAAATGACTCCAAGGTTCCTCACAGTGTTACTGGAGGCCAAGGTAATGCCATCCAGAGTAAGAATCTGGTTAGATACCATATTTCTAAGATTACAAAAAGACAATCTCATGCAGTGATTTACAAATCTCATTAACCCATTTTTTTCACAATGAAGCAGAGAAAACATCAGCTCATTTAAACTGAGATAATTTAGTGACTGAATCCAAACAGTCAATGTTTTTTACCATCTCTGCACCGCCTCATACATGACACCATCTGCATTACATCAACCAGGTTTCTCTGACCTCGCAACAAAGACCAGCCTCCGTGTAAGGCTGGGAGGTGCAGAGTGACTTACAGAGAGGAGAAAGCAGGTAACAGTGTATTTATCTGTATTACTATATTAGACCAGATGTGCTCTGTTAAAAAGAAAGCCCTCTGCCTCTTTTGTTCTTTCACCTCATAAATCACAGCACATGATCAACCCCAAAATGTAGGTGTAAATGTAAACTTTGCAGCCACCCCTACTGGCATCGAAATGTGAAGTGTCTCTATTGCTTTAGCTTCTCTATCTACATTTACTATGCTGAGCTCATTTACCAGACGTCCAAGGTGTGTGCTTTCTCTCTATTGGAACAATCAAGAAAGGGAAGGGGTTGGGGAACAGGAAAGCAATGATAGGAGAGAGAGAGGGGGGGGGGGGGAAGAAAAGTGGAGCAGAGAGAGAGAGAGAGAGGGAAAGAAAAGTGGAGCAGAGAGAGAGGGGGGGGGGGGGGGTGATAAATCATCCTCCACCATCCCAGTTTGGGTTTTGTTGTTGCTCTCCTCCATCATGATGAATCGTACTCCTCTGAGAAAAGAACGCATAAAAACAAGAAAATGAAAGTAATAGAATAAAAGAGTGAAACGAAGGCCATCTCACTTCTTTTATCCAAAAAAATTAAAGGAAAAAAACGGCGGTGGGCACAGACAGTGGGCATGTCTGAGGGACGACGGGATGGCCTGAGTGAGAACACAGACATGGTTTCTGCTCTTCCTGCGAGTTTATGAGCCGTGAAGAGTCTCGAGCTGAAAATAGGCTGCAGTTGTTCATCAAACACTTTCAAGGATCCTCCTCTTCATTTTCACCTCTTCTTTAGCCTCTCTCTTATTTTTCTCTTACATAATTGTTAATAAATACGATAATGGGTTTGCATTTATTAAGGTATAGCTGTTACAACCAAACTCATTTCATCATTAAAAAGACAATGTTCTGTATTTTTTTGTACTTTTAATGTAATCATCGACAGAAATTTATGAAAGACATTTTCTAATTCTCCCCTCTGTCTTCCTCCACTCACGACCAGCTGGAGGCGGCAGATGGCCGTCCCTCCCTGAGCCTGGTTCTGCTGGGGGTTTCTTCCTGTTAAAAGGGAGTTTTTCCTTCCCACTGTTGCCAAAGAGCTTGCTAGAGTGTCATCTGACTGTTGAGCCTTTCTCTGTATTATTGTAGGGCTTTACCTTTACAATCAAAGCACCCATAGGCAACTGTTGTGATTTGGTGCAACATAAATAAAATTATTTTGAAAACTTGAATTGATTTTGTGAAGTTTAAGATGTTCCCAGTTTTTTGTTTTATTTTGAAACTGTTTCATGCGTTCCTGTTGCCTTGTTTCCTGCCTTGGCCTTATGTGCCCTATCTGTTTCTGTGATGTGTGACCGTTCAGCCCTGTGCGTTAGTTTCTGTTCACTCATCATGTGCTGCACAGTCCCGTCTCAGTTTTTATAAAGTTGCCTTTTGTGTGTTCGACTTCCTGTTTTCTGTGTTTGGGTCCAAATTATGTGCTGCACTCAACAATTTTATGGCAAACTACCCAATAAATGCTGAGATTTATCAGTCTGTAGAAAGAGGATGGGAGTTCAAGAGCTTGGTAATTTGCTTTGTTTTTACTGGAGATTTACTTTGGCTTTTACAACCCTCTTCATTAAGTACAGGCACAAAGCACTTGGTTGGGTTTTGGAAAAGCTCATAGTTTTAATTCAGAGTTGCTAATTCACAACATTAGCCCTCTGTATTAAATAAAAAAATAATCAAACACATCTACCTGCACCTGTTTGTTATATCGATGCACTTCAATCAGATGAACCCATGTGAGCAAGCACTTGGCAACAGTGGGAAAACCCCCAGCAGAGCCAATCTCAGCACCAATACCTGCAACTTTGCACATGTTAAATGATTCTTTTTTTTCTTTTTTTTAAACAATGCCTTTTTTTCCAGAGTAAGAAGTGTCTCATCCATTTATTGGATTTATATTGGATAAAATAACCTGGTGGCTAATGCTACCATGCTTGAGCGTAGTTGTCTCCAGATCCTCGGCTGGCCTGTGTTTACACGTAACACCTCTCTCTCTTTCACACACACACACACACACACACACACACACACACACACACACACACACACACACACACACACACACACACACACACACACACAGGCTGTACAAGCAGGAAGAGAGTAGCAACCATGTGATGACAGGTGAAATAACCGTTAGCAAAACAAACTGTGTGGATCCGGAGTCCATATCTTCAATATGCAGCGGCTGCTTTCTGTAAGCAGAGCACAGAGACAAATTTATGCATTTTATGGATTAATTGTGAAATTAATTGTGACTTTGGCTGTGGTAACAGACTTTTCTCTCACATGTCGTATAAATGTATCTGTTACGCAGCACAGTGATCTTCATGGTGGCAGCTACTATCAAGTGTTACTAACTCTACAAGCAGGCCAGGGCACAGCATGTGCCAGATGTCAGAAGAACTGGACTGTGGAGGTCAAATGAGCTCAAGCTTACTCAAACTTGAGTTTATCCTCAAACTAGAGATGAACTGACTTTTTGCAGTCGTTTGAAGATATTGTTGTGACCCAGACTTACACTCCTGGTTTAAACCATTTATGACCCATCCAGTTATTCCCAAACAGGGTGAGATCATGATTAGATTAGACCAGCGGGGTTTCTCGGTTTGCTAAGTTTTAAATTAAAGTTGAGATTAGATTGGCAGCAATTCCAAGTGCCATGCTCACTAATAGGATAACAGAGATGATAGTACACAGCAAATTCAAAAGTGTTAAATGTTTTGGTGTTAATAGTCTTCTTGCAAAAGTAGAGTTAATTTTACTCTAAGCAGAGTCACATTCTTTTAATGTAACTCTGAGGTGTAAAATGATAGTAGTTAAACTCGAGTGTTAAAAATGAGTGTTTCTCTGTCAAATCTGGAGGTGTTACAATGGAAACATTAACTCTTGACCTCTTAACTCTGAACTCCTAGAAGGGCTATGACACCAACAGAGTAAATTCACAGACTCCGCCCCCAGCACGGCTCCAATCGAAGCTGAAGTGAAGCCGTTTCAGAACATTTTGCTCTACATATTTGAGTTGTTTGCCATGCTTGGTAAGTCATTTTTTCAAAGATTGTTTCAATTATTATTATGAGCTTTTACTTCTGTGGCTCTTTGGAGTTGAGACAAAGCTGTGTGAAAGGCATTAGCCATGTTGCTCGGTGATAGCATAATATTCTGTTTTAGCTAGCTGAAAGGTATTGTTTGCGGGCAAATACCACAGCACTGAAAAAAAGCTTGCATGTGAATTTTCAGTCAAACCTTTGGTCAAATACACCTAAAACAATGTGTAGAATGTGAAATGTTGGTATAATGGTGCTACTTGAAGCCTGAAAACGATCGCCCATTAAAAAAAACAAAAAACGAGCAAACAGCAGTAGCAGACGTCCTGACTGAATTCTACGTTAGCATAGATCCCTCCAGAGTTTTGTGCACACGGTTTAGGTAAAAATGAAAAAGGTTGAGGTTTTACATTTAGTTCAGTATTACCTGTTGCCTGTGTCTTTGTCTTTTGGGAAAATACTTTACACAAGTAATGGCTCAAAGAGGATTCCTTTTTTTTTTTTTTTTTACTGTGCTGCAATTGTTTACTGGATTATTTGTGCCATTAATTAGTGTCAACTAATTTTTATTCAATCTCCGCACAGGATATGCTTGTGAAGATGGAATATGGGGGAGAGCAGAAGTGCGTTGAAGTTCCACAAAGGGATGAATGAAGGACATGCATATTGTATTGAAGAAATAAGTGATGAGAATGCTGTTATTTGCATTTACCATGTCAGACCTTTTGATAAACAAAACTCTAATGAAAGTGAGAACATGTATACTGTTACATCTTTCAGAAAATGTTTTGAAATTGTGGTGCACAGTTCAGAATAAATGTTTTTCAAAAACCATTGCATCTTTTTAGTAAATGTTTATTTCCAAAAGAAATTTCTAGAAGTTCAGAACAGTAAAATTCCTACTTTTTAGAATGAATTAGAAGATAACTCTTACGTAGTTAAACTAAAATACTCTTTGAGAGTTAATATATAAACTCTTAACACCAAGTGTTAAATTATCAACTCCAGACAGATTTGGTGTTTAACACTAAATCAGAGTTAACGTACCAACTCTCCAAAAAGAGTTAAATTAACACTCTCTGGTGTGGACCCATATAGACACTTTAATAGTGTTGAAATCAAATCCGACGGTGTTAATTTGGACATGCTGGATTTGCTGTGTAGGCTGAATGTTAATGTAAGTCTGGGATTAAAAAGAACTTTAGGCGTAAATGTGTCCCCAACATCAAACTGCAGCTAACGTGACGAAACCTCCATATTGTAACTTATAATCTTTGTTTCTTTGACATTTTTTTCTTCTTAAAGTAAAACTTCACTTCAGTCCAACCTTTAGGACAGGATTTAAAGCCTGGTTTGGCAAACTGATGCTGAAAATAGATTTTATGGTGCAGACTTGGAACGTTCTCATTTGTGCCTGAGTCGAGCGGTTCCTGAGAAATAACAAACTGCACATAAATAGAACTGGTTGCACCAACTTACAGGACTTCAATGTAAACTGTCATCAGGTTTGTATGTTTTCTTTTTTTTTTTAAGAGAAATTATGTTTCAACCAATTCCACCGTTAAATAAGCGTCATAACTTTGTAGTTTCATATTTTTAAAAATCAAAGTATATAGATAATGTGACAGAGGGCGCTGTAACTATTAATGTGCACCTCAAATACAGGGATGGGTGAGGAGACTATTTTCAGTGGTCACTTTTGAGTACAAGTACTACTGTGTGTGTGTTTATGGTACTTAAGGACAAAAATTTAGAATAGCTTCAGACAAACTTTAAAAATCCAGTCTTTAAGTGATGGCGTATGAACTTTGCTTCCGGGTCCAAACTACTCTGTGTTTAAGATGTTTTAATGCTTTGTATCTCGTTTAATCTGAACAAGTCTCTAAAAAGAGTCAGTGATCACTGCTGGCCTCTCTAAGTTTTTATTACCACTGTTTATTTTACAGCTCAGTTTTTAAAACCTTACGATGTAACTACAGCCCAGCCCATGTGTCACAGTCTGGCAGAGAT
This sequence comes from Maylandia zebra, assembly GCF_041146795.1. NCBI lineage: Eukaryota > Metazoa > Chordata > Actinopteri > Cichliformes > Cichlidae > Maylandia > Maylandia zebra. The sequence continues at coordinate 23,459,808 of NC_135168.1, read as the reverse complement.
GGATGGATTGACGAAAAGGACCCAAAACGCAGACACCAAGGAACGTGGATTATACTTGAATGTTAACAGTAGTGATGTGACGTTCTGTATCAAGGCGGGGGCGTTTCCGCGATGCGCGTATCGAGGCTTGCTTCATTTATGGGAGGAGCTGAAAATGATGACGTCCGAAGCCTCGCTGCCCGGCTGTACCACGTGACTGGTTCATGAAGTGGTTCGAACTTTGCCGCGAGCTATGACAGCGATATAAACCCCTCAGACTTCATTCAAAATGTGGGTGTTTGATGGAGAGTTGCGTTTAGTGAGAGTTTGGAGACAGTTTGGAGGTTTATGAGAGTGAGGAGAGAAAGCCAGGAGAGAATGGAGCCAGCTAAGAAGAGGAGGATGTCCTCCCCTGTGTGGGAACATTTTGATTTTATTACTCCCAACAAGGTATGTAAATTTCTACAGAAGATGTATTTTCATAATACTGATGGTGCAATACAATTTATGTTAAGCTGTCTTTACTTTTGTACAAGGTGAAGTGTTTGCTATGTGCCAGGGAGCTGGGATATAACAACAACACCTCATCCATGCTTAGGCACTACAGAGCTTTGCATGAGAATAAGGGGAACAGCGATTGTGGAGCAAGACCAGGTGAGCCATCGAACGCCATGATAATATAGCATGCAGTAATGTTACTAAATGATATAACAATATTATACAACTGTTATAAGTTACGTGTGTGATATTTATATTTGTGCTTTGTCTTTATTGTCTTTCCTCAGGAGAAGAATCTCAAATAGATGAAGACCTGGTTAGCATGGTGATTGAGGACTACCAGCCATTTAGCATTGTGGAGGACAAAGGATTCAAAAGATTTGTTAAATCATTAAATCCTAGCTATGTTCTCCCCACTAAAGGTTATAAAAGCAGTGAAAATTTAGTTTTTACAGAATAAAATATGCGCAGGACTGACGCCTCAGTGTGTAGCTGTCCATACCTCAACGTTACAAAAGCACAACCACTGTCCACACCCCAACCACACCTCACCTCACAGTAAATGATCATTTCCATTTTAAGCATTTCCAAATGATCATTTTCCATACTGCCAGTATAAACATACAAAGTATAATGCCATCAATACAACATAGATGTTTTACACACTCCTTTTGTTGTTGACATTTACAGGCTGTGTGCAAAAGGCCAAACTCTTCAAATTCATGCCAACTAATATTTTTACGTCCAGTAGGTGTCCTACTAGAGCAAATGAAGCTTCAAGAAGCTTTGCGCTGGGGTGAACCAATTGGATGAAAAGCTTCAGTGCTTCATGAAGCTTCATCTGCCCATCACTAGTTAACAGAAAGCGAGCCGTTTATTAAGGCTGGTAAACACTACACAAAACAAAAGGCAGAGATGGATTATATCAGTTGTTCTCCTGACTGAAGTTTGGTCTGTTTATAGCATCCTGCCATGCCATTGCATTTGTCCCTAACCATCGGGAACCCTCACATTAACTTTTATCGAGTGGAGAAAAGTTAGCGTTCATCCTCCAGCTTTACTTTGTTTATGTTATGCTAACATAGCTGTGTAGCGAGCCACCACTTAGCACATCATTCAATACAAGCTAGCCCAACTTCAGTAACCCTAAACCTGAAAAAAATATATATATATTTGCATGTTGTGGCACTTGTTAAATTGTGTTTCATATTTATATACAGTACTGTGCAAAAGTTTTAGGCAGGTGTGAAAAAAATGCTGTAAACAAAGAATGCGTTCAGAGATATAAATGATTATTTATTGGCCCCAAATGTGTGTTTGTCTGCAGCAGGACAAACACACAGCCAATGTCATCAAGAACTATCTTCAGTGTAAAGAAGAACAAGAAGTACTGGAAGTGATGGTACAACCCCCGCAGGTCTCAACATCATCAAGTGTGTCTGGGATTACAAGAAGAGAGAGAAGGATGTGAGGAAGCCTACATCCACAGAAAATCTGTGGTTAGTTCTCCAAGATGTTTGGAACAACCTACCAGCACAGTTTCTTCAAAAACGGTGTGCAAGTGTACCCAGAAGAAGGCAAAGGGTGGTCCCAGCAAATACTGATTTGATTTAGATTTCTCTTTTGTTCATTCACTGCATTTTGTTGATTGATTAAAATAAATGATTAACACTTACATTTTTTGAAAGCATTCTTTGTTTACAGCATTTTCCTCACCTGCCTAAAACCTTTGCACAGTACTGTATATAAATATGAAACACAATTTAACAAGTGCCACAACATGCAAAATGGATCAAATTTCGATTTGTTCACCTCTTTTTTTTTTTTATCCTGCCAGTAAATTCTTGTTTTCAGCTGCATGTGCTGCCAAAGCATGAAAAATAGCTCAAACAAAACATTTATAAAAATGCTTAAAAGCATCTAAAGAGGAAAGAGTAAGCTGCATTTGTGGAAAGCTCAGGAAGAAGGAGGTGGTTAGCACCATTCTTGCTTTAATGCAATGAGGCAGGAGAAGAGCAGCCGTTCATGGGCTCAGGTGAGTGCTCGCCTCGAGGGAAATAACACTTGGATCACAGAAAAAAGAGGGATGACTGGTCAAGGTAGATGATGAGGAACGGAGGAAAAGACGGGGACAAAGAAGACATCGGGAGGTAAAGTGTGATTAGACAGAAATCAGTGAATAAATGAGAGGGGAAAAAAACAAAATGGAGAAATACACAGACGTGTAAAAAAACAAGACAAAAACAGAGAATAATGCAGAGGGGGGTGCGAGAGCCGAGAATAACAAGGAAAAGTGCAACAAGCAAGATAAAAAACTGCAGAGACGAGATGAAGAAGAAGAACGAACAATCAGTGAATTCACAAAGGAGATATAAACACAAGCCGAGTGGACAGAATACATGAGAAGAAAATCAAGAAAAATCACTGAAATGATTCTTAGAAACGAGGAAAAGTGAACTCTGTGGTGTTATGAACTCTAAACGGCTGGCAGAAACAGAGATGGACGGAGAAAATCAGATAAATGTGAAAGTGAACGACAGAAAATAAAGTGCTGGACGGAGAAATGAAAGCTGCCATGAGTCAAACGAAGACAGAGATCCTGAAATATGAATGGCATGATTCAAAGAGGACAGTCAAGGGAGCAGCAACAAAGATCGCAACACAATCTCCAGCAGATAAAAGAAAATGAAAAAGGGAGGAGGAAGAGAGAACATGAGGCAAAGTGAGCGTATCATCCCACAGGTGAACGGCACAGACACGAGCCTTTGTTAATTATGCTGCGAGGGTGACGCGTTTGTCATGGCGCTTCATCTTCTCCTCGTCCTCCTGGTGCTGCTTACATTTTGCCTCTTCTGCTGCGTGTCGTACATCGCTGAGTCGATGATTTTCAGTTCAATCATTCAACTCAGAAGTCAGGCAGAGAAATGTTGCATACGAGCCACTGATTCTGGATCATCGCCCACCAATAATTAGGATGACAAATGTAGAACGCAGTAAATCAGTGTGTTCTCCAGAGAAGGTTACAAACAGCAGCTTGCATGTTTGCAGTGAAGCAACAAGGATGTCAGGTGATGTGCTCTGATGATGCTTTTCCTTATTTTCTGCCATATAAATGAGGAGGTCATCTTACGACCAGGTAATCCTTCCTTAAGAAAAACTCCGAGACAGTTTTTCTGACCCTTGGATCTCTGTGATGTCAGAGAGAGAGGATATCCCTGATGTGGTCATTCTAGGCTCAACGGCTTTGGCTGTTTAAACCTTGTGATTTAAGGACCAGAGAAAGGTTGCCTTAAAGGCAGAGGAGTTCAAACAAAGTGTGCTGTAGAGATGAACAGCAGTAAGGTCTAAGAACAAACGTATGAAGCTTGAATCCAAACATGCTTATCTCTAACTGTCTGCTAACTGCAGCACTGAAAAGACTGAAGTCTTTTTACCTGGGAAGATCTCCATGGTAAGTTGTGCTAAACAACCTCTGGAGGAGTTATTTTACTTTTTATTATCGGCTGTAAGAACCAAATGATGGTTCTCACAGCCTGTTGAGCTGCACGTTGGAAACACCTCCTCCTGTTAAGTTAGTGCAGTGCGGACACTGAGCGCTGATTCGCATGGCCTCAGCTGATGATGCTGAAAATGCATGAATATGATTTTATGCAAAGTCGGGTTCTGGAAAGACGGGTGTGAGACACCCACAGTTGTTCATCAAGCCAATGAACACAAAGCCTGGCTGTGTCGTGGCTTGAGCATCTGGAGGATTTGAGGTTTGTAGAGTCTGAGCCATCAATAGAGGATGATTCTTTTTTTTTCTCTCTCTCTCTCTCTTTTTCCTGTAATATGGCCTCTGGTCATCACTATACTCCTCCTCCTCCTCTTTTGTGTGATCTGGAAGAATCTGGAAGGGAGAGGCCAGAGGTCGACTGAATGCACTGAGTGGCCGACTGACAAAGAGCCGAGGGCTTTGCGATTAATGTGGTCAGAAGGACACGTGTGAACATTCACGTGTGCTCCTGAGCTGCACTCAGCTCTTTTATTCAAGCTTTACACTGTCCTTGGTTTAAAAGTCTTCCTAGCAGTGATGTAACGGCTTGCAAGCTTTGTTATTTTCTTTGTTTCATCCATGGTTGACATCAAATTTAAAAATATCAGCTGAAATATTGACAGAAAAATGAAAAGTGGTTACGGTACAACTATAAAGTCGTGCGTCTGTACCGAGCAGGTCATTATTTGTCTGTTATTATTGGAGAATGTGAGGTAATCCATAACAAAAAAATAAAATAAAATCCCGGCTGGTCCATTCAGATAAAAGCGTATCAAGGACAAACAGCAAACAGAGGGAAATGAAGGTAATTGTGTGCTGTCTTGTATTAAACATGCGTCTTCTTGACCGAGAGAAAACGGTGACACCTTTTAAATCACTTCCTGAAATATGACTTTATGTTCTGATTGTTTTTCTGTTTTTATTTCCCCGATTTTTCTGTCGCTGTTTGTGTCTCTGTAATATTCTGGCTTCTTTAAATGCTGAAGTGAAATGACTGAAAATGAAATATAACAAATACAGTTTGTGCTGAAAGAACTTGAACATGTAAAAACTCCCCGTGTAGTCTCCATCTACTTTGAATTGTCAAGAAGTGCTGGGAAGGTTACTTTTAAAATGTATTCCACTACAGATTACAGAATACATGCCCCAAAATGTATTTTGTAATGTATTCCATTACGTTACTCAATATTCTGAATCCAAAGTATTCTGAATACTCTTGGATTACTTAACATATTATCATGCGTTTTACAACTACTTTTATTACTATTACTGGAGGTCTGTGGCTCCTAACCATAGTAAAGGGACCGCTGGCTAATATGTCGGGTTCGTAGCCGAAAAATAGCTTTACTTTGTTGTCTGGGTCAACTTTGCTAGCGAGAGACAGAGAGAGGCGTTGAAAGGCTGCTCCAACGGAACTTATTGTTTCGGAGGAAAACACAAACACAGTGTACAGTCCAGTCTTAATAGCTTACTTACAACTGGGCTCATCAGGCTCTCTTCTTGGCTGCAGTGGTTATTATTATATTTACATACTTCCAGCTCCCGTTTCTGCTCGATGACAGCTCGTACTTTCTCACTCTCCTTTTTCTCCCTCCTGGCGCTCACAGACACATAACGGGTATGGCAGTCTGTTCTCCCTGCAGCACGGACTACACTGCCCATGAGGCTACATTCTTTAGGGCTATGCCTGTAGCATTCTGCCTATTAGCTTAGCACAACAACAACAACAACAAAAAGGCGCTCTCTCACCCAGGAAACACAAAGTCACAGAGAGAGTGTCACCCTGTAACCATGGCAACCGTAACGCTGCCGCCTGGAACAACAGAACATAGCTGTCAAACAAAACCCAAACAGTCCTGACCCACCACAATATGAAACAGGAAAATACTGCCGTGTAATCCATTTATTTCAACAAAGTAACTGTATTCTAAATACCACCTTTTTAAATGGTAACTGTAACGGAATACAGTTACTCATATTTTGTATTTTAAATACGTAACGGCGGTACATGTATTCCCCAACACTGCAGTACAATTATCAGGTCACTGGTAAAAACTAATAACTGATATCGAAGCTGCAGTCATATCAGATAGAGCTGCTCTGAGGTCTGCTGCTGCATTGCTGTCCTGCTGCCTGTTTCTTCAACTTGAGCCAGAAAGCGCTGCCAGGTAGACGGCTGTCTGCAGGAGATAATTATTAAGAGGTGTCTCATGTAAGCGCTGGCTCCACAAACATTGCAGGATGACATTCAAAGTCTGATTCCAGCTCTGCGGGTAACAAAAGTTGTGCACTTTCAGCGTCTGTAAGTTCACAACTGAGAGGGTAATATGCATACTGCTTTTTTTTTTTTAATCATGAAACTACACTAACCAACCAGCAAATAAGACAAGTGGGAATAAAACATCTTCTTTTCTTAGATTTTTGCTCATGTTTGATCACAACCAAACAAAAAGTGCAAATTACAGCTGTGTTGCTCTACACTTCATTCTCAGTTTTTATTATTGGCCAGAGACAAAGGCAACACTTACTTCATATAAGACAGCATTCTGAAAATTCTCATTAATTTCAATGATTCAGTCAAGAGCTTATTAATGACTTCTATAGCCAAGCGTAAAGAAAAACGAGTAGAAAGCTGTGCTCTTGTACTGAGGAAGTTTCAGTTTAAAGTTAAACCTTTGGTCATGCCCAAGCACCTTTTGAGATGCGCTTGAGCTGAGGTGGTTCTTGTCAGTGGACACGTTAATTTGAGGATTGTAATTGGCTGTGACTGGACATGAACTTAATACTTACCACTTCCTATTCACCAACTACAGCTCATGCTGATGTAGACCCACAATTACAATTGTTTCTATACTCGATAATATTGACCAAAAAATATTTACTTTGTTGCCACTAGGTGGCACCACAAGTGGCTGAATATTGGCACGTAAATGTCTCGAGATTCAGATTCTGATCAAAAATATGATGAAGTTTGTGATGAATGAACAAATTGACAATCTCTCAGGTTAAAATCGATCACGATGGCAAAAACCGAGCCAAAGACAAACATTTATTTTTTTCTTTAAAACAAACAAACAAATATAAACATAAAAAACAATTTAAAATATTGTTAGTATGCAACGGTGAACAGACTTCCACAGAATGATTTCAGGTGCTACTGAAGCTTTTTTATGAGACGAGCATTGTCATCATAGACTCTTTGTTTGATCTTAATTCAATTAGTGACGTATAAATCATCTTTCTTTTTGTTTATTTTTTAATTTTAAATTAACGTGGAAACAGTAGAAAATTATTCTTTAACAGAACCTTTCTCATACTTGAAAGTGTTTTTTTTCACCAAGACTTAACATCAAGAAAAGACCTGCAGCCGACAGCAATTCACGAATAAATGTTAAATGTTTGCTTGGACTTTTATCTTCTTGGGTGAATGATCAGAATTTGATGTGCCCAAACATGGGTTTAAATAAAGAGTCAAAATCTCAGCTTTGTTTTTGTGGGCATGATTATTTTTATAGTTAAAGGAGCAGCAGAGGTCACTGTATGCAGCTTCTCTAACTTTCCGTCGTGGCCTCATTAGTCTGTGTGACCTGTGTGGCCCAGCACGAATAAGCCTTATGCAGATGCAGTGCAGGTCATGCTTTCTGCAGCTGCTGCAAAACTCCTGGTATCAATCTCCATAAAGGAGGCGTATCGGTCGGAGAGGCCGACACTCTACATCTGTTCATATGAGCTGCCGGAAAAGTCAAACAGATGTCCACCCAGGACAGTGGCCACCACACAGAGTCACAGGTTGTTCGCTCAGTTACATTCCGAATCACAATGTCTGCAGTAGATTTAAGCCTCTGTTGTCTTTTAAAACCTCTGTTCCTGCTTTTTTGGGGCCCACGTTCACAAAAACGCAGATATTAAAAAATAAAACATTTTTGATATGTGGGGGTGGGCTGATATAAATATTTGAGTGAACAAGTCCTTAATCCACACGTTACTTTCAATTTATTAGGTAACTGTAACTGAATAGCAATTTTGAGGGACGGAGCTGAAAGGAGACCATTTGGCATCAAAAGTCTTCTAAAACATCGTAATATAGAAATGGATTCATATGCTGATGTAACAGTTATGATAGATTACGACAGAGTTAATAACAGAGCACACGTGCACTGAAAGACACATAAAAATGGTTTGCACTGAGGTGGTTTGTCTTATGAATAATTCAAGATGGATAAATTCAATTAAGATGTGCATGTGGAGCCATGTTGTGCTGAGGTCGGGTCAGTGGGTTTAGCTACTTATTCAGCCTGACCTTTCAGACAGAGAGCGGGATAATGAGTCAGCTGGAGCAAGACTTACACCAAACGCTGTACTCTGTCATTACACCAGGTTTATTTCACATTCGAAAAACATATGCAGTTTAAATTTGGCTGGTCTCCGTCTACAGTTAGACTTCCCAGGCAAAGCTTGCCATTCTGTACATTTGCGCTCATGTGTTTGCAATGCAGACTGGCCTCGTCCTGTCAACAAGCAGCTTTCCACCTTGAATTTCATTTTGGTGAAAGTGGAAGAAGTGGCAGGGAGCAAAATCTGGTGAGTTAAACTGTTGTGCTCAAAAACACAATAAAACACAAACTGGTGGGTTTTAATGACTCTGTGCATGAACAGGAGGGTACAACGCCATCATGGTGTGCACCTCACTTTATCATGACTGCATCTCTTCAGGTGTTAAATAATAACTGCCCGTGTTAACTGTATGACAGTGCACAGCTAGAAGAACAAAGCACTGCCCTTGACTTGCCCACTGAAAATTGTTCAGAGGTTGATGCTCTCTGTACAAGTTTGAGTTCTATAGTAAAATGGCAGGAACACAAGTGCAAGCAGTCAGAATGGGCCTGCGAGTGAGTGAAGCAGCAAACCAGTAATGCTGGAAGAGGCCCAGAGGTGCACGAGGACGTGAACTTAGAGAGGAGATTCTGGTTTTTGATATTTTGCTGGTAGAGTTTCAGAACCTGTGATTTAAGTCAAAATCCAAAAAATCTCTTTTCAATTACAGAACAATTAAATCTATGATTCCCCCTCCTTTTAGCTTTTAGCAGGTTGAAAATGATTAAACGTAGGTTTTGTTTGCTGTTATATGCTTGAAGAATTGTTTCAGAGGAGACAGTGAAGCCTTTTTGTTCATATTGTTGTGTAGAGTGTGTCCTCCTTTCTTTTTAACCTTTCCAGTAAAATAAAGAGTACTGTGCCGGCGCCTCCATCAAAGTTAAGCGACGGCTGTTCTCTGTTATTGACTGCACTTTCTTCAAATACTTAATTATACCCAAGGAGGTGAGGCTGTGTGTGTGCATGAATGTGTGTGTGGTTTTATTTGTTTGTGTGTGTCTGCAGTTGGAGGGCTATGAAGGGGGGGCAGAGACTCAGAGCCAAACGGGAGCTTCCTCTGTGCCTCGAGGCAACTGTTGACTGTGGCGGAAAATATTGGACGCTCAGAAATAGCTGACGTTTCAGTGTGTTCTCAGCAAAACACACACACACAGAGCGAGGGAGAGAACAGAGTCTCTGCTGCTCTTTCCCCGCGTATGCTCGCGGGTGAATGAGGACTGCTCTTATGTCATATGGTGAAGAATCTTTTAGTTCTGCTCTGAAATGCTGGATCACAATCGCAACCACATGAATATGTGAGGTCACTGCATTGACATGAGGTCACTCTCTGGCTCCCTTGTCATCATCAGCACTGTGAGGAGTGCTTATCATCAGAAGGAGTACAGATCACAGCACAGGTGAGGAAATCTCTTTCTGCCCGTTTAGAGACGTGATAATATCACGTGGACGTTCACACAAAGTCAAAGGCAGAAAATGAACCTTTCATTCACCTTCAGTCTGAGTTTACTGTTGATGCATCATCAGTACGATAACGTTGGTTTCTCAAAGGACTTTTCACCCTGGACTCAGAAATGGCTCGTTTAATAAAAATGTTTTTTTGCTTGTCAGTCTGCACTGTTGGAGATTTATCTGCAAAACTGTCAAAGCTGAAAAATAAGCTCTTAAAATATCACCACACGTTTTTCCTACCTCTGCCTAAAAACAAAAAAATCTAATATTTGTATTTATTTTATTTTTTTGGTCTATGGTGTTAAACCTGTTCTAACATGTCCCCGCTTGTTGAAGTAAACATAAAACCGTTATCACAGTCTGGATTTGTCACTTTGGGACGGATCAATATTTGGCCTGTGCAGTTAAATTCAGTCTTTTGGTTGAGACTGGCACGTAATCCAGAATGCTGTAGGCCGAATTTAGAGGAGAAATATAATACGATTTCTAAATGCACATTTTAAACAGACTGAAAATGATAATAAACTATATTTATTTTATTTTTATTTTGTTTTATGTGTCTGTCATGTGAAGGCTATGTGCAGGCAGGATAGGAGGACCCAAAGTGCAGACTCGTGGAGGCAAACGTGAACTCAAAGTCAGCGTTTACTGCTGGACAGCGTTTAACAGATGTAATGAAGCAATTTCAGAATACTCTTTAAATATTGACTTTCAATAAAATGTATTTAAATCATTGCGGCTGTTATGTTTTCATGTAAATATTTTTCATGTAAAATATTTCTGTACACTCTCCCTGTTCTTTGAGATATTAAGAGATGATCATCTCTTTATTGATATCAGATATAAATCTGTAATTCAAAGTTCATGGCATTCACACTAAGAGGAAATGCTTGGCCTGGGTCAAACCTGACCTGGGCCACAGTGTGACGTTTGTTAGGCTTAAGAACTGCATTACATTTAATTACTCAATCCCAGTAGAAAATATTCTGAAGCTTGCTGTTCCTAGTCCCACCACCCTTACGTCCTCAGCCTCAGACATTCACTGTTGAGGCTGTGCTGGATTTGCAGCTCATCCTATTCAAAATTTCAGTCTGTTTCTCTTTCCTGGAGCATATTTATAGGATGCCTGTTTCCTCTACAAACAGATCTCAGGTTGTTGGAGCATATCTTGACCCTCTAGGCTATGTCATAATAAGCGATGTACATACTCAGCCCACAGTAAGCATGTAATTGGAAAAGTCCGGAAGCTCATGTGACTGGCTTTACATGCCTGATCAGATTTACGAGACTTTCACGTTATTCTAAACTTCTAAACTAAACAACAGAGACAAGAAAAACTGATGCTGGCATTTTATAATGATTCAAGTGGTCAGGGACAAAGAGTACTGTTATAAAATATTTTTAGTAGAAGGTGAGGTGATCTTAGCTCAGGATTTAGGGCAGATTCACCAGGATAGTTCTCACTGCTGTAAATATATTCTTCATCCATCTCACTCACTAATGTGCAACAAGAGTCAGAGCAGGGACATTGTCCGGTAGAGAATGAGTCATAGTCCAGGTTTCACCATGAGCTTTAGTTTTAGCTGTGAAATTTCCAAAGCCTACATGGAGTCAGCAGGAGAATGGGTTGTGACATGCAGGCAGTGTTAGTCAAGTTACTTGAAAAAAGTAATCAGATTCCCGGCAGATTCCCCCGGCTCAACATCGCCAGCCGGCAAAGATATTGCTGACATATTGGAGTCAATCGACAAGCGATTGTCCAGTTTCGACGCAAGGCTGTCCTTGGTGGAGATTCTTCACCGAGAATTTAAATGCTTGCGAGAATCCCTGGAGTACAGCCAGCAGCAGGTGGAAACGCTTGCTGCTGAAAATGCCACGCTAAGGGAGTCAGTGAAATGTCTCACAGATAATGTTACCCAGCTCAATAGAGAAAATAAAAAAATAAAAGAAACAGTTATCGATCTACAAGCTCGTAGCATGCGTGATAATCTGGTATTTTCTGGTATTCCAGAAGCCGCTGGAGAGGACGCGGAGACCACGGTAAAAAGCTTCATCAAAACCCACCTGAAGCTGCCGGAGGACACTGTGAAGAACATCGTCTTCGATCGGGTACATCGCCTCGGCCCCATTCGGGCTACGGCCGGGAGACCACGTCCTATCGTGGCCAAATTCGGCCACTTCAAACAAAAGCAACATGTGAAAAGCCGCGGCAGGGAATTAAAAGGAACGGACTTCAGCGTGAACGACCAGTTCCCCAAAGAGATCTTGGAACGACGCAGGGTCCTCTTCCCAATCCGACGCGGCTTCGTCCAGAAGGGTTCCCGCGCTGTCATCGCTGTGGACCGGCTGTACGTGGACGGACAGCTCCACCACGACCCCAACATCACTCCGTGGCTGTATTAACCTCACACCAGATAAGAATCAGCTGCACCATTTCCCTATCCACTCACACTAACTTGCATTAACATCTGTTTAACTTACCAGTATCAAATCGCATCTTAAAGTGTGATTTCATAGCAGAATTAACACCGTCACTCTCCGTCAGTGATTTAATTGGAATGTTTACGTTTTGTTTTGTGTTTTTTTTTCTTCTCGTTTTTTTTTTCCCTCTCTTTCCCCCCCTCTTGGTTTTATGCTGCTCACCCCTGTCCTTGGTTTCTTTCTTTATTCCTTTCACTGCCTCGATCACCTGCTTCGACACTCATCCACAAACATCCTTTATTTCGACACATACGCACAATGCGCTCAACGGCAGCACATTTACATCAGTCAGACAGCGCACACAGTCGTTTAGGATACACACACTTAAGCCAAGCCTACTCATATTAGTAACTATGCATACACAAAGTCAGACTCAGGGAGCATCTCGCCACACATTTTTTCTCTCTCTCCTTCTCTTTATTTATGAACAAGTGACGTATTCTCTCCACCTGGCTAAGCGACGCACACAGCATACATCCCTAGTTATACACAAACATCTATGGGTACACTGAGGTTCATTACATGGAATATAAATGGAGCTGGCTCCAGAGTAAAGAGGTTAAAAATATTTAACCAACTCAAAAAACTACAGGCAGATGTTGTCCTTTTACAAGAGACCCACAGACCTCTTAGAGGTTCGAATGAACTTAAAACACCTGAGTTTCCTAATGTGTTCTCAGCTTGTTATAGTTCTAGACAAAGGGGAGTAGCAATTTTAATACATAAAAATATTAATTTCACAGTACTCGATACAGTTATAGATCCAGAGGGCAGATTCTTAATCATTAAACTATCTATACTTGATAAAAAGCTATGTATTGTAAGTGTATATGGTCCAAATGTTGATGATCCCTCATTCTTTCACGGTTTTTTCAGTGCACTCTCTGAACACTTAGGTGGCACACTTGTTCTTGGAGGCGACCTCAACCTTGGACTAAATGAAGACATGGATAGGCTCAATACAGCGGGAACTCAGCGTAATTGGCAGTCCACAAATATAATCAAACAGTATATGAGCGACTTTGGTCTTTGCGATGCATGGCGCTCCCTTCACCCCACCAGTAAGGAATATACTTTTTTCTCACATGTCCATCACTCCTACTCTCGTCTGGATTATTTTTTGGTCAGCAGCTCACTGCTGAACGACATTTCAGACACTGAGATTCATCCTATAGCTGTCAGCGATCATGGTCCTGTATCTTTAACACTAATGCACAAGAATAATACTACGCTAAGAAAAAACTGGAGATTTAATATATCACTACTTAAAGATGAAGACTTTATTAAATATTTTAAAAAAGAGTGGACTTCATATTTGGACTATAATGACACTCCCGAAACATCAGCTTCTGTTCTATGGGAAGCAGGGAAAGCTGTGATGAGAGGTAAAATAATTTCTTTCTCATCACATAAAAAGAAAAAAGAAAACAAAAATATTCAGGAATTAGAAAAAAACATCAAATCACTAGAAGAAGCCTACGCGTCCCACCAAGATCAGGAAACATTGAACAAAATACGCAAAACAAAACTAGAATTAAATGAGATAATTGATAAAAAAACAAAATTCTTAGTACAAAGACTACGCCTACAAAATTATGAACATGGTAATAAATCCGGTCAATTTCTAGCAAACCAGCTAAAAATAAATAAAGAAAAAACAACTATATGTGCTGTTCAAGATTCATCTGGGAACACAATATATGATCCGATACAAATAAACAACATTTTCAGGGATTTCTATAAAACGTTGTATTCACCACAAATAAACCCATCTAAAAAAGAAATTGATCAGTTTTTGGACAACATAACTCTTCCAAAATTATTGGACACTCAAGCAATGGCACTGGATTCACCACTGACACCAGGTGAACTCCAGGAAGCCCTGATAAGTATGCACAATAATAAGGCTCCAGGTCCAGATGGCTTTCCTGCAGAATTCTACAAAGAATTCTGGTCGATTCTAGCACCAGTTTTCTACAGAACGTTGTTGGAAATTAAAGAAAAGGGCAGACTTCCATCAAATATGAATTCTGCAAACATTAATCTCCTGCTAAAACCAGGCAAAGACCCTGTATATCCCTCAAGCTATCGTCTAATATCCCTTATAAACGTAGACCTTAAAATAATCTGCAAAGCTCTCTCAAAGAGACTGGAGAAAATAACCCCCCTCTTAATTCATCCTGACCAAACTGGTTTCATAAAAGGTAGGCACTCATCAACAAATACACGTAGATTACTTAATTTGATAGACTACTCATACAGTAAAAACCTAGAAACTACAATATTCTCTTTAGACGCAGAAAAAGCATTCGACAGAGTTAACTGGAAATTTCTATTTGCAACTTTACACAAATTTGGTTTTGGATCCTCTTTCATAAACTGGTTAAAAATATTATATAATTCCCCAACAGCTTGTGTTAGAACAAATGACCAGACATCCTCCAGCTTCTGTCTCTTGAGGGGCACCAGGCAGGGATGCCCACTCTCCCCTTCACTGTTTGCAATTTTTATTGAACCACTAGCAGCAGCAATTAGACAGAATTCAGTAATTAAGGGCATAAAATGCAAGAACGTGGAACATAAAATCAGCCTTTATGCAGATGATGTGTTACTTTTTCTCCAAAACTCACAAACCAATATCTCTGGGGTGATTGAATTGATAAACTCTTTTGCAAGAATATCAGATTACTCAATTAACTGGTCAAAATCTACAGTTCTACCGATTAATTGCTCCCTCCATAATTCCTCTTCTACACCACTGCAATCGGGAAATATAAAATATTTAGGTATTAATGTTTCTCCCAAGCTTGCAGATCTAACTAAATTAAACCATATCCCACTTTTAAAGAAGGTAGAAGATGATCTGGCTAGATGGAAATGTCTACCCATATCACTCATGGGAAGGGTTGCCGCTATAAAAATGATGGTCTTACCAAAAATAAATTATTTATTCTCAATGATCCCAACTAAACCGCCACAAGATTGGTTCAGATCTCTAGATTCATGTATGTCCAAATTCCTTTGGAAAAATAAACCCCCGCGTATAAGCTTAAAAACACTACAAAAGACCAAGGATAAAGGAGGACTAGAACGGCCTAACTTTCAGCACTACTTCTTAGCCAACAGGCTTCAGTTTATCTCAGGATGGCTAAAACATACCCTCTTAGATGAACCTTGGCTAGATGTAGAACAAGCACTTTGCAATAATCTAGAGATCTCAGACCTACCATTTATCAGCTCAAACATCCAACGACATGAATGCTTTAAAAGCATCAACATCAGCGCTTCTCTGACAGCATGGTGGGAGTTTCTAAAATTGACAGCGTCTTCATTAATCCCATGCAAACGTACACCTATCTGGAACAACCCTGACATATTACAAAACAATAATATGATAAACTTTTCAGATTGGAGTGATAAAGGAATCAAATATTTAGAACATATACTAGAAGGAACAGAATTTATTTCATTTGACAGACTAGTTACACAATATGGGATCAACAAGAAAAGATTTTTAGAATATCAACAAATTAAATCCATAGTAAAAAAGAAATTTAAACCGGGTCAAGTTGAACTACAAACACCACCAAGTGTGGTTCAATTTCTTACTCTTAAAACCCCCAAATTACTATCCAAAATATACAGAATGCTTTCTAAAAACAGATGAATCAATATCACTTCCTATTGCAAAATGGGAAGCGGATTTATCAGTTAACTTAGACCAAAACTTCTGGTCTCAGATTTGCTTAAAAACCTTTCATCTAATTAGAAATCCCAGTCTTCAATTAATTCAATACAAAATATTACATAGAGTGCACTATACAGGTCATCGGATGTTCAAGATGGGCTTTACGTCTACCAACAACTGCTCACACTGCCAAACCAATTCACCAGACAATTATATCCACGCTCTTTGGTTCTGTCCACCAGTTCAGAAGTTTTGGCGCGAGATATGTGAAGACTTATCAAAGTGTCTGAAATGTAACATTCCAACTTCCCCCTTAGTGTGTTTGTTGGGCAGCTTAGATAATGTCACTTCAGAAAAGAATATCGCCCATATGGTTTTCACTGCCCTATGCATAGCCAAGAAAACAGTCCTCATGAACTGGAAAAATAAAAATAATCTTAATTCTAACCAATATAGAAATTATCTATTAGATTACATTAGTCTTGATACAGCCTCTTCCACCACATCAGATCAATCGCTCTGGGCTCCTTTGATCAGCTCCATCACCTAGTGGGGGGTCATAGTTTGGTCCCGCCTTCACTGTTGTGATTGGTGTGGGGGTAGGGACAGGCTTAGGGCATCGGGGGGTTCCCCGGAGGCATTTTCCTTGGGGGGCTCAACCCGGGGTAGCGGTCATGTCCGGTTAGGGGCTCTGTTGGCTCTCAGGTGACTGTTTCCTCGCGGCTGCATGCAGCGGGACTAGGGGAGGGTCTGTGCTGACGGACGTGGGTTACTGGTAGCCTGGCTGCCCCTGGGTGGGTCCGGGATGGGCGTGAGGTTCTGGGGGCGCTCCGTCTCTGGGCTGGGGCCCGGGCTGGGCCTCGGGGGCTTGGGTCCTGGTTGGTGTGTTGCGGTTGTGGGCGGGTGGGTGCATGGGGGCCCAGCCCTGGAGCAGGGTGCCGCCGGTGCATCGAGCCACCTGGGGGGCTCTTCAACTGGTGGGGAAGATTGTCACATCTTGCAGGAGCTTTCCTCTCCTCAGGGGCTCTCTCTACAGGAGGGGGAGATACAGGAGAGGTGGAGGAAGATCTCAGCCTGGGTGTTTATTGTCTTATGTAGTCTGGAAGAAGAGTGGATGGTGGGGTGGGTGCAGTTTTCTCTGTGGTGGGGTTGGGTGGACTGTCCTGGGCTCTGTGGGGCCGGGAGGCGCTGCTGCGCTGTGCCCCAGTCTGGATGGGCCTGGGCCCCCTTTCCCTGGTGGGTCGCGGAGTATGGGGGTGCCTACTGGGGTCAGCGGGCGAGCTGGCCCCAGGGAGGGGTCACTTGCCCCTCCCTTCCTTCCCTCCCCATCTCCAGCTGCCTCCCTCTTCCCGCTCCATCACAACCACCCACACAGGACCTTGGAGTAGGGGTATGTCACCAGGGTGTAGAGGAGCCCCCCCCCCCCCCGTCGCCTTCTGGCTGCCTCTGCCTCAATTTTATCCCACAACTTAGACATTCACATTACTCACACTCTCATTACACATACATATAGGATCTTGGGGGTGGGCACGATACACGGAATCCAAAGTACCATCAGGGTGTACACCCCACCCCTGGCGTCGTTGCCCACCTCTCAAAGTTAAATACACGTAGACATTGAGGGCCAGCAGGAGGGACCATGCGCTTACCTGCTGCTCTCTGGCAGGTAGCTCCATGCCCTCCTGGGTTTTAAATGCACCTTAGAACACACATGCATCAACACTACAATGAGCGGGTGGAGGGAGGTTTGGAGTCTTCTCTCACCCCCATTCTCTGCGACCTGCTGGAGCGGGGGGGCTAGGAGGAGGAGTTGGCCGTCCGACTGCGGTCTGGAGTGTGGGGCCTCCCTGCTGCTGCGGAGTCGGGGCGGTCTGCCTCCCCCCACCGCAGGGAAAAGGGTAACACCACCTGGGTCTGGGTGCAGTTCCCCCCCCCTCCAGGGGCAAGGGTACCTAGACCCGGGGCTTAGAGTACGCTTGGGGAGTGTGATCGTGTGTACAGCGTCTCTTTATGTCTGTCTCCACGTTGGTTGAGTGTGGAGTAAGTGTATATGAGAGCATGAGGGTGGGAATGGATGTTTGTATATGTGTGTGCCTGTATTTCTGTGTCTATATGTCAGGTTGGGTGTCAGGCGCCACCTCTCTGGGGACATCTTAGGCCCTCCAAGGTATGGAGGCCTATCTCCCCCTACCACCACTTCCCCTGCCAGTGGCGGACTCCCTCAGACGTCGGTGCGTTGGTGGTTCTTTGTGTCCGGGGATGGGCGTCCAGGTACACACCGGCTCACTCCTTGGCGGCCGCTTATCGGGGCCTGGAGCCTGGGGCTTGCTCGGGCCACTTCGGAGGTGGGGTGCCCCCGGCCTCTCGGCCTGGGGCTCGGTCACTCAGGCACGGCTGGCTGCCGGCGGAGCTCACGGGCGCGTCACTGCAACTCCCCCTGGCTTCTGCTCCGCGGCTGCTGAGTGAGCCCTCATCTGGGACTCTCCTCAGCTCTTTCTGGGACAGTGGCGCGGCTGCCCCTCTGTTGGTCTTCCTTGGTCTCTTGTGTTCTGGGGGCCTCTGGATGTCTGGAGTTTTGATCTCCTCCATACCTGCTTCATGCCCTGGAGGACGGGGCTGTGCCCCCCCCCCCCCCCACACACACACCCTCTAGCAGATCATTACATGAAGGAACCTTTTAAAAAACAAAAAACAAGCGCGTCCATGTTCACAGGTGTACACACGGGTGATCACACCCACAAACTACACCCTTTTTGGCTCCTACCTCAAAGCACACTGTGTTCTGTTGATCTTATGTGCTGCACAATAATGTTTAATATTTAGTATTTACTGTCATATTCCCATATATCATTGTGATGTTGTTTATTCTATTACTCTTGTTCTCTTCTGCTTGTTTTCTTTTTTCTTTCTCAGCAGGTGACCCAGGTGATTGATATATGCATTTTTTTTTTCTTTTTTCTTTTTTTCTTTTTCTGCTCATTCTGTTGGTTTTTGGTTTTTGCCCTTCTCCCCCGTCCCTCTTCTCAGCTGTTTCTCTTTCCCTCTTTCTTTCTCCCCTTCTTTCCCCCAGTCAAGTCTGTCCCATGTTCAGTAAGTGAAAATAAAATAAACAATAAAAGGTGAATCAAATGGACCATTATGGCAAGGCTGGGATGGTCAATTTGCTAAAGTAAATCCGTTGGGCATCTTTCTTTGCCTTTAGACAACAATTCTGATGGCAAAAGAGCCAAACGGGACAGGCAAAAAAAAAGAAAAAAAAGAAAAAGAAAAGAAAAAGTAATCAGTAACTAATTACCGATTACTTCCCCCAAAAAGTAATCCCATTACTTTACTGATTACTTATTTTCAAAAGTAATTAATTACTTAGTTACTTAGTTACTTTTTAAAAACACAATTTACAACCTGAATAGGTGATAGGGCGATAGATCTTTCAGCCCAATTCTACTTTTTCTGCATAATCCATCATACAAAATGTAATTAAATGGAAAAGTTTTTTTTTAAATCTTGTTTTATTAGTTTTAACTTTTTAACTTTATGCATCAAGCAAAAATGTAATTATATGCAACATTCTCTGACTGGAAGAAATTTGTTTAACATTTAAACCTATTTTCTGCACATTCCAGCACATAATTTTTGTGTGTGTGTGTGTTTACACTCACTCTTTCAAATAGATGCAAGTAAAACACAGCAGAAAATAAATAACATCAAAGACTAGCGGTCCTGTTGCTCTATTTTCACCTGTAAAGCAGGAGTGGCGTAGGCGGAGGTTTGCCCTGGTGCAGGTGTGCCGCGGTGGTCAGTGGAAGAATCCGCGAGTTTCTCTGTGAGTTTCCCATTACGTGGTAGCGCACTCCCGGTGCTTGCTTGAAAGTTTAGGGGGTTTTTTTCGCTTTAAAAGGAAGTTTTCTTCCCACGCACAACGGACGCTAATGTTT
This sequence comes from Maylandia zebra, assembly GCF_041146795.1. Classification (NCBI taxonomy): domain Eukaryota; kingdom Metazoa; phylum Chordata; class Actinopteri; order Cichliformes; family Cichlidae; genus Maylandia; species Maylandia zebra. Next base: position 23,439,869 of record NC_135168.1, on the reverse strand, counting down.
TTGTCACTTTTTATGGAATCAAACTCAAAGTAAGGTCAGTACTTCCACGCTTTAAGCGCTGCACGCTCATACTCTCTCCCGCACTCGATATATGATCCACTGTTGATCTGCACACAGCTGTTGTCACGAACGTCGCACTCGCTTACGTCACTGTCATGAGACATTCTCGCAAAAAAAAAATCACGGTTTTAGTAACGCAGTAACGCAGCGTTCCTACGGGAAAGTAACGGTAATCTAATTACCGTTTTTGCAATAGTAATCACTTACTTTACTCGTTACCTGAAAAAAGTAATCAGATTACAGTAACGCGTTACGCCCATCTCTGCATGCAGGATTACTGATGTGGTGTCGACAGTTTACTGCACATCCTCTGTAGAGTGGATATCCACATACCTTACAGACCAATATACAAAAAACCATGCTGATATTTCATCTATTTATTTTTAAAGGAACCTTATTCCAGAGTAAAACTCATTTCCTCTAAGCATCCCCGTTTGCCTCCGTTATACTGTCATGGACAAAGAGACTTAAACCACAGCTGCTGGAAGGAGACATCATATGTCTGGAAAGTCAAGGTACTGAAGTTGACATCAAAGGTCAGCTGCATTTGCCTTATGGTACCATTTGCCTTTTGGCAGCTGACAACCTTGCTTCCCATTCCCTTTGTGGGTATTTGAAGAGGTTCTCAGCTAATGTGTTTTGTCACCTCTGCTTAGCTGAGAAAAAGAAAAAACATATTTGAGGATGTGGATAAGCTTGGTTGCTGTCATCACCTTCTCCACCAGGGCGGCGACTGGGTATCTGTGCCATCCTGGATTCCACTCCCATGCTCTACTCACCTGCTGCTCACCTCCGCTCATTACTCCAGGCCTTATCTTATCTTATCTTATCTTATGGCCTTATCTGTCCTGTGTTCTCCATCTCCTTAGTACAGACCTTACTGGACTCTACCAGGTGTGTTAATTGTCATGGACTGTCCCCCAGCTCTGGACCTTCTCTCGGGACCCCTGGAACCCTGTCCCCAAATTCACTGTATATATGTACATATCTCACCTGGTGCAGTAAATAAACCCCTTTCTGCTTGCACAGCTCAGAGTCCTGCATTTGAGTCGTGCCCAGTAAATCGTGACACTAACTGCATGTCTTTGGGAGGAAGCTGGAGCATCCTTCTGTTCCTTCTGGTATAAATAAAATAATCTTCACAACTGTAGTTAGAAAAAATGTATTTCTGAAACTGAAAAAAAATTGTCCAAGCCAACTAAAGACACAGCACAGCTACATTAGATACATTGTATTGTAACCAGAAGGTTGCCGGTTCGAGCCCCGGCTCAGTTGTTGTGTCCTTGGGCAAGACACTTCACCTACCGCCTACTGGTGATGACCAGAGGCCGATGGCGTAATATGGCACCCTTGCTTCTGTCAGTCTGCCCCAGGGCAGCTGTGGCTACAACTGCAGCTTGCCTTCACCAGTGTGTGAATGTGAAAGTGAATAAATAGTGAAATTGTAAAGCGCCTTGAGGGTCTCGAAAAGCGCTATATAAATGCAATTATTAAAACATTTAAATGCTGGATGCTTGTGTTGTTATGAGTGTTTTGTACTTTCATGTAAAGCCTGTCTTTAGAGTGAGTGAGGCTTGTTTTACAGCCCGACTTGTTAAAAAAAACAGCAAAAAGGTATCATTTATATTTAATCCCTTGAAAAATATAAAAATTTATGTGAAAAGTCAAACAGCCTCCTCTGAAAAGGCATGAGACAGTATGCATGTTGGTCTTTAATTATTCAGATGAATTTTGCATATCTACAACAAACAATATTCTGATGCCATGCATAATTAATGAATTCTGTCTTTAACTAAAGTTCCTAATTACATTATGTACAAACAGCAGATGGAAAAAGCACAGCGGGAGCTGCAATAACAGAGACAGAGCCATCAAAGTCACATTTTAATTACATTCCTCCTGAACTCTGTCCACACACACAGGCCTCATCACAGGACGCATGTGGTCATGTCTCTCAACTCTGAGCTGTTTCTGAAATTTTAATTTTAAATCAATATTCCTTAAAGCTGCCATGTGGTTACGACTGGGACATCGAGTATGTAAAATATGAAGGATTATAAAAGATGGTAGCCATAGTTACTGTAGATTGAAAGGTTTGATTCAGCTACAAAACTAAAACACATACAACCAAGAGAAAATCCAAGTGACTCAGGTGTATATGTACAAACACCTCAGCAGCACACACACACAACAAACTGTAATATTAATTTGCAATGCAGACATACCCGCTGATCTCTGTCATGTCATATTAAAGATAAGACATGCCAGTAGTGATGATACAGGACAGAAGCAGGAGGAACAATTGAAATGGAGCTTTTACACCAGTCTTTATAATAATTAACCGAGACAGCTGGGAAAAGAGCATAATCGCCTATGAATTACCTTTGTAGAGGTCACACTGTGGCAGACAATAAAGATATAATCGGCGCTGTGTCAGGTGAGCTGCCTGCTGGATGAATGCAGATGAGAGGGAATTTGTTAACAGGCTGATACAAGGTGAGCATTTGCATTTTTAAAATGGCCTCATCTGTCTCAGGTGTTTAGCTCACACGGTGAATCGCGACAAGTGCAACAGTAAAACATGTTGAACTTTCTAGATTAGCAATATTACAAGCTGCCAGGTGTATGAAGGTCAGAGGTCACTTCATGTACCGCCTCGTGTTTCCCACGTGGCTTCAGAGTAACCTGTATGGCAGCCATATGCAGCGATATGGCATCTGAATGCAGAAGAGGTTCTGCTGCACGCTCAGCAGTGAGGGTGGAATGCGGGGAAATTAAACCTGTGTATTTTCCATTAATCTGGCCACTTTCATTCAATTGCTCCATCTGAATTTCAGCATGATACCCATGTAACAGAGCTTTGGGAATGCAAGAATCTCCAAAACTTTATTGGATGCTAAGTTTTCCAAGCAGAAAGTAGCCTCCATGAATGTATCAGGATCTACATTCATGAAGTAGTTTGTCAGACTTGGTTCAACAACTGATCCTCAACAAAATGATGCTGGTAAGGTTTGGAAAGGTGGATTTTCACCTCCATTGATTGTCAGTATTTGACAAACTGCAAAGTTATTATTACTTTGTGAGATCGTCAGGTTTTGCGGTGCAGAGTGTGGTGGTTGCTTGCAGACCCAAATGCAGAAAGCAGTACTTGGAGAAAAATGTAAGGGTGAGTGTTTATTGGGCAATTGACAAAAGTAACTCACATTCCAGAAACAGGAAACCAAATTCCAACAACTACAAGAGATCCCAGGGAAAGCACAGCTACTTTATTTGAGACAACTGGACAAAGGACAAGGGGAGACATTAAATATGGTAAAGAGAGGTAATGAGGTAAGAGGAAACAAGGGGGGAACACAGCTGAAACTAATCATAAAACATAAGACCATGGAAGGATATGAAAAAGCAAATGCACAAGACAAAGCTTACCAAAAATAAAACAGGAAATAACTAAACAACGGATCATCGCTGACACGCACAGAATCCATGTACAGAACCCAAACCGGTAAAAATACGAACCTGGGAACGCTGTGCTAAGAACAACGCAAAACTCAAAACTTTGGGTCCAAGACCATGACATCCTCCTTCAGACTCCTTCAGTAACTTATTTAGGAAAGAAACATTAGTCTCATTAGTCTATATCTGCAGTTCATAAGAGAAGTCTTGATGAGTTGATGGTGAGGCAGCGTGACTGAGGGCTGCACACTTTTAAGTCATTGTTTGTAATGACTGTGCGAAGACGATGGATTACACTGATATATTTTTAAAGCACTGGTGTTTTTGCCAGCAGTTTAGTCTTAGACTAGAACAGCTGTGAATATAGTGAATACTCCCTTGGTCTCCTGTTGCGTTGTGTAGCATAACATTAGCTGTAAATGAATAAAATGTTTGGAAGAGCACTGATTCTTTGTTTTTTTACTTGGGAGCAGCAAATGTTACCAAGAGCTTCCACTATGAGCCAAAGGATCTCCTATGAGCATCACTTGGCAACAGTGGGGAGGAAGAATGTGCTATGAGAAGAAGAGATATCTGGGAGAATTGGGCTCAGGGAGGAGATGCTATCGGCTATGACTGTTTGGGGTTGTGATAGGAATAAGAGAAGAGAGCAGGAGAGAGAGACGGAAAAAAGAATGGGAAAAACCACAAACCACAAGAGAGAACAAACATCAATAAAAGCTTAATAAGAAAAAGAGTAATATAGAGTGAGCAGTACTGGAAATTAGAACATCAAAACATTAAAAGGTTAACTCGAAACCAGCCAATATTTGTAGATAATATTTGCTTTTTTAGGCAGGCATGTTTCTCCTATGCAGCCCCCCCCTCCACACACACACCACCACCCTTCCAGCAACATAATACAAGTGAAATTAATCCTCAGAATAATGAATAAGGTAATTTGGGTGGCTGGAGTCTCATGCTGAATAAACCTTATTCTGATCCTGAGGTGTAAATATGTGAGGAGTCCCGATAAGCACAGCTCTGAATGGAAAAAAATGTCGGTAATTTGCATTTGTTGGACCATTATTTGACAATACTGGTGTGTGTGTGTGCGTGTGCGTGCATGCTCTATCTGCACTGGGACAGACGTTTAAATGTATTCTCTGTGCGGCAGCAGACATCAAAACACAATTCAGCAGACACGACGCGCTTCCATTGATACTGCTGTTTTTTTAGCGAGAACAGGAGCTGTCAGCCATGTGTCTGAGTGTTTGTGTGTGTGTGTGTGAGTGTGCGTCAAGACATATCTAAATATAATTTCACAGACTTGCCAAGTTGCCAGCGTTCCTGCCATTCAGCGAGACAACGGAAGTCTCGGCTCTGCTTCAGTGAGAATCTTTTGTGATTGTGTGTGGATTTGTGTGTATGTGAGTGCAGTAGAGGGAGGCCCGATAATGAAACACGTCACGTGTGTCACCTTTTGCGTTGCCTTTTCTTTGGCTTTTGCAATCCGGGTTGGAAAACACACCTTTCACCATTTAGACACAGGTGCTTACAATCACGCGATGATGTGCACGCATGTGCTGGATAAACACACGAAGCTTACACGTGCAGGTACATTTACATGTTCATTCATACAAACACATAAGCTCCCAAACACACATTCAGACTTCATTCTTTGACCTTATGTCTATGGAGATGTCACAGTCACACAGGTGTAGAGGCTGGTCGGTAATCCTCTGGCAGGCTGTGTTCCCTGACTGGTTGGTGAGTGGTTGCTGGCTGTTGCAAAGAGAAGTCTGCACTAAAAACCTTCCTGTGATTGCTTTGGTCACTAACTGCTTGCTGTGGTCACCTGTAGTTTGAATGGAAGACACCGACTTGTCTCTGGATAACTGACCACCCTGAAACCTGAAAAAGTGTGATAGAAACTGGAAATGAAGAACATTTGCTTCCAAAGTAAAAGCTGTGCCCTCTACTCAAACCAACATGTTTCAAAAGGTGGAACTTTTACTCTGAAGGGTAGTAGTGTGTCATCTATGCAAACTAGAGGCAACCACAACACGCTTTCTAGCAACCAAAAAATATAAATACAGAATACTGAATATAAATGTCAAATTTCCAAAATCTTTCTACAGACATTTTCACACATATGCGTGTTCAGACCTTTGGAAACATAAACTCTGTTATGTGAGAGATCTGCCTGGATAAAAATGGAGGCAGCCACATCACCAGCGTACTATATTACCCATGCTACTCACACACTGGAGCAATCTGAAAATACATGGGCTTTGTCACAGGGAGCTGCCAGGCTGAACATTTGTTTTCTCAAAAAAAAACAAACAAACCCAATGATACTCCTGTGAATGTGTGAAAATAGCTGAAGTCTGCATGACCCTGACCAGAGCAGGAAATATCTGTCACTATCTTTGCCCTAAATCTAGTATATAAACATTTATGTAGTCATATTAAATTAAAAATATCAGATACAAAAAAACCTGCCCTCACAATTTTCAACTGATATATTTTTATATTAATTCTTACAGAAGTGTTGAGATAAGGTTTTATGAGATAAGCCTTCAACAAAGAAGAGAAAAAAACTATTTAATACTGATGTCTTAGAATTACTGAAACTTCCCCTGAATGAGAATTTGTCAAATCGGATTTACAGACAACAGACAGCACACACACTATTCTTTTTTTTTTTAACCCAAACTGAATTCATTATAAAGTGCACAGTCATAAACATACAAAACCTCAACATTAAATTCATAGTAATGTCAACTATAATAACTGACAATGAAATAAAGAAACATCACTGACAGACTGACATCTGTCTGTCTGGAAACTGGACTCCAGTGAACTACGGTGAGTGCCATTGTCTGCCCCTAAGGAATGATCCAAAACACAACAGCAGGTCCACCTCTGAACAGCCCTAATAATAAAACCGAGGTTAGCCGAATCAGACTGAGATGCGCGAATGGCCATAAACAGATTGTTGGTGCTGGAAAACCCTCCAGTTTGGTGGAATTAAAACAATTCAAGAAGAGTCTACTTTACTTCGTCTGTACTTTACCAGTTCCCAGAAACTAACCAGAAAACTAACCAGTCTAACCAGAAGACAAATGAAGATAAACTGAAACTAAGGTTCAGGGTACATGAAAATCCAAAATAACAGTCGATCATCAAATAAGACACAAAAACTCAGTTATAAAAACTCCTCTAATCCAACAGAATCATTCACCTTCCTGTTTCTAGTACCAGTTTGGACAAGTGGAGATAATGACATTTAAGCTCATAGATATGACATTAAGTCCACCATTGCTCTTTTCCTTACTATGATTAATAACCCCATTAACCTTTTTCCATAATTACATAATCTTAGCAGCTCTTTTCTATTCAGGTCTCCAGATTTTTATTCATTTTTTTTCCTTTTATGATCGTGATGCACACCTAGAAATTCTGACTCGTGTTAACTTTGTCCACTGCACGACAGCACAGTGCGTGCCAAGCACAGGAGAGAGTCTATGTACATGATGGCCTGGTGTATGAGAGAGCTTCAGTGTCATCTGCCTTTCAGGGCTAGCACAATAAGAGCTAACACAAACATACACATTTATTGAAGCACTTGTGCATTGACACGTTTGTATGAAGATGCAAATGTACTGTAACGCCCCCTCCACACACACACATGTGAACATTGTCCATGTTCACGTTTAAATGCAGCAGGCGAAGGTTTTCTGTGGTGCGAGGACCTGATCTTTCCTATACACTGAGTCGGGATGGTGCTGCAGTGTGAGGCTGACGGCTCTGAGATTTAAGGCTGGCTGCTGCACTCAGCTGCCTGCACAGGATTTTCTAATTAGAGTTGGCGACTTGGCTTCAGCTTTGCCTTGCAATAAATCACTGAGCCTCTCAGGTGCATTCCCTCCAGCCTTGCTCGGCGGCATTTCACTATCAGCACACTGATTGAGTTCCCCCGATATTTTCATCCAGGAGAAGGAAGAGAAAAACAGAAACACTGTGTGTGTGTTTGTGTGTGTGCATGCCTGGGTACTAGTAAGTTAAAAACCTGGAACTTGGCACAGATTGCATGAAGTTCTTCATCTTTGAGGTGTCACTATGGCACAGTGTTTAAGACTCTCACCTTACAAGGGAAAGGCTCCTGGTTCAAATCCCAGCTGAGGTCTCTCCGTGTCCTCCTACAGTCTAAAGACATGCATGTAAGGATACGTGCTAAGTGTTCAGTTAAAATGTGACCTGTAGCCTGAAGTGTTTCAAGTGGCCAGCAAGATTAAATGTGAGTACATTGCTACGGCAATCTATCCATCAGTGCACTGTAAAACCCAACAGTAAAAGAAGTAAGTTGTTCTTACTCAGTTCTGAAAAATAGTTAAAGTAACTTTCATGAAGTGTATTAGGTAGACCCAAAAGTATACATATGTTATAATAACTTTATTGTAATAAGTACACATGATGTTTTTGTAATGTTTTAAGTACTGTTGCTTTAAACTGTTTAAGTAGTGTTAATTCATTTGTATTAGTCATCATCCACAGCCCCACCCCCAGCGTTTTGCCTGGACTTGTCGGCCATGAGACACAAGTCTCGTCAAGAGAAATTTTGCAAGAGTGGAAAGTACAAGATAAACGTTATTTTTATGTTTTTTTGTTAATGCTTACTTCTAGCATACAAAACGTACGTTTATCAGACTGCTTTGTTTTAGTTGTACTTTGTTGTAATTTATCATACTACTTTGTTGTAGTAGCTCGTAACTTAGCTTGTCAGCACACAATTCCCGCCTAGCGGTGTATGGAGTCTGCCTTCACAATTTAAAAAATTAATGGTTGGTGGCTTGTTTCAATCAAATAGTTGGTAAGTAGTCTAATTTTTGCAAACTGCATGGCACAAAACTTTTGGTAAAATCAGTGTTTAGGCTTTTCTGACTCTGAATTTTATCAAGTTCAAATGTAGCCTACTTTTGACACAGTGAAAATAGTAGAAGATTTATTTAGTGTTCATTTTAAGAGTTTACTGGACAAGTTCACCTTCACAAATTTAAAATATGATGGTTAGTGGCATGTTAGTCGTGAAATAATTTACCTTTTCAAAGCTGCACTGCACCAAACCTAAACGTTTCTGACTCTGTACTTTCCAAGGGTTAGCCTATTGTGTACTTCACTTATGTAAAATTGCTTTATTATTTTATAACATTTAGAGTGGTTGACCAACCTGAATTGAAAATGAACTGTAGTTACTGTTTTCAAAGCTTGTGTTATCCAGGTTGACTGTTTTTAAGTGAAGTAAAAGTCTAAAAGTAAAAACTGTTCTGCTAGCATTCTGTCCTCATGGCTTTTGTGTTATTACAGTCTGACGATTGAAGGAGCAGTAGCATGCGAGAGATCATCCAGCACTGCACTAAAGACAGCCAGTAAAGGTGATTTTAAAACGATTTAGCATCAAAATGTGGAATTGCAAGTTGTGTCGTTTTTCTACTGCCATAAAAGTCATGTTGTTGAAGCATTATCGGCTCAACCATGGTCAGTACTCCACAATTTCACCCTTTCCCTGTCTCTACAACACATGCATGTGTACATTTAGTACATTTAATTCATTAAAGATACACATGTTAAGAATGCACACTCCCACACAAAGAAAAGACGAACCGTCTTTTCTTTGTGTGGGAGTGTGCATTATCTAGATTTGAATAAATATGGATTTTGTTGCCCTGTGTGTAATTTTAAGCAGCCATTTATTGAAAGCCAAATGTTTATCCATCTGAGGGGGCATTTAAAACGAAAAGAAACTGTTCCATGTCCTTTCAAGAACTGCAATTTTAAAACCAATGTATACTCAACCTTCAATGCCCACAAATGCAGAGACCACCAAAATTCAACAAGTTACAATGAAGGCATTGTGCAAAGTGTTATAAATGTAGAACAAAAAGATGACATGCAACTTGATTCAATAGAGTCATCAGATGACAATCAAGTGGCATCCACCAGTGAAATCAGTGGAATTGAGGGTTTAGAAGAGCAGTTGCAATACAATCTGGCTGGATTTTTCTTGAAAATGCAGACCATTCTCCATGTGTCCCAGAGAGCAACACAGGAGATTATTGAGCATATTGATCAGTTTTTTTTGTTATCACAACCTCTGGTTAGAAAATCAGTTGTAGATATACTGAAAAAGCACAACTGTACATATACGGACAAACTGGTGGATGAGATTTGTCAGGCAGTTTCTGATAGTAATGTTTTACATAAATGTGTCACATCTGAAGGACCACTATCTACAGCAAAGAGGAGGAAATCATATTACGAAGCAAATTTTCCATATGTCAAACCTGTGGAGTATTTAATTGAATCGTCAAAGCACACTTATATGTATGTGCCTATTCTCACATCTTTGCAATTGTTGTTGAAAAAAAATTATGTGCTTGAAGAAATTAAACAAGCACCCACACAGATTCCTGAACATTTCATGTCATTTTCTGATGGATCCTACTACCAGGAAAATGTTCTACTGTCACAAGGGTAGCCAAAATGATTAGTGATTCTCCCAATATGTTATTGCACAGAGAGCATTTTTATTGAATTTTCAGCCAAGCGATGGCTAAAAGCTACAAGATGCTAAAAAAAAGGCATTGTAAGGAAGTTAAATGAGATTTGATTTTGATTTTTGATTTTATTGATTAGCATTCAAATTCAAATCTCAGTGAAAACAGTGAAGAAAAAACAACAACAAACAAACAGTGAAAACAGAACAAAAATCTACCATAAAGAAAGAAAGCATGAGACAAGGCTAATCAAAAGGTATTGGCTGAAGCATTTGCTTATTACGCCAACCCTTTTCACAAAATATCTTTTTGTATGCAGCTCCTGTACACAGGGCTTGAAGAAAATAATAAAACAAAGCAAAAACCAACCAAACAAACAAACAAACAAAAAAAAAAAAAAACAAAAAAAAACTTTCCACCTTAGATAAGTAACTACATCAAAGCAAAAGAATCAAGAGGTTGTTTTTTTTTCTCCTTTTTGCTCTTTTCATTCTTGATTTATATATTTTTCTATTACTCTATTTTTAAACATGTTTTTAAACAAGGAAAATGAACCACACCTTTTTAAATCACTGTCATAACTATTCCACAGGTTAACTCCTCTAACAGAAACACATCTCTGCTTTATATTTGTCCTTATCTTGTTTTTTTTTTAAAGAAATCTGTTCCCCTTAAGTCATATTGACTCTCTCTGACTTTGAACAGCTTCTGAGTACTGGGGCAAAGCAAGTTATTTTGTGCTTTATACATTATCTGTGCCATTTTATATTCAACTAAATCATAAAATTTCAGGGTATTCAGATTAATAAACAAAATGTTAGTTGGTTCTATATAGTTTGATTGGTTTATAATTCTTATAGCTTTTTTTTGTAACTTGAAAATATGAAGAGTGTTCGTTTTATATGCATTACCCCATATCTCCAGACAGTAAGTCATATATGGAAGCAACAGAGTACAATAAAGTGTGTATAATGTTTTTTTGTTCAGGACATGCTTTGTTTTATAGAGAATAGCAATGGTTTTTGACATTTTTGTTTTCACGTGGTTTATATGAGACTTCCAACTCAGCTTATCATCAATTATCACTCCAAGAAATTTATTTTCGTACACTCTTTCAATTTCAATTCCATTAACCCTTATTTTAGATACATTTTTCATTTGTCTAGTGCCAAAAATAATCAATTTTGTTTTCTTTATATTTAATGATAACTTATTTACATCAAACCAGTTTTTTAATATATTTAACTCCTTTTCCGCTGTAGTCAGAAGCTGTTCTAAGTTTTTACCTGAGCAGTACAGAGTGGTATCATCAGCAAACAATACACATTTTAACAGTTTGGAAACACTACATATGTCATTTATATATAATATAAATAATTTAGGGCCCAGCACAGAGCCCTGAGGAACACCACAAGTTACCTTCAACTGCTTAGATTTTACATTATTGAATTCGACATATTGATATCTTTCATCCAGGTAACTTTTCATCCACTTGTATGCTATCCCTCTTATGCCATATCTCTCTAGTTTATTCATTAATATAGAATGATCAATTGTATCAAACGCCTTTTTTAAGTCTATAAAAACACCAACATATATTCCTTATTATCTATAGCATTAGATATCCCTTCAACAAGTTCCATCACTGCCATCGAAGTGGACCTTTTCACTCTAAAGCCATATTGGTTATCACTTAGGAGATTATGCTTCTCAATATATTTATCAAGTCTATTAACAAATAACTTTTCTAAAATTTTTGAGAACTGTGGGAGTAGTGATATTGGCCTATAATTGGTAAACTGACATCTCTCTCCGTTTTTATGGATTGGAATAACTTTTGCTATTTTCATTTGTGAGGGAAACACACCAGTTTGAAAGGACAGATTACAAATGTATGCGAAAGGTTGCACTATATATTCTATAATACTTTTAACTAATATCATGTCAATACCAAAACAGTCAGTGGACTTTTTATTTTTAAATGTCTTCACAATGTTAATTATTTCTCTATGAGTTGCAGCACCAATAAACATGGAGGACACATTCTGAGTAATATGTTTATTTAGGTCGTTATTATTTCTTGACTCTGGAATTTCTTTTGCTAAATTAAAGCCAACATTTACAAAGAAATCATTAAATTCATTTGCAATGTCTTTAGTTTTATCAAGCACAATATCTTTATCTTTTTTAAAATAATCTGGATAATTCTTATTTTTTGAGCCCTTTTTGATTATACTGTTTAATATCCTCCATGTTTCTTGTGTGTTACTTCTACTTTGCTCCAATAATTTGTGGTAATATTCTTTCTTACTTGTTCTTATAATATTTACTAATCTATTTTTATATAACTTGTACTTTATTTCAGCATCTTTTGTCCTCTGTTTTATGAATCTCTTATATAGATTATTTTTCTTTTTACATGCATCTTCTATCCCCTTTGTGATCCATGGCTTATTTGATCTGTGATGCTTTCTAGTGATTTTCATTAAAGGACAGTGTTTTTCATATAGTGAAATTACAGTTGATAAGAATGCATCATACGCACTATTTGAATCTTCATTTGCAAAAACCTCATTCCAATTGTGTTCCTTTAAGTCCACCTGGAGGGCAGCAATGGCTCTTGTTGTTCTATGTCGTATCATATCAAATATTTGATTCTTTTGTTTAGTTTTAATCCCAAAATAATTTTGAAAAATTGCAAAAACAGGAAGATGATCGCTTATATCAGTTATAAGAAGTCCACCTACTATTTCATGGTCAATTTTATTTGTGAATATATTATCTATCAATGTAGCTGTATCAATTGTTATTCTACTTGGTTTTATAATTACAGGGAAAAGGGAGTTACTATACATTGTATTTATGAAATCTGTTGTTTTCTGATGTCCATTTGGGTTTAGCAAATCTATATTAAAATCACCACAAATTATTTGCACTTTTTTATCATTTAGGTTGCTAAACATAGCAGCAAGTTTTTCATTGAATATCTCAAGGCATGAACCTGGTGTCCTATAGATGCAACTTATAATTATATTGTTAGCTTTTTCAACATGAATTTCAATAGTGACACATTCCAATATGTTATCTATGGTGCTTGACATGCATTCAATCAGACTACATTTCAAAACTTTATCTACATATAAAGCAACACCGCCTCCTTTTTTATTCACCCTGCTCATTGTAAATAATTCGTATCCTTCCAGTCCCATTTCACTAACTTTCTCATTATCGAGCCATGTTTCTGATATTGCAATTATGTTAAACTTTTTTAACTTACTTAAACATTCTGTAATTTTAGAAAAATTTTTATACAGGCTTCTACTATTGAAATGTATGACCGACAATGCATTTGCCATATTAATATTCACATTGAATTGGTCATCTGTATAGTACTCACAAGTATTATTGGTGTTATTGTAGAAGTGGGTATCTGGGTCAATGTTACTTTCAGGGTCATTCATGTTGTGCTCTGCATAGTTAAACGTTTTGAAGTTCGTTTTCTCAGCGTGTGTGGCAAAATAACCACCTTGACAGTCCTTTTCATAATCAAAGTCTTCCTCTTCAATATCTCCGAATGGAAACCTATAATCTGTGTCCAAACTTGTCATTTATGTGTTTTTGTTGTTGTTGTTTCCATTGTTTTTGAGCCATAAGGCCAGAAACACTTTCCATACCCATTGTTTATTATCCAATCGTCACTTTTCCAATAGATTCCATAGCAGATTCCTGATTATTTATATTGCTCTAAGTCTTTGAGTTCTCTTATCATCACAACTTTCGCTTCTTCGGGATTGCCATTTAGTCTTATCATTACTTTGCAGTTCCTCGTCCATGTCGCTTGTATCTTATTTTGTTTTCTCAGGCTGCGTGCCTGTCTTGCAATTTCAGCAGTCTTTTTCGTTAAATGTTCATTTAAATACACACCAGTCCCTTTTAGCTTCTTACCCTGTTTCAGTAACTCAATCTTTGTTTTGCGACTCACAAACCGAAGAATGATTGCTGGCTTTGTTTTACTGTCTTTTCTGGGGAGCGTGTGGCATGCTGCAATATGATGGCTCTGAATACTTACATTCTTCGTTTGAAGGAATTTTATCACTTGCTGTTCAAGCGTTTGCAGCTCCTCTACCGGGGCATCTTCACCGTCTTTACCTCCGCCAGGTGTTGCGTCTCCAGACCACTTATGACTAAATCATCCATTCTTGTGTATTGTTCAAGGTCCTCGATTCGCCGTTCCAAGTCGTCTATTTTCTTGTCCTTGTCCTTTATGAGGTTTTTTAGTTGTTTTATTTCATCCATTAGGTCATGTAGCATACCTTGTTGTTTAGCCACTTTGCTCAGTTCATCAGACATGAAATTAAGCGATTTCCTAATCTCCTCCAACTCCTCTTCAACTCCTGGGTTAGCTTTTTTAGGTGGCATTTTGAAAATGGTGAGATTAGTATTTCCTTGTGATGGCCCGTTGAAGTCACTGTTGATTTACTTGTTGGTGCCTTGCTAGAGGAGCCTGGGCCCAGTGGCTGCTGGAGGATCCTGGGCCTGGTGGAGCAGGAGGATCCTGGGCCTAGTGACTGCTGGAAGAGCCTGGGCCTGGTGGCTGCTGGAGGATCCTGGGCCTGGTGGCTTCTGGAAGAGCCTGGGCCTGGTGGCTTCTGGAAGAGCCTGGGCCTGGTGGCTGCTGGAGGATCCTGGGCCTGGTGGCTGCTGGAAGAGCCTGGGCCTGGTGGCTGCTGGAGGATCCTGGGCCTGGTGGCTGCTGGAAGAGCCTGGGCCTGGTGGCTGCTGGAGGATCCTGGGCCTGGTGGCTGCTGGAAGAGCCTGGGCCTGGTGGCTGCTGCAGGATCCTGGGCCTGGTGGCTGCTGCAGGATCCTGGGCCTGGTGGCTGCTGGAAGAGCCTGGGCCTGGTGGCTGCTGGAAGAGCCTGGGCCTGGTGGCTGCTGCAGGATCCTGGGCCTGGTGGCTGCTGGAGGATCCTGGGCCTGGTGGCTGCTGGAGGATCCTGGGCCTGGTGGCTGCTGGAAGAGCCTGGGCCTGTGGCTGCTGGAGGATCCTGGGCCTGGTGGCTGCTGGAAGAGCCTGGGCCTGGTGGCTGCTGGAAGAGCCTGGGCCTGGTGGCTGCTGCAGGATCCTGGGCCTGGTGGCTGCTGGAAGAGCCTGGGCCTGGAGATCCTGTTTCCATTTACAGTTACATGATTTTTTAGAGTTTCTTGTTTTAGTCAACAGGCAGATTTTCAGGCTACAGACACTGTCTGTGTGCTACAACCCAAAATGATTAAGATGATAATAAAATCAAAACCCAGCCTAAGAATAAAGTAATGGAAGTGCAGTGAAGCAAACACAAACATGTAAAAGTGCCTTATTAAATGTGTTTCCTATGTAAGTGCTTTAACAATCCCACAGATTTATACTCTAATGGATGCATCAGAGAGCAACTTGGCGTTAGTATCTTGCCCAAGGATATTTGGCATGCAGACTGGAGCAGACAGGAATCGAATCGCCGACCTTCCGATCAACAGATGCCTCACTAAAGCTCCTGAGCCACAACGGCCATATGAAGCCAAATATTTCAGCGAAGCTCAAAATGACCCTGACACGGTCAGTAACTCTTGAGTCTAGACTGATACTCAGTCTTAGTGTTTCTAGTTTAAACATTTGCAAAAAAACCAAAAAACAAAACATATTATAAGCTGTCTGTATTATTAATCTAAAATATTATTAATCTAAAGTTTCATGAAAATGAAGTTCACTTTGAACATTCTGGGTTCTTGCACATCTGCATTCTTGCCTGCTTTCAAATCACATCTCCACCTTGCATTTTTCATTATCATTGCCTAGCAACAACAAAACTAGTAAAACTACCAGGATCCATCTGTCCACATCACAAAGCTCCATACAGGAAAGCACAGACACATCTTTTACTAACATTTGTACAAGGTGATTTCAAACAACAACAACAAAAGAAAAAAGCTGCACATCAGTCAGTCAAATGATTTTTTATGTTTCCTCTTTTATGGTTTCAATAATAAACATGATATTTGACTTTGGTCAAATCTAAGAAAAGGAAAGAAAGCAGATTAAGATGCTTTTCTAAAATCTTATATCAGCATAAGTGGCCGCATTCAGACTGAAGATGCAAAACAAACAAACAAACAGTCCACTTTAAATGTTTCTCTGTGCTCTGATGACCTGTTTTCACAGCTTCAGTGGAGGATTTCACCTCTTCTCTGTGAGCAGCAGCAGTGCAGAGCTCAGACTGCTGCCAAATATCAGTGTAACTGAAAAATGACCACCTTCAGAAGTAATTTACTCTGTCTGATGGTGACATGATTGCATTGCACTTACAATGTCTTTGTACAGATAAGTAAAGTGTGGTGGGAGAGACAGAGAGCTGGCGCTTTTACACACACACACACACACACACACACCCACGCGCACACTCGAGTGTACTGTACTGATGACTAAGAGTCTTCTGTAATGACACAAATGCTAAATGGATCTGTAGTGCTGATTGTCACACTGCAGTGTTTCACTGGGAAGTTAGAGATCAGTCAGCTGAACAGGCAGTGAGCCTCAAAGGTGGCGATACAGAAGCCCTTAAACCTCGCCTCTGATCTTAGCAGTGAGGGTGAAATCAGACTCCCAGAAAATGATTAAATTACAAATAACAGACATCAAATCTTCCTGAAGACAAAAACATGAAATCTGCTGTTTTAAGCTTTTTATTCTTTCCCAGCTGTACTGCTTCCTTATTTCCTTACTGCTTATAAAATGAATAACAACAGCAAGTGAGACCAGAATTCATTTGTAACTGTAGTCCTTGATTTATGTAATTAACACAAATGACACACCAAGACAGTGACCGAGTGATTTAATATCAAAAAAAGAATGCAATAAAAAAGTTTGAACATTTTTTAAAAAAGGCCACCCGTCTCATAATTTTCAGACAGTGGTTAGAATCACTAAATAGAAATTATAATCAGTAAATACAGAAAAGTCATAAAGGACATGAAGTAAAGTGAAGTGAAAAAAGTAATTTAACAGATGACAGATTCACAGTCCAAGCTCCTTAGGCTGTTCCCAGAACAAATTCATTACAGTAAAGTGTTACTACCACTGATAAATCTACAGCTTTGTTCCCATAAATCACAGTTTGCTGCTTGTCTTTCTGTATTTGGACAGAGGTAAAAATATTTTCACATCTGTGCCCAGATGATAAACACTAATGTATTAAAAAGCTCCTTCTAATGTACATATTACAAAAAGCCGTTTAGGGCCAAATGTGCTTTTTGCCCAAGCCTTTCATTTTGTTAGCTCACTGTTTGAATACAAGATGCACCTCAAGTGACTGATTCCTGTTCGAGAAAGGGTTTTAATAGCTGAGTCAAACACTAAAAGCTTTGCAAATTGTTTGAAAGCAGCAGCAGATGATGGATGTTGACGATTCACCGTGGAGCAAAATAAAATCTAACTCTAAACAGATCAGTCGGTGTTGCAGTTCAGGCCATTTATATGAACGTATTTTGCTCTCTCCTCATTTGCCCTCTTTCATTTCATTCTCTTCTCTGCTCTCGCTTCCTGTGGGGCGTTCTTCACTTCCTGTTTATTACGTCATAGTCACGAACACGTCTCATGTGTGTCTCAGACGGTGTAATCCTTTGTGAAATAGAGCTAAAAAACTGAAATACATGAAAGGATTACCATAAACATATACACTGAGTCATTTCTGGCTTGCTGTTTAAGGAATAGATTTTTTAAAGATTTTTAATTGCAGTCAGCCAATGGGAAGCTATTATAGTAAAAAATAATATCATTGTTTATGGTCTTTTGGGTTGCTTTAAAAAAGTAAAATTTATTGCCTTCTTTTCACTAAAAACCTGTTTAATCCAATCATTATTTAGGTCCAGGTCATGGAGGCAGCAGTTTAAGCCCGGCCACCTCCACCAGCTATTCTGAGAGGTTTAATGTAATTTCTTCTAGAAGCTATCTAGGAGGCATCATGGTAAGTAAAAGTAAGTAAGTAAATATAACGCTTTTCACAGATAAAAAAATCACAAAGTAATATAACAGTAAATAAAACAGCAAATAAAACAATGTAATACAATAAAGAATCAATGGAGTCCGTGCAGCGTAGAGACAGTGGAAGAGAATTCCACAACCGCGGTGCCACCGTCTGAAAGGCCCGATCACCACGAGTTTTAAAACGAGTGTGTGGTACCACCAGCAGTCTTTGATCTAATAACCTTAAAGCTCGAAAAGATGAATGTGGTCAGATAAATATTAAGGAGCTTGACCATGTAAGGCCCTAAAGGTTAGAACTAAAATTTTAAAATGAAACCTAAAACTTACAGGCAACCAGTGAAGGGAGGCCAAAACTGGAGTAATATGTGATCTTCTCTTGGTGCCTGTTAAGAGACGTGCTGCAGCATTCTGCACAGTCTAAAGACGATTTAAGGCTGATTTGTTAATACAAGTAAAAAGGCCGTTACAGTAGTCTAAACGAGAGGAAATAAAAGCATGAATAATCATCTCAAGTTCAAGCTTTGATACCCTTAGTCTGAGTTTAGAAATATTCCGTAAATGATAAAAAACAGTTTTGGACCAGCTGCTTAGAATGCTGCTCGAGTGACATCGAGCTGTCAAATACGACACCGAGGTTTCTAAGGCTCGATTTTACATAGGGGTCTAAGAAGCTCATATGCTGCCTGATTTCTGGGACCATGTGGTTTGGAGCAATAATTAGAGTTTCTGTTTTATCAGAGTTTAGTTGGAGCAAATTGTCATTTAACCATTGGTTGATTTCAAATAAATAAACCAGATCAGATAAACCAGCTCCACTGGCTCCTTTTGAGGTGGAGGAGCAGCAGCTTGACTCACACCAAGCGCCTCAATCTAGCTCTAAGGCTGAGCCTCAGCACCCTTCCGTGGAAGCTTCAGTCCCACCATCACCAGCTCATGACCACAGGTGAGGGGAGAAATGTAAATCAACAGTACCTTCATAGCACCCGCCCAGCATTATATAAACTCCGTCATGCTAGCTAGTACGCAGTGCCAGTTATTCTAAGCGACTGTAAAAAGTCAGCACAACGAAAACAAACTACAACTAAACTTGGTTTATATCTGACACAGATAGACAGCAGGTCATAACTTCTTACCTGAAGTTCAGTTCCTCTGCCACTATGACCGGCGGCCGCCTCGGGTCTCTCCTCCTCTTGCCTCCCCTTTCCCTTATCCACCTGCTGGCCTCCACCACTTGCTGATGTTGCTAAATCTGTGGAAGCTATGCCATAGCTGCCGCCAAACAATTCAGTTATTTTTACACATTTGGCAGCGTCTGCCTGAAGGGTTTGTTTCTTTTTGGCCCTAATTTTTTCTGCACCTCCTTTCCTTTTTTTGTTCTCCATTTTCTTTAGTTCATCTATAACAGGGGTGTCAAACTCAAAACAGCAGGGCTAGAGCCAACCTGAAAAAAGGCATTAAGAAGGCCAAGGCGGACTATAGGAAGAAGATCGAGAACCACCTGGAGAGTAAGAACAGCCGGCTGGTGTGGCAGGGTGTCCAGCAGCTGACAAACTACAAGTCCAAATCAGGTATGGCTGAAGGTGACCCAGCATTGGCGGAGGAGCTGAACATCTTCTTCACACGCTTTGAGGTCACTGCACCCTATGCCTCAGAGGAACAGCTACACCATACAGCCCACAGCAGCAGTACCATCATCACTCTGGAGGAGCATGAAGTGAGGCGCACCCTGCGGGCTGTTAACCCGAGGAAGGCAGCCGGCCCAGATGGCGTACCAGGACGTGTGCTGAGAGACTGCGCAGACCAGCTTGCCTATATTTTCACCAGGATTTTTAACCAATCCCTTGAACAGTCAAACGTCCCACCCTGCCTCAAGACCTCCGCCATAATACCCTTGCCCAAGAAATCTCATATCTCTAGCCTAAATGACTATAGACCAGTGGCACTAACCCCGGTGGTGATGAAGTGCTTTGAGAAACTTGTGCGTTACCACATTACAGCAGCCCTACCCAGCAGCCTTGACCCACACCAGTTTGCCTACAGAGCAAACCGATCGACAGAGGACGCCATAGCAACAGCACTCAATGTAGCATTAACACATCTGGAGAGGCAAGGAAGCTATGTGCGTATGCTCTTTGTGGATTATAGCTCGGCATTTAACACCATTCTTCCATACAAACTGGACGCCAAGCTAAAAGACCTAGGGCTTCCTCACAGCACCTGTAAGTGGATCAATAGCTTCCTCACCGACCGCAGACAGAGAGTGAGAGTGGGATGTTACACATCTCCAGCCCTAAATCTAAGCACTGGGTCGCCACAGGGCTGCGTGCTTAGTCCACTGCTCTACTCGCTTTATACACACGACTGCACCCCCGCCCACCAGAGCAACGCCATTGTAAAGTTCGCAGATGACACTACTGTGGTGGGGCTCATATCTGGGGGAGATGAGTCTGCCTACAGAGATGAGGTGGAGCGGCTGTCTTCATGGTGCAAGGATAACAACCTTCTCCTAAACACGAAAAAGACCAAAGAACTCATAATTGACTACAGAAGACAGAAGACAGAAATCCAACCACTAATCATCAGCGACGACTGTGTGGAGAGGGTGGCAGACTTCCGCTTCTTGGGAGTCAGCATAGAGGGAAACCTATCCTGGAGTGTGAATACCTCTGAGCTACTGAAAAAGACACAACAGAGACTGTACTTTCTGAGAGTGCTTAGGAAGAACAACATCACACAGAGACTGCTGGTGTCTTTCTACAGAGCCTCCATCGAAAGCATACTAACGTACTGCATAGGCATATGGTACGCTAGCTGCACAGTGGCTCAGAGGAAAGCACTCCAGGGAGTAATCAACGCTGCCCAAAGGACAATCGGCTGCCCTCTCCTCAAACTGAAAGACCTACACAGTTCCCGCTGCCTCAAAAGAGCCCATAACATCATAAAGGACACCTCACACCCTGGACACTCCATGTTCGAACTGCTGCCTTCAGGTAAACGGTATAGAACAACATACACAAGGACTAACAGACTCAAACACAGTTTCTACCCAATTGCAATATCATGTCTCAATGCTACTAAAAGTAGATGACTTTCATTGCCCCTGTTGTCATTTGTGCCCTTGATGTTGGAATGCTTTCAGACATGTTTTGTTGGATGCGCTAACAAATTGATTGAGTGATTGATTGTTTGAGTGATATATCAACTAGGTCGTATGTTGAGTGTCTGTATGGGGCCTTAGGCCTGGATTGCTTGGGTGTATCTACGGTATGAGAATACTGTATTTTATATGTATTTCTATCTTTTATATCCTATCATTATAGTTTTTAAGTATTTAATTATAGTTTTTAAGTATTTATCTTTTGTGATGTTGCACTGACCAGAGACATCTTTCAATTTCATTGTACCTGTGACAATGACAATAAAGAATATTCATTCATATTCATTCATTCATTCATTCATTATTCATTCAAATACGCAGTGGGCCAAAATTCAAAACTGGAACAAAGTCGCGGGCTAACATTAATATTTATTGAAAAACAAATCTTCCTCCAGATATAAGAATGAATCTTTTCTTATGGACTCAAATAAGTTTTGCTGGAAAACTGAATATGGAACAAGCAAAGCTTAATACTAAACAATATATATATTAGCTGTATAATACCAGTAGGCCAGCTCTAATAGTAATTTGGTATGGCTTCGCGGGCCAAATGTAATTAGCTACGGGCCAAATTTGGCCCGCGGGCCAGAGTTCGACACCGATGATCTATAAGATTGCTAAACAAGGGGGAGGGTGCATCCGACCTCCTCGGCTGTAATTGGTCCAGCCCAGAGTCGATCATGACCAATTGGCCAATCCAACACCTTTCATTATTTATACCCTTCCAAAAAAAAAAAAAATCGATCGGCCCATAAAAACAAAAAATCACCAGCGGCCCACCGGGCAAATGCCCGGTATGCCCGATGGCCAGTCCAGCTATGCATTACAGCCAGGCCAGCTCTTTCCAGTGTGAGTTTTGTTAGCCAGCTGGAAGAGCAGTGCTTTCATATACAGATGTAATACTGACAACAAGTCTTGCAAAGAATTCAAATAAGTCCATACAAATATTTCACAAAATGACACAGTATCCCTTCAAAACTTTATAACTATAAAATAATTGAGGAAACGTTATTTTTCGCACAGTGATTGTTACATGCACTGCAGACCATGTCCGTTGGGGTTTATGAGATATATGTGAATAAATTAACAAGTTAACTCAAATTGTGCTGCCCCTTTAAGGCAGGCATGATAATTTGGGTGTGTGTTTTTTGTACCAGCAGACTTGCCGTAGTACCTCACCAGTGAAAAACAGTCCTATCCGATTGTTAAGTGATGACGTGACGAATCCTACTTCCGGGCCTAAAGTAGTCTGCGTTTAATATGGCTTTTGTGTTGTTAACACGTTTAATGTTATGTATTTTCTTCTATTTAATCTCAAAAAGCTCCTAAAACAGTCAGTGATCACTGTTGACCTCCCTCGGCTTTTATTACTGCTAATCATTTATTTAAGCTCAGTTTTTAAAACCTTAGGATGTAACTACAGCCCAGCCCATGCAGCAGTATACGAATGACTAACCTCGTATTGTGGATGGATTATCTCAGTTGTTATCCTGGCTGAAGTTTGGTCCTTTTACAGCATCCTGCCATGCGATTACATTTGTTCCTGACCACCGAGAACACTCACGTTGACTTTTATCGAGTGGAAAAAAAGTTAGCTTGTTTATATTATGCTAACATAGCTGTGTCTGTCACTACCCGAGCCGTACCGGAAACCCGATCGGTACCCCGCATGCGCAAATCTTACGTCACTTCCTCTCTTTGCCAACATTGCGACATTCAATATATTTGAATGATACGGTTAGCGCCCAGTTAGCTCCTAGCATTTCTCAATAGCTCTGCCTCCTTTTCGACTGCCCGGGACATTTAAACAATGGATAATCCGTATACAAAGAAATTCATGCTTTTCTCCTCAACAGAGAGCGTCCCCCGATTGAGCAACAGCGCCGTAAAATAAGAAGAATGGCGCCTAATTACAGAGTTAATAATGCAGACTTTGTAATATCTCACGTGTAGATTCATCAGCCAGATTAATTGTTTACTGACAATTGACAGTGATAGTGCACATCATCATCACTATTCCAACAATCCTCTCCTCACAGACAAGCATAAACACACTCGACTATCGCTAAATCAGATTTAACACACGTTTGTAATGACTAGAGATGGCACGATACCACTTTTTTATGTCCGATACCGATACCGATATCATAAATTTGGATATCTGCCGATACCGATATGAATCCGATATAGTGTTTTTTAATCAACAAAACTGTTTTTTAAAATATCTTGCTGCATTTTGCAAGTCTGCAAGTTCATACTCAAGTTTAAAACAACAACTACACTAAAGCTATTCTGTTATACCTGTATACAAAAAAAATATTTCATAGTTCAGCAATACTGATCAATCTAATAAACTTAGACCTACACCATCCTCCCTATTCTGGTATTTTAAAGAGTACTTAGCGTAAATATTAAGCAACCTAACTAATAGGGTTCCAACTCCCAGCAACAACAAACATAAATAAATAAAAAATAAGGAACCACCCCTCACGTGCCACCTCATGATGCTTAATCGACGTAATCAACCTTAATTTGATGCAGTGTGAAAAAAAATGCACAGAAATCAATTATTTTTCAAGAAATATTAAATAGATTCAACATCTTTCTTCAACAAAATTGCAGACTGCACAGATGGTACCTTCCCAAAGTAAAAAGTACTATAGCTTACTAGGGTATATATTAGACTTAATAGTCACTATATACAGTAATTGACTTCTATTCATTTTACATCAAATTAAAACTTTTGGTGTCAGATAATTATTTATTAAAAGCTCGACATTTTAAATGAGAATAAGAAAGAAAAGTATGTCTTTGTGCCCCCTTTTCCCTGTTAATGCCCTATCGGCCCCCCTGGCTAAACTTTGCTAGATCCGCCCCTGCACAGTTACCAGCGTCAGCTACGTAGAAAAAGATCCTGGAGTAGAAAGTAATAATAAATAAATTCTAACAACAGCTGATCAAGCTTAAACGTTCTGCTGTTGTTCAGCCGCTGGTTTCCTCTTTCTGGTGCAAAGTGGGCCAAAAACAAACAAGAGAGACGGACTCGCGACAGAAAAGCCGATCAGCTGATCATTTAAGCAGTTTCACGATTGAAGTAGCAGCCGGAGAGCGAGAGGCAGTCGCTTGTTAAGCTTAACGTGGGAATGCTTTACAAACATTCAGAGATGGACTTACACACTTGCTTTACTTCTCTCGGGGATAACTTTGTCGGAGATGAAATGCCAGGTTGCTAGCGAAGCTCCAAATGCTATCCAGACCACCAACAGGTCCGGCATGCCACAGCTGCTCTATCACGTGATGCATACTGCTCCGACTGCTAACGTTCTGAGGTGAGTTACGGCGTGTTGCAAGTTTTGCGAGGTGCTTTCGTGATATTTAATGGATCGGATTACATTTTTTATTTTTCTCCGATATCCGATCCAGTAATTTAGGTCAGTATCGGACCGATACCGATACGTAATATCGGATCGGTCCATCTCTAGTAATGACGCTAATTCAGTTTATAATAGGGTTTATTCGCTCGGTCAGCAGGTGGCGGTATCCTCATACACTGGGGAGTAAACTGCCATTAAACGAACAGAAGAAGAAGAAAACATCTGCACATGCGCGGTACGGATCGGGTAGACCCGATTTGTATGGTCAGACTTTACACATGCGCAGTAAGGATCGGAGAGTCCTGATCCGTAACTTTCTTTTTATTTGTCGTTTTTGTCTACATTGTACTGAAATGCTTCATTATTGCAAACATTTTAAGATATACTTGTTATTCTTAACATCTTAACAGATACTCTGACCCATAACTATCGTAAAACACTACGACCGGAAGTAGAAACCTTTCGCGCATGCGGGGTACTGATCGGGTTTCCGGTACGGATCGGGTAGTGACACCGTCGCTAGCGGTCACGTAGGACATCATTATATACCAGCTAGCCAAACTTCAGTAACCCTACAAACATCATTGCTGTTTAGTTTTCTGTCTTCATTTATGTTGGAAGTGATAACAGAGCTGTACGTTTTAATTTGTTTCCAAAACCCGGCAGTCAGGACATGCTATATTGTATTTAGATAGAAGCTAGCGAGCTAACTTCCTGCTAACTTCTAACTCCGTTAAATGTCATAAATTCCATTTTCATGGAGGCCTGGATGTTAAACTCAATTGTTACACCTGGTAGAGCAGAACACTGATCATTTTATTAAAGATGAAAGACTTTAGACAGTTTTTCAACTCTCAGTAATGCCATAGTGATCGTTTGATATATGGACCTGCAGCGGAGTTTAGGCCCAGACATGGCTAGTGACGTCAGACTGAACAACCGGATAGCCAAACTGTTGTCTGTTCCACTTTTTGTTCACTTTTTCTTGCTAACCCTTAGAGAGAGCCACATAGAGAGAGCCACATGCCTGTAAGTAGTTGCTATCTGTTTTGTAAGCTTTCCCGCGATAGTTTTGTGTAGCACTGAAAATACAATCCGTGGTGCGACTTCTCGGGAGGATCCGATTGATCACGGACATAATTACAAGATGGAACAGCTCCTATGATGTGATAGAACGATTTTTAGAACAGCAACCAGCCATCTGTGCAGCTCTGCTTTCTGCAGAAGTTAGGAAGAGTGAAAAAGAAATTTTCACATTAAGTGAGTCTGACATCACATGTGCAGAAGAAGTTGTCAGGGCACTCAAGCCAATGAAGGACGCCACCCTGGTGATGTCAGAGGAGAGTATGCCAACCCTGCTCCTCTTCATGCCAAGCTTGTGATGGATGCACAAGAAAGTGTTGATGATACACCGATAGTAAGGGACATTAAGACTGCCATAGCAGAAGATCTGGGAAAGAGATATGTAAATGAAAGGGAGACACTATGGATGGCATCAACTGTTGATCCTCGGTTTAAGGACCTGCCCTTCCTGTCTGAAGCAGAGACCAGTGAGACCTATTCCAGACTGTTGGACACAGTGGTGACTGTGATAAAGAAGGAAGAAAATGTAAGTAAATAAATTAATTTATTTGGAAAAATTCAACTGAAGTTATAAGCAAGTGAATAAAGTAAAAAGCAAAAAAAAAAAAAAGCATATTGATGACATTTGTCATCAAATATTAGTGAAAAACAGGGTGAATCTTGGATTTGAATTTTGACTTTCTGACATTAATACTATTTGAATTTAATGTTTTTCAGCAGCAAAAGAATGAGGAGACTGACAAACAGGTGGAGGAAGAGAATGCCACAGAGGAGGCTCATCACCCACATATCAAAGACAACTTTGACTCCATCCCCCGGCCACCCCTAAAGAGACAGAGGACCTCATGTGCATTGGTGGACTTGCTCGGAGCTACGTTTGCCTCTACTAGTGACAATACTGCACCAAAATCAGAACATGATGTTGCTGCAGCTGAGATCAAGAGGTATAGAGATGAGACCCCTTTGCCTCTCACAGGAAATCCTCTCAGTTGGTGGAAGGACCATGAACAGGAATACCCTCAGCTATCCAAAGTAGCAAGAAGTTTCCTATGCATTCCTGGAACAAGTGTCTCTGCAGAGAGAGTTTTCTCCTCTGCAGGAGACATACAGGGAGTGCAGAACTATTAGGCAAATGAGTATTTTTTCCACATCATCCTCTTCATGCATGTTGTCTTACTCCAAGCTGTATAGGCTCGAAAGCCTACTACCAATTAAGCATATTAGGTGATGTGCATCTCTGTAATGAGAAGGGGTGTGGTCTAATGACATCAACACCCTATATCAGGTGTGCATAATTATTAGGCAACTTCCTTTCCTTTGGCAAAATGGGTCAAAAGAAGGACTTGACAGGCTCAGAAAAGTCAAAAATAGTGAGATATCTTGCAGAGGGATGCAGCAGTCTCAAAATTGCAAAGCTTCTGAAGCGTGCTCATCGAACAATCAAGTGTTTCATTCAAAATAGTCAACAGGGTCGCAAGAAGCGTGTGGAAAAACCAAGGTGCAAAATAACTGCCCATGAACTGAGAAAAGTCAAGCGTGCAGCTGCCAAGATGCCACTTGCCACCAGTTTGGCCATATTTCACAGCTGCAACATCACTGGAGTGCCCAAAAGCACAAGGTGTGCAATACTCAGAGACATGGCCAAGGTAAGAAAGGCTGAAAGACGACCACCACTGAACAAGACACACAAGCTGAAACGTCAAGACTGGGCCAAGAAATATCTCAAGACTGGTTTTTCTAAGGTTTTATGGACTGATGGAATGAGAGAGAGTCTTGATGGGCCAGATGGATGGGCCCGTGGCTGGATTGGTAAAGGGCAGAGAGCTCCAGTCCGACTCAGACGCCAGCAAGGTGGAGGTGGAGTACTGGTTTGGGCTGGTATCATCAAAGATGAGCTTGTGGGGCCTTTTCGGGTTGAGGATGGAGTCAAGCTCAACTCCCAGTCCTACTGCCAGTTTCAGGAAGACACCTTCTTCAAGCAGTGGTACAGGAAGAAGTCTGCATCCTTCAAGAAAAACATGATTTTCATGCAGGACAATGCTCCATCACACGCGTCCAAGTACTCCACAGCGTGGCTGGCAAGAAAGGGTATAAAAGAAGAAAAACTAATGACATGGCCTCCTTGTTCACCTGATCTGAACCCCATTGAGAACCTGTGGTCCATCCTCAAATGTGAGATTTACAAGGAGGGAAAACAGTACACCTCTCTGAACAGTGTCTGGGAGGCTGTGGTTGCTGCTGCACGCAATGTTGATGGTGAACAGATCAAAACACTGACAGAATCCATGGATAGCAGGCTTTTGAGTGTCCTTGCAAAGAAAGGTGGCTATATTGGTCGCTGATTTGTTTTTGTTTTGTTTTTGAATGTCAGAAATGTATATTTGTGAATGTGGAGATGTTATATTGGTTTCACTGGTAAAAATAAATAATTGAAATGGGTATATATTTGTTTTTTGTTAAGTTACCTAATAATTATGCACAGTAATAGTCACCTGCACACACAGATATCCCCCTAAAATAGCTAAAACTAAAAACAAACTAAAAACTACTTCTTAAAACATTCAGCTTTGATATTAATGAGTTTTTTGGGCTCATTGAGAACATGGTTGTTGTTCAATAATAAAATTATTCCTCAAAAATACAACTTGCCTAATAATTCTACACTCCCTGTAGTAAATGCACAGAGAAGTGTCCTGAGAGCTGACCATGTTGATCAGCTTGTATTCCTGCACAAAAATCTGGAAATTAAAAAATAAACACTGAGAAAACACTACACATGTAAAATCTCTGATATGAGAATGTTTGACATTTTGGTTGAGTCTCATAAGCACTTTTATTTAGATGAGTAAATTCCTTTTTTCAGGTTGTACTAAAAGTGTTCCATTGATGGACACTGCAGAGCTGTACTTTATTTTATTAAGACTTAATTGTAATAGCACTTTACATTTTTTGTTAATGTTTACTTGGATGGATTCTTCAAGCAATTTCATTTTTGATTTATATTTGTTTATGTTAAGGTCACATAAAAAGTACTTTGTTTTGATGCTCCATAGAGCTGTTTTTGGATAAGTATTTTACAATCATAGTACTTAGAAAGACTTCAGTGTTACATGTTTACTTTTTTCATGTTAAAAAATACTTGATATTTCAGTAAAGTAGTTTTTGTTTGTTTATTTGACATGACTTCTAATGAGGCAGATGTGAATTTCTCCATTCATTTTGAACTTAGAGAGTGTTTTTGTTTCAGATGTTTCATGTCAAGCATTAAACAGTTTGGACTGTTTACTGTGAGTTTTCCTAATTAAATTTAGTCCTACTAAACACAAATATCGTCTGGCTTTTAGTATTGCAATATATCGTATCGTCTACCCTGTATTATGATACATATTGTATCGCCAGATTCTTGCCAATACACACCCCTACAATCTCCCCTTCTGGAGTAACAGCGCAGTACCTCAAACTTCTGCCTACGTCATTTCCCGCAACTCCATCTCAAACAATATTGCAGGAATAATAAAGTCTCAGAGCCTTTTATACAGCCTCATTGGCTGGTTTGTCATCAGTGCAGCTGAAGGCAGAGCGCGCACACTGAGTCAGCATTAGTCGACATGAAGGACACTAACTTAAAAGCTTTGACGCCTGGATAATTGTATGGATCTCCCTGATCAATCCGGTGCATTACTGCGACAGGAGAAGGGATGGCAGGTGGGGGAGGTCCCGATGGGATTACAAGGGCCATCTTATTAAGGGAGGGACATGAAACATGATCATATACATGCAAAACAAAGAGCGCTGCAAGAGGGAGAGTGGAAAGACATGATGCATCGCTGCAAGCCTACTGATACATGATCTGTGAATGTTTTTGATCAAATTCACACATTTGCTGCCCTGCATGTCCTCCACAGTGGCTCTTACTGTCCTCATATTGTGTATGAGTGTCATGGTCCTAGGTCATTTGACCCAGCGATCTGAGTTCTTTTTTGTATGTTGATGTCATTTTTGTATTTTGGTTTATGTTTAAGTTAATTTTTTTAGTCTTGAGTGTATTCTTTAATGCCTAGGTTGTTCTCTTTAGCTTCTTGGTTCTTAGGTCCCCCTGTGTCTTTGTCCTCTGCATCCCTCTCTGTGTTTGTGGCTTTATGTGGGTTTGCGTGTGTGTGTTTCATTCCATGTTCCCCCATCTATCATGTTCATCCCACATTTCCCCAGCCCTACATGTCCCTCTTGTGCTCTCTTGATTCTCTAGGTTCCTTGTTCTCTCTCGCCCTTGTGTTCCCATCTCGCTTTCCCTCGCACTTTTAGCAGTATCTCTGTTTTGTCTCCCTTACCTGTTCCTGTGTTCCATCCTGTCTCCCCAGTCCGTCATGTGTTTCATATCTCACTAAGTTCTTGTTTTATTTCGACAATCTCGCATTCTATGTTCAGTGTGTTTAGTTTTGCTTCCACTGTCTTGTCGTGTCTTTCTGTCATCCAGCAATAAAGCTGCATTTTTTAGTTTATTTTTGCCTCTGTGAACCTGCGGTTTGGTCCTCTCCTGCCTTCATCACACGGCTATTCACAACAATGAATGTATAGCCAAAGAAAACCCGTTCACACATGTTGTTTTAAGTGATTTCCAATTTCCTTTACACTCCATGTGTCCTTCACCCTGCTGATCCTGACACTTTTGCTGCCCCACAGTGCTACAGTAGTGATTTCATTCATTTCCTGTTGGGGACCACTTGAATGGAGCTGAGCCCTCACTGATGTCATTAGTTCCTTCTGTGTGTTTTTTTTTTTCAGCTTTGACAAATGAAAATGTCTTTTTGTTGCTAAACCAGGGTCATTAAACTAATATTCATCCATTGTTAATGTTAGTGCTGTGTTCTGCCTTTCTGCCATACCAAAAATATTGAGTGTTACACAAGTAAATTTAAATTTGTTGTACTACTGAATGTTTCATCCAAAGAGAAAAAGAAATGATTGTTTTGTACAACTAAAATATTAATTTCATAGACTGGCGTCTGTCTCACCTTCCTTGTCCATCCTGTCACCATCCCATAATCCAACGACCCCGTTATATTTTGATGCAGTTCGGCTCAGTTTGACTGTGTTTCTATAGATCCAGTTCACAACAGAACTCGCCTTACAGTGTTGGAACAAGTTCAGCTTTCAGCTTCATCTTTGAGATTTTCCACGCCGTCCAAAATGTTCATTCTCCAGAGCTTACGGGAATTAACTGTCAATTCGTTCCTACGAGACTCCCAGTTTGAATTTTACTTTGTCAACTTGATGTCTCCTCACTGTTTGCCTGCTGCTGATAAGCTCCATCAAGCTTCATAAATCAAACCGTCTTTTCTCTGTCTTGCACATTTTTCCATATTCCTTTCTTCTTTTAGCAAATGATTAGATGTCTTTTTCCCAGCCATGTCTGATCCATGCTGTCTTAAGGTTGCAATAGCCAAGCTCTGACAAGTTCTGCAGCAGGTCAATCACAGAGAGGGGAATTCATTTTGACTTGTCCTTCTCTGGGTTGTCACAGCACTGCAGCTTTGCTTCTTTGGGGACCAGAGGGCCTTTGTTTCGCTCACAGGCTTCTTTCCAGCAGCTTTGTGCCTTTGATATGATCCCATCAGTTTACTCACAGCCTTCAAAACACATTACAGCTCCTCTGCAAGGAAAAGGAAGTGATTGCTTAATACTTGTCGAACCGTGTTAGCTTAGAGTCAGAAGGCTTGCTGCTGCATATCCGTGACTTCTGGTGCAGAGGTAAAAATGGCACAAAGGGTCTTCAACCATGTTAGTAAATAAACGTGTTAGTCTCAGCAATTCATTTCACAGAAATAAATAAGAAATTATGCCACTTATGTGTTGCTTGAATTCTGCATTTTTGTGTAAATTTGAGAATTTGAAGGTGAAGGGTAGTCGTGGCTCACACTGGAGATTTGCGGTGGAGTCTGTTCAGTGTGGACAGAGAGCCGTCGGCCATATTGTCCTGCACACCTGACTGCAAATCTGTAGAAGACTGTCTGTGTTTCCTGTGTGCTGACAGGGTGAGGAAATGGTTGTGTCGTGGTGTCGTCTTTTTGGGACACCTACTTTGCGACCTGTCTCTGACATCCTCTGTTATATTAAACTTGGTTTTCAATCTGGAGTTGCAAATGCAATCCACATTTGTAAAGGCAATGCATTTTCCTTTCAAATGTGTCACTTAAAAGGAAGGCATTCCAATGGTATAAGTGGGTTTTTTTTGGGGTTTTTTACTAAGAAGCATTGTTACAACAAAGAAATAATTGACCAAACAAAAATGCTGTTACTTTTTGCATGAGTATTGTTACTCATAGTGTCGCACAACTGGGTTACAGTAGTAGTGAGTGTCCTTATAGATGCATGACACACTGGCATCAAATTGAACCCTTAGATGCATGAGTGACTGGACCAAGTGGGTCAAAAATGACCCGTGGTAAAATCAGCATGTTTTTGTGCCACCTTTATCATTTTGGTTAAGAATAATCATTTGTATTATATTTTGGTATATTTTGAAATATTGTGTTTTTAACTTTTTTAACACTTTTTTTTAAACATTTTGAAAATGGGAAAAGAAAAAAAAACATAACAGTAACAGGACAAAGTCAATACCAAATTTGTGTGTCACTGTTCAAATGATTCCTCTCTCTGGTCTTGCCGTGTCCTCTGACTGTATGGAGCTGTTTTTGGCTTTAATCCCTCCACACAGGTACATTTCCCACACAACTGCTGATTTTACGATCTTCATTACTTGGATCTGAAATCTTGTTGCCTTTGTTTGGCCCTGTCTGCTTTTTCCCTGTGGCCAAGTTGTGGCTTTTGTCACCCGACACTTTCCCATTGCTTCAGCGTTCAGGGTTTACAGCTGGAGGCCACCATCCAGTCAACTTCTCATATGAGATGTAGGAGTGATGCAAAAACTATAGAAATAAACTGGCTGTAGTTGGTAAGGACCATCTGCTAGCAGAAAGTCTGGCAAGTCTTATAAGGTTCATTAAAATGCTCTTTGCAGCTGTGATGAAAAAAACATGTTATTTCTCAATGGTGCATGCACATTAATCACACAGTGATTTTCTCTGCATGTATATAACAGGAATAACATATTAATGCTGTCACAAATTGTTATCCAGGGAGCTGTAGATTGTGTTCTATCAAACAATGATCAGGTTACTTGTATGGAGTTTAAACTACTGTTATACTGTTGTCAGTGCAGCTTTGCCCCCAAACAGTTCCATTGTCAGAGCTCCCAGAAGGAGATTTCCAGATATGCCACATTGTTATTGACAATGTCAAATATCTTTAAAATAATAAACTAAACATCTGAATTCTGCTCAGATCTGGTGTCTCTATTGATTTTTACAGGGGCACTATGCAGTATAGTGCACAGGTGAGATGCTGCTTTATTCCTTCGCTTTAATTTCCATTTACCTTTATTAGCATTAGCGTTTATAAAGAGACTAAGATCAACATTTTTGTTTACTTTCCTTCTGTTTATCTCTGACAGTGAAACACTTTTCCCTCCACACACTCACATAAACACACTCTATCTCCTGGGTCACACGACTGGTCCCTGGAGAGGTGTCTGTCATTGCCTGACATTGTGTTGTATTATTATTCAGCTCCACGTTCTGTTCGCATGACAAGATATTGTGGCCCTGATGAAACTGTGTTGTATCCACTGCGGCTCAATTTACGATCCTCTGCAGAAGCAATAGGGATGCTAGTCTGCAGGAGAGCCATCTGTTTTTATGGCGACAAGCTGTGGGAGCAGAGAGAGGTCTCAAAGAGTAGGAGAGAACAGAAACGCCACCATATGAATGCAGAAAATACAGCTTGCCTGCACAGGAATGAACAGCACACTAACGGCACAATTTGGAAGAAGATGGGAACGGATATTATCAGTGTGAATTTTAATTGCACAGTGTATATTTATTATGCTGATGAAGGCTAAAGTGCAATAGTGTTTCATGCAGTACTGCATATTATCATATTCCCTGGCTAATATCTGCTGCAAACAGTGCACTCACACTTGGAGCCGCCAAAGTTTAGATAATTTAATGAATTTTTAATAAAATTTTAACGTATTATTTTTCTTTGGGTGGCAGTAAGGAGTTTGGGAGATGGCATCACGCTGCACCATTTGCTTCTCTTTGCATTTGGTGTTTCAGACACTCTGTCCATGTGCGTAGCTTCAGCAAGTTTCCCAAACTTATGAATACATGTTACTTAAGGTTGAGGCTTACGCATTTACATAATTACATAGGTTTCCCAGAAGAACTAAAATAGAATCATGGCCTTGGAATAATGACAAAACCTGGGAAAACAGGTCTGTTGGCGGGTGTGGTGGCTCTTAGCACTGGTGCATCACAAGCTCTCCCAATTCACAGACACTTTGACCTTCTCATCTTACCATAACAGTTTTGTTTGTCAAGTCTTTCAGGCTGTTTGCCAGTTTTTCCGTTCGTCTGACACGGCACAAGCAGAATGTTGATGATCACCTAACATATCCCAGAAACCACAGCAAACTGTAGCTTCTATGATGTTCTGCAACACCTATAATGTTTTGCTAATTCGTGTGTACCTGAAGGTCCCAGCAGGAGCAGGGTTGTCATTTTGGGATTGGCATACTAACCAATGTTTAACCTCCTAAGACCTGAACTCTTCCACAGCATGTATTTTTAATTTTTCTTTGATATTTGGGCATATTGGGGCCTGATGAATGTAAAAACAAAGAATTACCAGATTATTTTTTTTTACCCAATTTTTGTTTCTAAGAAAAATGAGAGCCACATATGAGGATATTCGTTTAAAATTTCGATAGAACAGTAGCAGTATAATGTCCTCGTAAGTGGATATATTTGGGTCTAAATAACCAAAAATGTGATGTCCACATATGTGGACGCCATGTCCTAGGAGGTTAATGTCACTCTGCACAGATATAATATGACTCCATAGATTTCTTTATCAATGTTTTTGTAAAAACCTTGCTGCGTCAGCTTAGGTCACTGCTGTCCAAGTATAAAATACCAGGGCCATCAGTGGGTACTGCGTCAAGCAATCAGTCACTGCTAACACCGCCGTATTTGTCAGTGAGCAGGGTTACTGTTGTTCGGGACATCTTTAAAGCATAAAAATGCATAAAAAGATTTTTCTCTGCACTGCATCAGCAACTGTCTCGTGGTGGTGATATATTCACCACTTATTTATTATTTTTATGTTTCTTTACGTACCTCATCACAAATCTTCCAATTTTATTTGTGACCTTGAACATAATTTTTCATCAGTCTGCTCGTCTGGTTAAAAGGGAAGAAAAAGTTCACATTTAGAGGTTTGAGGGGTGATTGAGGCATAAGTTGTATCAAACCAATATATATCATTTGTTTGATTTTTATTTAAAGCTGTTACCTGGTTACTGTAAGTGTCACAGATTGGGCCTCATGGCTATAATGGGAAGTGAGATGCAGAAAAATGCTAATTAAAATTAAAATTAAAATAAAAGAAACAAGGAAATAACTTAAACAAACCAGTACAGTGTGTTAATGAGTGCTTGGATGAAAAAAAATGGTGTATCCAGTTTATTTAGTGTAAAAACTCAAACCAAAAAGTAACCAAAGTCCAAGAAAGGTATAGAAACTGAGCTCTGAGGCCTTTCATTGAGCACTGGCACAGTGTGCTGCCACCGTCACTGAACAACAGGACAAAAGGAAATCCAGCTGTTGGGTTGTGACATGAGACACTAAAAACTACTTTGTTAGGTTTGGGTGAGAATACAAGTAAGTAGCTTTTAGTGGCTAAAACTAACAATCAACAACTCAAAGAACTGAAAGTGAAAAGCAAGGGAGAAAAAATAAACAAAGTGCAGAACACAAAGGTCCCAACAGGAGGCAAAGCCAGGTCTCCTGGTGGT
Organism: Maylandia zebra; assembly: GCF_041146795.1. Lineage (NCBI taxonomy): Eukaryota > Metazoa > Chordata > Actinopteri > Cichliformes > Cichlidae > Maylandia > Maylandia zebra. Next base: position 23,404,273 of record NC_135168.1, on the reverse strand, counting down.
TAACCCTGCAAAGTGTGTTACTGTTTGTCTCTCCCCTTGAATGTCCATAGGAGGACTTTGCATATCTGTTAAACATAGCCGTAATCTGTCAGCAGCCAACATATTCCCAGCTAGAGTGTTACAGAACACCTTACCTGACACAGGAGGCACCTGACACAACGCAGTACAAAGCATCAGCATGACAAATTGTCCATGGTAGAAATCCATCTGTGTTCCTGATGCTGACCAAGTTATAGCAGTAATGTAGATTTTCCAAGTTTTCCACTAAGTTCGTCATCTCTGAAGTAGCAGTTTTAAAAAGGTATGATGTGGCCCGAAACGACAGTGCTGTTGCTGGAAACAAACAACACTTTAGGACTGAACTACTGAGCTAAGGACATAAGTCTTTTCCTTTTTTTGGACCATTTCTTAAATCTAACAAATTGGACAAACTGGAATACTTTAATTAACAAGTGGCATGACCATCTGTGCTCAACAAATCAATGCCTCGTCTAAATGCCCAGGATTGCCGTTGAACACCACTGAACACCAATGAGTGAGGATTATACTCATTGAGTTCCTAGCTAAAGAATTACAGAATAAAAGCAGTTTAGTAAAAATACTACTTACAGTCCTGAACAAACATTAGGCCTTTATGACAGTCGCTCAGATCTTTTTTTACGGAGTCCACCAAAAATTAAAGATCTAAGACCACTAACTGCAAAATTTGAACATTACGAACACAAAGAACTGGTGAAAAAACAGGGGAAGGAAGTGAAGGGAACGCACCTTGTATGGAAGAAATATAGTATCATCAGAATTCAAGTATTTTTAGACATTGAATTTATGACACTGAATTTTTATCCTCCAAATTTCCCTGCAAAAAATTCACCTGCAAAAATTCACCTGCAAAAAATTCACCTGCAAAAATTCACCTGAAAAAAATTCACCTGCAAAAAATTCACCTGCCAAAAATTCACCTGCCAAAAATTCACCTGCAAAAAAATTCACCTGCAAAAATTCACCTGCAAAAAATTCACCTGCAAAAATTCACCTGCAAAAGTGATGAACTTTAATGACCCAAGCCAGAGCAATCAGCACCAGATCGAGTCGAGTGGCTCTCGGCCAATTAAATTACGCTGTTTGATCACATGACACCGTTAGCCAGCAGTTTGTCTCCTAAAAGAGAGCTGTTTAGAGGTGAGTGATTAAGTTTTTCTCCTAAATAGAGATCATTACAGAACGCCTAGTCCTACTTAAAATCCCATTTATTTATTTATTTTTTTTTATCATCTACTCGAACTAAGGAAAACGTTTGACTAACTCAAAGACAATTTCCACGCCTCCCATGCCTGTCTGCAGAAGCAGTTTTGAATTTAGGAGCGCCAAGATGGCAGCGGCAAACCCTGGCGGCTCTCCGGTGAGTATATATATTTTTTTATCTTCAAGTTTGTCTTTTGAAACCTTAATTTTATTTAAATCCGTTGCTCACGTATAAAGTACACAGACGGGGTCTTTGCTCAACTCGTCTGAGGCGTGTCTCACTAAGCGCTACATGCTAGCATCCTGCTAACCGAGCTACCCTTTACATGCTGTGCTTTAGAAAATAGGATACTCGTTAAAAAAATACTCCGCAGATATTGATAGATAGACGAACACTGCAAATATAATGTTGGAAACGAGAACGGCCTTTGGTGAAGGGGTAAAATACACCATGAATAAAGCCATAGAGTGAATGGCTGCCATGGTTGCAGAACAGCCTGATTTAATGACAAGAATGGGGAAGAGTGAGGTGAAGTGAACCAAAGCCACAAAACACGGTCAGACAAGGCGGCAAAAGGGCAGTGATCTGTCCGTCAGTATGAAGTTGGTGTGTGCTTTGGTGAACAAAAACTCCAGACCGGTAGCAGGAAGATGGGAGACTCGTGTTTCACTGGAATAGTGGTGAATTAAAACATCCTTTGTTGGGGACATTTCGGTGTAAATGCATCCATACAGGCAAGACAGAGGCAGACCAGACAGTGAAGAAAACAAGGCAAACATTAGAAATATTAAAACGGAAATATAGGATTAATATAACATACAATTTGGGAAAATGTAAGGAACGCAATGTAAATGATATTGTAAAGTCATTAAAACAGCATACTCTGATTAAAAGAAACATGTAATTGGGTAGGATAATAATAATTATAATAATAATAAACATGTACAAGATGGGTATGTATACTTGTACCCAGAATTTAACAACTATAAAGTTGTAGCATGCCAGACTATCTTGATTGAATGTAACTTCGCTCCACACAAGTTTTTTGTTAGACATATTCATATTGTTATCTAATAAATGATACATTCTTAGATTTTATCGAACGTTAATTTATAAATTGTTTCTGTCTTTATGTGTTCGTTTCAGATTATGCAGGATGAAATTATTCGGTCAGCAAGACACTTGCTGCAGTTGCTTACATCATCCAACCAAACTCCTGCTGTTGCTGCTGCGATGAATCAGAATACAAGGTACTTTAGCAAGACTTATGAGTCAATCCTACATTCAACTAAATTGAGATATATATATATATACACACACATATACGTATATATATATATATATATGTGTGTGTGTGTGTGTGTGTGTATATATATGTGTGTATATATATATATATATATATATATATATATACACACACACACACACATGAGAATATGATTTTATTTCTTGCAGAGAACAGAGTCAAGGTGGCCAGGGTACCAGCTTGGTCAACCCTGAAAGACCATCCCTTCAGCAAGAAATGACCAGGTGAAAAAGTCATAAACTAAACACTCAGCATGAGCATGGAATTTAGGATGGAACTTTATATCTTACCTGCTCTACACTCAGGGCTTGAATTACAACAACAGTCAATCACATAAAAATATACTTTTGGTAGTTCTGAGTCTGTCACAGATCTGGCTCGTTTCGACCCAGTATTTTGAGTTCTGATGTTTTGGTTTATTTTTGAATGTTTGTGTTTTTCGGGTGCTGCTATTATTATTATTATTATTTTTAATATATTATATTTCCGTGTTTCTGTGTATACTGCAGTGTTAGTGCTGTGTTGAATTTGTATAAACAAACTAAAAAAGCATTTCATAATAGTCGCTTTTAAATAATTTTGTTAAAATGTTTGGGACAGGTCTTTTCCTGGTATTTTCTCAAGAGGAAAGGGGAAAAGGCGATTCCCTGCTACATCTCTGGTGCCTGCTAAGAAGCCTAAACCTTTTGAAGTGGTATTTTATTTGCTCCCAAAACAAATGGAGAAGACCCCAACAGAACATGAAAAATATATCCACACACAGGCAGGGATGGGTCAAAGAACAGCACATCTTGATGAGAGCACAACACATGAAGAGGTATAAACTTATTCTTTTTATTCACTGATCAAAACTGAGAAGTTTTCGCTTAATAAAAGTGTTATTGAAGGTGACCATCACTGCAAGTCACAGGTGGCATTTACAAAAAATAATATTATTATTGGATATTCATCATTAATCATGAAAATGTAACTGTAAATTTTGGATTGAAAAAGATTTTTTTATTATATCCAGTTTGCACTGTAAATGCATGGTTCTTTTACCGTTTCTTAGTATATACAGGGGTATAATTAATGTTAAATGTGTAATTTATTTGGACTCAGAGATTGTATTTGTATTATTGCTTTCAGTTAAGGGACGCCTTGAATGATTTGTTTCCCAAACTGAAGGAGGTAACAGGTGGCTGGCTGCTGTTCAAACCTGGGGGTGTGTATGAATTCTGCACTGTGTAATTAAACTAGAAACTGATCCTGCTGTTTAATAAGTACTTTTAAGACAAGTTCCTTTTCACCGCATGTTGTGAATTCCTAATTCTGAGTAGTTTTGAAGATACTTTTCTTTTTCACTTTTCTTGAGGCATTGGATATATTTCATGATCAGAATAATCTGCTGCAATTTGCTTTTATACAGGTGGTTGGGGAAGCCGAAAACTCTCTCTGGTTCCTCCAGCTGATATTGGCTATACAGGGACAATCCTAAAGGCTGCCAGTTGTGGGGGTAAAAATGTATATATTGCTCCTATTCAAGAGGAACTTAGCAATGACCCTGTACCACTAAGCGATGAGTCCTTCAGATGCATGCCAAAAGCAAAATGCCAGAAGTGTGGCATAGGTGTTCCACTGCAACTTCTGTCAGAACACCTAAAATCCTGTCCTCCTTTGGAAATTCCCAGTGAAAGTACTGTGGTGAATTTAGATGGTGATGAACCTACAGAAAAGGAATGTAGGTTTTTTTGACAATTTCATACTAACATATTACCCAAAAACATAAAGTGTTAAGAGCTAGCTAGAAGGAAAAATTAAATGTTAAAAAAATTAAACTTTGTCCTTTAAAATTTATTGCACAACAGCACCATTGCAGCAGTGTCCTGTCTGCACAGATATGTTTCACTCTGACCTCATTGAGCTGCATGCCTCTTCATGTGGAGAAAGGTATTTAGCAACAAAAATTGCAAATTTTATTGTCATTGGATTTAAGCCTTGAATGAAATTTAACAACATATTTTGATAGTAGCTCACGAAATGAAAAGGGGCATGAAGATACAATAATTGAGGAAGGGCTAGCAGATATGCCAGGACCATCTGGAACTACTTGTGAAGTCAGGGATGGTAGGTCAATCATTTAGTCACAGGTTATGTAAGGAAGGTGTTGATTAGTAACAATCAACAGCTAATGTGAACAATTCCCGGAAATCAAACCATTAGTTTGTATCCATTCAATGGATTTCTTATTTTTGATAGCCTCATATTCAAACTACTTTAGACAATCCTTCAAAGGATAAAACATAATCTTTTTGTAACAGTATCTAGATAGAACTTGATATACAGACTATATCCAATTATAATCACCTCTATTTTCTTTTAGGCTGGTTAACTGTTTTGGACTCTTCAAAGGCCATATATGAATGTGCAAAGAATGCTTTGGACATGCATGAAATGGAGAGCCCATTACGTCTCACAATGGACATCAGACAAAGTGTAGCTGATCAGGACATGGCCCTCATCTCATTCTACAAGAGACCCAATGTTGAATGGGCACGTCCCTTGGAGTGCAGGCTTGAGGGTAAATTTTCTGAAAATGATACATAAATATATCTTGAAATAATTATTTGTATTCATTATGTCTGGTTTTTGCATCAATTTTGGTTAGTTTGTTTTGGTTGACCGTACCTATGTTTGATGATCATTATATTGTATAACTTTTCACAAGTTAATTGTCTCTTTATTTTGTGAAAACCTCTGTATTGTGTGTAAGTAATCTTTTTTTTTTTTCCTTTCTTTTCATTTATCTCATAGCAAACTCTAATGTTACTCCACTTTTTGAGGGAGAGCCAGGCCATTACATACCATCAGCAGCTCACTTTCTTGTGGAGAGTGATATGTTCCTTATGGCAGGGAGGATGGTAGGGCACTCCTTTCTTCATGGAGGCCCATGCCTATCTGGACTTAGCCCAGCCGTTGTGCATGTCCTACTTGGTGGTAGTCCTGAAACTGCCACCGTTACACCCGAGGACTGTCCAGATCTAGACCTGAGAGGGACAATTCAGCTTGTAGGTTTTTATGTTTAAATGAGGAAACGTTTATACATTGCCCCGTATGAGTTATAAACATGTCTAACCTAGACTAATCCTTTAAAATTGTTCTAGATCAAAAACTCTGCCATTGAGACATGGTCTGAGACTTTAAACTTGTCTTTTTTTAAAAATTTTATGTATGAGGAATTAGGAATTTATAGTTCTTGTTTCTGTCTGAATTACTGTCTTATGGGTTACAGCTTGAAGGGCAATCCAAGCTGTCGGATGAAGAGAGAAAACGTGTTCAGGATCTGGCATATGCATGGGACCTCCCCCCCTTGACAGAGAACAACAGGAGATGGCTGTTTGAGAAATTATTACTCCATTCTGTGAGTGAATTGAAAAGTAAGTAAAATATTTCTGTGTTACTGTTTAGTTAACGTATTTCCTTAGGTCATTGGAAGAGTGACGAGGTCGATAAAACAGCTGAGAAGGGGACTTAAAGAAACCCATATGTGGACCCTGCTGACCCAGCGACCTGACACGGTGCCCTTACTCTTTCCACAAGAGTTGGCTGCTGTGAATCCTGAGGTAAATTTTGTGTTCCTAAATACTGTATTCATTAATAACATTTTACTGTGCGTTGTAGAAAATGTAGTCCAAAGCAAACTATGAAGACTTGAGTCATTCTACAAAGTGAAAAAATTGCAATTTTAATTTGGCATTTACCAAGAATTATGTATCAAATAATAAACTTACCATAACAAAGCTGTATTCATTTTTACAAATAAAATGCACAAATACTAAAAATGAACATATTCTTGTGGACCATACATCTTTACAGCAGTTTTTCTTTAGTCCTGTAAAAATAAAACTGCTCGAAAAGCATGATTTACATATAGAAAACGATTTTGTAGATTTGAAAAAGACATAATGACTAAAATACATTAGTAATTATTTGGTAATACACATTTTCTAATTATATATTTAGCCATTACTGTTGTTTGAATTTGAAAAAAAAAAATTTTAATTTCTATTTTCATTTTTTGTTTGAGACAGTTTCTTCTTTTAAGATACAGTCAAAACTATGTAGAGGTTTGGGGATCCAAGTGAACACAAAAAGCACAAAACATGGATTATTATAGAAATTTATTCAAGAAATCAAGTCATGGACCATAAGGCTAAGTGGGTGATAGTGAGCTAAGAACAGGTGTGACTAATTAGATAAAATATGGCTATAGGGAAGGGAACTCCCCAAAACAAGAAGAGACAAAATCCATGGAAATCTGAAAAATGTGCAGCAGTATTTTTAAGGGTATACTTTGTTCTGTTACAGGTCCTTCTTCAGCGGATCGTGTGGCCAGAAGATGAAGATGATGACTGTCCTCTTCAAAATAAATGCCGAATCACAGGCTACATGAGGCATTTTATTCTAAATGGTAGGTTTGCCATTTTGCAGGAGGGGAATACTACGGAGCCCCACAGGGGACATGGGAGAAAAAAAAATTAAGATGGACTTTTGCGAGATCTCGCAATACTTTTGCGAGATCCCGAGTTTGTTTTTGCGAGATCTCGCAAAAGTCCGTCTTAATTTTTTTTTTCTCCCGTGTCCCCTGCGGGGCTCCGTAGAATACCAATATTATTGTAATGTTAAAAATATATTGGTTGGATTTTTTTCAAGGTTGTTAAACCTCTTTTTTCTTCACAGCAACACCAAGTGAGCTGACAAATGTCCTAAAATTCTGGACTGGATGGGAGATTGTGCCAAAAAGTCTCACAGTGGAGCTAGTGGATGGCAGACATCCAACTGCTGCCACCTGCTATGAGACCTTGCGCATTCCATACCACTACAAGGACTATTTAACTTTTAAGGAAGACCTCATTGCCTGCTCTGAAACCTGCCACTCAGGGTTTGGACTCATTTGAGTCATTCCCATAATGCAAGGTAGTGGTGTACAAGTCTCTGTTTAAGATTTGGAATATAAATGTTCACATCTACTGGGCCTCTCTGATGCCATTTACTCTGTGCAGGCAACATTGGTTCTTGGTTCAGTTCTCGGTTGAAAATGCCTTTAAGTAGTTTTTAAAACTGTTAATGTCTTGAAAGTTTACCTTGTCAATGACATCTTGCATGCATCTTGATCAAAATAAAAGGACAAGATTGACTTACATTGCTGTTTTAATTTTGAAACATTCCAACCATCAGCCTTCAGTCAAATATTGCTTTACAACATAACATTCAAACTGACAAGCAGTTTCTATTTAGTTTTCTGAGTGAATCAATATTTTTAAGTTCCCTCTCTCCTAATTCTTCAGTGTTTACATTACGAAGCTTTACTAAAAATTGTTACTTATAGCGAAGTTTATAGCTTGAAACAGTTGGTGAACCCTGTGTAATCTCAGATTTCAGCACAATTTGAAGATCAGATCCCATTTCATGACCAAAGTCACAATAATCAGAACTGCTTATACACAATTATGTTAATGAAAAAATCCTTGAAAATTCTTTGAGTTGGTTTAGTTTAAGCAGACTGATTGTCCAGATGTCCGTGATGAAGATCCGATTACATTTCATGACCAAATTGTGCAGAAATTAATGAAATTCAACAAGATACACAAACTTTTTCCTGCAACTGTATGTAGCTTTCCTATTCTAAATGAATTGCTGACAAAACTGAACAGCCATAATGTACATGTCCGCACCAAAGGACTGGGATGCCGCTCTTGGATTAACAACGCCCTGTAAAGTTGTCATTTGTTCTTCTGTCAATGGACAGTCAGTGTTCGGAACAACAATGCTTGAATGGTTATGGCAAGATAGGCCACTGTCCTCCCAGTCAATGTCTGGAATCTGGAAGCCCTGCAACGAACAAGCAAAATTAGGAAAGAATAATTGTATATAGGAATCAGAGTACTAAAAATGTGCACCTTTACCTGTGTGTTTTCTGGAACAGGAACAGGGTGATATCTGTGACCCAACTCCCACAGCTGGTTGGGACTCATGTTGTTTTCTGTTTGCAGTGGATGGTTGTCCCATCCACTGCAAAATGTATTCAAATCATCCTCCAGTCGAGGAAGAAAGACGTAATGGCAGCAAAAGAGGTGTGCAACATTTGAAATGTCAAGAAGGCCCTCTTCCTCAAGGTTGTGAAGAACATCGTAGTAAATGCATGTAACGGCCACCCAGAGGTCTCTCCACAGTCGCTCTATTCTGAAATAATATATAAAAAATATTTAATTAGGTATGGCTTTTCTTGGTGTGTATGACAAATTCCCTGCTTGTTTCTAACCCTACATGAAATGTGTGCATGACAACAGTAATAATACATTATCAGGGCATGTAGGAAGGACCCAGGCATATCACTTAAAAGGTGCCAAAAGGGTTGTAATGATCAGTGGCAACATGAGATGACAACCAGACCATTAACACAGAATGAACATTCATGGAAGGAAGGAACAGACTGGAAAAGGTGCGTGAATAACTAAAAAATAGGGCACATTCCTGAAGGCTCTTTGGGGTTTGTAGGACCTGTCCAATGTTTTCTTCCTTGAGGGGTAAGTAATGGAAATTGAAGGAAAAAACAACAAAAAATGCCAAAAAAAAAAAAAAAAAGGAACACCTGATACATATCAGAAAGTATATCATGCTGGATAGGGCACTGTTCTCTAAAGACATTTTACTGTAAAACTTTCATAAAACTATACCCTTTAAATGTATGTATTTTTAAATAATGGAAATAAAGATGCAACACCTTCCATCTTATGTCAGAAACATTTGAGGTGGACAGTATTTTATGAGAACAAACCTTTGATTGTGCACACTCTTTCCTGAAATGAAACTGCCTCTTCCTGTGCCACGAACAGTAAACATCAGCCGTGCAACCTTCACATTTTCCCCTCCGTGGTCGCCACGAACCCTGAAAACAAAGAATCGTACCCCAAAACATTCGAAGCTTTAACCCTTTACAGCCGATCGGAGCGGGCACGCTCCATTTTGCGTAACTATTTTTAAATCCCGGTAGCTCTGCAACCACGTAAGCTAGCGCAATAATTTTTTTTGCATATGAAACCGGAGGAGTTGTACTTACATCTGATGCCATCAGCTTGTCCTAGGTCACAGTTTCCTTCCACATATAGCTTTGCAAAAACTGCATAAAAATCACTTGCAGCAACAAAAACATGATATTCCAGAAACACGCTTCGCCGATCCGATCAGCTGTTTGTAACACTTCCTACGTCCATCAGCGCGAACTATCACATGACCGCATGACCTGCCCGAAACCGGAAGTGACGTCATTTTGCGGAAATGTAGTTTTTTTACGATCGGGGCCTTATGAGCCTATACTTGTGTTTTAAAAAGTTATGTTTGAGTTTATGACTTTCTGTGTCGTTTCTGGGATGCTTAGGACTCATATTGCACTGCTGGAAATAGTTTATTTTGATGCATATGCTGTTATTTTGCAAATTTGCACTATAATATTTATTTTCGTTTTTCCTGCAGTGTATAAAAATTGGTGTATTTCAAAAATAAAACTATGAAGACACTCAAAATAAATTTCCTGTGGTGGGAAACTAGTTTGTGCAACTTTTTTGTATTTACAGTTTTGAGGGATAAGCCTCTTAAATTTCTCTAACTAGAAATATATGTTAAAAAAACAAAAACGATTTTCAATTTTTTTGTAGTTTATTGCACTTTTTTGCAATTTATGTAATTACTATGCACCTAATGCAGACATATTATTAAAATTTAGGCTATAATGGTTGTATTGATGTATAGCAACTTGAAATGCTCCCAAAAATGGCTCCACAGCATGTAAAAATATAATATAAGCTCTGGCGGACTTGGTTCTATGGTAGGTCTTAAAGGGTTAAACAAACTTAGATCTGATAATAAAGAACAGTATATGCCTTAAGCAAAGTTTGAAAAACAAATTGTAAAAGAATCCTTAAAATCTTTCATTGCTACTGCTCTTGAATGCATCAGAAAAATTGTCTCATGAATGCACTTTCCAGCATGTGTCAGTATGAAGTTTAATTTAACACAGCTGTTAAAACATTTTTCAGGATTTCACAGGTTAGTAGTAATTACTTAGATTTATTGTATTTGTTGGAAATTACGCAAGTGCCATCTTGTATCATTATGATCTGTGTAAGGAGACAATTTTTAGAATATTTTTGCAAAAATATTTACATCAAATTAAACAAATAAGTAGTCTATGGCATTTAAAAGTGGTTACCTACAACTCTGAAATGATAATACTAATTCTTATTGATGATGATATTGAATTTGAAATCATGGTGTAACACTGAACCCGACATCATAAAATGATTACCCTTGTAATGTCAGGGAGTTACAGCCAAGGAGGCAAAATATTACTATCTCACCCCTTGTATCCAATTACATAACAGCAGTGTTTGGTAAAGGTGTTGAATTAATTTTTCACCATAACAATCATTTGAAATTAGAGATATATATATTGAGGCAAGTTAGAATCATCTTAAACAACTTTTAATGAAATATCCAAATGTAGTCTTACAAAAGGTATGTAAGAAAATACCTAACCCATAATAAAATGCATCACTTATTACCTGAGAGGAAAACCAAACTTCTCGATTGATTTTTGGAAGAATGCCAGTGTTGTTGATGCCAGATTGTTGGAAGCAGCACCGAGATACATAATCTTTATAGGAAAAAGAACAATGGGAAACTTCCATGTAAATATTACATTTGATTTACTTACTAAACTAAACTTACCTTACGAGAAAAGCCATCAATACCTCCAAAGATCACAATGTTATAGCTGAATGGGGAAAACAAAATGTTTTTTTTATCAGTTTTTGAATTATCACTTTGAAGTGTTTAAATGTAAGCAATGCAAGATGTAATTTATGTATGTCCAGATGCAAATATAGTAACGAGTAAGATAACAAAATACAGTTCTGAACATTTGCAGATGAAAAAATTCTCAGGAATATCTTTCACTTCAAAAGATCAAATAATTTACCGTATCAGTTTGTGATTTGTGTCAATATGCATTAGAGACTGTGGTCCTGGGACGGAATAAGCACGTCGAGCAATGCATCCCAAGGAAAACATCCTTGACACAACACCAGCTGTGTCAACACGGTGCATAGAACTTCTAACCCTTTGGTACTGGACTCTGTGTCCTCTGGCCTGAAGAAGTGCTTTCACCATCCGGTATCCAGCGTGAGGCTGCCTGGATTTTATGTCTGTAATGCATTGGTCCAACTCTTCATCTGACAGGCTGCTATAGAGTGCTTTGACTGAAAGATTGAACTCATTCATGCGTCGGAATACTGTGCTTCTTGACATTCCCAAAATTTTAGCAATGGCTGGGATGGACAAGTTCAGTTCCAGAAGACTGTTAAGATGATGGGGGGGAAAGAGCCATTCTTAGTCGCCCAGTAGGTCCCCACTCAAACTGAATGACAGCACTATGTAGATTCATTTTATCCTTTTCTCTGTTTATCAGAGTATGTAAACTACATAATGCATCTAAGAGGACAGGGCAAACCTGAACTTGACCAGACAAAGCTTGTAGAAAAACTAGTTCCTGGGTGCAAATGAAATCTAAAAAGTCCAGATCCAGGGGAAGGTGTTCAAGACAATGTTCTAAACGTGAACGCAGTCTCAGAAGAATATGATGTAGGAGAAGATCCTAAAGGAGAGGAAAAAGTAGAATTATTTTTGTAATTTTTAAATCACCAACAAAAAGTGAGTTAAAAACACAAGGTTAGTTACGTTAACTGAATATTCTTAGGCTATAAGATTCCAATGTTTATTTTATCATATTTCCTTATGGTTCTTTGAAAAAAGTATATTTTTTAATTCATGCCATTTGTTGCAGTATTTTGATTTTCTGGTTAGGATTTTATTTATTATTTTCTTACATCTTTTGTTTTAATAGCACAGTAAAAATTGAGCTCACAAGAGAAAAAGCTTTATTTTCTATTTTATCTGTTTTATTTAAATGTTTTTGAGAACAAAGCCAAACCAAAACTTAATGAAGAAAGCTGGAAATGATTATTGAGTTCAGTGTTCCCAACGAATACTCTGAATGGATGAAAAAAAACGAAAACAGATTGCCTGGCAGCGTGTTTCATTTATGAAAAGGTCAGAAAATTAAATTTGATATTGTCAAATTTAATCCCTTTTGTTTATGAAACAGTGAGAATGAATTTCTTAATGGGTGGCTCAGTTTGGGGAAATTGTGGGTAGCCTGCAAGGGCCTCAACTCAATCCTATATTTCCGTTTTAATATTTCTAATGTTTGCCTTGTTTTCTTCACTGTCTGGTCTGCCTCTGTCTTGCCTGTATGGATGCATTTACACCGAAATGTCCCCAACAAAGGATGTTTTAATTCACCACTATTCCAGTGAAACACGAGTCTCCCATCTTCCTGCTACCGGTCTGGAGTTTTTGTTCACCAAAGCACACACTGACGGACAGATCACTGCCCTTTTGCCGCCTTGTCTGACCGTGTTTTGTGGCTTTGGTTCACTTCACCTCACTCTTCCCCATTCTTGTCATTAAATCAGGCTGTTCTGCAACCATGGCAGCCATTCACTCTATGGCTTTATTCATGGTGTATTTTACCCCTTCACCAAAGGCCGTTCTCGTTTCCAACATTATATTTGCAGTGTTCGTCTATCTATCAATATCTGCGGAGTATTTTTTTAACGAGTATCCTATTTTCTAAAGCACAGCATGTAAAGGGTAGCTCGGTTAGCAGGATGCTAGCATGTAGCGCTTAGTGAGACACGCCTCAGACAAGTTGAGCAAAGACCCCGTCTGTGTACTTTATACGTGAGCAACGGATTTAAATAAAATTAAGGTTTCAAAAGACAAACTTGAAGATAAAAAAAAATATATACTCACCGGAGAGCCGCCAGGGTTTGCCGCTGCCATCTTGGCGCTCCTAAATTCAAAACTGCTTCTGCAGACAGGCAGGGGAGGCGTGGAAATTGTCTTTGAGTTAGTCAAACGTTTTCCTTAGTTCGAGTAGATGATAAAAAAAAAAAAATAAATAAATGGGATTTTAAGTAGGACTAGGCGTTCTGTAATGATCTCTATTTAGGAGAAAAACTTAATCACTCACCTCTAAACAGCTCTCTTTTAGGAGACAAACTGCTGGCTAACGGTGTCATGTGATCAAACAGCGTAATTTAATTGGCCGAGAGCCACTCGACTCGATCTGGTGCTGATTGCTCTGGCTTGGGTCATTAAAGTTCATCACTTTTGCAGTTGAATTTTTGCAGGTGAATTTTTTTCAGGTGAATTTTTGGCAGGTGAATTTTTTTCAGGTGAATTTTTTGCAGGTGAATTTTTGCAGGTGAATTTTTTGCAGGTGAATTTTTGCAGGTGAATATTTTTGCAGGGAAATTTGGAGGATACAAATTCAGTGTCATAAATTCAATGTCTAAAAATACTTGAATTCTGATGATACTATATTTCTTCCATAACCTTGGCATAAACCATAGGTGTCAAACTCTGGCCCGCGGGCCAAATTTGGCCCACAGCCTAATTACATTTGGCCCACGAAGCCACACCAAATTACTATTAGAGCTGGCCTACTGGTATTATACAGCTAATATATATATCGTTTAGTATTAGGCTTTGCTTGTTCCATATTCAGTTTTTCAGCAAAACTTGTTTGAGTCCATAACAAAAGATTCATTCTTATATCTGGAGGAAGATTTTTTTTGTCCAATAAATATTAACCCTTGTGTGGTGTTCGTATTTTTGTTACTCAGCCAGTGTTCATGGGTCTGGTGGACCCGCTAGAGTTTTGGCTTTCCAAATTAACACTATCAAACAATTTTATGTTAAATTACTCAACAGATGTTTACTTCATCCCAATTACAAGACATATGAACAGCAAACATGGTTAATTTTTTCCCTTTACCTTTGTTAGATCACATTTATGAATTAATGTGCTTCTCGTTTTTCTTTTATATAAAATGTTATAAATAAATCAGTTATAATCAAGTGGAGTGAGTGGAAAGACACAACACATTTACACGTGAAAAAATAATTAATTGTTTAATTTTTCTTTTGAAAAAAACTGAACACGGGTCTCACAGACCCGAACACCATACAAGGGTTAATGTTAGCCCACGACTTTGTTCCAGTTTTGAATTTTGGCCCACTGTGTATTTGAGTTTGACACCCCTGGCGTAAACAATCAATTCCTTCAAGAGATTCTAGAGATGCAAAAGGATTTTCCCTTTAAAGAAACAGAAAATCACTTCAGTTGATAATTTTTTTTCTTTGTTGACAGTTGTTCCAAGCTGAGGACATCTGAGCCACCAGGTGCTTCTTAGTCAGTGTGGCTGTTGGTTTTCTCTTTATCCACATTTGCCACATGGATTGTTATAACCGTTCTCACTGGATCAGCTTGTATAGTAGTATTGCATCAGTCTCATGTTATCAGTCCTTGTCCATGTATGCCTGACACGGAGTTCTTAATGTGGGTGACATCTGGCTTGTTTTACTAAGACAATATGCATGTCAAAAATAATGAACCATTAGTGGCAGAAACAACAGGAAGTGCAGTATAAGCGTTTATTTGTTGTTTTGTAGCTTACAAACTTATAAAGTCCTCTGGGGAAGATGCTATTGAAGACCTAGCACTCATTAAAGCCTTTTCTGCAATATTCAGGAATCAGCAAACAAATTAGCAGCTCAACCTCAGACTAATGAGAACACACAACTCTTCATCATTTTGCATTCTGTTTGTGTGTCTGAGGAAGTGCTTCTAAAAATAATTTATTCATCCAGATTGTTCAAAGACTGGAATATCATAAGACTGCAATGATGTCTGTATGTATCATGTATATGTATGCCCCTGTCACAGTTAGGAAATTTGAATCTTGAGTTCAGCATGTACAATCTGAGAACAAAAAGCTGCTGTTTGGGCTCTGATTTTAACCATTCCTCCTCCTGCTGGCATCACGATCAGTGTGTCAAACAGCAGCAGAGGTCAGTTAGTTATGTCATTTTTCATAAGTGAAATTTAAGTTTGCCAGCTCTGCACAGTGAGTTTGTTGGTTTAGGAGGGGGGTGCCTCGTCAAAGTTACATCCGAATGATGTCATTTTTGGATGTCCAGTTTTGGTCCATTGATGGGGGTGTTTTGTAAAGCCAGGCATAGAGCTGGGTGATATAAGATTTTTTCATATCACGATATGTTTTTTTCATTTCAGGCGATAACGATATCTATCACGATATAAGCCAAATAACTATATTTGTAAAATTTAAATGTGCCGTTGCTCACAAGTAAAATGTGAAATAATCAGCAGCTTGTTTTTATTTAAATATTTATTTCCCATAATAAGTTCAGGTAGATGTACTTAAGGAACATGAGACTTTTTCAGATAAATAAAGGCAAATATTGCAAACTACACAAAAGGCAGCCGCTAAAGCGTTTAAGTTTCAAAATAGAACAAGCGAAACAGACTAAACTGTCAATTCCACTTAGAAACAAAATATTAATTCTAAAAATAAATCTTAGTTTGTTTTACAGAAGAACAGACAAAACTGACTAACTTTTGTCAATATCAAATAAACTGAGAACTAAAAAGAAATTCTCAATCTCTCCTTGTTGTATAGCTGAGCTTTTCAAACAGTTTTAACAGTTACTTTAGTCTGACAAAAGCCGAATGACGAATTAGCGCTTCCAGTCAGAGACTGAGGTTACGTCCACACAGTGTGACGTCAAAAAATGCGCACACCTTTGACGCTGCGTTTTCTCCGTTTTTCTAGTCCACACGTAAATGCAAAAACTGAGTTTTCAAAAATCTTCATTTTCAGTGACCAAAAACGCCGTTTACGTGTGGCCGAAAGGTGCAAACGCATAGAAAAATCTGCGTTTTCAAAAATACCCGGGTACGTGTGGACGTAGCGCATGCACCAGTTTATTGTATTTCCAGACTTGCTTTCAGCACAATTTACAGTGCGCGCTACTCTGTTTTTTGTCAGACTTGAAATAGCCGAAATACCTTCACACTACGGAACTTCTATGGCTCTTCCGTTCGACAATCTCTCCGGCGTTGGAACCATCATCTGTTTTCTCTTCGGTCATGCTCGGTTGATTTTTCTAGTCGGCACACTCATTTCCTCCATTACCCGGGCAGTACGGTGGCTGGCTGCTTCCCAAACAAATACACATGTGCGGCTTGGCACTTGTGCTGTACGTAACAAGTCACGTGACGTGACGCTGCGGCTGTGATTGGTTCGGCTCTGCGCTACTTAATTTGGATTGGCTGTTCTTTTTTTTTTTTAAGAGGACAAGAGCGGTGAGGTCTATCGCAATAGTTTAATTTTTCTATCGAGAAAAAGTTATATCGCGATACATATCGTTATCGTTCTATCGCCCAGCTCTAGCCAGGCATCGTGTTTTTTTAAATGTCTACTGCAACTCTAGTGTTGACGTCCGTAGGACCTCCGTATACGGGCTATTTAAAGTCCGGATGTGGTTGTTGTGGACGTCTTTTCAATGTTAAATTTAGACTTAATGTAGCTACCGATCACAAACACATTCAATTTAATTCAATTTTATTTATACACCACCAAATCACAACATTAGTCGTCTCAAGGCGCTTTATACTGTAATGTAGACTCTACAATAACACATACAGAGAAAAACCCAACAATCACATAACCCACTATGAGCAAGCACTTTGGCAACAGTGGGAAGGAAAATCTCCCTTATAACAGGAAGAAACCTCTGGCAGAACCAGGCTCAGGGAGGGGTGGCCATCTGCCACGACTGGTTGGGGTGAGAGAATACACAAAATCACATTCACTTCCTCTTACAACTATTGAGCTCTTCACAATAAAACAGATTGCTAGTAAAAAATATAACCATATATAATGCAAACACTCTTTAACCTGGTTACAAACAAATAATAGAAGTTTATTAATTGAAAAAAGTAAACTAGTTAAATAAAAACAGGAAAATGTAAAATGACAAAAAAAATTACCTGCATATACAGAATAAATCCAAAGGCTGACACATAATAAATTGTGTGTGTTTATAAATAATCTGCCTTCATATGTGTCATGTTAAAAACAACGATGCTGATATTTGTAAATAAAAATATTACAATTATTAATCATGTAAATTCCCTGCCCCTGTCATAGACGTCCACATGACATGCAAAAAAATTACCCAGTCCAAACTTCAAATGTTGAACGTCATGTTGACCTCCAAGTTCGGCCATTTTTGGATGTCCAACCAGTGGGCCTAGTTTGGACGTCGCATAGATATCCAGAATTGGTCATTGACCAACTGACCCACTGACACTGACATCCAGTGTTTAGTGGGAGGGCTCCATTCAGTGCTCTTTGTAGTACCACAGTAACCCTGCAGCCAGATCAAAGGACACAGGAGAACAAATACCATGTGTTGCTAAATGTAAAACTGACAAATATGTTTCTATTTATTTGCTCTATCAGAATATTAATTAAACCATCTTCTGTTAAACAGAAAAAAAGGGGCTCATGATGAGGTTTTTTTGAACGGTGCCAGTCAGCCCTCAGATTGTGGCTCTTGTATCATATTAGTATGAATTACTAAGACAGTTCTGTATTAGTGCCTTCAGTGTATTCTCTGTAGGATTTCTGCAGGATGGCAGCAGTGTGCAGTATTTTCAGGGGTGATTTCCCCACCAAATAACATAATCTCTCAACACTTTCATGTGTGAGTTTCCCAGAGCAAGCTTCTTCAATCACATGTGCCCGCATGTGAATAATCCATTTAGTAACTCAGTCATGTGTGGCTGCAGTCATACATAAATGTATGCAGGGCATCACAAATGTGTGCAGACTCACATTTGTGATGCATGGTTCTGAATCTGCATAATCCGTCTTCTGGAAGTTCTTAAACACACTGAGGATTCAGTGCTGTCACTAAGAAAAAGTTGCAGCTAGGTGGAAAAGCTGTTTAGCTCTGAATTCTGACTTCCTAATCAGCTGTTTCATTTTGTGTTATTGTTGTGGAAGTTCACTTCGGAAAAGAGAAGGCAGCTTTTTGACAGTAGAAGCCAAAATATTCCCAGGACCTGAGAATCCATCTGAACCGCAGCTGTTTGCATGAAGCTCCACAAGACTGATTTGAACTTTCTACATATGGACCATCAGATTTTATTCATTATATTGTTGATATATATTGTCCTGACCTGACATTCTGACCAGCCAGCTACCTTTATGACTGTGACTAGAATCAGCCAAAAATAAAGCTTATGAATGTTGTTCCTCTTTGCACAAACTAGCAGATTCAGATCCTCCTGTTGGGTTGAGGATCTTCCAGGGCCCTATTCAGCTCTCCTAGAGTAGCTGCCTGTCTCCTGGAATCTCCTCTGTGGTCTTGAGACTGTGCTGGGAGACACAACAAACCTTCTCCAGGATGGCACATCGAAATGTACCATTACCAGGAGTTGGACATGTAAGTGCAACATAGATGCAGGATAGATTCCATACGTTTAACTGTGATAATACAACCTGCTCTCAACATTTTTGCCTGCAGCAAGCCAACAGACTGACTGTACACTAGCATCCCTACAACACTGTGTATGAAGAGTAGGAGAAAAAAATCATGTTGTGTGCCGACTCTCAGCTCAGCAGCCTCACAGCCTGCAAAGTCACAGCCAACCAGCATCGTGTTTGAGTGTTTGCTGCCACTGCACCTCGCGGCCACTCTGCCTGAGCATGTTGGGGCGAGCGCATGACATTGGGGAAGAGCATTTTGGCATTGAGTCACAGGGGGAATCCTCTCCACTCTTCTCTCTCTGCGACCACCCCATCGGATAAAAGTCGTCTGCCACCCAGTCCCCATTGACAGCACCAGAGGCTGCTGCTCTGCAGTCCTATTTATAGGCCTATCCCTTCCGTGGCTCCTGCCATGGCTAATCTGCGTGACTGTGGCCCAGTGGCAGCAGATTTAGCTGTGTTTTCCTGATGGGATTAACCGTGACATCACGTTTGGAATCCCTCGAAGCAGCCAGGAGGGCCTTTTGCTTCTTATCCTCCTCCTTGCACATCGATGCTTGCCTTGTACACTCACGATTTGTGAAGAGTTTGCCATCTGCTGCCTGCACACTCATGGAGCGAGGTCCATTAATAATGAGCTAACTGTAGCTAGATCGAGCATAACAGCAGCTGATGCCGCAGCTCGTATGACTAGCAGAGATGTCAGCCGTGTTTTGACATGCCCTCAGTGGTTCCATGAGCTTTTCTGAGGTGCCTCAAAGTTACTTCTGACATCTGATCGCCGGAGCGCCGGTAACCAAACGGGACAAACACTGATGTTGTAGAGCTAATTGATTCTCATGTCATTAATCAGTGTCATGTCTGCCTCCTGCATTTCGTGCGCATGAACAAAAGCCCTTGATGTGGTAAGGAGGTGATCCCCTGAGTCCAAACTGTCATATCAAAGTTGCCTTCATTAGTTCTGCCCTTCCATCCATCATGAGTCAAAGAACAGCTTCACGACATGACACACTCTTTTTCTTAGTCATTTAATGCGCTCCCTCACAACTAGTTTTTAAAGACAAACCCAGTCTGACTGATGAATCAGCTCCTGGAGTGTAGAGTCTTCCCACCACTATCTCTTTGGATTCACTGCCACAACTACACAAGTTTTTTTTGCCTCTGTAGTGAAAGCGTATCGTATCAGTGGTCGTGACAACGAAGGCTTTGTGGGACTCACATTTGAAAAAAACATTTCATCACATTTTGATTTTAAGTCAGAAACATTAGAAAATACTAAGCAGTCAGCAAACGGAAACCTCAACCAAGGCTCACTCTCTTCAAACTGCACGCCTTGTTGAAACCTATTTTAATACAAGTCATTTTGAGATTATTAATGTTGTATTTTTTATTTATGTGGATAATGTACATGTAGCTTTCTTTTCATTGTTTAGTGAAATCAGTAATAAATATAACATGACAAAAGTTAATTTTTTGTTCTAAAAACTAATTCTGTTTCAGTGAGATCATACATGTATTCATACTGCAATGTGTTTAAACAGTTAGAACCTGTTACTCTAGTGTAATAATAAAATTGATCAACTATAAATATCCCATGCCAACATATTCCTGTCTGCTTGAAAACCCAGCTCCATTATTATGACCTTCAGATTGACCTTGATGGAGAGGTCAGAGGTCAAATGTGACATGATATGTTAAGTTTTTATGCTGTACTCTGTATATGTTGACAATACAGAACACAACGCAACCAGTTTACATCCTCATGTAGCAAATTCAGAGTCAGATTTTTTGACCACTTTGAATACATTCAATTAGCCCTTTAAAGCCGGTAGGAGCGGACACGCTCCATTTTGCGTAACTATTTTTAAATCCCGGTAGCACTGCAACCACGTAAGCTAGCGCAATAATTTTTTTTGCATATGAAACCGGAGGAGTTGTACTTACATCTTATGCCATCAGCTTGTCCTAGGTCACAGTTTCCTTCCACGTATAGCTTTGCAAAAACTGCATAAAAAGCACTTGCAGCAACAAAAACACAATATTCCAGAAACACGCTTCGCCAATCCGATCAGCTGTTTGTAACACTTCCTACGTCCATCAGCGTGAACTGTCGCATGTCCGCCATGAGCTGCCCGAAACCGGAAGTGACGTCATTTTGCGAAAATGTAGTTTTTTTACGATCGGGGCCTTATGAGCCTATACTTGTGTTTTTACAAGTTATGTTTGAGTTTATGACTTTCTGTGTCATTTCTGGGATGATTAGGACTCATATTGCACTGCTGGAAATACTTTATTTTGATGCATATGCTGTTATTTTGCAAATTTGCATTATAATATTTATTTTCGTTTTCCCTGCAGTATATGAAAATTGGTGTATTTAAAAAATAAAACTATGAAGACACTTAAAATAAATTTCCTGTGGTGGGAAACTAGTTTGTGCAACTTTTTTGTATTTACAGTTTTGAGGGATAAGCCTCTTAAATTTCTCTAACTAGAAATATATGTTAAAAAAAACAAAAACGTTCAATTTTTTTGTAGTTTATTGCACTTTTCTGCAATTTATGTAATTACTATGCACCTAATGCAGACATATTATTAAAGTTTGGGCTATAATGGTTGTATTGATGTATAGCAACTTGAAATGCTCCCAAAAATGGCTCCACAGCATGTAAAAATATAATATAAGCTCTGGCGGACTTGGTTCTATGGTAGGTCTTAAAGGGTTAAATAAATATTCACTCTGCTTTGAGCTCTGGTCTAAAGAAGATGCTTCTTAAGCCCGATTTTTTTTTATCAATTCTATCCTGATAGTCTGTGTCTGCTGTATGTGGATATGTATTAGAGCGTTTCTTTTTAAAAAACCATTGAATAGAGCTGGCGTTTTTCTTAGTAATTTTGTAAATGTGACTGCTTCCAAGATAGAGATAAAAACGATTTAGATATCCAGTGGCCATCACCATCCACCTCTCTGTTCATTTTTTTTTTGCATCTATCAAGTTTACCAGCGTAAGTTGGAGCTTTGAACCAGGAACCTTCTCGGTGTGATGTGACAGTAGTAACACTGGTCTTTGAAGTGAACGATGCGAGTCAACTCCTTATTGGGAGCCGTGGGTTTTTTTTTTCTTTCTCTCACCCTCTCTCTCGCACTTTTTTTCCCGCTTCACTCCGCATGCGAGCCTTGTGCTTTGCGCTGGGAAGAGGGGGGAGCGGCGGTAGTTACACTGGCAGTAGCACAGGAACAGAGCAGGAGGGGGAGACAGAGAAAGAGAGCCAGGGACAACAACATCACATTAGAAAGGTATAGTAATCATCCACAACTATTTTCAGTTGCGGATGATAAAGGATTCAGAAAGTTTATTCATGCAGGCCCACATGACAGAGAATGTTCTGTATTTGTATAGCACTTTTACTAGTCCCCCCTAGGGACCCCAAAGCGCTTTACACACCCAGTCATCCACCCATTCACACACTGGTGGAGGCAAGCTACAGTTGTAGCCACAGCTGCCCTGGGGCAGACTGACAGAAGCGAGGCTGCCATATCACACCATCGGCCCTTCTGTCCAACACCAGTGGGCGGTAGGTGAAGTGTCTTGCCCAAGGACACAACAACCGAGACTGTCCGAGCCGGGGCTCGAACCGGCAACCTTACGATTACAAGGCGAACTCCCAACTCTTGAGCCACGATCACCCATCACTATTTCATGGCAAAAAGGCTCAGGCTGAGGCTCCAAAACAGAAAGGGTGATGTCATCGTGGTTGTCTCCATCTATTATGCACTATATTGCCAAAAGTATTCACTCACCCATCCGAATCATTGAATTCAGGTGTTCCAATCACTTCCACAGGTGTCACAGGTGTATAAAATCAGCATCTAGGCATCCAGACTGCTTGTGCACATGTCTGTGAAAGAATGGCTGCTCTCAGGCGCTCAGTGAATTCCAGCGTGGTACCGTGATAGAATGCCACCTGTGCAACAAATCCACTCCGTTATTTGTGGGATTATAACAAAGTAGAAGTGATTGGGAATGACACCAACTCAGCCTGGGGTCTGTGAATGCTGTGACACGTAGTGTGAAGAGATCACCAACGTTTTCCACTGAATAGCTGCAGACCTCCAAACTTCAGCGTGTGGAGAGCTTTAGGGAATGGGTTTCCATGGCGACCAGCTGCATCCAAGCCTTACATTACCAAGTAGCCTACAATGCAAAGCATTGATGCAGCAGTGCAAAGCACGCTGACACTGGACTCTTGAGCAATGGAGAAGCGTTCTGGATCTAAAAGCTTTTTTGTACCCAGTGAAACAGCCTAAAGACCTTCCTGCTAAATCATTCCTCATTGACCGATTGGCCTGTTGGTTCTGTTGCATGGCAACATCACTTCATTTGCTGATTTCAGTGATATAACTCTGAGACACAGGCTGAAGCTCCATCCTGAGGAGGTTAGAGCTGCAGGCTGGTGAGTTTGGTGTGACACAGTGTTAATCTCTCCCAGTCTCCATGCCGACATAGATCTGACTTAAATATTTTCTGAACTCATTTTCTATATTAATGGAGCATGTTAGGGCTGCTGTCAGAGCCTTCTGGCTATTCTATTACCGTTAAAGCCGTCCAATTAATTCTTCAGAATGTCACGCATCACAAAGGGTGGGCGGGGCAGCAGTCCTGCAATTAGAGGCTTAAGAGTTTGGATCCTATTATTAGTGGAAGGCAGTAGGCCTTCCTTGCAATAAAAAATAGCAGCCTGTATTTCTTTCTTCATATTTAAAGATTATGATTTCCATGGCTGAGCAACGAGGGGGATTGCTTTTAATTAACTTAGTATATAATCACAGTAGATTGTTTTTATCCAGATAACACTCCTCCCTTTACAATTAAGCTGGCAGCAAGTCTTGATCCCTCTCAGTGATAAGATTTGAAAGGCGTGCGCTTCATGAATGAACAGGCCGCTAATCCAGTTAAGTTCATCAGACCTGATGCTATTTACTCAGTCAACACTCCGGCAAACGCAAGAGTTTTGCTGACTCTACTAATGGGCTGCAGTCTTTTTATTAATGAGAGGCATTCAGATAATTCTGTCTTTTGTAGGAACTCCTCCCCAAACATTCAACCAACTAAACCACTATTGGTGGTAACGTTCATCACTGAATTTCAAGACTTCTTCTTGTTGTTTTGATGTTATATCTGGTGACACATTGCACTTATCAACTGTTAAGTTGCAACTAAAAATATAATCAAACATGATGCATTTACAAAATTAACCGTTCAAGTTCAGGTTGAGTTAGTAAAGGGTTGTTTTATGTTTCATCTTTCATTTTTGTTCCTTTATTGCTGTCAGCTTCTTTGCATTTATTACACCTTCTCATTGGCTCCTTTATAAATTTATTCTCTTGGATTTAAACATTTTAAAGTTGTGTTAGTCATTAGTGTACTCCAAAGTTTGCCCTGTCTTCATTCATTGTTAGTTTTTTGTGGCTCTCACTTTATATTTAGTTTGTATTTTTGTGTTTCCTTTAGTCTTGTCTCTGGTTGTCATTTGTCTTTCAGTCTGTCCTCCTCTGTGTCAAATTAATCCTCGTTTCCTCATTCAGTTAAATCTTCCTGTTTTATTTTGGTAATATTTTTTTCTGTTCTTGTGTTCAATTTGCTTCCACTGTCTCATTATGTCTGTTGTCTCCAGCCGTACATCCCACCTGTGAATGTGCATAATGTCTCGGTCTCCTCGTAGCCCTGTGTTCCCTGGCCCTGTGGCCTCTGTGTTTCCCTGTGAATCTATATTTCCAGCTGGTTTCTGTTATTTATTTCTTTATTTTTGGATTCCCTTGCTTGGTTCTCTGTTTGTTCCTGAAATTCAGACTAATTAGCATTAAATGCTTGTTTTTATTTGCCTGCTGTCTCCTCCCTCATGCACTTGGGTCCGGAACAAACAGCTCACACAGTTGACACACAACAATATAAACTAGCATGAGATAATAAATGTAGCTGCAGTAAAGCAGTGACTGCATATTATTTGAATCCAAGGCATGAATACAGCAGCTCCTCTTCACACAAGACATTGAAGAGAAATTTTGCTGCTCTGCAAATGACCCTGAGCTTCCCCTTTAACATGGGGAATTACAAAATGAGTAAAAACATATGAAGTGTGAACATAATACAGCTATTCTTATCCACGTACTTACTTGCTGCACACACACCTTTGTAAATTTGCAGGCTTTTTTTTTTGGACACAACGAGTTTGGAGCAGGAACTTTGAGCATCATGATGTCCACCGAGGCTTTTCTGCCAGTACCATTAGAGAGCATGTGCGACTTTGAGCATCACAATTTTGAGGCCTTCTGTTGCCAGCTCTGATGGTGATTTGGATGTGAGGATAAATTTATCTGGACTGAAACAGAAAATAGATTTCCAGCTCTCTTTCCTAAACTAAAAATGACCACATGTTTGGAATTGTTGATGCATTTATGCTGGAACTGATAGATGATGGAAGATGATTAGAGACATAAAATGAAATGTGCTTTAGTCTGTTTAAGACCTTATGACCTAACTGCAGAAAACATGCTACACCATGAGACCATTATGTAGGGTACAAATTATGTTAAAGCCACAGCGGTGCAGCTATCATAAATGTCATCTTAAAATCTTTTTATTGACATTAAAGGATAGAAAAGCTGTAACTGTACTTTACTCAATTACATTCACATAAATTATAGTATATAAAGTCAGGCATGTCATAAATGATGATCTGGGCCAGGTAGTTAGGACTAACAGTGATCAGTCATTTTTACGTTTTTTAAAAATTGTTTCAGACTTTTTTTTTGGCAAATGTGGCCAATGATGGACGCGGTCTGAGACCCCTCTGGACTCCATCAGTTATGAGCTGTTCTCCCCCTCGTGTATGCTTTTGTTTCTCACCCTTGTCTCTGGTTTCAGGGTGACCCCCCCCCCCGTGCTCATCTGTCTGCCTCCTGTATGATTACCTGCTCTACCCTAATGTATTTCATTGAATCATGTCCCCTGTGTATTTAAGCTGTATGTTATGCCTGAATTCCTTTGCTGACCGTCTGCTGTAGTATTAATATTCCATCGTTTTTCTTGTAGTGTCCCAGTGTTTTTGGACCAATTCAGTTTCCTGGTTTTGCCTCTGCCGGCTCCCTTATTGGACCATTTACCAGTACCACACCAGTGGAGCAGGAACTACACCAGTGATACTTCAGTAAAGACTTTGAATGTACGTTGCGTCTGGAGGTGCGCATTTGAGCCGTTACTGTGAGTCTCGACAGCTGTTGTACATCTTGCTGCGAAACCAAGGGACACTGCACGCTCATTGGCTAACTTCATTGACCAATGAGCGTGCACAAGTCGAGGACAATAGTTTACAAAATGAACATCACGAATGGGGGTGGGATTAACTCTGCTCTGTGCCCCTTCTTGTTTGTGACCTACAGTGAGAGTAGGGAGTGGGGGATGAGAGCATGGAGAGGTGGAGGTATGATCAGGAGAGAAGAGGAATGAAAGTCAGAAGCACGATGCAGAGGGTTAGTGTAACAGAGGAGGATGCTGGGAGGAGCAGAATTACCCTTTTATGCTTGCTTACCTGACATTTCAGTATTTTACCTTTTTAAAACCTTGTGTGTCTATGAGCTGCAGGGATGGTAACACAAATATGGACATTAGAGCCACATGCTGAATACTTGAAAATATCTGTTAAGACGGAAGATCATCAATCAGGAGTGATTGTTGGACCCAAAGTTCAGTTGAGACGCACTGTGTGCAGGGCAGCCTTCACCCTTTGCCTTTTTTTCTTTCTTTCCAACCTTCTTGTCGGTCTTTGTCTCAGTGTTCACTGCACCACTAATCTAATCACATTCAGTTCACTGCATTGTGATCCACTCGGCTCTGCTGGATAAAATACACCTTTTTCTCATTTTGCTGGTGAAGTCATCATGCAGTAATTCCTGCTTTGTTAATCAAATACAGTTTCATTAGAGCAGTTTCGGTTTTGTTCATTTGGTTAAATTTTTTTTTTTTTTTTTTACACACCCTTGCTTAATATTTATAGAATAAATGTAGACGATCACAGTTAGTTTCCCAGTTTCAGCTGTTTTTCTTTTTTTTATCTGAAGTGGCCTTTGGGCTGCACATAGACCTGATTTGGAAGATCTGATCCCATCAGGTGGCTTTGCGGTTGATCTGGTCCTCAGGCCACCTCTGTGGCTCTCTTCAGTCTGTCCTCGGGCTCTGCAGTGGGCGTGCTCAGTATTCAGCTCAGAATCCACAGCGGACGGCCGGGGAGAGAAATACGACTCCACTGTCACACTTGGCTGATGTCCCTGTGCTCCTCTACTCTCTCCCTCTTTCCTTCCCTGCCTCTCCTTTCTCTTTGGCTCAATATCTAACTCATGTCCTTTATGAATGGGGCTGTGGGGAGTGTTTTTGTACGCGTGCAACACAGACAAGAGGTCATTTATTTCCGTGTACAGCAAAGAGGATGCAAGAGGAGAGATGAAAATGATGCAGGAGACTTAGGAAAACAAAGATAGATACACAGAAAAGGATAGTGAGAGAGAATGTGACAGAGAGAGAAATTATGCTCTAAATAGGAGTGTAACCTGTTTTCCTATAAGCTATTGTTTCCCTCAGCCTGAACATCCCACATCCAGTAAAGCAGGATATGAAGCCTTCACACCAAGGCTCATACACCAGACCTCTAACTGCACTGATACGTCAACAACTGTAAATTTGTACTTCCACAAACCGCAGGCTTTCATAAACTCCTTCACTGCTTAACCATCTTTAATTCACTTTTTCAAATGGCTTAATATATTATTTACTCTGTATTCTCCATCATCCTCTTCTTCTTCTCCATTCTCTGCTGCCGTAACGACCCAAATTCTCCCTCGGGGATCAACACAGTTCACTTTATCTGTATTTTGTAGAGTTCTGAGTAATGCTGATAAGAGCTGAATGCAGACCGGGGCTGCTCCTGTCCACAGTTATAGAGCAGGCAATGGAAGAAGCCTTATGCAGGTTAGATTTAGCAAAAAGAAAATGTCCTGCGATACATATTGATGTAATTATATAAATATGAATAAATATGGAAATGTATTTCTCTGAATTGAAATGCAGTTTTGCATTTTGTAAACATCAGCAGTTGTTTCTCTTTAACAGGCTTGACAGTGGAGTAATTGAAAATGCAGCTAAACCAATAAAAAAACAACTCTGTAGGAGTCTTTTAATTAACTGAATTCAGTAAATTTACTGGCACTTTGTGTTTGTGTTGTTGCAGAAAACACATTTAGTACCAAAACTAACAGAAAAAAACCTGATCATGTCCGTTAACGTGACGACAGTAAACGGGTTGTTCTGTCTTATGTGGTTAAACATACAATTTGTAGTTTATGCCAAAGTTTGCCAAAATTAAAGTTTGGTATGTAACAAATTTTAACATTAGATAACAGAATTCCTTTTTAAATGATGATTTCATTTATTAAGGGAAAAAAAGCTATCCAAACCTACCTGCACTGTAGCAGCGAGTGTCTTTTGCATCCCTGTGAAGGAATTTTGTTCCAGTTTTCTTTGCAGACTTAATTCAGCTGTATCAGTGTTAAACGCCCTGCTTAAGGTCATGACAAAGAATCTCAGTTCACACTTTGACTCCGACAAAACCTTCAGGATTTTCTGGTAGAGGCAGAATTTGTGGTTCTATCAGCTATGGCAATTCGTCCTGAAGCAGCAAACCAACGTGACAGCAGACAATCACACTGTTTCTGTGATGCTCTCTTTCTGAAATACTGTTAGTTTGATGCCAGATGTAACGGGACTCAAACCTTCTACAAAGTTCCGCTTCTGTCTCGTCAGTTCACAAAATATTTTCTCAGGTATCATGAGATGTGAGATTGGCAGATGTGAGATGAGTACAGCGGTTTTCTCCTTGGAGCTCTACCATGGAGGCCATTTTTGCCCAGCCTCTTTTTTATTGTTGAATCATGGCCTTTGACCTTGGCTGAGCCAAGTCAGGCCTGCAGATGTTGTTCTGGGTTCTTTTAGCAATTTTCCACTACTACCTACTCAGCGTGGCTTGACTCGACTCAGTTTCTAGGGTTTTCCATTAGGTGGTAGTGGCTGGTGCTGTCATGTCTGCAGTGGCAGATGGTGTGGAGTGAAGAGAATGTGGACTCTGAAACGTAAAACAAACAAACAAACAAAAAACAAAACAAAACTGGGACTTGGGACCCACAAGGAGATATAAGCAGATGACCCAACAAGAAACAGAGGACTAAATACACAGAAGGGTAAGGAGGGAATGAGCACCAGGAGGGAAACACAGCTGGGACTAATCACACACACACAATACAAGAAGCAAAACAGACAACACTACAGATGGACTATAGAAATAAAACATGAAACATGACACAGAGAGAAGCGGGCTTGACGCTGGAACAACAGACATGAAAGCATAACTGACTCGATGTGACACGTGGAACACAGGGGAGGCCCAGTAACAAAACCTAACCTAACTAAATCAAAGAATATTACAGTTTTCGCCCGTTGCTTGAACACATTTTGCAAAACTTCGCTCATTGTGTCAAAACTCTAAACACAAGTAAACATGACACAACACTAGGAAATTATACCATTCACATCTGTGCCAAATTGAAACTCCACTCTCAAAACCTAAACTCTGCTGTCAAAACCTAACATTCCTTTGTCAAAATGTAACTCTGTTGACAAAATGACACATACTTGCATCATATGCAAACACTTACACATCAGGGGGAACACACTAGTCTACTTTATATAAAACACTGCAGTCTTTGATTTCCATTGTTTATTCAGAAGGCATATTTTCAGGAGACACATTTTCAAACAACCAAAAAGCAAATAGGCCTACTCAATATTGTACATTGCAGCACTGTACATTGCAGTACCATGAATTGAGATAAAGCAAAAAAAAACAAAAAACCAAAAAACCATAATACAGTAATAGAAAAAACACTATACTGTAAACACAAAAAATCATGACAATTGTGCATACGTGGGCTCATGGATCCCACGGTCTGTTGGGGTTTGGCCACAGGACCTCATCGACATCGCAAGCAATGTCTTCTCTCGCTAGGCACCGGGGTAAATATCCTCTTGCATGCCGAAACCATCCATGGATTGCTGTCACCTGAATGTCACCACAGGCCTGTTCCATTACCCGCAGAAGAGGCATGCGGGCATGTTGTTGGCGGTCATATACTCGCCATCTCCAAGCCAAAAAAAATTCCTCTATAGGGTTTAAAAATGGTGAGTAAGGGGGCAAGTATACCACTTCAAGTTGGTTGTGGTTGGAGAACCAGGCCTGGACCAGAGCAGCCCGATGGAAACTGACATTATCCCATATCACCACAAACCTGGGCTGATCTGGTCTGTTCTGTACAACTATATTATGGAGAGCATCTAGAAATGTGAGTATATGTTGGCTATTGTATGGACCTAGTTTTGCATGATGATGCAGAAGCCCTCGAAGGCTTATGGCAGCACACAATGTGATATTTCCCCCGCGCTGCCCTGGGACGTGCACATTTGCCCTTTGGCCAATTACTGTCATGGCTAGACGGTCCTCACTGATCGCCTTGCCAATTTTTGGTGCCGTTTGTGTGTACTTTCTGGTGTTCTCCTCTCCATCCTGTGCATGTGTGTTTTTCTGCTGGAACATGTAAAACCTCACCGTTAAACAGACACCATACAACAACAAAAGAAAAACCCAGTGCAAAAGGCAAACCCCCGGTCCAGTGGCAGCAAACACAGTTCTGGCGGCCGACCCGCAGGACGGCAAAACAAGCGGGACATGCGGTGGGTTAGGCAGTGGCGGAAAAACAGTTCAGGTGGCCTACCTCCAACCCCTTGGTGGAAACGCAGCAGCTCCGGCGGCCTGCCCCGTGTCCGACGGTGGTGGTGCTGCTCCTCCGGCGGCCTGCCCCGGGTCCGACGGCGGCAGCGCTGCTCCGGTGAGCAACAGCGAGGTGTGGTACATGGCCGATGACGCACTGGTCGCTGACGTGGACGCGCTGGACGTGGATGGCATGGAGGGCGCGCCAGACGTGGAGGTCCCTCCGACTCGCTGGCCTCCAGTTCTGGCTGAGCGGGTCCCTCCGGACCTCCGAGCTCCTCCGGCGGCAGCGCGGGCTCCACAGGCTCGCTGAGCTCCTCTCGCTCGCCGAGCTCCAGCTCCGGCTCATTGAGGTCCTCCAGCAGCGGCGCTGGCTCCTCAGCTGGCTCCACCGGCTCGCTGAGCTCCTCCGGCAGTGGCGCTGGCTCCACCGGCAGCGGTGCTGGCTCCTCAGCTGGTGGCTCGCTGAGCCACAGCGGTGCTGGCTCCTCAGCTGGTGGCTCGCTGAGCTGCTCCGGCTCGCTGAGCCTCCACAATATCCCACGCTGTTGTGTTGTTTGTGTCGCATACAGATGATGTGTTCACTTTTTCCCCCCTTGATAAATGAAATCATCATTTTAAAAACTATTTGGCATTTACTCTTATCATATTTGAAAAACACACAAATCTAGGAAATGTTTAGTTTTTTTTACATTTACATGAATTAACTGTTAAGCCCAGCAGTACAGATTTAGCTGTGCAAAATATTACTGCCTTTCTTTCTTTTTGTCCTTTTTGAGCGAACAAGTCACAGGTTCTGCGGTTTTACAATATGAAAGAACTTCTGACAGTAACCTGGATCACAGGTGTACCTCATAACGGACCAATTCTCTGTAGCATGATCGACAACATAATTTGCAGCCATCTGTGTTGTAGTCTGTGGACAAAGTGCATAAGTTACAAACTTTTTGTATTAAGATCTAAAATCAGTGTTTTAAAGTGCCTTGAGACATTTGATTTGAGCGCATGCCAAGGATCAGTACTGACTCAGTCATGAGGGTTATTCCTGACTACTCAGAATCGGTGTGTAGTTGCAGGTACCCACAGGACATTTTTTAAATAACTTGGGTTTTCATTTTGCCGTTAGCTTGCTTTCTCATTTGTTAGACATTTTCTGTATTCATTAAAATGAATTAATTTGACACTGGCCCAAAGCAGCTTGCATTTAATCACTGCAGGGATAATAGATGATGTGCAAATGTACTGTATATAAATGATGATATAAAGAAATGGCATCCAGTCATCAAGAAATGAGATATCACGGTGTCATGTGGCACCGTCCCCATCTCCAGCTGCCATTAAGACTGAGGAGAGTTTATCGGCTGTGCAACATGCAGATAAAATGAAGACGTCTTCTTTAATAAAACAGGCGGTAATGTTCATTGTTGAGCAGAATGTCTCCAAATTACAAGAGGAGGAATGAATGAAAAGCAAAAATCTCAGCAGCTGGCAAAGCGAGTGCTGAGTCACTAGTATTGATCAACTACCCCATCAGCTACTGCAGCTGTAATATATTGTGTGGTCATTTTGTACAACAGGGAGGGGAAAATATCACCTAATGCCTCTTTAAATATTCACAGAAGTGTTTGAAACATCGATTTAGAACGGTGTTGAGCCGCTATGAATGATCCCAGTCAGATTATTCAAGCAGGATGTACAAGTGGAGCTGGAACAGAGGTCTACGTTTCTTTTTCCTTGTCTCGTTTCTACCTGTATTTTTTAGCAAAGACATTGATGAACGGGAAGCCACTGCCTGCCAACAAGTCATTGCAGACAGTGCCTAAATCCAATTTTATTTATTTATTTTGACTTCCTTACAGAGGCAGATTTAAGCCGAAGTCTCGGTCACAAACAAGAGCTTCTGCCCATTTTCCAGCCCAGGCGCTGCCTGCCTCCGACTCTCATGGGCCGATGATAGATTGCTCTCTCTCTGCCTTTGTGCTGGGAAATTGCTTTGTTTTGTTAACAGTCTGCCTCTGTTCCAGGCCAGACAGCAGAGATAGCGTGCCTCCTTTCTTCACTTATCTACCAAATATATTTAAGACCGTCTTAAAATGAATTACAGCTGAGCATGCAGAGGTGGGAGGACACCGAAACGTCCCTGCGTGTTCAAAGCGGGGAGGTCGAGACTAAAGTGAATTTGTACTTGACCAAATAAATTACATTACAAATGAAGGTCAGATTACATGTGTGTGTATTTACACACTGTGTTCTTGACAAGGATTCATAGTATGAATGCAAGATTGAATAAGAGTGTAGGTCCTCGCAGGAGGACATGCTGAGAGTATGGACAGAAAGAAAACAAAGTATGTACACCGCTCCAGTAAAAATTAAAGGAACACTTTTTAATCAGGGTTCAGCATCACGTCAGTGAAGTTGTCAGTGAGTTGGTCAGATACACGAGAGGGGCAACAATGAGACAAGCCCAAAAGTGTTTTACAGGTGGAGGACACTGACATTTCATATGTCACTGCTAGTAGCATGAGGATATACCTGGACCCCACAGAGGCTGCACAGGTAGTCCAACTCCTCCAGGATTGCAGGTCAATGTGCACTATTGTCAGAAGGTTTGCTGTCTCGCAGCAGTCTCAAGAGCATGGAGGAGAATCCATGAAACAGGCAGTTACTCTAGTAGAGCTGGACAGTGCTGTAAAAGTCCCTAAACCCCTTCACTACATGCATGATGTGAACATCAACCAACATCTAACTACTGTCAGATATCGAGACCTGAGACAATTTCTGGAAAGAAGCAGAACTCAAGAACACCTTCTGGAGGTGAGAGACACAAACATTCTGTGGGATGAGAAACGTGGAGAAAATGGGTGTTCCAGGGTGGAGAGATGGACGTCCCTGGATGGTCCAGCACAGAGAAGCTTGCAACTGCAGTATCAGAAGTATCATGGAAGTACATTTGTAGTGTTTGAGGGATAAAAGCTGTTTTTATATCTCTACAGCCACTCCCTTAACCTTTTCACTTACAACACATAGTAGTGTGAGAATCTGATTACACAGCAACTTAGATCGATTTCTCCCTCTCTCTCTCTCTCTCTCTCTCTCTCTCTCTCTCTCTCTCTCACACACACACACACACACACACACACACACACACACACACACACACAAACAAACAGAAATGAGGAAAGCGATTTCAAGTAAAAATCTTTATCCTTGATGCGCTGGCAGAGCTGCTCCTCACTCAAAGGAGTAAGAATAAGCATTTTTGGAACTGAATAATTCAACCCATTTGACAGATGGAGTGAACAGTCTGATGCAGAATAATGGCAAAAGGACATGCTCTATTGGTATTTTACGGCTGGCACGTCTGCTATTAGGATGCTAACAGGGATGTTTTTATCAAGGCTGCATGCATTATGAGAGGCTAAGACGTTAAAGATTCATAACTCTGGAGAATCCTGCACACCTTTTGGTCCATCCTACTTTTTAGTTTTTTGTGTCTTATTTCTCTGCTTACACACTATAATGAAACCAACCAAAGTTGTCTCCAGCCTGCTGCATTTGGTGAATATTGCTGATTGCTTTCTTTTGACTCTCAAGATGAGTCAAGAGTCAAGATGAATTTCATGACACAGGTGTTAAAGTGTTCAAGAGCAGGCAGAGGAAGAATGGGGCTTGGTGGGAGGTCATCTAAACACCTTATTCTGCTTCTTTAAATCTCAGAGTCAAACATAATTCTGTTAACCAAGGAGCTCCGCAGTAGTTTGATGCTATAAATTTGTAAAAAAAAATAAAAAATAAAAAAAAAAGTTCATTCACCTGTCTGTCACATCTTAAACTGGGGAAGATCTTTTAATACAAATCACCAAATAACAATTCTGTTCCAGTTTGTAGGGATCCTGCATCCTGATGAGCTGAGAAACAGCAAATCTGAATCTGTAAGCATACAACTGAGCATGTTGTAGGGCACGGTGGCCTGGATGTACTATTTCAGGGAGCATACCTTGTAAAATGCAAACTTTTCTACAAATCCGATACACACTGATACCAGGAAACATCTACAGTTGAGCAGAGATGCTGTGAGTGTGCTGCCCTCGATATCTGATAAGCATCTCTAACTCGAATCCATCAGTGATACGTGACTGAATCAGTGTTCTTGTGTGTGCTGCAGAGGCTCGAGGCTGATGGCTTCTGTCCCAAAGTTAACTGACAACAGAGACACGGCGGTGTGTGCGTGTGTGTTTAACATAAAAAGATTCCTCGTTCTCGGTGTTTCATGTGACTGAAACTGCTGCTGCGAGGCTCAACTGTCAGTACAGATCTCCGGTGAAGACTGTGATTGCAGGTGCACACACACACACACATCGTGGGACAGAGTATATGCTCCGTGTGGCTTCAGCTCCCAGAGGCTAGGATAACACAAATACACACAAACACACACACACAAACACACACACACACACACACACACACACACACACGCACACACACACACACACACACACACACACACACACACACACACACACACACACAAAGACATGCACCAACCTGCATCTCTGGATGCAATGAAGCCTCAGCTGATGTTAATTCTTGTGTTTCTTTTGCTGGTTTTGGAGTTGCCTGTCTAATCTATGACCCAAATATAAGTCAGGTAGCCTGTTTTGTGTGCTTTCTAACTTAACTGTGTCTTTTGTGCACTTTTGTTTTATTTTTACCATATTTCTGTGGTCTCTGTATGTCTCTCTTTGAGCTTGTTCTGTAATCTGAGCCAGTTCTAATTTCCCCAAATGACAAACTGTCCGTGGTAGTTGGTGCTGTGACGCACAACTCACACTAGGCTGCTCACCTGGCATCATATTTTAATGCTTCTGAAGACATTTAAGTGTTTGATGCTGTGCACTCAAAAAAATAATTCATTGGATGAACGTAATTTTATCTTGCCACTTATATTCCATCTAAACAAATCATGTTATATTAATCCATCTTGATTGTGTTGTGTCAACACAATATATGTGTGTAGGTTTAACATAATATTAACATTAACATTCAATTAATTTGACTTTTGTTCAATCAACATGTTTGCACCACGTTAGTCTAATTAAATTTATTTAAATCCATCTTATATTGTTTAAACACTTTGGCACATCAAAAATCTGTCTTGTTACATGAACTAGTAAAATAGTTGTTTGTTACACCAATGATAATCTTGTTGAATGAATGAAATGTAACTTATGTCTGTAGTACATGTTGTATTCATATTAAGTAATGTTCAACAAAAGAAATCAATGGATTTACAGCAACTTTCAATCCACCCATCTTCTTAGCTTTATCTGGGCTGCGGAAGTGATAGGGCAAGAGGGACAGGGTACACTGAAATAATGGGAATTGGCAGGCTTTTGAATTTGCACAAATGAATTTAGTTAATGCTACACAAGCCTCTCATGTTTCTCTTATTTACATGATTAAATAAAGTACCATTTACTTGATTATAAACAATACTGAGACTACTCATTTTTCTTGCATTGATTTAAAGTGACTAAATTAGAATACTAAAACCATTGTAATCATGTTTGACCACAACCGGAAATGATGCAATATATTCAAAGACAACAACTAAATTTGATTGGATAATAGGACCTACCTTATCCAATAAGACAACAGCATAATTTAAGGAGAGCGCAATTGACCGCCAGATTCTGGAAGACTGTTCAGCCACATGCAACCTTTGGCACTGAGTCAGGCATAGTGAGAAGGTAAGTAATTTAAATACATTTGTTTTAGTTGGGTACGTTTTCACAGAATTGTTGTAGTGCATGCTATATGAAACGTAATCTGTAATGCATCTACATGTTGTTTTTACAGTGCTAGCTAAAGTTGGTATTAGCTTTGTGGCCAAAGCTGAAAAATATTAACAAATTGCACATAGTCGGGAGAAAGCAGCTGTTGTCGGTCAGATATGGAATTTATGCATGTGACAGAGAGCACTGACGTTTTTGATGGCTTAGCAAGTTAAAACGTCACTGAGAGAGCAATAGTGTTTGTGTTACTCGTGCTAGCTATGGCTACATTGGCTAATTAGTCTGGCTGTAACCGTCAGAGTTTCAGAAGCTGGGAGGGCCACAGTGCCATACCTTAATTCTTGCTGATGACATGCACTCAAGTTATAATAAGCATCCTGCCACCTTAGACGTGGGTTTGAGAACCTGTGCCCATAAATGCCAAATCATTTTTCCATTTAGTCATTGTTTTAGGTGAAGTGTCACTTACTTGACTATTCTATCGATCATGCCCAAATAATACAGCAGATATCTACAAGGAGATAAGTTTGTTCAACAGACTATGTCTTATTAAGTGATGTATTGTGAACTTTCCAACATCGGCCCAAAACAAATTAGGACCCTCCCCCCCCCCCCCCCCCTCTTTTTTTTTCTACTTTGTGTAGAACATATGTGAGCTGCTTCTCAAAACATTATGTATAAATGAGGGAAAGATTGGTACTTTAAAAAACCATTGATGCTCTTCTGGACTGGAATACCTTTTTTCAATTAAAATTAATGTTTTTTGTGATGGTGGAATTTTTACCTTTATGATTACAGAAGTCAAAACATCAGATGATGATAGCTTACCATCTAAACTCCCCATCTCTTGGCAAGTCTGAATTAGAGAGCTCAGCTGTATCGGCCTTTCTAGTGGATTTGCTTAAAGAGGAGATAGCTTAAGTCATTAGGTACATATTCCCTGACATTCTAGAGGTCAACTTTGCACAGTGTGTGACATTAAAGGGCATAACGTATAGAAATGGAATGGTACTGGCCCAAAGGGCAGCAGGTGGATTGCCAGAATACTGAAAAACCATATCTGCATTGTACCACAGCATATTCTACATTGTCAGAGAGCTTGGTGGCTGGTACAGAGAGCACGACAGAGCTTTTGAGCTCCCCCCAGTATCCACAAGAATATTCACTCTCGCTTCACTCTGTGAACTCCTTGATACTTATCCATTGGTTGACTATGAGATTGGATCAGTCCACATTGTGACTTTAAAATGGCATATAGAAATAAAAGGTGTTCATATAAGTGTAATAGGTTCAGTCGCATGTATTTCATTAGATAAATTCTTCTTTTTTATGTCTGATCTTTATAACTTTGAGTATTGGGTATGGATAGCTTTATGAAAACTAAACTGAAATGATTCTTTCTGAATGTCTGATATTAATTCTTTTTTTCCTACAGAGTCCTATGGGGAGTCCTATGGTCCTAAAGACTGTTTTGGCTGACGGAACCTGTCGAAGGCTCACTCTCTAATGGAGCGCCTGAATCAACTGAGGATCTCATCGTTGAAGTCAAGAGACAGTGTTGTCTTCAGGGCAGTTTCAGACTTCAGTTTATGGATTCCTTGTTTGGGAATGAGTTTCTTAACCTTACCTCAGTTTCAGAAGTAGCAGACAAGGGGACTCTTAAAGCTATTGACATGTCAAAGCCCACCACATGGACATAAAAAAAAGAGTAACAGAGTTGGTGAAACTAAAGATGGAAAAGACTTTTTCATACAGAAGACATGAAGTTGTTCGTGATGCACCAATGGTGGAGGCTTTCATGGCAAGATGGCCTGCTCTATTTGATTTCCATGAGGTAAGGTTCGCCTCATACACGGTGTTCTTGTGGTATTAGCCTAAAATGGTTAAGGCACAGTTGTTATTTGACAGCCCATTTCTTCAGCATGAGTGATTGCGGCCTTCTTCCAGGTATTAAACCTTTGAAGCTCATTTCTCTGTGCTCATGTTTTCAGATCAACGCTGAGTTTAAGAGAATTGCCACCATCCCCCCTCAAACAAAGTTCCTGGCTCAGCTGGATCTCCACTTGGACAACCTGGTTGGTCAACAGAAGAGGAGCGGTTAGTTGCCTGGATCCAGCCACTCTTACTAGATTGTATGATGTCATCTCAACAAGAACAAATTAAGTTGCTGAATTTCTTGCAGATGCTACATGATTTAATTACGTTCACCATAGAAACATGGAATTATTTAGTTCAAATTACAAGTTTGGATCTTATGCATGTAACAACCACCCAATTTGATTTTGGGGGTCGAAAATCAAATTGGTTTATTTGTTTTAGTATCCGTTCAGTCATCTTTTTGTATTCATATCCTTTTGATAGATAAGAAAAAGAGAAATCTGGCTTCATGTTGTGATTTTGGAAAACCACATGCTTTTGTGTTTATTGTCAGAAAATATTAAAACACAGTTAATATTTCTAAAAATGCTCCTGTGCTGCTGAAGTGCTCTATAAGAGCACTAACCCTGGATATTGATATGTCAAAGACACAAAGGTAACCGAAATAAACCTGTTAAAGTAAAGCAAACATAGTAGCAGATGGATAAATGTTAAGAAATGCGGATGACTCAGAGGGACACCAAAATCTAATGGAAGACTATTTAACTCCCAGTTAGCTCATCTGAAGCTTTGTTCATTTACATACAGATGTGTGGAGTCTAGATGAAGTATAGATTCTCTGATGGTTGTGAGCAGTTTCTCGAAGTTTCTGTCAGTCGTGAAATTAGTTGTAAAGACTGCCAACAATTGTAAACTATTTGCTAAACAATAGTAAACATTCTCCTTTTCTGGTGTAAGCTGCCCAAGTTTTACTGAGTGGTTTGTTAGCGAGTGTTTACAGACAAGCTGGCATCTTCCATGCAAACTACATGCTAGTGACCAAAGTAATCTGAAGGACCTCTTTGTCACCAATATCACCAGCAACCTGTCACCAACCAGCCGGGGAATGCAGACTTGGTAGTTCCCAGATGGTTGCTGACCTTCTTGTGCGACCGAAACCTTACTCAAACTGTCTGACTCTTCTTTTGCTAGAAGTCTGTTTATATATTTGCCACAGATGATTTTACTTTGGCTACACATTCATTAGAACTCATTTTATCAAACAGGTTTGGAATTCATGTTTTATATATTGTTTTTATTGCTTGCATAGACTTTATAACGCGTAAAGTCAAAGCTCAGGAAAATGGTTGGAGCCTCTGAACTGGTAGAGAGCTGACAGACAGAGATGAACAAAAGGAACCCGCTTTCTGTTCTTGTGTGTGTGCAAAGTCAGAACAATTAGCACTATGGATCTGTATGTGTATGCTTCACAGAAGTTCAGCTGAACGGAGCCTCAGTATTTTTTGTCTTAGTGGACAGGTCTACAATGCACCACACTGATATTTGCAGCAGCACAGAGAGAATCGAATAATTCAATGGAAAGACATCAGGGACACATTCACAGACAAGTTTTATAAAACCCAGGAAACATAAAATACAACAGAAAGCAGTTATAAATAACAACAAAGTCAATTAATAATAAATCCCTTAAAAATTAATTAGTCTCACAGCAGAAAGCCTGGTAATAATTTCACCAAAGCGCACTGTGATGCTTTGGAAGATTATAAATCCATTAGCAGCGTTGGAAATGATCTTCAAACAGCAGTGAAACACACTGAAGTCAAGATGTTATCATTCATTTTACAATTCCATCTTAATCCACTTAACATCTTTAAATTATCTGTATATTATTACAGCCTCCTTAATGAATGGAGTTGTCAACACTGACAGAGAGATTAAAATCTGCCCGGAGACAGCAGCAGGATGCAGCAAAGAAAAATCATCACACAACGAGACAGAGGCTGCAAAGCTGAACATAACACATGAGACGAGGTACCTTCAAAGTAAGAGAGCAAAACAGAACATGGCGCACACAGACCGGAGACTACCAAAGTAAAACAGGAAGTAACAGGAACACACACACAGACACGACTGGGGAAAACAGGCAACTAGACAAACATGACGGCAATGCAGGAAATGCTGGGGGAGGAAACACATAGGGGCAAGACCCAGATAAATAAGACACAGATAAGACCAAACATGACCAAATACTAAAACAACCATAACTAGAAGTACTAATTAAAACTTCTCAGCAAACGAAACTAGGGAAACGTAGAGATCATAAAGAAATAAACCAGAATCCAAGAACCCTTACAGTAATACTTTTTTTACTCAAACAAAACGATTAAAAGGCGAAGGTGTGGTTAGAGTTAGACTAGATGACAGCTCGAGTTTCCTGGCTCTGCACTGTAAAATCTAATTAGTTCACAGAACCCAAAAAAACTATGCAAACTTGTTGCCTCAAAAAAGTTCTACTTAAGATAATTAAGCTAGGGCAATTTACTCATTTTGAGTACACTGTA
Source organism: Maylandia zebra (assembly GCF_041146795.1). Taxonomy (NCBI): domain Eukaryota; kingdom Metazoa; phylum Chordata; class Actinopteri; order Cichliformes; family Cichlidae; genus Maylandia; species Maylandia zebra. The sequence continues at coordinate 23,363,096 of NC_135168.1, read as the reverse complement.
CAACCTCGTTAGTTCCCAAAACTCAAAAAAATTGAGTAAAGTTTACTTAAGATGACTGTTAGGACAACTTATTCATTGCAAGTCTGCAGTATTAAGAATAGGCTGTACAATACTAATTGTGACTGTACAATAGTACAGTACAATAGTACAGTCACAATTAGTCACAATTTCTGACTGTACAATACTAATTGTTTACCTACTGACAAACATTTCAAGTTCAACTAAATGAAAACACAATTTGTGGTAACCTGAATATGATTAAAAATAATTAACAACACTTTTTGTAATGATGTTAAAATGAGCCCAACTTTTATTTTCAAAGGCAAAAAAGTACAACAGCCAACATACTGGACACTGTTCTGCTGAACAACAAACAATTATATTGCCATCACTGTTATATTCTTACAGTGAAACAAAGTCTCAGATTTAATTATTCTGAAAATAAGTTTAGGCCTACCACAAAATAAAATATATTTATTGTTCTGTCACAAATGCAGTCAGTGATTTAAACAACACATTTGTTTTTCATTCCAACACAGGAGCTGGAATGTTGTAATGTTTTAAGGATGCCTTGTTTCCAGTCCAGGCATTACTGCCTGAATGACTATCATGGATCGAGGTGATCCAAATGTAAGTGCAGAGAAAGTCTTTAACTTCCCTTAAGTACAGTGGCAGTGGATGGGGGTTGGAGATGCAATGAGCTTGAACCTGCAGGCGACTATCTTCACTGACCACCCCATCTGTGACGGAGGACTCATCTCTCCTGGTGTCCTGCAAGCAAACAATCATATTTTTTGGAACATGAACTTAATTGCTTTCTTAAAAAAAAAATGTCTGCATTTGGCATAGAACAGACTCCAATTTAGACAATCTCAGGCTCCCTCCCCACCGGAGAGGTGACATTCAATGTCCCAATTGTCAGTCTGGATAGCCCTGACCGCCACCCAACATACAGTAGTGTCATGAAAGCATCATTTTAAAAAGGGCTATGCAAACATGGCCAATAACTTTCATTCTAATGATCTGCAAAATGATTTGGGCACAAAACAAATTTTGCTGTTAGAAAACCTGCAGACTTCACTATACAGGGAGTGCAGAATTATTAGGCAAATGAGTATTTTGTCCACATCATCCTCTTCATGCATGTTGTCTTACTCCAAGCTGCATAGGCTCGAAAGCCTACTACCAATTAAGCATATTAGGTGATGTGCATCTCTGTAATGAGAAGGGGTGTGGTCTAATGACATCAACACCCTATATCAGGTGTGCATAATTATTAGGCAACGTCCTTTCCTTTGGCAAAATGGGTCAAAAGAAGGACTTGACAGGCTCAGAAAAGTCAAAAATAGTGAGATATCTTGCAGAGGGATGCAGCAGTCTCAAAATTGCAAAGCTTCTGAAGCGTGCTCATCGAACAATCAAGCGTTTCATTCAAAATAGTCAACATGGTTGCAAGAAGCGTGTGGAAAAACCAAGGCGCAAAATAACTGCCCATGAACTGAGAAAAGTCAAGCGTGCAGCTGCCAAGATGCCACTTGCCACCAGTTTGGCCATATTTCAGAGCTGCAACATCACTGGAGTGCCCAAAAGCACAAGGTGTGCAATACTCAGAGACATGGCCAAGGTAAGAAAGGCTGAAAGACGACCACCACTGAACAAGACACACAAGCTGAAACGTCAAGACTGGGCCAAGAAATATCTCAAGACTGGTTTTTCTAAGGTTTTATGGACTGATGAAATGAGAGTGAGTCTTGATGGGCCAGATGGATGGGCCCGTGGCTGGATTGGTAAAGGGCAGAGAGCTCCAGTCCGACTCAGACGCCAGCAAGGTGGAGTACTGGTTTGGGCTGGTATCATCAAAGATGAGCTTGTGGGGCCTTTTCGGGTTGAGGATGGAGTCAAGCTCAACTCCCAGTCCTACTGCCAGTTTCTGGAAGACACCTTCTTCAAGCAGTGGTACAGGAAGAAGTCTGCATCCTTCAAGAAAAACATGATTTTCATGCAGGACAATGCTCCATCACACGCGTCCAAGTACTCCACAGCGTGGCTGGCAAGAAAGGGTATAAAAGAAGAAAAACTAATGACATGGCCTCCTTGTTCACCTGATCTGAACCCCATTGAGAACCTATGGTCCATCATCAAATGTGAGATTTACAAGGAGGGAAAACAGTACACCTCTCTGAACAGTGTCTGGGAGGCTGTGGTTGCTGCTGCACGCAATGTTGATGGTGAACAGATCAAAACACTGACAGAATCCATGGATGGCAGGCTTTTGAGTGTCCTTGCAAAGAAAGGTGGCTATATTGGTCACTGATTTGTTTTTGTTTTGTTTTTGAATGTCAGAAATGTATATTTGTGAGTGTGGAGATGTTATATTGGTTTCACTGGTAAAAATAAATAATTGAAATGTGGTATATATTATTATATTATTATATTATATATATTATATTATTATCATATCTCAAGTCTAATGACAGAAGACAGGAAAATATCAGTAAAGAAACAACTTCCCCAAAAGCACAAATAAAACAATAAGTAAAACAGGCTGATCTAAAGTATGATTAAAGTTCAACTTGATTAATACAAATGTCACTGAAAATTGTTAATATATTGGAAAACCAAAATACTCACCACTGAGTTGAAGTCTTTCTGTCCAACAGCAGGAGTGCTGGTCCTGAGCCTCAAAGACAGTAAGAAGCAAGCAGAGGGAGAAAAAAAATGATTTTTTTAGAAGCTGATTTGATCCTTAAAGGCTGTGCAATCATTATAACTTACAACACAGAAGGTCAATGTAGACCCCATACAACCAAATTAGACTAACACATATAGTATTAAAAACACCATCTACTACTGTGTCTGAATGTGTGGTATTGGCACTGTTAGTTTAGGCCTTAACCCTTTAAGACCTACCATAGAACCAAGTCCGCCAGAGCTTATATCATATTTTTACATGCTGTGGAGCCATTTTTGGGAGCATTTCAAGTTGCTATACATCAATACAACCATTATAGCCCAGATTTTAATAATATGTATTCATTAAGTGCATAGTAATTACATAAATTGCAAAAAAAGTGCAATAAACTACAAACAAATTGAAAATCGTTTTAGCTTTTTTAACATATATTTGTAGTTAGAGAAATTTAAGAGGCTTATCCCTCAAAACTGTAAATACAAAAAAGTTGCACAAACTAGTTTCCCACCACAGGAAATTTATTTTGAGTGTCTTCATAGTTTTATTTTTGAAATACACCAATTTTTATATACTGCAGGAAAAACTAAAATAAATATTATACTGCAAATTTGCAAAAAAGCAGCATATGCATCAAAATAAACTATTTCCAGCAGTGCAATATGAGTCCTAAGCATCCCAGAAACGACACAGAAAGTCATAAAGTCAAAGATAACTTTTAAAAAGACGAGTATAGGCCCTGAGGCCCTGATAGTAAAAAAGACTACATTTCCGCGAAAATGACGTCACTTCCGGTTTCGGGCAGGTAATGGCGGAAATGCAAAAGTTCGCGCTGACGTCTATTCCAACGTAGGAAGTGTTATGACCAGCTGATTGGATCGGTAAAGCGTGTTTCTGGAATATTATGTTTTTGTTCCTGCAAGCGCTTTTTATGCAGTTTTTGCAAAGCTTTATGTGGAAGGAGACCGTGACCTAGGACAAGCTGATGGCATAAGATGTAAGTACAACTCCTCCGGTTTCATATGCAAAAAAAATTTTTGCGCTAGCTTACGTGGTTGCAGTGCTACCGGGATTTAAAAATAGTTACGCAAAACAGAGCGTGCCCGCTCCGATCGGCTGTAAAGGGTTAAGAGATATGTGTTTAAAAAAAGACCATCTAATTTAAATATAATCATTACATGCTTGTTAAAAGTTAACTTCCAATATATAAAGTTTCTAATAAGCAAAATGACCAGATCTAACATATGGCAGAGTTTATATGTAACATAATGTTTCTTATGATTCAACTGTGGAATTTAACTTAATTCTTTAGAAGGACAAGCTATATTACTTTATTCTCAAGTATAAAGCCAACCTAGACTTTAACCATTTAACAGGCCACTAATCTGGATTATATCTTTCACAACAAAACTTGTTTTTAACACATTTTTAACAAAACAAATACTATTGTTGTTATTATTATTCAAAATGTAATTAAACAGAAAAGTGGTTAAATATAAAAGTTAAACGTGTTTATAAGCTAATCCGTAACTACCGTCCTTTGCTAGGTCCAGAGACCTAGCTAGCTAAGATGAGCACTTGGCTGTCGGAGAAACTTGATTTGTAAAGTTTGTTTAGCTAACCTATACAGGTGAATGAATTTACCCTGACTAAAGAAATCAAGAGAAACGCCCCGGGCTGCTCAGTCACTAATTATCATTACTGTACTTTTATTACGAGTGTTATACTGTAAAAGCAACAGGCTGCACTCTGCTTCAGCTCCTGTGCAGAGCTGATTATTAAATGTGCAAACAGCATGTTTTCAGTCTCTTCCCACATCAGTAAAGACATTAACACCATTTTTTAAACGCTTGTACTTTAGTAACTCCTCATCAATCAGTAACTATGGATTAAAGTACTGTAGTGTACTGTAATACTGAAAAAAATGTAAGAGAGGAACTTCAAATCCCAAGTGTGTGGCACAGAGAAGCTTTATTTCAATTTTGAGGGATAAAATTTACATTTGAGTTTGTGATGATTCTGTTCTCTTTGTGATTACAGGAGCTGCCCTCAGATTCAGACCTCATCTAGTGACAGCAGACAGATCATCCAACATGTTCACATGTTAACTGCAAAATGAACTGATGAAAACCGTACAAGGGTTAAAGTACCACATGTGCTGTCAGTGAAAGCTGCAGCTGTTTTATTGATAAAAAGTGACCCATGTAACTGTGTCACTATACATCAGCATTAACAGGACCTCAGTTTGGTGTTTCAGAGAGCTTTCATAAAAACAAATGGTGGATTCTACAAATCTATAAGGGACAAGATTTTTAGTGCCAGATGTTTCTATTTGTAGTTTGCCTGCAGTCAAAGTTCATTCAAGTATAGTTCTGTGTAGAGAAACGGATGGACCCTCCGGTCATGAAATTTTATCTGGTTAAATTGGAAATGCCCCAAATTGCTGCTGGCTGTAGATGTGAAGTCAGCAGGCTAGTCAGTGAGTTTCCACTTTTAATTTAACTCCAGATTTAAATTAAATGCAATTAGCAATACAAAGCTGGTTTATAAAGATAAATGAATAAAAAAGGGATACAATGAAAGATCATGTAATATCCTATGACTAAGGAACCACGAAGACCATGTTTAACTCACAGTTACTTCTTTATTAAGAGGGCCGGGGCATGCGCCCCACAGACTGAAAACTCTCCACCAACTGTTGCCCCCTGGTGGACGAATCCCTGCCACAACGTAACATTTCTCCTTAAACTGAAACTAATCTGTAGTTTTAATCACTACAGAAAATACCCATAAACAAAACTTCACCTTTATAAAAATGCAACAACCCCGTCCCCAGCCTTTACTGAAATTTCACTCTGTAATAATGAACCTTTAGTCCAACCTTAGGTTAACCTATAACAGTTCACCGTAATCTCCTTCTTATTATTGTCAAACACGGCACAAAGTCTCTCAGGTGCTCAGGAGGTCTCTTGGTTCTTTGTGATTGCCGTAACCCAGTGGCTGGTGATTCCTGTGAATCACTACTCTCCATGTGTGGCTTCACCACTGGTGTAACTTGCACCTCCATGTGTCTCTCATCATCGTCTCCTGTCTCAGCGCTGATGTTTGGGGCTGCCTTTGGGGGCTCGCCCGGGTGGCCTTCAGGCATTCCTGCTGCCAGGCACGGCTCCAGGCGGGCAAACAGCTGATCTATGTAACGCCTCACCACTGTCCCATTGCCCAGCATCACCAAGTAGGAAACAGGCCCTGTCATCTCCTGTATAAGTCCTGGTAACCATTTGGGTCCTCTGCCATAGTTTCTGGTATAGACTGTGTCTCCAATAACAAACATGCGCTCCTTGGCATGTCTCTCATGATACAGTCTTTGGCTATCTTGTTTTGCTGTCACTTTCTGTTTCAAGTCAGGGTGTATGAGATCAAGAGTACACCTCAACTTCCAGTCCATCATCAACTCAGCGGGAGACTTCCCTGTTGTGGACTGTGGTGTGATTCGATAACTAAATAGAGCCCTGTTTAACTTGGTTGTGTGTCTCCAGTACTCTTTTTCATGAGTTCTTTGAACGTTTGCACTGCTCTTTCTGCTAACCCATTGGATGCTGGGTGATATGGAGCGGAGGTGACGTGAGTGATTCCATTCTTTGCCATGAACTCTTTAGTTTGTGCACTTACAAAACACTGGGCATTGTCTGAGACCACCATCTCAGGAAGGCCGTGTGTGCTGAAACAGTTTCTCAGGCAATCTATGGTTGCAGCTGCTGTAGCGGATGGAACTGGATACACATCTAATCATTTGGAGTGGGCGTCGACTATTACTAAGAACATTTTACCCAAAAACGGGCCAGCATAATCGATATGTATCCTTCTCCAGGGCTTTTCTGGCCACTCCCAGGGGTGTAGCGGTGCCTCTTGTGGCCTGTGTCTATGTTCTTGACATGTACTGCAGGACCTCACCTTGTCTTCAATGTCATTCTCCATATGCGGCCACCACATGTAGCTTCTGGCCAGGCCCTTCATGCGGCTCATTCCTGGGTGTGACTGATGTAGCTGTTCCAAAAGGGGGCATCGACCTCGATCACCACCTTTGCCCCCCACAGCACACATCCATCCTGCACACTCAGCTCATGTTGTCTCTGTCTGTAGGGCTGAAAATTAGGATGCTGCATAGTGGGCCATCCTCTCAAAGCATACTCACGCACTCTGGAGAGTATGGGATCTTTGGTTGTCCATCTTTGCAGCTGTTCAGATGTCATCACGCCCTCCTGGTCCTGATCTACCATCAACACCTGTTCCTGAGCTGCCACCTCTTTAGGGAGGTTCTCTGGAAGAGGGAGATGACTCAGACCATCAGCATTACTGTTATTTTTGCCTTCTCTGTATTTAATGACATACTCATAGGCTCTTAATAACACCGCCCATCGCATGATCCTCTGTGACGCCATTTGAGGGACGGCCTTCAACTCATGGAACAAACTTATCAATGGCTTATGATCCGTGATAATCATGAACTTCCTGCCGTACAGGTACTTATGAAAATACTGTACACCAAATATTACAGCTAATCCTTCTTTATCCAGCTGTGAGTAGTTCTTTTCTGCTGCATTCAGGGTACGTGATGCAAACCCAATGGGTTTTTCCTGACCATCTGGCATGCGGTGAGCTAGTACTGCTCCCACTCCATATGGGGAAGCAAGAAAGAATTAAATCTTTTTGCTCATAAAAGTGTACCAATAGACTGCTTGACTGCAACAGTTCCTTTGATTTGCAGAAAACCTTCTCCTGTGCTGGTCCCCCACACCATGGTTCCCCTTTCTCAGAAGCTTGTGCAGTGGGGCCAACAGTGTGGACAAGTTTGGCAAGAACTTATTATAGAAGTTCAACAACCCCAAATAAGCTTTGAGCTCTGTCACTGACTTTGGGGGCGGCGCCTCCTGCACTGCTTTCACTTTTGCTGGCACTGGATGTAAACCGGTCTTATCCACCCAATGTCCTAAAAATGTCACTTCCTTCTCCATGAATTGACATTCGCTCCTTTTTAAGCGCAGGCCCACCTCCTGTTTCATGTCTGGCCAGTATCCGCTGTAAGGCATCATCTCTGCCTTCTATCTTATGTACAGGTTGCCAGTCTAATTGGAGGGCCTTAATCCATCCCCAACCCATCAAACTAGTTCCAGCCCCTTCAACCACCAGCACATCCAGTTTTCTTTTACTGTTTCTGAATTCCACCTGCACTTGGACTGCTCCCCACACGGGTACCTTGTGGCCTCCATATGTTCTCAGTTTGATTCCACACTTGCTTACTTTGGGTGCATTACTGCCTTCAAAAGGTTTTTTAAATGACTCCTTCGACATGATAGTGTAGCCACAGCCTGTGTCTACTTCAAATGTCACATTCTGTCCATTTACTTTTAGCTTCTGTCTGATGGGTTCCTCCCTTGTAATGCTAATCTCCTCATGCACATTATACATAGTCACACTACTTGCCTTTATGTGGTGCATTTCAGCTCCTTCCTCCTCACTCTCCACATTCTCCTCTTCTAAGAAATGGGCTCGTTTTCCTTGTCTGCCACGCCCTCCTTTTTGTTCCATTTTCATTCGGCAGACCCTTTTTATGTGTCCCACCTTTCCACAGTTGTGGCATTTTTCTGAAACAAACCTGCAGTCCTTGGCCACGTGATTTAGTCCTCCACATCTGTAGCACTTCCTGACAACCTGTTGTGACGTCGAGCTGCTGTCCTCCATCTTGTTCACCGCTCCCAATTCTTTAGTGAATCGCGACTGTTCCGTCATGCTCTTCAAGTCCACAATGTCTCTGTTAGCAGCCTCCATTGCTTGAGCAAACTTCCGCGCCTTTACAAATGTTAGTGAATCCTCTGCTAACAATCTGCGCTGTATCCTGTCGTCGCTTATTCCACATACTAAACTATCCCGCAGCATCACCGTCAGGGAATCTCCAAAGTTACAGTCCTGTGCGAGCTTCCTCAGCTCCACTACATAATCGCCCACACTTTCCTCCGGCCTTCTATTCCGTGTGTTAAACTTCCACCGCTGCACAATTTCACTCGGCTTAGGGTGAAAATGATTGTTCAACAATCCCACCAACTCAGCATAAGAACAATCCCCTGGCTTGACCGGACTGAGTATGTTCCTAATCATTTATCAATGAACCCTACATTGCACAGAACATGATAGAAACAAATGTTTAAGTATTTTGGACATCTCTCTCAACTGTGTCTGTGTTGTGAGTTTGGCTGCTGCAAATCAGCTAGGAACAAATATGCAGTTCATAGCTCTCACTATGATTTAAACCCTTATTCTGTTTAGGTTAGTGTTTAAGATATGTAGATATATTATAAAATTTGATAAGATTGTCATATGGTAGCTAACGGTATCAAGATTGAACTTTTCAAAGGTGTTTCCTTTTTTTAAATCTCTCCACAGAGAAAAAATCTGCCCTTCTCTTCAGATTCCATATGTTCTGTATTTATCTAGTTAAACTTCCATTAATATTCCATCCGTCCGTTTTCTGCTGCTTATCTGGGTTCGGCTTACGGGGCCAGCAGTCTGAGCAAAGAGGCCCAGACTTCCCTCACCCTCGGCACCTGCTCTAGCTCATCGAGGGGGAGACCGAAACGTTCCCGAACAAGCCGAGAAATATAATCTCTCCAACGAATCCTGGGTCTGCTCTGGGGCCTCCTCCTTCTGCTAGGATATTCCCAGGATACCTCACCTATGAGACATCCAGGAGGCATCCTAGTCAGATCGGACCAGCAGCGGCTCTACTCCAAGTCCCTCAGCCCATTTCTAAGAGAGATTCCAGAGACTCTTTGAAGGAAACTTATTTCTGCCACTTGCAATCACAACCTCATTCTTTTGGTCTCCACCCAGAGCTCATGACCATAGGTGAGGATAGGGACATCTACTCTCCCCTCAATTGAGAACAAAACTCAGAGGGACTTGAAATTACTAACAATTGGACCAGCACATTATCCCTGACCCGGAATGGCCTTTCCACCTGTTTCTGGCTGAGAACCATGGTTTCGGACTCAGAGGTGCTAATTCCCATTCTCATTCTTGCAAACCTGCAAGCTGGAGGTTACCACCTGACGAACTCAACACAGCAATACAAACCAAACTCTCACTACGATTTTACAGGGACTGAATGGCCTGTAACAACTAGCCAGACACCCCATATTTCTGAAGCTTGAGCGTTTGATTGCTTTTTCCAAGTCCACAAAACACATGTAGACTGTTTGGGGAAACTCCCACACACATTCGAATATCCTTGAGAGGATAAAGTGATCGTCCAGCATTCCACAACCAGGTCAAAACCCACTTTGTCCTTCCTGAAACTCTTTTCCAGCACCCTGGCATAAACTTTCTCAGATAGGATGAAGACTGTGATCGCTCTGTAGTTGGAGCACACCCTTCTTGAACAGGGGAACCACCATCCCAGTCTGCCAGTCCATAGGCACCGCAATGCAAGATTGCAGAGACATGTCAGCCAGGACAGCCCTACAACATTCAGAGGCTTCAGGAAATCTCATCCACCACAGGGGCCCCGCCGCTGTGCCATAGTTTAACCACGTCCGCGACTTCACCCACAGATAAACTTAGTGTAACATTTTTTAAATACTTTGCAGAGATCCGTGGTGCCCCAAAGCTCCAGTTGAAACAGTGCTGGACACCAAGAGAAACAGTCTGATCTGCAGGACTGCAGCAACAATAGCGACCAGGTGAGAGCAGTTTGTCTGTTTGGAAGCACTTGGTTCTTTTGGAAAAGATTAATTTGATGGTGGCCAGTGTGACAAAATGTGCCAAGCGGTCCTGATCAAGAATGAAACCAGGGCACCACCAAAGGACATGTTGTGTGTCCGGGAGGCGAAAATGAGGACGGGCTGCGCATGGTGCTGATGTGTGTGCAGGTGTGAACCTGTGTGCTTATCTGTATTAAAAGGTGACTGGCCCAGTAAAAGAATCAACTTGAAGGAGACTTGAAGGAGAGATTGGATTGTGTGTGTGTGTGTTTGTGTGTGTTAGAAAGAGAGTGAGAGAGAGGGCGAGTGAGTGTGTGAGATGGAGTATCAGAGTGACAATAGCGTTTGACAGTTTAGCCCCATGGTGTTTGAATATAATGGCCTGTGTGTTGCTGGCTGCTGGCTCAGTTCTCACCTTTGCTCTCATGCATACCAATGGGCAGCCATTCTCATTCATGGGCTGTGCAAACTGACTGAGTCAAGGGCAAACATGCTTATGCAGTGCAGGGGAAAAGAATTAATCTGAAAGAGTAAGGAGACTCTGGTTGCAGCTCAGTGCATTTAATGAGTATTTATGCCATCTAATGGAATACAAAGCATGGAATGAATATTTGGGGGAAACCAGCTAGCTGCACTAGCATAAACATACAGCAGGACATCGGTGGCCTCGTTTAAAGAGAGATCAATGCTGAGAGTCTAACCCTGCATTACGTTTTCATTTTAAACCTATAACTGCTTCTACTTTTTCTCTGGCATTTTATGGCCACTGAAACAGATTAAACCTGGGGCTGCGTTTTAGTCTGGAAACAATAAACACCCCACTGAACGAGCATGTTTGTCAGTGCCTGCTTTGTTATAGCCTCATCTTAGTTAGACAAGGCTATAACACATTTTTAAGAGTATCCTTGACTACCGATTAATTCAAAATGGATGAAGAATAAAACATCATTGACCTTGTTGTCTGTGCTAGCAGCTGTTTTTTTTCTCATGCTCCTAGCTTTCAGGTATGTTTGAATGAATTCTTAACTGGTACTTGAATCTCATCTGAGCACAAATCTTTAATAACAAAAGCAGATTCCTTTGTTTCACACTAACGGAAACATCAGACTGAGACTGGAAATGTTTCACATTCTCCTGCTGAAATATAATTAGCATGGGGAAGATGAAGATGTAATAATCTTTGACCTGAGTTACCTGCATCAATTATGAAGAGAAGGCACAGAAAGGTTATTTCCAGACAAATCATCATCTCTCTCTGCCACTTCGTTTACAGCAGTTTTACTTTCCTTTCACCGACATTCCGGTTAGCTGTCTCTCAAATGAAACCATTTCTATCTGGCACAAAATTAATCATAAAGAAAAGATGCGCTAATTTGTTTACTACTTCCCCCTTTTTGTTCATCTTAATAGTTTTTTTGATTTGTTGTTTGGGATTTCTCTGATGCTTTTTACAGTCTGACCTTGGATGTGGAATTCTTGTAGCCTCGTTTCATTTCTATCTAATCAAAAGCAAAACAAACAAAAAAAATGTTAATAGTATTTTTAAAATATACACTTTAATTTTAAAACTGTGTATATACGGTATATTCTTTGTATTTATTATCTCACTCTTATTGCCTGTTTATGCCCTGTCTTTATCTTCAATGTCATGCTGCTCTGTTGTATCTTAATTGCCCCTTGGGGATAAATAAAGTCTTTCTGATTCTGAAAAAACTGTTGGCTCAGTTGATGAAGTAATTTGTTATATCCTTATTCCTTTGTTATTTTATCCAGAATGCTGCAAAACTCTTCTTTGTAAAAATAAAATAATAAAAGTTTGCATAACTCATTCTTACTCATTCTGTTTGGATACTTCAGTGAAACTGCAGCAGGAGACGGATTGGTCATAGTCCAAGTAAGAATTTTTTTTAAACTGTTGGTGTTGCAGAAATTAAAGTTACAAAAGTGTGAAATAGAGATTTTATCACTGTGCAACATTTCATAAACTCTTCTTCTTCTCCTCTCTCTCATGTGGGAGATTGCTGGCCCTCCCTCCCAGAACTGGAGTTCTCTTCCTGTTAACTCAGGGGTGAGGGGTAACGTCTCTCTGTAATGTCTTTATTCATAAATATATGAATACCAAAAAAGAAAACCTTGTCAAATTAGACTGCAGTTTTAACTCCAGTTTCTGTGAGTGTGATGTAACTGTATCAACAGGTTTACTGCTCACATATTATATATGAACATCTTTAGTAACTGAGTAGCCCCAAAAGTTGATTCTGTTCATCTGGACATTTTCAGTCATCCAGGTCACTTCTTCACTCTCAGCTGACTGCAGGTTTCCAACCTTATAAACTATACATTTGCACAATGACTGAAACTAGCACCACTAAATGACCAATGGCCTGTGAGGTCAATTTTTTTTTTTTTAATCTTTAATATGCAAGTACAAAACAATATAAAACACAAGGAGCATGAGACCAAAACCGAGCCCAGAAACCTACAAAAACAGTTCAAAACAAAAGATGCTGGAGTCCAGGGAAGCAGTGTCCATAGAGAACAGAAGGTCGACCCGGGGGGCGACAGCACAAAAGTTCAGTTCAGCTATTCCAGGGGCCAGCCACGTGAAAAGTGGTAGCAGCGGCAGAGCAAGTCCGGAGGCCGGCCGCGTGGAAGGCAAACAGTCTGTCCAAAAGTTTGTCAGCACCACGCAGTCCTCAGCTGGCGGAGAAAGCTCACAAAGGCTTCCAGCTGAGGTTGGCAGTGTCTGAATGGGTTGCTGAGCTATTAACTGGGCTGGTGTCTGACTCTTGGCTGCTCTCCTCCGGGGAACAGGAACGGGTGCTGGGCCTGGCCGAACACCAGCCATCCCCACCCGAGGAACAGACACGGGTGCAGGGACGAGCTGGTCTCTGGCTGCCCTTACCCTGGGAGCCGGTGTAGGTGCAGGAGCTAGCTGGACTTCTGCTGCTCCCACCCGAGGAACTGAGACAGGTGCAGGAGTTGGCAGGGTCACAGTTGACCTCACCCGGGGAACTGGAACAGGCGCAGGCAACAGCTGGGTGTCCATCAACCCCACCCGTGGAGCAGGTACGGGTGCAGGGATGAACGGAGCCTCTGCCAGGCTGGAGACAGAAGCAGGGACCAGCTGGTTCTCAGCCACCCTCACCCAAGGAACTGATACGGGTGCAAGGGAAAGCTGGGCCCACGCTGGGTACAGGAACTGGAGGTGGAGAGCGAAGCGCAGGAACAGTAACTGACACAGGGTAAACTAGGTTGATGGTGCCGAACACAGTACTAGCAATCAGAGACTTATGGCTGGCTGGTTTTAGCAACTTTTTTGTTCTTACGCTGTCTAGGTTACAGTTAGCAGTCTTTGGAAGAGTGAGTTCAGGAGCAGTCACAGGTACTGGAGAATTCACACAAGCAGTGTCTGGATAACCTGGGTGTGAAGCAACACTACACACAGTCGTACAAGATGTAGCCCGAGACGTAGACCCAGAGTCCGTGAAACTTGGCTGAAAGGCATTGGCACACAGAGTTTAACTGACATGACCGGGGAACAAAAAAGTTAACCTGTGCAACCAGCTCTGCAGTGCTCAAACCAAATTCCTTTGCCAGTTTACGTATAGCAGACAAAACCTTGCAACTCTTAACCTTAGCAGGCATTGAATGCACAGTTTCAAGGAGTCCACGAGGAAAAACAGAAACAGTCTCATGCTTAGCAGGCACGGTCGAAGGGGAGTTTACACAGGTAGCGTCCAAGTTAACTCTTTCAAGTTGTGGCACAGAAAAAAACCACAGCCTGAGAAACTGACAGAGCAATACTGGGAGTCACAGGTACAGGAGCTGGTTTAAAGATTAAACTGTTCATAGCAGAGGAATGGCTAATAGTCTCTGTGTCACCTGGCTCATGCAGAACACTAGGAGTAGACGTTAAATTGGCTTGCTCAGCAACACAGGTCTCATTCTCAGTAACTATTTGAGAAGCTGAGAGAGCAATGGCTGGTTGAGGAGTTGGCTGGGAAATATCAGAAACGTCAAAAGACAAAATAGGCTGGAACATAGAAGGTCCTTTCAGGGGGTTTGTGCTCCTCAGCATGCACTGTTACATCTTGAGCTGACGATGCTAGTGGTGTGTGGCTGAGCTCAGACTGGGAAACCTCAGAATCTACAAGCTGAGTAAAACAGTTCTGCGGGGCTACAATGCTGGTAACAGTATCAGAATCAGAATCGTGTTTATTGGCCAAGTATATGTGCAGACACATACAGGGAATTTGGTTCCAGTAGATGGTGGCTCTCAAGCACAGCAATGTAAATCACACACACACACACACACACACACACACACACACACACACACACACACACACACACACACACACACACACACACACACACACACACGTGTCTATATATACACATTACACATACATACACAAAGCTGTGTAAACCAACTATAAATAACGAATCTAAACTTATATACATAAAATACAGAAATGAATGAGGTGGAATGAATACTACAAAATGTACATAAGGTGCAGTTGCAGTCTGGCAGTGTGACAGGTTAACTGTTAAGAAGGGAGATGGCGAGGGGAAAGAAACTGTTCCTGTGTCGGGTGGTCCTGGTCTGCAGGCTTCTGTACCGTCTGCCAGAGGGCAGCAGATCAAAAAGTCTGTGTGCAGGGTGTGAGGGGTCTATGATGATTTTCACTGCCCGTTTCCTGGTTCTTGAAAGGTACAGATCCTGGATGGAGGGCAGGGGGGTGCCGATGATCCTTTCTGCTGCCCGTACAGTCCGCTGCAGTCTGCTCCTGTCCTGTTAAGTGGCTGCTCCATACCAGACTGTGATGGAGGAGCACAGGACAGACTCAATGACCGCAGTGTAGAACTGGATCAGCAGCTCCTGTGGAAGACTGTACTTCCCCAGTTGTCTCAGGAAGTACATCCTCTGCTGGGTCTTTTTGAGGATGGAGTTGATGTTGGTCTCCCACTTCAGGTCCTGGGAGATGGTTGTACCCAGGAACTTGAAGGTCTTCACAGTTGACACAGGGCTGTCTGATATGGTGAAGGGGAGCAGAGTTGAGGGATGTCTCCTGAAGTCCATTGTCATCTCTACAGTCTTAAGAGTGTTCAGCTCCAGATTGTGCTGACTGCACCAGAGTACCAGCCGCTCAACTTCTTGCCGGTATGCAGACTCATCACCATCTTGAATGAGGCCAATGACAGTGGTGTCATCTGCAAACTTTAGGAGTTTGACAGCCGAGTTCTTGGAGGTGCAGTCGTTAGTGTAGAGGGAGAACAGTAGTGGTGAGAGGACACATCCTTGAGGGGCACCAATACTGAGGGACCGAGTTTCAGAGGTGATCTCCCCCAACCTCACTTGTTGCTTTCTGTCTGTCAGGAAGCTGGTGATCCACTGACAGGTAGCTGGTGACACGCTGAGCTGGGAGGGTTTGGAGGAAAGAAGGCACAATGGTGTTAAAAGCCGAACCAAAGTCCACAAACAGGACCCTGGCATAAGTTCCCGGGCGGTCAAGGTGTTGCAGGATGTAATGCAGCCCCATGTTCACTGCATCATCCACCGACCTATTTGCCCGGTAGGCAAACTGCAGAGGGTC
The DNA here is from genome assembly GCF_041146795.1 of Maylandia zebra. Taxonomy (NCBI): domain Eukaryota; kingdom Metazoa; phylum Chordata; class Actinopteri; order Cichliformes; family Cichlidae; genus Maylandia; species Maylandia zebra. Next base: position 23,347,053 of record NC_135168.1, on the reverse strand, counting down.
CAACTGGTGGCCTGTAATGTCTTTCAGATGGGCTAACACCAGTCGTTCGAAGGATTTCATGACCACAGACGTCAAGGCGACAGGTCTGTAGTCATTCAGTCCTGTGATGGTGGGTTTCTTGGGAACAGGGATGATGGTGGAGCGTTTGAAGCAGGAGGGAACTTCACACAGCTCCAGGGATCTGTTGAAGATGCGAGTAAAGATGGGAGCCAGCTGTTCAGCACAGGTTTTGAGGCAGGAGGGTGAGACGCCGTCTGGTCCGGGGGCTTTCCTGGGTTTCTGTTTCTGGAATAGTCGGCTCACATCCTCAGTGTGTATTCTGAGTTTCAGGGAGGAGGAAAGGGGGGTGAGAGGTGTGGTGGAGGTCGTTGAGTCTGGATTGGAGAGGGTGGTGGTGGTCGTTGAGTATGTAGGTGGGTCTGGTGTGGAATTACGGTCCTTTGTTCAGCTTACTCTTCTGTGGAAACATCCATATTGGCTAACTCAGAGGAAATACTTTTTTATTACCAGAATCTGAGGGCTCAAAAACACAAAGATCACTAACGAGAGGAACTGGTGAATAATCTGACACTGAGGTGCCTCGCTGTGTAGCGTCTCTAGAGTCCAAACACAAAGTGGCAGAATTGTCTGAGTTAGGCAACACAATATCCACGGAGCGCCAAACAGTGCTACTCACAGTGGTGGATAAGTCATGAAGTCCAGGTTCAGAAAGTTTGGGCTCCCAGTCAAGTCTGTCCCGTATTCAGTAAGTGAAAATAAAATAAACAATAAAAGGTGAATCAAATGGACCATTACGGCAAGGCTGGGATGGTCAATTTGGTAAAGTAAATCCGTTGGGCATCTTTCTTTGCCTTTAGACAACAATTCTGATGGCAAAAGAGCCAAACAGGACAGGCAAAAAAAAAAAAGAAAGTTTGGGCTGAGTGTGTGATGCACAGTCACTCTTTCCCACGGGTGCAGCCAGCTCAGCTGTACTGGAGCGACGGCGGCGTGAACGCCGTTTTCGAATCCTCCAGCGGACCGGGCTGAACGTCCTCCGATCCGACTCTTCATACTGGAGAGGCAGCTCCGGGGGGATACGTACGGTGGAGACGAGGAAGTCCTGAATGAGGTGGTGTAGCGCGCCGAATAGCCAGGGGAGTCCAGAAACCATCCTCTGTAAACGAGTGGCTAACAACTCCTGGTATTCTGGAACTGGCTACCCACTCTTGGCAATGATACTCCACCATGTAAATTAAATCTGCCCGGAGCTCAGCAGAGGGATTGTAAGCTGCTGGGTCCATGTCGTGGTCGCGTTCTTTTGTCATGGTTGTGGCTGTGTGCAGGCAGGATGAGGACCCAAACGCAAGCTCACGGAGGCAGGAATGAACTCAAAACACAGCTTTATTGCTGGAGAGAAAAACCATACAAACTAAACTGGAAACTATAACATATTACACGGAGAAACACACGGCCATGAATGAGGGGAATGTGACACAGAACTTCTTCTTCTTCTTAAATGTTATTGGCGGTTGGCAAACAACTGATTGGTGCATTACTGCCACCACTAGTATGGAGTGTGCACTGAAAAAAATGCAATAGGGTGGTTGTTGAATTTGCATAGAATTACTTCATATATCCAGCATGACTAATTTAAATTTCACATCTAAACATATTTTTGTCTTTTAATTTTCACATATTCTTTAAGAATATTCATTCTTTTAGAACAAATCATGTTGAAAAGAAACAAGTTAGTCGTGTTTTATCCTCAAGCTCCGCCCCCTGGAAAGGAAAAATCGGCTGCACTGTCCGCCATTTTTGTCTCTCGCTTTGGAAAATCTACTACCATCTGGAGTTTTACACTTGAAGGTAAATACGATTTTAAAGCTAACACACCAGTGAGAAAGAGTGTAGACCCTTTATATATGTGGACTTTTACTGGGTGTTGTTATTTTACAGGTATGTGGGCTGTTTATCGAAAACCATGAAAGGCCAATGTTAGCTAGCTCCAGTTAGCTAATGGTAACCGAAATTATGCGATAAGCAAATTAGTAATTAAAATATATAATGTGAGTTAATATTGTTTGTATATTCTTTCAGTTTAAATTAACAGACTATTACAAACTTGCATCGGTGTCTGTAGTAAGTGGTGGTACCTGCAGTGTCTTAACCATTAAACAAGCTAATGTAGGGCCGGGATATGACTAGTTTGTTGAAACATGTCTGCTGCCAATGTGACTGCTCACACACGGTAACATTATCAGCACATAGCCACAGCCGCTAAAAACATGCTGAAAGGTCAATCTAGCTTCTGTAGTCAGCAGCTGGAAGACTCAACACAGACCCAAGATTCAGTGTAACGGTTATCTAAATGTTGTGTGTCCTGTTTGTAAGCCCAGAAAAAGAAATAAAATAAAATGACGACCTTGAGCTTCAAGCTAATGCTAATAGCATAAAGCAACTAATGTAATGATGAGGTTGTTAAATTAGTAAAAATACAGTAAATATATCCAACATGAATCATTTATATTTTTGGTCTAAACATAATTAAGTCTCACGCCTTTCACTTGTTTTAGAAGGATGTTCAGTCTTTTAAAACCAGTCATATCAAAATAACAGAAAATAGTTATGTTTTCTGTTGAAACTCCACCCCCAGGGTGTGTTCTACGAGGGAAAATTCACTGTGGCGGTCCGCCATTTTTTGTCTTCGCTTCGTTTACGTTTGGTGCTGAGCTTTACTTTGTCGAGGTAAACTGAAAACTACATGTTTGAGAGGAAACGAAGAGAACATCCATTAGATGGGGAAGTTTTTCTCATGAATTGCTGTTGAGCAACATAATGGAAAAAACAAGTCATTCCTTAAGTTAACTAACGATAATGCTAGCTTAAGCTGCGGGACAATATTATGTGCATTAGCTTTTTTCAGTGTGTGCCCAGTCACATCCGCTTGTTTTTTCTCAGTGAATACAGACTAACAAACTTGTGTCCATTTAGTTAACAGTTAAATAAGCTAGTTTGCCATGGGGTGGGCTCTGTGTGTGTGTTCGGGAGAGGGGGTGGGGGTCTTCACTAAAGTCGGTTTATTTAGGGCATGACACCTATGCAGTACTCATTAGGAGAGGAAGTGCATGACGTGGGGCTTTATTTCATGTTCTGGGGCAGTGAATGTAATCTACTGATAACATGTTAAAGACACACAAAAACCCAACAAATTGTTTTAACTGATTTATAGAGAGACTGAGAGGAGGGCTTAAAGAGATAAAAAATAATGACAATATAAATATATTAAATTTATTTTTTCTGTATCGATATATGGTGCTTATCCCTGCTGAAGGGCAGATTGGTGTTGCTTCAGAACACTTCTCTAGCGCTGTTATGTAGAGGTGTTACAGTTAAGGTTTTAATAACATTATTTTATTTACTAGTGAAGATTTGCATCTGTAAGGTAAATTTTCTGGAAAAGTCAAATTAACTAATTTAACTAAGTATTAATGAAAGACCTTGATGTGTATATGACAATAATAGATGTAGTTTCTGGGTCATTTGGCAGAACTGCAAAATGGCCAGAAGGAGGCAACTGCTGTGGTTGCAAACAGGCTTTGGGTGGTATGGAAGTAAGGGCAACTATGGAACTGCTCAGCAACATGGGACCCATAGCTAATAAATAGTAATATGACAAAAAATAACAACTTTGTGTGGATGTAGCCTTGTGAGATTTGAGATTTTGACAGCCTTTTTATGTGACAACTTCTCTTTTTAGATACAGAGTTTAAGCGCATTACCACCATACCACTGCAGTCCATATTACTCTCGCAGATAGATGTGCTATCTGACAAACTAATAAAGGTGTTCAAAAGGCGAGGAGGACAAATAGGAAGAAGACTTCAGAACATTCTGGAGCCCACGGCCCAGGTAAGAAAAAAATTAATTTGTGTATACACTTTAGGGAAAATAATAATTTTAACAAAATGCTGCTTGTCACTCTATGCCAGGAGTATGTTGAAAATCACCTGGGATTTTCACAATTTACCATGGGTGCGTTTTTTTTTTTTCTTTTTTCTTTTACCTGCATTAGAACGATTCATAGTTGAACACCTCTCTATGCTCTGACAGTATTCTGCTTCTTTGCATGGAGATTTCACTTCATGCATTACCTTTTTAAGCATTCTGAGGACTCAAATCACATGCTGTAATGAATCCATTTTTGTTCACCTAATGTGTTAATGTTAACATTTTTTGGAATAGTGACACAGATTAAAATAAGATTTGGTATAATGTTCTTTGACCAGTGTTCTGTTTAATTAAATTTTGGAATTCTGCATTTTCTAGGCCACAGATGAAGCCATTATCCAACGATCTAATAAGGAAACAACCATGGGAATTTACATCATAAAGTCAAGAGATGCCAATGGCAGCCCTGAGGACATCGGGATAGTCCTTGAAGGCCAGAGAGTCTGGCAGGATTTGGATAACTATACCCTAGCAGCTGCAATGCTGTTTGGACTAATGTACACTTTGAACCTCACCTACCCACTGGAAAAGTATACCTTCGAGGTATTATAGAAACTGGTTATGGAGCTCAAAAGGAACAGCCTTTCAAAGAAGGCCCAGGTTCTCAGGACCAGACTGTACGATTGAACAGTTTTCCAGTTATGATGTGGGAACAACATGTTTACCTCTTCGAATATGGCTCTTTTAAGCCAGCACTGGTAAAGTTGCAGTACATAGTGAAACTTATTTTTCTGGCACTTTTCAACTTGGGGCCTTTATTACTGCAGTTTTCACTTTTCAAGCCATGGCTCTTTTAAAAAAGAAATTCAAACTTTGAATGTCCATTTTTCTCAATGGAAATGGTGCCTTGCACCAATTTCACCAGTTTGCAATTTTATTCCCAAGGTGCACCACTACAAACAGATTGCATCGTGTAGTATTAGTGATTGTGATGTTTAGTGATAGAAGCAAGCCAATACTAATCAGTTTAGGTCTCTTGGTTGTGTGCCTGTGGGTTATGATGTTATTTTAAGTCTCTTCTTTGTGTCATTTTAATAATTACACCCCTGTTGCCATATTACCTCATGGCTCTTACATTTAAAAAACAATTTTTTACATAAGCGCGATGTCATAAGGCCCCACAATGTTGAATTCAGGTTACAGCAGATAACTTTGAGGAATGTTGTGGAATGTTTTTCAAGAGATGCATTGTACAAATATGACTCATGTATATTTTGGAAGCCTGAATTGAAAGTCCATTGTTACAACTGTGTAGTATTTTCAAAAATACAGGTCATTGTTCAAAAATGTTTTGCTTATTTCTTTGATTGAAGAGAAAGTGTACAGTACATACAGTAAGATCAGCCTTAATTTAGTTTTATTTATTGAACACTCAATTATATATTAGATTATATATTATATATTAGAAATTTGTTATAAAATAAAATAAGCTTACCATAAAATAATCTTGTCAATATAACACATAGTAGTCCAATACAATTAACACAAAAAGTTCATGTCTGATAAACAAGTGGTTTCTATAAATATTTGACCGGAATGAAAAACATAACAACAACATAAAAAAGTCATGTTCGTGTTACCAGAAAAATGTGTGCAGGTATAACATAAAAAACTAAGGTTAACCAAACATAACTTAATTTCGTGCAACCGATTACAATGATTTTTTTATGTTTATCCCACTGATTATTTTTTTCAGTGTGGACTGGAGTGATGCCCCCCCCCCCAAAAAAAACAACAACAACAACAACAAAACAAACAAACAAACAAACAAAAAAAAACCTCAAAGCCTTTCAAACACTCTTCCCGCTTTAAAAAAACTGAAATAAAGCCTGGTAACTCTTACTGCCAGAATCCTTTTGCAATAGGTCAACCAGATCCAGTTTCATTTTCATATTAATAAGGTTTTGGGATAATTGTCTCTTCTCCACCTGATATTTCTGACAGTGCAATATCACATGCTCTATAGTTTCTGTGTCTCCACAGAAGGCACATTTCCCCGTATTATGTTTCCCAATCAAGAATAATGTAGCATTTAACCCAGTATGTCCAAATCTCAATCTCGATATGACCATCTCTCTCCTGCTCCTTCCAGTGGTCCTCATTTCTCCTACCCCCTTTTGTATTGTATACAACCACCATCCTCTCCTTTCCTCCTCCCACTGCTTTTGCCATCTATCCCTCATTTCTTGCTGTATGATACTCTTCACTTCAGCTTGACCAAAACTAACAGCTAGGTCAACTGTCCCATGTTTTGTGGCTTGCTTCACCGCTCTGTCTGCCATTTCATTCCCCATTATTCCATAATGGGCTGGATTCCATAGAAATACAACTGTAAGACCCATCATGTTTATCCTGAACAGTGTTTGCCGAATTTCTGCTAGAATATCTGCTCTCGCATCTGAGTGACTACCCTGTAAACTAAGCAATGATGCTCTTGAGTCTGAACAAACAATAGCTTTTAATGGCCTCATATCTTCCACCCACTGAACCGCCAACAGAATTGCAAGCAGTTCTCCAGTGAATACTGACAGTCTATCAGTGATCCCTTTTCTTATTTTAACCATGAACTCTGGGACCACAACTGCTACACCAATTTGACTGGCTGAATCCTTAGATGCATCCATAAATACACATAGGGTTAACGAGGGAAGTGGGAGCACACGGGGAACACAGGTGACACTGATAATCATAACAAGACATGGCAGGAGTAAACGCAACACTGACGGGAGACTGTCAAAGTAAAACAGGAAGTACACAGAGGTTCAGACAGGAGGAGAGAGAGCACGACATAACGGGCGGGGGAAAACATGGAATAAAACACAAGGAGGGGAAACGAGGGCTCACAGATACACAGAGGGGCACACAGGGGGTAATCAAATAAGGAACATCTTAACAGAACAACCTAGAAACCAGGGCATAAATAAAGAACAAAATACATGAAAACTAAGCATGCTGGGCCAACATGGCCGAGGATCATGACAAGAAGAGGTGAAGAAGTCACTTGGATGAGTGATGAAATGTTTCTCCCACTAAAAACGTCCAGATGAACTTACTTGGATGATTGATCATGCGTCAGGACAGTAACTGAGGAGGTTTGGTTGTAAACTGTGGTAATAATAATAATAATAATAATAATAATAATAATAATAATAATAATAATAATAATTTCTATGTTCTTTTTCTTTGCTAACCTGGAGTTCTTCTTAAAACGCCTTTTATCGTGATCTTCATACTGTTAGTGGACTGTTGGTGAGTCCAATGACCAAAACTCTGCTCTAGCAGCGTAACCATTTTCTATGATTTTCTATGTTTTTGCACATTGACAGACATCTGGCCTGACACGCAGGTACCTCTAATTGGCTTTTGAAACTTTCCTCGGTTGCTGGCTGCTGTGCTGTCTCACACTTCAACAGACCATTTAAGAGAGTCTGAGATTCACTGCTTTTCTTTTCTATAACCTCCTAAGACCCGAACTCTTCCACGGCATGCATTTTTAATTTCTCTTTGATATTTGGGCATATTGGGCCCGATGAATGTAAAAACAAAGAATTACCAGATTTTTTTAACCTTATTTTTGTTTTTAAGAAAAATAAGAGCCATATATGAGGATATTCATTTAAAATTTTGATAGAACAGTAGCAGTGTAGAGCAAGATTGAGTATTTTGGTCTAAATAACCCAAAATGTAATGTCCACATATGTGGACAACAGGTCCTAGGAGGTTAAACCAGCAAGTGCTGGATACTGTGAAATCTGTGCTGCTGCAAAAATAAAATGGAAGCTCACAGAAGCACCTGACCTGCATCAGTTTATTATCTTATGCAGGCTACCAAACTCTGGACACATTGGCCATTGTGTCCTTTGAGTTTCTCAGATCGAAAAATGGCTTCAAGTCATGAATTAATAAAAAAATTATTCACACATGCACATTTTATGATTCATGTCCATGTTTCGATGTGAACTCATCCTTGAGCCGTGATATCTGTTTTCCAGTTCATGTCAAGCCTAATCCTTTCATTCTGTTTAATAAAGTTGTATTTTAATCAGACTCCAAAGTGCTTAATCTCCCAAACTGTCTGAGAAGCTGCAACTTGCTGACGTGAATTATTCCTCGGAGGGAATGATCGTTCATCATGAGCATCTTATTCCGGCTGAGAAAAGGCTGTAATGTGCAACATCTGGATATGCAAATCACTAACTAGAGCTTTGACATTAAGTGAGGTAGCAGTGCGTGTACAGAACAAGCCATCCAGCCTCTGCGAACTGTGTTCCTCACAGAATTTAGCTGTTGTGCCAGTTAAACAGCATTCATAGTTCAGGCTGTGTTTGCTGGGGTGACAGATACTCACACTGCCATAAACACAGCCATGCAAATCAGCTTTTATGTTAACACACACACACACACACACACACACACACACACACACACACACACACACACACACAGCTCATTCATTTTAAGTCTGTAAAACCAGAAACAGATAAATGATGCACCAAGTCCTGTGCAAAACTATGGTTTCATTCAATGTTTGGAGCATTTAGACTTTTTTGTTACTTGTTACAAGCTGTTTTCCTCTAAGAATCTCAATGCCACTACACAGTTCATTTGCAAAAACATTCATTAATTCATTCGGGAAATAAGTTCATAATTATCTCAATAGACCGATCGGACCTGGTGTGTGTTGGTGGTGTGTAAGCATGACTTTGGTGATCCTCTCATGTGCACTTATAAGTACCACATATGTATATGTATATAAACCACAAATGTTATTATTGCATATATGCAATAATAATGTAGACATTTGTGGTTTTGAGTGAAAGGTTTCCAGTATGAAGACTGTATGACTGCATCAGTTTTTTGTGTGTCATGTCTGTAGCTGTAAAAATGTTCTATCTATGGGTAAAAAAAGTAACACACACACACACAAAAAAACAACCTTTCAACTTAAAGACACAAAGAAACAAAGCCTACATGAAAGAGTTGTGAGCTTTGAAGCACACGTCCCACCAATCAGAGAGAGAGAAGAGCATCTCATCATTTCAGCAGAAACAAGCCCGAGGGACAAACCATCCTTCTGTGTTTGACTTCTTGACTCACATTTGACAGAGCGGCTGACACAGAAGCAACACAGCATTCACCACCAACAGCTGTCTAAATACAGAAACCTTAATAACCGTGGAGCGCCATGACCTGCCAATCAGAAAAAACCCCGTCTTGCGCTGTATCCTTGGACGGCTGCAGACAATTACAGCATGTTGTCTGTTCTTGGCTTCATAAGGTTATCTGCTTATATATATATATATATATATACAGTGGGGCAAAAAAGTATTTAGTCAGCCACCGATTGTGCAAGTTCCCTCACCTAAAATGATGACAGAGGTCAGTAATTTGCACCAGAGGTACACTTCAACTGTGAGAGACAGAATGTGAAAAAAAAATCCATGAATCCACATTGTAGGATTTGTAAAGAATTTATTCGTAAATTAGGGTGGAAAATAAGTATTTGGTCAATAACAAAAATACAACTCAATACTTTGTAACATAACCTTTGTTAGCAATAACAGTAGCTGGTACTTTGGCCCATTCCTCCATGCAGATCTTCTCGAGAGCAGTGACGTTTTGGGGCTGTCGCTGAACAACACAGACTTTCAACTCCCGCCACAGATTTTCTATGGGGTTGAGGTCTGGAGACTGGCTAGGCCACTCCAGGACTTTCAAATGCTTCTTACGGAGCCACTCCTTTGTTGCCCGGGCGGTGTGTTTTGGATCATTGTCATGTTGGAAGACCCAGCCTCGTTTCATCTTCAAAGTTCTCACTGATGGAAGGAGGTTTTGGCTTAAAATCTCACGATACATGGCCCCATCCATTCTGTCCTTAACACGGATCAGTCGTCCTGTCCCCTTGGCAGAAAAACAGCCCCATAGCATGATGTTTCCACCCCCATGCTTCACAGTAGGTATGGTGTTCTTGGGATGCAACTCAGTATTCTTCTTCCTCCAAACACGACGAGTTGAGTTTATACCAAAAAGTTCTACTTTGGTTTCATCTGACCACATGACATTCTCCCAATCCTCTGCTGTATCATCCATGTGCTCTCTGGCAAACTTCAGACGGGCCTGGACATGCACTGGCTTCAGCAGCGGAACACGTCTGGCACTGCGGGATTTGATTCCCTGCCGTTGTAGTGTGTTACTGATGGTGACCTTTGTTACTTTGGTCCCAGCTCTCTGCAGGTCATTCACCAGGTCCCCCCGTGTGGTTCTGGGATCTTTGCTCACCGTTCTCATGATCATTTTGACCCCACGGGATGAGATCTTGCGTGGAGCCCCAGATCGAGGGAGATTATCAGTGGTCTTGTATGTCTTCCATTTTCTGATGATTGCTCCCACAGTTGATTTTTTCACACCAAGCTGCTTGCCTATTGTAGATTCACTCTTCCCAGTCTGGTGCAGGTCTACAATACTTTTCCTGGTGTCCTTCGACAGCTCTTTGGTCTTGGCCATGGCGGAGTTTGGAGTCTGACTGTTTGAGGCTGTGGACAGGTGTCTTTTATACAGATGATGAGTTCAAACAGGTGCCATTCATACAGGTAACGAGTGGGGAACAGAAAAGCTTCTTACAGAAGATGTTACAGGTCTGTGAGAGCCAGAGATTTTCCTTGTTTGAGGTGACCAAATACTTATTTTCCACCCTGATTTACGAATAAATTCTTTACAAATCCTACCATGTGAATTCATGGATTTTTTTTTTCACATTCTGTCTCTCACAGTTGAAGTGTACCTCTGGTGCAAATTACTGACCTCTGTCATCATTTTAAGTGGGGGAACTTGCACAATCGGTGGCTGACTAAATACTTTTTTGCCCCACTGTGTGTATATATATATATATATATATATATATATATATATATATATATATATTAGGGGTGCAACGATATTCGTATCGATATTGAACCGTTCGATACAGTGCTTTCGGTTCGGTACGCATATGTATCGAACAATACAACATTTGTAATTTATTTTATCAACTTTCCCTCTGACGATGCTGTCTGTGTTGAGCGCTCAGTGAATCTGCGTTCGACTACTCCGCCTAGGCTGCACTGTCGAGCGCAGATCCACTGAGCGCTCAACACAGACAGCATAGTCAGAAGGAAAAGCGCAGGGCAAGCTAGCAAGACAGAAGTTAAGCTCTCCTTGCAACATGGACCTCCCCCACCCTCATTCAGATCTGGCGTTTGGAATTATTTTGGTTTTCATGTGACGTATGACCCTGAAGGTAAGCGAGTCATGGACTAAAGTAAAACAGTATGTTGGATGTGCCATGCAATGCTCAATTACATGGGTGGGAACTAGTGTGTTAGCGCAGTTAGCTCGTTAACGTGTTGGCCGTCTAGCCCCATGCACGGGGCGATCGGCGGTAGCTCGTTAACGGAGATTTGCCGTGTTGTGGCGTTAAGGTCATTTCAACGAGATTAACCTGAAAGCACTAGTGGGAACACAACGAATATGACTGCACATTTACGCCGACATCATTCTAGTGCCAAGACAAAAACAACAAGCATGCTACTAACTTTAGCCGAGTCATTTAGACAGCTGTTAGCACATGATTCTCCTTATGCTGCTGAGAATATAGCCCAGAAGAAGCGGATAGTATAGCTTTTATTTTGGAAAGAGACATTTCTCTGTAATAGACTCTCTTTTCCAAAGATGAGTGATTCCTCAATCAGATACAGGGCTTGCAATATCGCTAGCCCGACGTCCTGGGGCAAGCGATTTTTTCAGTCGGGCTACCAAAATCTATCTCTTCCCTGCCCGTCGGGCTATTGTAGGAAGGAAAATATATGTCAATGCTTTTGCATTCTTTCAGAAATGTAGCTGGGTAATTATGTCATTGGCATCGGTGAGCCACTGTCAATATGTGACATATTGAAATCGCGTTTGAATTTGCGCTTGTTTTTTTGCTTTCACTTTGCAATCGTGCGAACTGTGTAGAGAGCGACAGCACTGATCTGTGAGTGATGATAATTTGTGCACCAGTTCCTTATTAATCGTTAGCTTACTATGCAAACATGACAAGTGAAATCTCCCGCAGCAAGCTTAAACATGTGAGAGGTTGATCGCGCAGAGAATCGCTGAGCTTATGTGAGTGCGTGTGTAAAAGCAGCAGGATATATATTTTAGTTCTGCTGAGCCAAATAAGACAGGTCAGGGTGAAGAAGTGACAGCCAAAGAAAAGCTTACCACAAAACGGAGAAGTTATGACAAATCAGACTATAAGGCAAAAAGAAAGTGCAGCTTTATGGTTTCATGGACAAAATAATTTCTGTGGCTGCAATATGACGAGCTAAATAACCAGGGCTGCACATAAGTGGTCTGCAGGTGCGCATTCGCTGTCAAAATAAAAAACACGCACAAGGGTTAGGGTTAAATTTAAAAACTGTACTTTTGAGTTAAAATATATATTTATAATTTTAATAAATGAGAAATTAAAAAGGCATGAACATTTTTTGTATCGAAAAAATATCGAACCGTGACACCAAAGTATCGAACCGAACCAAACCGTGAATTTTGTGTATCGTTGCACCCCTAATATATATATATATATATATATATATATATATATATATATGTAATTTGGATCTAAATTATAAATCCTGTAGATCAATAAGCTCAATCGTCACACCAAATATGTCATCCTGTATAAATGAACTCTCAGTCCCGAGAGTCGTCCCCTTGATTCAGCGGATTGTAGATCCTCCTTTATCAACAATAAGTTGCAGTGATGGTTTCCTGTGTGACTTCATCAGTCTCTCACATCACTGTGGGGACACATTGACCCACTCTTCTTCACAGCTTCAGCTCATCAAGGTTTCCTGCATTCATTCATTCACAGCTCGCTGAACGTTGCACCACAGCCCATCACAGCCTCTTAGTCTGGACTCTGATCTGACGACTGCCGCAGCTTGATTCTTACCTTTCAGGCGTTCTGTTGGGATTATCAGTCTGGATTATGATCGCTGGTCTGAATAACAGGCCAAATGCAAACACTGCCAAGCAGGAAGGTTGTAATTGGAATGCAGAAGGAAATAAAAAAAGAATACAAGGGATGGAAAATTAATATACTTCATGCAGTATATGTATAGTCAGTACTCCTTGGTGTAGTGACTACACCAAGGCGGCAGCCGTCTGCGGCTGGCAGATTGCCTCCCTGAGCCTGGTTCTGCCGGAGGTTTCTTCCTGTTAAAAGGGAGTTTTTCCTTCCCACTGTCGCCAAAGTTCTTGCTCATAGGGGATCATCTGATTGTTGGGTTTTTCTCTGTATTATTGTAGGGTCTACCTTACAAAATAAAGCTCCTTGAGGTGATTGTTGGCGGTGTATAAATAAAATTGAATTCAATTGAATCTTTAGTATATACAGTATATAGTACTGTATACTGAATATGAAAAAAGTTCAGTGAATCCAGCCATGAAAATCTCAAATCCCCACTTCAGCTTCTTCAGGTGCACATCTGGATCAGAGCGAGCTGCTGGTTTTAGATCTGTGGAAGTCTCATTCAGAACATTCGGCACTGGAAGCAGTCCAAAGTGTACAAGGACACAACCTTAAAGAAATGTTATCAACGCTTAAATCACGTACGGTTTCCATTTTTTATGGGAGGAGTCACACTCTTCATTGCACCTTGTTTATTGGCTCTGAGCAGGTGGTCTAAACTGCACTTGAACTAAGTAAATAACAAACCAATCTTTTCTTGTCATACAGCTTTCCTCAGAAGTCCACACTCTACTTACTGATTTCTACTTCACACAAAATGTGTGTAAATACTTATAACAGTCTATATTTTTGAGAGTGAGCCATGAATTGTATGATTACTGTGATGGAAACTTATCAAAGAAAAGCAACTGCTTTAAATCACAAGATTAATTTTAGCTACTGAGGTCTTTTATTATATAGAGAGACAAGGACAAAATACAAATTACAGCAGAGAGAAGACAAAGTGCAATAATGTGCAGTAGTGTCACATAAACACAATAAAAAACAAACACTCAGTCCATCATGGGAAGGCCCTGAACAGCCTGAACTATGAGCTCTTTAAAAAATGAAAGTCTGAAGTCTAATCTTAAAACCAGGGGAGGGGCCCGAGAGCTGATAAGTATGCACAACATTGACCTGGAACCTACAAATCACCATTACACTGTGTAATAAAGACACATACATTAATGTGAAATGCATGTTAGTCTCTGTTTGACCTGTAAACAGCAGACTGTATAAACAGCGTACACAGACAGGTAGCTGGGTAAGCTGAACTGTGCTTAAGCTGCCCTCTTCATCCAGCAGTGCAAACATTTAAACAGCACTTTGGTCTAGCTCTTTTCATTTCACAGGTCATTTCAGTCGAGTGCATAAACCAGTCAGATCCTCTCTGAAATGTCGCTCTCGAAAATAATCAAACAGTCGAGGCTGAGGGGGGCAACACAGGCTCTGAAGCTGCTGCAGATCAACAGTTCTAACTGGCAAAGGCAGAAAGACTGTGCACAAAACTGCATGATATATTTAAACACACAAAGACAGATATATAAATATGTATCACCTTTTTAAAGATAGAAACTAATCACAAGCTAAAGGAGCGACAGAGGGAAAGGTATCTCTTTAAAACAAAGAACAGGCAGAGAAAGAGAAGAAAACAGGCTGAGCTGAAAGCAATCAGTGAATCCAGAGCGAGGCGAGCAGTGTCTGCAGAAAGAAGGAATGAAAGGAGAAAACTCATTGCAAAATAAATAAAACTTCATCCAAGTGTGCGAAGAAAGAAAGAAGATTGAAGGCAGTAAAAAGTCTGAATTTTGCACATCAAGCAGCTGAAGAACCACTTTTCTCTGCTGAAGGTGGTGAAGACCAAAACAGAGCTAAAAGAGTATAAAGTGGACTTTATCAAACGTGTGAATATCACTGAATTAGATATCGCTCTTTGTTTGCTGAAGCCTCTTTTTTGTCCTTTGTTATTTTTCTGACAAGAAAGGAGGGGCGGGAAATGGCCAAGGCTCAAACCCGGGATCCTTTCAGCACCCGCAGGTTTGTTAACGTACACGGGTATTTTTGTAAACAGAAATTGTCTGTTTTTGTTAAGAATAAAAGAAATCCGATCTACACAAGCAGTCTTGAAGAAATATCTCCATCCACATGTAAATGCAAAAAAAGAACATGCCAAACCAGTAGGTGGCGATATAATCCTAACTGTGTAGAAATGTTGGCCAATCAGAAGTCTAGAAGCCAGGGAGGGAAAGAGTTAAAAAGATGGTGCATAGAAGAAGTCTTTCTAAATGGAGGGACAATAACTGAGTGTGTCTATGTAAGTGTGTAAAAACTGCAGATAGTAGAAGTCACAGCAACAGTATTTTGTTTCTATCATTGTAGAAACTCATCTCATGTAAACAATAAAGTGGCGCACAGCATGATGTAAAAAAGGCGCACACCTTTGACATTGTGTGCCTAAATCTCTGTTTTCCTAGTCCACATGTAAAAGCAAAAACAGAGTTTTTGAAACTCTCAGTTTTCAGTGATCCAAAACACTTTTTACATGGGGACGAAAGGCCCAAACGTTGATAAACACCAGAACGAAATACCCGTGTTCGTGTGGACGTAGCCTTGTTCTTCAACCCGGACAAAATGATAATGCAGCTTCAATGTTAAAAGCAGCGTGTCCAGAGGCAGATTAAATACCAGTTTCAGAGAAGCGCTTCTGTGTAGGTTTGACTTTTTTTTACTTTCTGATTGTGTTTCTCCTTTCTTTGTAAACTTCTCCTTCGTTGCCTGTAAGTCACTATCCTCATTTTCCACAAAAGACAAAAAGAAAAGAGAAAAAGAAAGAAGCCCTGAAACTAAATTGTGATCAGAATATAAAATGTGTTTGTGTAGGAGAGAAAGTGGTAGAGAGAGGTAGGAACACAGCATCAGCGGACGTGGAGGTGACTCTACTGTCGACTTCAATCACAGCACCCAGCCGAGCTGTTAGCCGGATTCATATGCTACACTGACTAAACCATTACTACCACCATTAATCACAGCCTCATGTCCACTTACATCACTAGGCTCTGCTCGATGTCTGCAGAGGAAGAGGGATACACAACCTTTCAAAGTAAGAGTCTGGCTTTGACTTTACAAGGAGAAATGATTTTGCAGCTTAGCTAGAAGCAGAAGGACAAAAGGAATGAAATGTAGTATGATATTAAAGCCATGCTTACAAATGCAAGAATATCACTGCATTAAATACAAAATATCAACGACAATGGAAAAGTACAAGCTAGCCATGTTTGTCAATTAAAAGACGGTTAAAGTGGGCAGTATTTTTATAAACATCTGCGTCCTTTTTATTAGAACTATTACAAATAAAACAAAGGAGCATGACAGTCGACAGGCCATAATGACCATTCTTTTTCACATGAACTCGCTTTGAAATAAAAAGTCATTAAAACGGGCACAAACACAAGAGCTAAAGCTTCCAGATAGAGCAAGAAAAATTAATCCTACTTAAGATCTTTATCGTCTTCAGGGATGGAGGGATGAAACGATGACACTTATGGGAAATGGGATCTTAATTTGGAGAAACACTGAGCACTCATGGTGATACTAGTGCGACCACGGAGGCTGCTAATCATCCTCACCGCGGTGTCATTTGGTCACAGCAATTAAACTAAGGTGGCACCATTAAAATAACGATTTATCAATGATTAAAGATGCTTCACGGAGCAGCGAGCACATGTATTTGCCAGTTTATATTTTAGTTTGGATCCAACCACACAGAGAGCTGGCTCTGTCAGGGACAGATAACAGATTCACGGTTGGTATTTGCTCTCAGATGAAGAGGATTTCTTCTGGATGAAGCCTCATGCTCGTACACACACCTCGGATCCCCGAGGTTGTACGAGCTTGCTGTGAAATGCACATAATATGGCTGTTTGTGTATAACCAGGAGGAGAGCTAGCAAACAGAGCAATGTTCTCAGTATGATGCTGGGGAGAAGCCTCACATTATACCTCCTGTTTTTCCTGCAGCAGCAGGAACATATAGGAAGCTTGACTTGTGGCCAGAGGCATTGCTGTGCTACAGCTACAGTAAACCTGTTACTGTTACTAAAAGTTTAAAGACGTTTCTGTGCATCACAAATATGCACTGCTTTGGATTAAGCATTGGATTATTTTAGGAAATAAAGGAGAGAAAATAAAGATAACCACACAACTGCATGTTCAGCTACAAATATTAAAAAATAAACTTCTCCTCATCTCAAGAGAAACAACTAAGGTTGCTACAAACCTATTCATTATTTTTAGTCGTGAGGCCAAAACGCCATAACAACATGATGGACAACCACTAAACTTACCTCCTGTTTTTGGGCGCAGATATTTACATCACATGCAAAGATATGCAAGAAGACTGCAGGGATATACCAAAGCATATCTTTGCTGGAGCTCCGGTTTGGAGATGTGGAGCTAAAATGAAATCATACTAAAGATTAGACAGGCATTCTTTTTGGGAGGCAGAGGACAAGAAATACAGAACAAATTCCTTTAACATATACGTTTTAGTCTGTAGTCTGTTGATGGAATATGGAAATAACAAACAACACTACTTATCTTAATGACCTTATAGTACCATATCACCCCATTAGAGCGCTTCACTCTCACACTGCAGGCTTACTTGTTGTTCCTAGAGTATTTAAAAGTAGAATGGGAGGCAGAGCCTTCAGTTTTCAGGCCTCTCTTCTGTGGAACCAGCTTCCAGTTTGGATTCAGGAGACAGACACCATCTCTGCATTTAAGTTTAGCTTATATAGTTAAGGGTGGATCAGGTGACCCTGAATCCTCCCTTAGTTATACTGCAATAGGTGTAGGCTGCTGGGGGATTCCCATCATTAGTTATTATTAATCTCTGGCTCTCTTCCACAGTGTGCCTTTGTCCCGTTTTTCTTGCTTTTAAAGGTAAATAAAATAAAAAAGACATACTGTCTGTAAAACAACAATCTGCAAAGTAAGCAGTGAATGAAAGGAGGAAATTCTCTACAGTGAAAACGTGTGTTTAGTCTGATGTTGTACCCGTGTGAAACCCGCCTAACGAGCGCGCTTCATACCACTGATTTCCTCTGCCCTCATTTTAAGGGTCTCTTCTGTTTTTGGTTGCTCTGTAGACTTCTGTGTTTGTGGCAGGCGAAGCTGCCGTGTTGGGTCTGTGCACTCCGTGACTCACACTGAGTCACAGTAAGACGCTGCAGCTGAAAGTGGCGTATCCTCCGGGGAGCACCAGCCTGTCAGACTACTGCATCTCATGTCAGAAAACACACTTTTCATCGTCTAAAACTTTCATCCTCATCTTTCAAAGTTTTATGGAAATTAGTAGCTTGATATTTTTACTGTTTACCTTTATCATTAAAATGATTACCGTTTAACACCAATAGTTATTCAAGTAATTAAAGTTTGATTCAAAAATAGCGCAAAGATCAGTGCATGTTATGAACAACTAGATTTAAGATGTCACAGCTCTTACAGGTGGAAACTCTTGTACTTAGCAGAGGATGCCTGAGCTGTAGCCGGGGCTCAGTGTGTGGAGCCACTGCACCACACGCTGGTAAAGGACGACTCGGCGTACAGGTTAAACATCCTGAGTGAATGTATCTGTCTTTGATACAGACCATATCAGCATCAGTTTCACAGCTGAAGGTTAATTTTTCAAGTATTGCCTGTCCACTGGCTGTCACAGATGAAACAATGCACTAAGGTACCATTGCTATTCATTAAGGAACTTAGTGGCTGGCACTTAACTGTGAGTAAATGGAGGATTGCAGCAGATCAGCAGGTTCTGAAACACTCAGAACAACAACCACGCCACATTCAAAGTCACTTAGATCATCTTTCTTCATCATTTTGATGCTCAGTTTGAACTTCAGGAGCTTCTCTGCATTCCTAAATGTATTGAGGTGCTGCCATGTGATTGGCTGATGTTTGTGTAACCCTGTAAAACCCAACCCATCAAAAAATTCTGATTTATTATAACTGAGATGTTTATTAACCCTTATAACAAAATCCACATTTTTCTTTTTTCCTATATCATGTTGTGTATGATATATTTTTATTATATATTTTTTATATCACATTTGTTACATTGGGCGTTTTTGGCAACTTTTTGCTAATAGCAATGGTAATTTTAGATGAAAAAAAGGGTTTTGTCCCAAACATTTTGAAACTATGGCAAGTATTGTTATGTTGTAAGTATGTTCATGAGATAGAGGTCTCAGAAACTCACGTATCAAATATGATACAAAGGGAATTATAGGGTTAATGAGTAGTTGAACTGGTGTACCTAACAAAGTGGCTGTTAATGCAGATAAAAAAAAATCGAAGTTAGGAAAGAAAGTGGTGAAAGGAATCGAAGCGTTTCACCTAGGGCTAAAGAGGTCACTCTCCATCTCTGCACCGTATGGCTTCTGTCACTCTTTCTTACTTCGATCACCTGATGCCCGCTTCAACTGACACTTGAAATTTCTCGAACCATCCTGACTAATTTCAAATTCAAATTCAAATTCAAATTCAAATTTTATTTGTCACGTACACAGTCATACACAGTACGATATGTAGTGAAATGCTTGGACAACTGCTCGTGACCTAAAGAGAACAAAAAAGGAAAAGGCTATGAATAAGATAGGAAATAAATATGAAAAATTAAAAAGGGTAAATTTAACTAGGAAGGAATAAAATATAAATTAAGGTTAAAAATGAAATAACTGTACAACACAAATTAGAATGAAGGGTAAATTTAACTGGGAAGAATAAGATAAAGATAAATATATAAATTAAAGTTGAAAATAAAATAACTGTACAACAAAATACACAATACACAATATAGAACTATATAAGAATGTATGAAGAAATCTAAATATAAATAAATATATACACAATAACAGCAGCTGTACAAGTATTAACCGGAAATGAAGAATATAGTGACCAGTGTTGTGCAAAACCAAAGTCCAGAAAGTCCAGTGTGTGTGTAAGAAAGTAATTTCCTCTGGGGCAGGTTTTCTCTCATTTTGTAACCAAGCAGTTTCCACATACTAAAAAGGGGACATTACTGGATCTGCTGATAGAGCTGCAAAGCTTCTTTATCTTAACTGGAGGTTTAGGACGCCATTGTTCCCCTTTCTATAAAAGTTATGCTTCCTTTTCCTCATTGCAGCCTCATCTCGTAAAGTTTCCTTCACCTGGCCGTCTCTATTTAGTTAAAACACCTGTTCCCATTTTTCCATCAGCTTTCTCAGATTCACACCAGCCTTACTGTTCTCTGCAGGTCCACATACATTTACATACACAAAATATTTTTTTCTCTTATTTTGAAAAAAACCCCCAGTATTTTTACTGGTATATTTACATGTGTGATGTAAATGCATATTAACATCACACATCTCTGATGTGGACATTTGTTCTGGTGTTTGTCACCATATACTATAGATTTTTATCATTAATGTTAGATTTTTACATCCTCTAAACATTTTAAGACTGTTTCTTTTACATTTTTTTCTTATTTGTGACAAAAAATAACATTAGTACGAGAAGCAGGTTAACATTCATGCAACACTGTGTGGGTGGTGAAAGTTTTCTTATCAACAGTAAGGCTGCAGTGTAAAGGGTAAATGGACTGACTCTTATATAGCATACTCATGTTGTATACTATAGACAGTGTTGGGGAGTAACGGAATACATGTACCGCCGTTACGTATTTAAAATACAAAATATGAGTAACTGTATTCCGTTACAGTCACCATTTAAAAAGGTGGTATTTAGAATACAGTTACTTTGTTGAAATAAATGGATTACACGGCGGTATTTTCCTGTTTCATATTGTCGCAGGTCAGGACTAGGGATGGGTACCGGTGTCCGGTGCCATGATGGCACCGGTTCTGACATAAACGGTAGTAACCAGACCGAAAAGCAGCGCACATTTCGGTGCTTTATTTCGGTGCTTTTTTTTCCTGAACTGTGATACACTTTAGATTCTAGCCAATCATTTTACGTTTCCGAGGATAGTAGGCGGGGCCAGGTACGTACGTTCTGTTAGAGCAGAGCTACAGATTAAAAATGTCCAAGGCGAAGCGGTCAAAAGTCTGGCTGTACTTCACAGCAAAATATGCAAACTCAGCAGCCTGCAACAAGTGCTTTAAGCTGATACTGTGATACTGTCAAAGGAGGTAACACCTCAAATCCGATGAAACACCTGGCGACGCATAGCGTTTTTTTTAAAAGCCCAGAAATGCGCCGTATTTGATAGCTTGCTGCGAGACCTCACACCGAGCACATCTACTGCGGGTGGGTTGCCTGTTATGCAACATCCCCCAAAAACACGAAGAGGAGAGTCCTGGCCCCTAGCCCTGCCAGTGTAGCAGAAATGATGACGGATGATGGTGGCAGCAGCCGTTCTTCTCTGCGTGAGTAGCTAATTTATGTTGAGTAGGCTAACCACGTTATTACATTAATGCATGTAAGGTGAACTAGCAAAAATCATCATAGCTACATGCGGCTGTCCTCTTGTTTGATGGCAGATACTCCCTTCACCCTGGCTAAAAAGGCTAAAATGACCAAAGAAAAAGTGGAAAACAGTTAAACATGAGAGGTTTAGGACAAAGTTTGTGTTTTTTCCATTGTTTAAGCACTGCTTCCAGCCAAGAGTGATACCATATATGCCCCATAGCTGCAGAAAAGGCTAACATTATATTTTTACAAAAAACAGCTGAACATGAGAGGTTTTTGGACCAATTTTGTGTTCTCCATTCTTTAAGCACCGGTTTGAGCACCGTTTGAGCACCGTTTCAAAAGTACCGATTTGGCACCGGTATCGGATAAAACCTAAACGATACCCATCCCTAGTCAGGACTGTTTGGGTTTTGTTTGACAGCTATGTTCTGTTGTTCCAGGCGACAGCGTTACGGTTTCCATGGTTACAGGGTGACGCGTGCTGTCTCTGTGTGTCTTTCCTGGGTGACAGAGCGCCTTTTTGTTGTTGTGCTAAGCTAATAGGCAGAATGCTGCAGCCATAGCCCTAAAGAATGTAGCCTCATGGGCAGTGTAGTCCGTGTTGCAGGGAGAATGGACTGTGTAGATAACAGCAATGTTATGTTTGTCCATACTGCCTCCTGTTGCTGCCGTTACGGAGAGTTCCAGCAGGTGTCGCTGTGGTTCTCTCTAGATGTTATGTGTACTTCCTGTTACGAGTGTACGGACGTTCATGTTGGCTGCTAATAAACGCCTGGCATACAGTTACAGCGGACTGGTTATTATAAGCAAAACCTACATGGTGTCAGAAGTGGGATATCTTAGAAATCCTGCACAGTCCAAGAAGAAAAGCGGAGCCGGTAAGGACGACGAAAAAAGCAATCACCGCACAACATGGCGGACGGATTCCGGCGCCCAGATCCTCTCATCTTTGACGGCAACGTCGCTGAAAACTGGCGTAAGTTCGAGCGCGAATATGACATCTTTATCGCCGCTGCCCACAGTGACAAAAATGCTAAGACTAAGGCCTATATACTCCTCAATCTGGCGGGACCAGAGGCCATTGAAAGAGAGCGATCATTCACGTATGCCCCCGCAGTCATATCAGCTGAAGGCATAGTAGAAGTCGCCGCGGAATCGAGGGAAGACCCCGCATGTCTAAAGCGAAAGTTCAGGGAGATTTTAGTTGGATCTGCTTTTAGTCCTTCGTCAGTGAATATGTGTCCCACGTAGCTCACTTCTTTAAGTCTGAACTTGCACTTTTTTGGATTCAGTTTGAGTTTTACTTGTCTGGCTCGCTCCAGAACCTTTTTTAAATTTTTGTCATGCTCCTCCATATGTGAGCACATTAAAGAACATGGCCAGAACCTGCAGCTTTGGTGCACTACAAGACGAGTTAATCAGAGACAGATTAGTATGTGGTATAACCAGTGACAGCGTCAGACGTTCCCTTCTTAAAGAGACGGAACTCACTCTTGCCAAGGCGGTGCGTATATGCCAAATAAGCGAGCTCACAGATCAACATAGCAAAGCCCTCTCTACACCAAAGCATATTACATCTGCTAGTGTGGACACTGTACAGATTAAACATGGCAAGTTCAAAAGGAAAATAAATAAACCTCTAACGAACATTCAAAATTGCAGAAACTGTTGCGGTTCGCATCCAGCCAAAAGGGAGCAATGTCCTGCTTTCGGACAACAGTGTCACGTCTGCAAAAAATACAATCATTACAAAAAACAATGCAGATCAGCAAAACCACATCACAGAGGCAAACAAGTGAACCAAATTTCAGAGGATGCTGACCCAGACAGTGATGAGACATTTTGCATTGAGCACCTAACAATGGAGGGTGAGAACAATCACAACAAAGAAGGATACTGCACAGTCAAAGTTTCTGATAAGGCTCTCAAACTAAAAGTAGACACTGGGGCAAAATGTAACGTAATCTCACTAGACACTTACAGAAAGATCGGCAACAACGAAACCCTATTCAAGTCACAAAAACAGGTAAATCTTGTTGCTTTCGGAGGCACGAAGATCAAGACCACAGGCACAGTTACTCTCAAGTGCAAGCTAGCTGGACAGTTATATGACCTGCAATTCCAAGTTGTAAAACACGATGTGCAACCCATCATTGGATTAAAGGACAGCGTGCGAATGAAACTGGTTAGTTTCAGCAAGGAAGTCTACCAAGTTGACACAGATCAGGATGAGACACTGGCGCAGAAAGTGTTTCATGAATACACAGACCTGTTTGAAGATGAAGTTGGTGACTTACCTGTAACTTACTCAATGAAACTCACTCCAAACGTGTCACCTGTCGTCAACCCTCCAAGACGCGTTCCTGTTCCTATGCAGAAAAGAGTTAAAGAGGAACTTCAAAGAATGCAGGCCCTGGGAGTAATTGAACCAGTGGAGGAGCCCACGGAATGGGTATCTAACATGGTCGCAACACACAAAAAGAATACAGATGATGTTCGTATCTGCATTGATCCAAGGGATCTGAACAAGGCACTAATGCGACCTCACCATCCCATGCGAACTGTGGAGGAAGTAGCTGCTCAGATGTCGGGAGCAACCATCTTCTCAGTTCTGGATGCAAAGAGCTCCTTCTGGCAAATCAAACTAGATCCTGCCTCATCTCTTCTCACTACGTTTGCAACACCTTTCGGCAGATTCAAATTCCTGAGGATGCCCTTTGGCATCAACACCGCTTCTGAAGTCTTCCAGAGAGCCATGGAACAAATATTCATGGGATATCCATGCGCAGTGATAGTGGATGACATCATAGTGGGAGGCAAAGGAATAGAGGAGCATGACAAAAATTTAAAAAAGGTTCTGGAGCGAGCCAGACAAGTAAAACTCAAACTGAATCCAAAAAAGTGCAAGTTCAGACTTAAAGAAGTGAGCTACGTGGGACACATATTCACTGACGAAGGACTAAAAGCAGATCCAACTAAAATCTCCGCGATCAATGAAATGCCACCACCAGAGGACAAGACGTCTCTCCAACGTTTCCTGGGAATGATCAACTACCTGGGCAAGTTCATCCCAAACTTAAGTGAACTGTCGGCACCACTTCGTCAGTTGCTTCACAAGGATGTGGTGTGGAGCTGGACTCAACATCAGCAGGATGCTTTCAACAAACTTAAAGCATGCCTCACTAGCCCACCAGTACTTCAATACTATGACATGCACAAGCCAGTGACTCTCACATGTGACGCTTCCCAGCATGGTCTGGGGGCTGCATGCCTTCAGGACGACAAACCTGTGGCATATGCATCAAGAACTTTAACTCCAACGGAGAGAAGGTACGCTCAGATAGAGAAGGAGTTACTAGCTGTAGTGTTCGCATGTTACAGGTTTTACGACTACATCTACGGAAAGCCAGTGGTGATTGAAACTGACCATCAGCCTTTGGTCACAATCCAAAACAAACCTTTCCACACAGTCCCGGCACGGCTACAGCGCATGATGCTACGATTACAAAAGTTCAACTTGACTCTGGTGTACAAGAAAGGCAAACACCTTTACATCGCAGACACACTCTCTCGCACACCAACGCTGGATGAGCAACCTCTAAAGGAAGAGGGGCGCGACTTCGAGGTAATGACACTTCAGCTCATCTCACCAAAACGCCTACAAGAGCTCACCGAACACACCTCGAAGGACGTTACCCTACAGACACTTGCTCGCTACATCCAGCAGGGGTGGCCAAAACAAGCAAGTAGTGTGCCTATAGAAATAAAACCATTCTTCAGCTACCACGATGAACTAATCATCGACAACAATGTCATTATGAAAGGCAACAGAGCCATCGTTCCAGCATCACTACATGAAACCTATCTGCAGGAACTACACAAGGGACATCCAGGCATGGAGTCTACAAAAAGGAGAGCAAGGGACAGCGTATTCTGGCTGACAATAAACTCTGACATTGAGAACAAAGTCAAATCATGCAGCATTTGCAACAGTCTAAAGCCTCACCAACAAAAACAACCCCTGAAACTACACCAAATTCCTGATCTTCCCTGGTCCATCACAGCCACAGACTTATTCGAATGGGACAATCGCCACTACCTTGTGCTCGTGGATTCATATTCTGGATGGTTTGAAATAGATAAACTTGAAAACCTAACATCTGCCTCAGTCATTAACAAACTCAAACACCACTTCTCAGTACATGGGATACCACAGAAACTGTACTCAGACAATGGCACCCAGTTTACCAGCCAGACCTTTCGTGAGTTTGCCACACACTGGGAGTTCATACACGTCACAAGCAGCCCTGAGTTCCCTCAGTCAAATGGACTCAGTGAAAGAGCTGTCCGGAGTGCTAAAAGACTCCTTGAAACATCAAAAAGAGATGGAACTGATTTCTATTTGAACCTGTTACATCTACGCAACACGCCACGAGACAACATTCTTGGCTCACCAGCACAGAGGCTGCTATCAAGACGAACGCGGTCAACCCTTCCTGTGTGCAAAAAACTGCTAACACCAACAGCAAAAGTGACAACCACTATCAAAACTCAACTCACAAAAAAGCGTAAAACTCAAAAACAGCACTACGACAAGTCCAGCAAGCTGCTCAGTCCATTAACACCAAACGAGGTGGTGAGATTACAAACACAGAGAGGACATGACAAGATTGGAGTTGTAAGTAAAGTATGTGCTGAACCTCGCTCATATGTCGTTGAGTCGGGTGGAAAAGAATACAGGCGCAACAGACAACATCTTCTGCCTGTGAGCGAGCCTCAACCCGAAAAGCTCGCTACAACACAAGATGAACTGGACTCATCTCGACGAGCGGATGAAACTGAACCTAATAAAACACAAACCAACAAACATGAAACAGTTCAAGTTCAACTCGACCCACCACAACATGGCACAAAACAGTCAGAACAGGTGATAACACCTACAAAATGCCAAGTACGCTCTGATGACAACTTGTACCGAACCAGATCTGGTAGAGTGTCTAAACCGAATAGTAAATACGTGGATTAAAAGCACACCGGTGCTGTATTTTCTGTTTTGAAATGTGTTTTATCTCGTGTTATGTTGTTGCATACTTGTCGTAGTTATGACAATGATTACTGTGAATTTTATTTGATATTTGAAGCCTCATTTTGTTGTGTAATCCATAACCTGATAAGTTCTTCCATCAAGGTGGTGTTGTTTGATTTGGGTTTGCCTGGAAAGTGCAAAATTAAGAAGAAAAAAAAAAAACTGAAAAGGGGGATGTAGATAACAGCAATGTTATGTTTGTCCATACTGCCTCCTGTTGCTGCCGTTACGGAGAGTTCCAGCAGGTGTCGCTGTGGTTCTCTCTAGATGTTATGTGTACTTCCTGTTACGAGTGTACGGACATTCATGTTGGCTGCTAATAAACGCCTGGCATACAGTTACAGCGGACTGGTTATTATAAGCAAAACCTACAGACTGCCATACCCGTTGTGTGTCTGTGAGCAAGGGAGGGAGAAAAAGGAGAGTCGAAAAGTACGAGCTGTCACCGACAAGAAGCGGGAGATGGAAGCATGTAAATATAATGATAACCACTGCAGCCAAGAAGAGTGCCTGACGAGCCCAGTTGTAAGTAATCTATTAAGACTCAACTGTACACTGTGTTTGTGTTTTCCTCTGAAACAATAAGTCCCATTGGAGCAGCCTTTCAACGCCTCTCTCTGTCTCTCACTAGCAAACTTGACCCAGACAACAAAGTAAAGCTAGTTTTCGGCTACGAGCCGTGGACCTTCAGTAATAGCAATAAATTACATTCATGTAGTTGTAAACAGCATGATAATATATTAAGTAATCCAAAGTATTCAGAATACGTTACTCTCATTGAGTAACGTAACGGAATACGTTACAAAATACATTTTGGGGCATGTATTCTGTAATCTGTAGTGGCATACATTTTAAAAGGAACCTTCCCAACAATGTGTATACAACATGCCTCATTCACACCACCACTTCCAAACACAAGTGCAAACTAATCTACATTCACACACATTCACACTCCGATGAACACATCGAAGGCAACTTGAGGTTAATATCTTGGCTCGACTGGGGAAGCCAAGGATGGAACCACCAACCTTCCAATCAGTAGCTGAGCTGCGCTACCACCTGAGCCACAGCCACCCACAACACCAGTGTGTCTGCAGACACAGGTCAAGAAGTAAACTTTACACTAATTAGTTTATCTTTCCACTTATCCATCGCGTTTTACAGCTGGTCACAACAAAGATCTGTGGAAGAACAAAAAAATGGAGCAAAAATAAAAATGACTAAATTTAAAGATTATACAACAAACTCTCTGAGCACAACTTTTAATGAATACAAAAAACTGCAATTTCACTGAAAAAAAGAAAACTAAACCCATCAGACACACTCTTCAAGTTTAAATTGAAATCTCTAACACAGCAAAGTTCATGCCAATGTTCCTTTGAGCAAATCTCAGCTTGTCCTTCACTGGAGCTACTAAGCCTCAGACCTTTATTCTCTCGCAGACATGCTGCATGTACTTGCACATTATCAGGACAACACCATTATTTCTTCCAAACTCAGCCGGGCTCTGAAAGGGTTAAATGAAACCAATGTGCTCGTACACACTCCCAGAAATCACAGGATGATTTATTGTGTGATGCTGTGAAACAGTGACTCACTTTCAGATTCATTATCAAAAACATGCACGGTGAGGGAACCGGCCTACGTGCTTTATTCAAGATTAATCAAGCTCTAATTGACAAACCTTGTGTAAAAATTCATCAAAACATAATTAAAACCTTCATCTTGGGAGGTTTTCTGTGGTGCAGTCTGTCAGTAACACAGCACCATCTATGGATCAAGGTGATCGCTCAGCCTGCAGCATGAATTCAGTCCTTTTGTACTAGCTCAGTTTTCTCATATCTTAAAAATCATCTCTTCATCATGTGACTATCCTGTTATTCAAAGCTGTGCGTCAATCATTCAGAGCGAGCTCCCTGCACTGAAACCACATCACCAAAAGTAAAGGCAGCAGCAGTCCAATTAGGGCAATGTTTAACAATGTTTCCCAAATGATGTGACAGGCATAGAGTGAAAAACCCAAATCTCCTGTGAGTTTACGGCCAGACGTCTGCAATTGACTTAAATTGAATCAAGCCGGTCTGATGTGTTGTTCAAACTTCTCCAGCCTGACAATGCACGCTTCTTGGATGATAAATAGAGCTGCTAAAACATCTAATTTGTGAGGCTGCTGGCTCCGCAATTGAAAAGCAATCAATACGCCCATTAGCTCCACTGCCATTACTTTCCAAACATGTGAGCACTCTCCAAACGCCCTCAGAGCACAAAGTCATTGACGCAGATATTTGTAGACAACCATTTTCTTCCACACACCAGCATGTGGCTACAGGCAACTAGCAAACCCAGACCCACTGATGTCCAACATATACGAGATTCTTTCTGTCTGCAATGCTGTAAAGCTCTCATGCATTTTTTTTTCAATAACTGGGAAACTGGATGTTAATGCTGAGGAGTACTGTGATTGTACAGATATGAAAATGACTGAAACATTTTCATATCTGCACAGTTCTTTCCAGCAGACTGTACTATGAAGGATCATCGAGGTACCTTCAAATTGAACCTCGGGTTTTCAGTATTCAGTAACTGAAGGCGGTTCACTTTTTCCCTGAGGTACATTGCTATGGCAACATTTGCTCAACCCGTTCTCACTCCCAAAGCGTAACATTTTACGCTAGGTGACAAATCGTCACCATATTACGCTTTCGGCTACCCACCACGTTCCTAAATGACGACCTCGGAAAAAAGAGGACATATGAGAACCGTCTGGACTGAATCTACACATGTTCGCTCTTTTTCTTCAAATCGCTTAGAAACACACTATTTAACATCATTAAAGACCTGGTTAAGGTCAGGAATAAGGTTATGGTTAGGGCTAGGGATAAGGTTAGGTTTAGGGCTGGAATACAGGGCTGGAACGTCTATTACCGCGGGAGTGTCATTCACTGGATTCCAGCCATAACCCGCCGCGTACCATAAGAACGCCGAAGGTCTCCTTTCGCGTTCCTCAGGAACGCCGCGGGACGTGACAAAACGTCGACATGTTACGCCTCGAGGGTGAGAACGCTCTGCATTTGCTACAGGTCTAACCTGCTGCAAAGCAGATATGTTCCCAAACAGTTATCTGGAAAATAATGTCAGCAAGATCCCTCTGACTTCTTTGTGAAAAATAATCTGCTTATGTTGAACTTGTTTTGTAGTTCAAACTTCACATTTCAAATGTATTTCAATAGATTAGGTTTGTCCTAACGTTAGGGTGAGACCCGCGCTGGCAACCTGCAAAACCACATACAAGAAGCATAAACCACTGCATTTTAACCCAAACTGTAATCTTTGCCTAAATCTAATCAAGTTGGATTTGTATCGCAAACTCAGGTATCACGAGTAAGGGCATAATTCCCCTGTAATTAAAATCAGTTTCAATGCATTTTATTTTAAATGACTAATTACATTTACCTGGATGGTCGTACACTAGTATAAGGCGGTAACAGATCAGGTTTTTACAGCAAAGAAATTTTAAGTATTGCACAACTACATGCATTTTATTTTTGTCTTGGTCATTTTGCAGAAAAACTAATAATATTATACTAAATTAGGCTTGACTCCATAATTAAATGGTCACAGAGGTCAGCAAATCTTAAAAATATTCATTTTTCCATTTAAGCTTGTCAAGAAGAGCATTGCCTGTCACATTTATATTGGTCAAATAAAAGAACAGTAGAATATTACACCCTGAAAAGTACAGAATATTCATGTTATTACGTGTTTTTAGTTACGCAGTACTTAAATTTACATACAGTATAATTACTTCTTTGTTTCTTGTAAAAACATGACTTATTACTCTCTTATTCTAGTGTACTGTCTTTACGTATTTGTAGGTAAATATAATTACATTGTAATTTCAAATAAAAATACACTGAAATTCATTTTAATTACAGGGAAATTCAGTCATTGTTTACGTCTTGAAAGACAAATCAATAGATTGAGACTGTTTTACTAAAGCCTGCTTTTTTACCTCCTTGTTCCTGACGATGGACTCTACCTGGTATTTAAACAGCTGCTGATTGGTACGTCTGCTTGCTGTGCTCAGTCATTACATCATTCTTTGCAGGACTGTGTTAAAGTGGAATTCAGTCCTGTGTTGACAGTTTGCTATTGTATTGTGTTTGTTTAGACTAAAACACTCGGTGAGTCTCTCGTCATTAGAAGCAGATTATTAATCAGGCTGTTTGGTCTGTGTGGGCATCCCTGTAATATAATTAAGATCAATGTTTGTGTATTTAAAGTTGTTGTGTGACTTGATAAACCTGCGTGAATGCCAGCATCCTAATGGAGCGATTCACTTTAGCCCTGTCTCATTAACGCGCAGGGTAAACAGCTAAATAGCTCTGCGTCTCTGCCCTCCCACCCCACCTCCTCGTCTTCCTCCCCCTCCTGCTCGCTCATGCCTTTTCACTCCCACAACTTCGTTTTATATATTTTTACAGTTATTTTAATGAGCGCATTGTCCTCATGCCCTCTATAGAAGCGATGTCCTGGGACGTTTTTTACGAGTACATTCTCAGTTTTATATGTGTTGCAGTTTTTCTTCCAGCTTAGGCCAAATGATCTCATTGGTCACCTTGGATATTCGCTCCTCCCACGCATGTGATGCTGTATAAGGTCACTTAGCAACAGCTGCTGGATCCCGCTCATCAATCATATGTGTCTGCTGATGTTTATGCGCTCTCATTTCGGCTGCATGTCCATAATGCCAAATGTGGCTGCCTGTGCCTTGTTGCGGGAGCGCAGAGCGTGCAGAGAATGAAAATAAATCTGGACGGAGAGAAGAAGATGACGCTGCCCGAGGACAGACGCTAATGTTGATGGAGAATCTGCTACACTGATGGTGTCGGTAATGACCACGGTCATTACGGGACACTCTGTTCATCTCCACGCGGCTGTGTCCTGACGATATGAATATGTATGATGGCGGTAGTTTGGAAAGCTCCAGACTAACTCCCCCAGTGGGTCTGTCCTGTCACCCAAAGGAAGTCACATTTGCTGTGGAGTCAGTCTCGAGCTCTGATGATGAAGCGATTCACCGTCTCTCGCGAAACACTTCAACTCCCTCATATCCCCCACCTTCAAGAATATCATATAAGCTCTTGTCTTTCTGTTCTTGTTGTCATAGAAATAACATCAGTGTAATCGTTGCCCATCATATTTTGTTTCAAACACTCTGTCACATAGAAAACTAATGATAAATGATAATGTTAAAGAGTTGTTTTTTTATGTTTCTGTGGACAAAACATGATTTGTTGTCATGGCAGCACAGCACTTTTAAAGAAGCTCAAGCACAAACCAGTTTATGAGACTCAAATCAGCAACAAGAGCAACATCAGAATCAGAATCAGAATCGTGTTTATTGGCCAAGTATATGTGCAGACACATACAGGGAATTTGGTTCACACACACACACACACACACACACACACACACACACACACACACACACACACACGTCTATATATACACATTACACATATGATAGGTTTGTAGCATAAACCTATTCGCTGGAACGTTAAGACAATATAATTACACTGCAAGCAAGACACAAGTAGGCAAACTTCTTCATGGTACTCGTGCACGGGAGAGATCCGGACAGGCACCGTTCCTTCGCTTGACCCCAGTAGCTCTCGTCCGTCCTCCCATACACTATCCTTTTATTGAGGTTACATGAATATGCATAGGTTCATTAACATACGACGTCTACATACAAACAAAGAGTACCTTGCCTGTGTGTGTGTGTGTGTGTGTGTGTGTGTGTGTGTGTGTGTGTGTGTGTGTGTGTGTGTTGCTGATCAAAGGGTCAAACATCCTTGGTCAGGAAGAGGGTAGACTAGACCCCCCCCGGTGAGGAAGTCCAGCAGTTCATCTAAACAGAAAAGCACTTAGACTAAAACAGACGTAGCTACGTTAATCCTACCATAAAACAATAAGAGAAGGTATGACCTCTCTCATGCTCCCAGGATGTAGGTGTGGAATGCACACCAAGCCTCTGTAGCCTGTTAAAGATCACACAACTCATCACTACACAATTGATTATACACCTCTAAGCATCTATGGTTAAATATTTCTAAGCATAAATAACAATCAACAATACAAATCTAACAACATACATACACAAAGCTGTGTAAACCAACTATAAATAATGAATCTAAACTTATATACATAAAATACAGAAATGAATGAGGTGGAATGAATACTACAAAATGTACATAAGGTGCAGCTGCAGTCTGGCAGTGGGAGCAGCAACATAGGAGAGTCCTCCTGGCTGACTCATCACTACCACATCCTTCCTCAACTTTCAGCTGGTATACAGTCCAGGATTCAGTGAGAAGATAGAGCTTCCAGAAAATTTCAGATGCATGTGGAAAGAATACTTCAGATGGAATTCAGGATAGAGCCTGAACAAGCCATGTTTTTCTTGCTTTCGACATAGAGGAGCAGCATCTCTCCTTGAAGCACCTTACATGTGGCTGATTTTCTTATAATGCTTATAACCATACCTTCTATCTACACATGTAGGCTGGAGGGTAATTCTTCATCCACTTTACAGGAGGACCCCACCTGCAGTTAACTAACTGGCCAAGAAATGAGATACTGTACACCCTGCACAGGTTTCCAGTCTATCACAGGGCTAACTTTCTACACCCAACTGCTTTTTCTATCTAACATTCATACACATTTGTGCAACGATTAATGCATCAGAGAGCAACTTGGGGTTCAGTGTCATGCCCAAGGATCCTTACGCATGCAGACAGGAGCAGCGAGCTGCTCTACCTCCAGAGCACACTTTAAGTTGTCAGTGCCGAAACCTTCTCCACTCTGGTGACATTACACCTTCTCAGAAAAAAAGTGAGCACATCAACTACTTAAGTTAAAGAGTGGAAAACATGATGAGATTATGGCATTTATTAGCTTCATGTTTTTGTATTTGGGGACTTGTTGGGTGTATTTTTAAAGACAGAATGTTTTTCTTGGAGAATCCAAAAAAATGTCAGAGGCAATAAACTGCATGATGTGCATCTTTGGATGCATCATTGTTAAATTAATTAGGCTAACTGTTAGGTTCAGCTAAACCTGAACTATCTGATATTATCCTTTCAAAGACTATCCCAGCTTTTGCATTGTTGGAGGAAATTAAAACTACAAAAAAAGACAAACGAATAAAAGCTCAGTCTTTGTCCGAAAAGTGCAGCATGCCCACTCCACTGGTCTGACACGATGTCAAGTCTTTAATGGAGCATCTTGTCATGCAGTGCCTCTACACAACAGCCACATCCCAGCTGGTGATAAACCTCTTCCAGCTGCCCACATCAGATCACAGACCTCATAAATAAATGAACAAAGTGATGCTGACTTATGCTGCCTGGAGACTTAGCTTAGCAAACAAGAGGCTCAGTATGTTAATGCCCTCTGTATAGATTACAGTGGGTACTAATTCATGTAGGAGGAGGTAATTTATTGGGTTTTCATAGAGGTCCCCACTGGGAGATAAATGCTGTCTGTCCGGCGCTCTGCAGAGACCTTTGCGAATTCATGAAGTGGAGGGTAAACATTGTTTTATGGACTCTGTGGGGAATGCTTTTAACATAAGGAAAGTATTGCACTTTGTTCACCCCGTGGAGAAACAATGCATGACTTAAACCATGACTGTGATATTTATTTTACTGCTTTACTGGTTCTATATACATTAAATGCAGCATTCATTTCTGATTTACATCAGAGAATGTTAAAAAAGCAGAGGCTAAAGGTCAGATTGCAGAGGGCAGACCACACACAGTCTGCCTGAACTTTGTGAGGGGAAAATGTTTGGATTGAATCGATTTCATTAGTACCCCACACTCTGACAGGGAAGGGTTCCTGGGTTAAAATGTCAGCAGATGTTTAGTTTTATCGTTTTGACTTTTCAGAGTCAAACTCATCTCTCAGCAGCTGCGTTTCCAACTGTATTAAACACAGTGGTTAAAATAAAACACCATAAAGGCCTCCAAGAGGTTCCTGTTCACCAAACCAAGGCTAACAGCAAAACTGTGAACACACAACAACAGTAAGAAGAAGTCATGTACCGTAGCAGCCCCAGATCATCAGTATGGGTTTATATGGACAGACACAGCTGAAGTCATTTTCACCCCAAACACTGGGGGAGAATTAGGACAGGACATTGCCTGTAGTTGTATTTTCTGTATGTATCATACAAAAGGAAATGGTCTGCAGCAGATTCTTGGAGGTAATCTTGCGTTTTGTGGAGCTTGAATAGACAACACAGGAGAGTGATGGTGTACCACCTGAGATCACGGAGCTGTCCTCGCATCGGAAAACCTACAGAAGTTCATACTGTTCAAGCTTCACACGCTGCATGTTTAGCCTCCCGGGCTGGGAGTCTAAACATGCAGCTGACTGGAGCATTTACATTGTTACACATAATTTGTTACATAATGATGAGGAGTTCAGGGTTTCTGTGTACATGTGAAAATGACTGATGATGATGCCAAATGGTGCAGTGCTTCAAAAACGTATTTCATGGCCTAAATGAAGATTATTGGTAATTACCAAAATCATTTTTTCTGTAATGGTTAATCCATCAGTATGCACAAGATCTTCAATCAAAATTATGAATGATAAAATATATTTATTGTTGTTATCCATTCATGAGTTTACTAACTTACTGCTTTAGCAAAGCACATTATTGTTTTACGTTTTAATTAGGATGCCAAGTTAGAGTTCTTTATTTGTATTCATAAACAGATAAGTTTCAATGTACAATTTCTGACTTCTCAGAGATGTTCACGATATGTTATCACGATATGTTATCACGATATGTTATCACGATGTGTTATCACGATATACATTTGAAAATTTGAGATAACGATATAACTGACGATATAATTGACACTAGACAAAATACTTTACAACTCCACAACTTCATTAGTGCAAAAAACCCCATCAATGTATTTTCACTTAAACAAGCAGCTGTTTTTTATGTGCATTAAAGTTATATAAAAACGTAACAGTGCAAATGCAAATTCCTTGCTGACAGTTTAACCAAAAGGCATTTCCAGTGGAAATTGGCCGACTTATCCTCAGCATAACCATGTATAATATCCACAAAACTTAAAAAGAGGTTATACACACACAATACGGTAATATTATGTTGAAGCGCAGTACGTATCACTCTGCGAGGCGCCTGCCTATGGTAGCCGTAATGCTCCGACAATCCATCAAGCGGTGCGGCTTCGTAGCTTAGCAAAGTCATACTAAAACATTTGACAGATTTTCGAGCGCCGTGTACGACATAAAATCGTTTCGAGGTCAGTAAACACACCCAGAATTCATACATAAGGCACACGGGATTATAAGGGGCACTGTCGATTTTCAGAAAAATCAAAGGATTGATTTTAAGTGTGCCGTATTTTCCAAACAACACGGTAATAACGACGGCCTGCTAGCATGCGCTACCAAAAATAGTGCTTTGTTGTGTATCTGACGGACAAAAGCCAAACCAGTGCCACCCCACTGAAGTTGCAGTATTTTTACAAACCAGTTCTGGTTCATCCGTTTCATTTAACGATCCGCTTTCGCTCTTCTCATTCTGCGTCACCGTCATGTGCGTATGTAAACATAGGCACTGCGCATGCTCGTTTTACCCATATTCTATCGCGACATTTCATTTTCCTATCGTTGCACAAAATTAGACCGGTATTATTGTGAATGGTATGATATAGCCCAGCCCTACTAAAAACTATTTCTCTCAATAAAATGTGCGCTTTGAAAGCTGTGGAAAGGGTTTGAGTACATATGACCGCTATAATTAAATATGTAGTTGATTATTTGGTATTTATTCTCATGGGGATTTTCACTCTATAGTCAGTGTTGGGAAGGTTACTTTTAAAATGTATTCCACTACAGATTACAGAATACATGCCCCAAAATGTATTTTGTAACGTATTCCGTTACGTTACTCAATGAGAGTAACGTATTCTGAGTACTTTGGATTACTTAATATATTATCATGCTGTTTACAACTACATGAATGTGATTTATAGCTATTACTGAAGGTCCGCGGCTCCAAACCATAGTAAAGGGACCGCTGGCTAATACGTCGGGTTCGTAGCCGAAAACTAGCTTTACTTTGTTGTCTGGGTCAAGTTTGCTAGCGAGAGACAGAGAGAGGCATTGAAAGACTCCTCCAATGGGACTTATTGTTTCTGAGGAAAACACGAACACGGTGTACAGTCGAGTCTTAATAGCTTACTTACAACTGGGCTCGTCGGGCACTCTTCTTGGCTGCAGTGGTTATTATTATATTTACATGCTTCCAGCTCCCGTTTCTGCTCGTGACAGCTCGTACTTTTCCACTCTCCTTTTTCTCTCCTTTTTCTCCCTCCTCACGCTCACAGACACATAACGGGTATGGCAGTCTGTTCTCCCTGCAGCACGGACTACACTGCCCATGAGGCTACATTCTTTAGGGCTATGGCTGTAGCATTCTGCCTATTGGCTTAGCACAATAACAACAACGAAAAGGTGCTCTCTCACCCAGGAAAGACACAGTCGCAGAGAGAACGCGCATCAACCTGTAACCATGGCAACCGTAACGCTGCCGCCTGGAACAACAGAACATAGCTGTCAAACAAAACCCAAACAATCCTGACCCACCACAATATGAAACAGGAAAATACCGCCGTGTAATCCATTTATTTCAGCAAAGTAACTGTATTCTAAATACCACTTTTTAAACGGTAACTCTAATGGAATACAGTTACTCATATTCTGTATTTTAAATACGTAACGGCCGTACATGTATTCCGTTACTCTCCAACACTGTCTATAGTATTGATAAAATTCTAATAAAATCTGCCGCTTTCTGTAAGCTAATAGTATGGCATTAACATAATCTTAAACCTTTTGAAAATATCTTAGTTTCAAGGCTTTAAAAGAAAAGAAAATAGACAACAAGATAACTTTTCAAGCTTTTTACAGATGCTCAAAATCGCTGCAGTACAATAAACATGCATCAGCAGAATTTCAGAGCTTACTGCTCTCGGTCTGAGGCTGGACGGCACGTTTGTCTTTAAGCTAATTGTTGCTGCAGACTGACATGAAAGCTGTGTGATTGCAGCCATGTGAGCGACTTTACTCAGTTAAAGGCTGAGAAAGAAAATGAGAAATAGCCGTTCTGACTGTTCAGGATGCAAACAGCACTTTAAAACAAAAGCATCTTAGCTGGATTGTGCAGAGAGAATAAGGGAACTTGGTCTGTGACAAACAGACTCATTATGAGCAGAGTAGAAGTTTATTTATGGATTTGGATTACCGTCCCCTTGCTAAGGCGTTGATACTTTAATTAGCTTCATCAGTCATCGCGATAATGCCGAATTTGTCGCTTTCTTATTGCTCCCCTGCAAGTTGGATGGTTTTTGCTTTGCTTGTGTGACCTGCTTGCTACAGCACATGCTGAAGGAGCTCATCCTCCCAAACCTCCTGTTCTCGGCTGTTGTTACAGCAAGTCGCCATCACTCTCCTTGATGAATGCAGAGTCTGGTCGCTACAGAGAAAAAAGAACAGAAATAAAGTTTTATCTGTGCAATTACTGGGGGAGGACAGTAATTTAGTTATTTATGGTCGGTTATATGCCTTTGTGTATGTATGTGTGCATATATATATAACACACAACACCCAGCACGCCCCTGTGGGCGGTTTATCCTTCAAGCTCGGGTCCTCTACCAGAGGCCTGGGAGCTTGAGGGTCCTGCGCAGTATCTTAGCTGTTCCCAGGACTGTGCTCTTCTGGACAGAGATCTCCGTTGTTATTCCCGGGATCTGCTGGAGCCACTCGCCTAGCTTGGGAGTCACCGCACCTAGTGCTCCGATTACCACGGGAACCACCGTTACCTTCACCCTCCACATCCTCTCGAGCTCTTCTCTGAGTCCTTGGTATTTCTCCAGCTTCTCGTGTTCCTTCTTCCTGATATTGCTGTCATTCGGAACCGCCACATCGATCACTACGGCCGTCTTGTTCTGTTTATCTACCACCACTATGTCTGGTTGGTTAGCCACCACCATATATATACACACACATGTATGTGTGCGTGTGTGTGTGTATTGTGTGGTTTACATATTGTTGATTACGTTGCTGTGCTTGAGAGTCACCATCTACCGGAACCAAATTCCTTGTATGTGTTTGCGCATTTACTTGGCCAATAAACGCGATTCTGATTCTGATTTGGTTTTACCAAAGCAGTAGCTTGTTGTGTTTCCAGTCGCAGGGAACATTTCCAGTTTATGCTACCCAAGGTTTATTACTGTGCTTCAGACACTGCAGTGTTAGTATTACCAGTGGAAGTCAGCTATTTGATGTTTCAACATAAACACTACCCCATATCACTGTTATCCAGATGGGAAAATAATATTTGTGGGAACTCTGGGTAACCCAAGAAGCCACGAAAGGACTTGAGCCAAAATAAAATGCAAAGCTCCAAAATCAGTCAGCACAATAAACACAACTATCGCATTTCCAATTATCACGGCTGTCTCAACTTCAGTGCAACTTATATTTTGCTATATATTTTATAATTGCTATGAGAATCAATTGTTGTGTGTTTTCTATCGGTTTACCCACTGAATCTTGTTTCTGCTATAGCAGCCTTGCTTTGCCCTCAGGGACCAATAAGATCTCATCCAATCGATGCAGTTCTACCCTGCCACCAGTTATATGACTGTTACCATCCAGATGTTGCCTGTAGTGAGTTAGTAATTGTCTGCAACACCAGATGTTCATCTGGGTGAGCCTGAAATCGCCTGATGAACTTCATTTAATGTATTGTTTAATCAAATGAGTAAAAATATAAAAAATAATATAAAATCAGATTTTAAACCAAAGAGTATATTTTGTTCTCTAAGCTGTTTTCTGTTCTTCATGCCAACATTAAGTATTTTATCACTTTTGTGATGCCCTCAACTCATTTTTTATTATTCAGAGTCATAAAACAGCCATAAAACTGTGGTTTTAGTTCCACGCTGGAACACACATGAAACATTTAAATCATCCTGCATGCATTTTCTTTCTTTCAGTAGCAGCTGTTTGCTAAGCACACGGAGGCATGTATTACTACACAACACTATGGAATCAAATTCTGATGTAGGAGCTTCATATTGGTACCTTAGTTGCATCTACTAAAAATCTTAGACAAGTTCAACTCTCAGTCACCTTGATGTCAAAGTCCAGCCTTAAATTAAGTTAAATTAAATGAATGTACCACCTGTTCAGCTGTTACTAAGAGGACAGTTGGCTGTAGAGACCAGTAACCCTTCTGTTTATTTCTGCTGATGACATGGGAGTGTGTGGGGACTGACTTCCTGCTGCCCCCCCCCCCCCCCCCCACCCCCCCACCCAGTGGACATTGTAGGAACTGCAGCTTAGGAACCTAATTTTAGGGCAACGGTAGGACTGATGCCAATGAATACGATATCATACTTAATTCACACACAGAGAATTATTTGAGAGTCCAATCTCCTCCTCACTCCTCACACAAAATATTAGGTTAGGTGCTATCTGCACGCGCTAAACATCAAGTGTTTTAAAAAAACAGAACACTATAAAAATGTTTAAAGGCAACAAAAATTTTGTATGTATGTGCTTTCCACTACAGCAGCTTGATGTGGATATATTGCTGCTGTAGACATTAAATAAGAGCAGGATATCGATAGCAGACGATTCAGCACCTCGCTGAAACTCATAAACATAAATTTGCTGATGATGGTTCCCTACTGAGGTCAAGAGCACTCATAAATGACAGAGCAGTGCACAACATCAACCAAGGCTTTGACTCGGCTGAAGAAAGTGAGCATGCTTGAAGAAGCAGAAATCCTCAGTGGCAAGGACATAATAAAAAAAAAATAAAAAAATAAAAGTAGTTTGTTTAATTTTTTCACCAACAGATGAGCTTTTAGTAAATCTAGTGTTTGCGTTTGTTTACAGACAGAGAATGCAGTACAGTCACTTCCAAAAAGACAAAACCTGATTTATGAACCATGATTTATATGTTTTAATCTTTGGTTCCCCTGATATTGGCTGTTTGGATTATTGTTTAATGTTACTTTCTATTAATTTTAGTATTTTTGTGATGTATTTGAGTTTTGTAATAATGTTACATGTTTGGATTCTGTCTTGACTTTATTATCCTTTCATCAGTGCAGCTTTGTATCAGGTTTGCTGTGAGTTTACTCATCCCTGTATAAGAGAGTTGTGCATGTATGTCGGCATGTACATGTCTCACCAAATGTATGAGCAGTCTTGGGAAGGTTACTTTTAAAATATATTCCACTACAGATTACAGAATACATGCCCCAAAATGTATTTTATAACGTATTCCGTTACGTTACTCTCTGGATTACTTAATATATTATCATGCTGTTTATATGGGCGATCGTGGCTCAAGAGTTGGGAGTTCGCCTTGTAATCGGAAGGTTGCCGGTTCGAGCCCCAGCTTGGACAGTCTCGGTCATTGTGTCCTTGGGCAAGACACTTCACCCGTTGCCTACTGGTGGTGGTCAGAGGGCCTGATGGCGCCAGTGTCCGGCAGCCTCGCCTCTGTCAGTGCGCCCCAGGGTGGCTGTGGCTACAATGTAGCTTACCATCACCAGTGTGTGAATGTGTGCGTGAATGGGTGGATGACTGGATATGTAAAGCGCTTTGGGGTCCTTAGGGACTAGAAAAGCGCTATATAAATACAGGCCATTTACCATTTACAACTACATGAAAGTGATTTATTACTCTTACTGATGGTCCACGGCTCCGAACCATAATAAAGGGACATTTGGCTAATACGTCGGGTTCCGTGTCGGGCTCGTAGCTGAAAAATAGCTTTACTTTGTTGTCTGGGTCAACTTTGCTAGCGAGAGACAGAGAGAGGCGTTGAAATGCTGCTCCAACGGAACTTATTGTTTCAGAGGAAAACACTAACACGGTGTACAGTCGAGTCTTAATAGCTTACTTACAACTGGGTTCCTCAGGCACTCTTCTTGGCTGCAGTGGTTATTATTATATTTACATGCTTCCAGCTCCCGTTTCTGCTCGATGACAGCTCATAATTTTCCTTTTTCTCTCCCTTCTCGCGCTCACAGACACATAACGGGTATGGCAGTCCATTCTCCCTGCAGCACGGACTACACTGCCCATGAGGCTACATTCTTCAGGGCTATGCCTGTAGCATTCTGCTTAGCACAACAACAACAACAACAAAAAGGTGTTCTCTCACCCAGGAAACACACAGTCGCAGAGAGAATGCGCGTCACCCTGTAACCATGGCAACTGTAACGCTGCCGCCTGGAACAACAGAACATAGCTGTCAAAAAAACCCCAAACAATCCTGACCAGTGACAATATGAAACAGGAAAATACCGCCGTGTAATCCATTTATTTTAACAAAGTAACTGTATTCTAAATACCACTTTTTAAACGGTAACTGTAACGGAATACAGTTACTCATATTCTGTATTTTAAATATGTAACGGCGGTACATGTATTCCGTTACTCCCCAACACTGTGTATGAGACATGTATCTTGTGAGACAGCGTTGAGGTGGCAGATAGGTTTAAGGTGGGGAGTAGGAAGCCCACTGAGGTTTCATGATTACCTGGGCTTTTAGCGGTCTGGAATGTGATCTGCACCCACTCTGTTTACTTTAATGGACAAATGGAATTTTCTTTTTAGCAGTTTTAGAATACATAAAGAATAAGCTACGGTCAGCAACAACACTGACTGAATTCAGCTGGAGACCTAAATCCACATAAATTAGTGAATACTGGAGTAGCAGCACAGGTCGACTAATACCCTGTACTCAAAGAAAACTGCAGTTCACAACGTTATTGTGTGACTTATTTGTAAGTAGTTCTTCACGCTGTACTACCTCACCTTAATCCACACATGCCAAATCCCATTTTCTGGAGAGCTTTTGAAGTCTCTGACTCTATCCTCTTTGACTAACTGTCTAACTACAGTGTGTTGGCATCACTGCTGGAGTGGTCCCCTGGTTTCAGTCATATCTTGCTGATTGGACACATTATATCACCTTAAGAGACGCATGTTCCTCTTCTGCCCCAATATAGCAAGATGTGCTGTGCTGGGACCCTTGCTTGGTCAAATCATCCACCACCATTGGCTGAGCATCCACTGCTATGCTGATGATGAACGATTATATCTTCATATCTTCACATTAAATTTTGCACTCCCTTGTCAAATGCCTGGAAAGCATCAAAATTTGTAAACCAACTTTGTCAATATGAAGAACATTCAAACTGAACTCTTGATTGTGGCTCCTATTGTCATTGATTCCAAAAGTAGCCATTCCTCTCCTTAACGTGACTTGATGCTTCATCGTACCATATCTGGAAGTCTGCCACCTGGGTGTTGTTTAGGATTCCACACTCTCATTTACATCAAATCCATCTCTAAATCTGCATAATTTCTGCTGCCCCAAGGCTATATCCAGGCCTTTGCTCTCAGACTCAGCAGCTGAAACCCTCATTTGTGTATTCATAATCTCCTGCCTGGACTCCACCGATGGTGTTCTATTTGTTCTACCTTCAACGATCGCCCATAAAAAAAAAAAACACGAGCAAACAGCAGTAGCAGGCGTCCTGACTGGATTCTACGTTAGCATAGATCCCTCCAGAGTTTTGTGCACACGGTTTAGGTAAAAATGAAAAAGGTTGAGGTTTTACATTTAGTTCAGTATTACCTGTTGCCTGTGTCTTTGTCTTTTGGGAAAATACTTTACACAACTAATGGCTCAAAGAGGATTCCTTTTTTTTTTTTTTTTTTACTGTGCTGCAATTGTTTACTGGATTATTTGTGCCATTAATTAGTGTCAACTAATTTTTATTCAATCTCCGCACAGGATATGCTTGTGAAGATGGAATATGGGGGAGAGCAGAAGTGCGTTGAAGTTCCACAAAGGGATGAATGAAGGACATGCATATTGTATTGAAGAAATAAGTGATGAGAATGCTGTTATTTGCATTTACCAGCTCACCTATGTCAAACCTTTTGATAAACAAAATTCTAATGAAAGTGAGAACATGTATACTGTTACATCTTTCAGAAAATGTTTTGAAATTGTGGTGCACAGTTCAGAATAAATGTTTTTAAAAAACCATTGCGTCTTTTTAGTAAATGTTTATTTCCAAGAGAAATTTCTAGAAGTTCAGAACAGTAAAATTCCCACTTTTTAGAATGAATTAGAAGATAACTCTTACGTAGTTAAACTAAAATACTCTTTGAGAGTTAATATATAAACTCTTAACACCAAGTGATAAATTATCAACTCCAGACAGATTTGGTGTTTAACACTAAATCAGAGTTTTAACGTACCAACTCTCCAAAAAGAGTTAAATTCTCTGGTGTGGACCCATATAGACACTTTAATAGTGTTGAAATCAAATCCGACAGTGTTAATTTGGACATGCTGGATTTGCTGTGTATGTTCAGAATGGTCAGGTCCCATATTTCCTTTACATTCCTTCATGCCCTTGCTCCATCAGATCTCCCCCTTCGCTACACTGCATCTCTGACTCATGTTCCTCAGTTAAAGGCCCAATTTTCATCCCTCACAACAGAAGAACATGTCCCCCTCTGAGATTTGCAATGCCTCATCTCTGGACATTTTCAAAAAAAAAAGCAGATGAAAGATGTCATCTACTGACTGAAGATTTTTGCCTTTGAGTCTTTTTTTGTGTGTATAAATCAAGCTTTTGTTCTTTGAAACTTGCTCTAAATCTAAGTTATTAAACTTATTGTTTTTATTGTTTATTGTTCTTTGTCTCCCATTGCTTCATGTCCACTGGTTACATGAAGTGGCAAGCTCCTGGGATTGGCTGATAATTCTAACAACTGACTGATGGTTGAATGATTTGGCTGATATGGAGATGAGATGAGAAGGAATGAGATGCGCCTTATGAGGACTGAAAACGAAAATATTG
The DNA here is from genome assembly GCF_041146795.1 of Maylandia zebra. Lineage (NCBI taxonomy): Eukaryota > Metazoa > Chordata > Actinopteri > Cichliformes > Cichlidae > Maylandia > Maylandia zebra. Next base: position 23,302,446 of record NC_135168.1, on the reverse strand, counting down.
TTTGTGCATTCCTTGGGTTTTACAGACTGGTGTCTTACAGACACTCGGACGGTCTAACCTCATTCCTGTGTGACACGGTTGTGAGTGCATGCCATTTTCTTTACAGCATTGCCTCGTGTCTAGAGGTGAATGAGCATGACATAGTAAAGCTCCGAGTGTAACAGAGAAGGTGTGTGGATCAACACATAGATGACAAAACTTCATTTCCAATAACAGCAAAAGCAGTGCCCTGTGCCACTTTCACACTCTGACAGTGCACTCTCCACCACATGGATGCATTTTACAGATGCTCTGTACATGACAAAATGTGCATCTTTGACCTCCAGCTGAGCTGAAGTAAATCAGCAAAGTCTCCAAACTTCTGTGAAGCCTTCTTCACTGCTATGTAAAAACTCGTGATTCATGACTGGGTGGCAGGGCCTGATGAAAGCCTTCACCCAGAATTTATCAACCATGAATAAACAGAACAGCGTAAACATCACACCATTGTTTTGATAGTATTTGCCTGCTATCAAATAATTGAACTGAATTGTATTTTCCTTCTATCTATATGATATTCACATATTAATTAAGATTACTGTGGACTTTGGTTTAGCAGTGAAATGTGCTACCACTGAAAAATATTGAAAAAGGGAAGTAAAGGACAAAAATGTCAAAATCTGATCTTCTGGATCAGGAGAAGCCTCACAGTTGATGCATACGTCTTTGCCAGAAGAAGCAGATCTTCCACCAGGACTGCCCTGGAGGCCTTTTGCTAAACACATGTGAGTTCTGGTGACCTGGACACAGAGTTGCACACTGAACCTTTCAGTTCACAGTATGCTGGGCTGCAAAGCTTAAAATGTACCAAATACAAAGCTAATTGTCATGCAGGGATGGTGAGAAAAATTCATCAGTGGAAGAAAATGTGCCAAATGGAGGATTTGACCTACATCAGCTGGTGACTGGGAACTTTTCAGTGAGCTCTGTGGCTGCCAGTCGCCGCAGGTGGAGCTGAGCTGGAGATCTGACATTAATTAGGAGGAAGAAGACAGTTTTCCTGAATCTGTCACGCCTGCTCATCAGCTGTATGACTCCCAATCTGTCCAAATTTCTCTGTAGCTCTCCAGGAAATATCTACCTGTCCACCTGTCTGTATAGAAAATCAGTCTATCCACAGTGCAGCTTCTTGCTCTGGACTGTGAGTTTTGATTAATGGTTGAGCCGTGAGTCAGATTGCAGTAATTGCAGACTGACTTTCAGTGCTTTTTTTTTTTGTGCCAGATTTCCTTTCCATTACTCGCCGACATACCTCCAGCTCAAGTGTGAGCACTCTACAATGTCTTCCGAGTTAGTGTCAAATTGGGAGCCAACCAAGGCTAACAGTCTTTAGACTTTTTCAGCAGATCTGAGTCATAACGCCCGCGGAGAAAACCAGAGGATGGGAGAGTTTGCTGGTGTTTATTTGGAGAGTGGCTTAGCCGAACTGCAAGCTGGCGATTTGATCATCCCTGCTGTCCACTCCTAACTCGGCCCTGTCTAATACTATAACCACAGCCGTAACCTGGTTTCACCTTTTTCACCTTACTCAAATGCTAACACCGCCTTAAAAAAATCAGCTGAACTAAATTCCCTTTAATTAAATTAAAAGCAACAACATTTGAACACGAAAGTCACAATCTGAAGAGGCGAGGTTGGAGGCCAAATAAACAGGCTTCTTCTTTGTGTTCCCTGATTCACTCCTGGACAGTATTCATCGTACAAATAATAGTGTGGTCCAGTACTGCCCACCTTTGAAATTAAAATTAGGCCAAGGTGGAAACGCTGGAAACTGCTGTTCTTCTACTGACCACATGAAGCTTAGTTTAACACAGTGGTCCTGTTAAAATTAACGAATGACAGAGCACACGTACAGCACCAGGACTCTCACCTCACAGTATTCACCACCGAGGCTCCTACGATCCTTATGTGTGTAGCTGAAGGATGATTCATTAAGCTCAGTTTGGATATTAAAAATTTTCTACTTAATATTCGGGGAAAACAAAGATGTTATAAAAGAAAACTGTCATGTTTTTATTTATTTTCCATCCTCCAAAAGTGAAACCAGCAGAAACGATGTTATAATTCTATCCAGCACCTGCACATCATCTTCCAGTAATCTGTATCCATATTATCTGACACAGGAGGCGAATCCACCCCAAATCCTTCAGTGTCACAGAACTGATTTAATTTTTCTTTACTGTGGTAATCTCATTTTTGTTTAGCTGAGTGAGACTGTTAATAGCAAAGCTGTTTTGTTGAATGTGCAAACCTGTTATTTGTGGTGTCTCAAAACATAAGAACTGCTTTGTAAAGATGAATATTTCAAATGTTTTGAATGTTTAACTGAAGCTCACTGAACTGAAACCCAGACAGTTTAGAACCGGAGGAGCCGTTTCTATGACAAATGTGCAAACTCCATATTTAAAATGTGTATTGCTTTTCATTTTTACTGGTTTAACCTTCGGTGTTATTCTTGAAGTCTCTGGATTGATTTTGGCAAAGTAACTAAGTACTCCGCTCACTAACACATCTGCAGCCACAGTGAGAGGGGAAATTTTCTTTCATAATTATACAAGCAGGCAGTAAATGATAAAAACTGTAGAAATATTGCCTTGAATCAAGGGCGTAGATTTGGCATGGACGGAAGGGACTTGTCCCCACCAAAATCCAGCGATTATTGAATTGTCCCCACCAATAATTTGATCTCTTCGAGTAAAGAAAAACAAACCCGATAGTAAGAAAAAAATGATCTGTCAGCATCTCATTCAGCGAGCGGTGCAGAAAGAGTTAAATTAGTTCTCTACGTCATGTGACAAATATGGCCAATGTGATTGGCTGTGCCTTTCAGGGAGCTCTGTTTAGTTTCAGCAGCGGCAGAACCTGGATATAAGAAAGTATTTTTCAAAGAAACCTGTAAGTCACTTAAAGTCAAGTTCACTCATATAATGTGTCCGTCATAATAACATTACAGGCTATGCTAGGCCATACATGCCCACACTCCCGATTTTTCCGGGGAATCCCGAATTTCAGTGCCCCTCCCGAAAATCTCCCGGGGCGACCATTCTCCCCAATTTCTCCCGATTTTCCACCCGGACAACAAAACTGAAAACCACATCCCAGACTGGCCCAGCCACCCATACGGAAAAGAAATAGTAAAAACTTATATGTGATTACTCATGAAAGTGGCCACTTTCATGAGTAAATCATATAAGGCTTACATGATTTACTCATGAAAGTGGCCACTTTCGCATTACTTTCATACATTGTTTTAGTAAGTATCCAAAACATACAAGTTTCATTATATAATTTTTCAAGGGATCTCATATCTGTTTTCACACTTATATGCTTTTCATACAAGTTTCACACAAGACAGATACAAACTTTATAATATTTATATATATCTTTTCCATATGGGCAATTCCAGTTTCCATGGCTACTATTACTGCAGCTACCTAATTTTAATATTACTCTTATTTCTCTTTCTGGGTCGCAAAATAAATTTTTAACACATCTTCAGGCGAGAATGTAGCTGTGTAAACGTCAAATAACTTAAACATGTTATTGAGTGGCCTTTTTCTGTGTTTTATTTGTTGGTGAGTAAATCGTTTTGGCTGAGATTAAAGTTATTAGATTAAATTAGATTAAATAAAACTTTATTAATCCCTTGGGAGGATTCCTCCGGGTTCTCACACAGCTGAATAAACTGCTGTGTGAAAACAGCAGTTTATTCGACCATCTACGCCTCGTCCGGTTATATTTTAGACAGCAAGGAGCAGATGGCAGGTGACGTAATTCTGAAGGCTAGACTGTCCAATTTCACAGTCGCTCATTTTCGGTCTGCCCGGCTTTCGGAGGACCCGGCCCACTTAGACCACAAAGGCCGGATCCTCAGGTGGACGCAGCCTCTGAATTTGGACACCCCCGGCCTGTTTCCGGTCGGACAATATAAAACGGTGACATTTAACTTATTTTATCCGATAAATAAACACTTTAAAATTAAGTTTTTTGTATATATATGTACATGTATACTAGTGATGGGTCGGTTGCGAAGGAAATGGCTCTTAGAGCCGGTTCTTTGACGTGAACGACGCCAGCTGTTTTTTTTTTCTCTCACCCTCTCTCTCTCTCGCACTTTTTTTCCGCTTCACTCAGCATGTGACCCTTGTGCTTTACACTGGGCGGAAGGGGCGGTAGTTACACTCAGTAACACAGGAACAGAGCAGGAGGGAGAGAGAGAAAGAGAGCCAGGGACAACAACATCACATTAGAAAGGTATAGTAATCATTAGGGATGGGTACCGGTATCCGGTGCCATTATGGCACTGGTTCTGACATAAACGGTAGTAACCAGACCGAAAAGCAGCGCACATTTCGGTGCTTTATTTTGGTGTTTTTTTTTTTTCCTGAGATGTCATACACTTTGGATTCCAGCCAATCATTTTACTTTTGCAAGCGTAGTAGGCGGGCCCAGGTACGTAAGTTCTTTTAGAGCAGAGCTACAGATTAAAAATGCCCAGAGCAAAGCGGTCAAAGTCTGGCTGTACTTCACAGCAAAAGATGCAAATTCAGCAGCCTGCAACAAGTGCTTTAAGGTGATACTGTGAAAAGGAGGTAACTCCTCGAATCTGATGAAACACCTGGCGACGTATAACATTTTGTTAAAAGCCAAGAAATGCGCCGTATTTGATAGCTTGCTGCGAGACCTCACACCGAGCACATCTACTGCGGGTGTGGTGCCTGTTATCGGAACCGGAGTTAGCAACATCCCCATGAACCCGAAGATTAGAGTCCTGGCCCCTAGCCCTGCCAGTGTAGCAGAAATGATGACGGATGATGATGGCAGCAGCAGCCATTCTTCTCTGCGTGAGTAGCTTAATGTTGTTCTTGTGTAATTTATATTGAGTAGGCTAACCACATTATTACATTAATGCATGTAAGGTGAACTAGCAAACACCGTTGTAGTTACATGTGACTGTCTTCTTGTTTGATGGCAGATACTCCCTTCACCCTGGCCAAAAAGGCTAAAACGACCAAAGAAAAAGTAGAAAACAGCTAAACATGAGAGGTTTTTGGACAAAGTTTGTGTTTTTTCCATTGATTAAGCACTGCTTCCAGCCAAGAGTGATACCATAAATCCCCTATAGCTGCAGAAAAGGCTAAGATTGTTATTTTTTTACAAAAAACAGCTGAACATGAGAGGTTTTTGGACAAAGTTTGTGTTCTCCATTCTTTAAGCACCAGCACCGTTTCAAAAGTACCGATTTGGCACTGGTATCGGATAAAACCTAAACGATATCCATCCCTAGTAATCATCCACAACTATTTTCAGTTGCAGATGATAAAGGATTCAGAAAGTTTATTCATGCAGGCCCACATGACAGAGAATATGCATCTTCTTTTTGTTTTCATATTATAATTTATACTTAATTGTGTTGTGGTTTGCAGTGTTTTGTGTTGTTTCACTTTAAATTTGTAAAAGGAAAAAGCTGAATATTTAAATAGTTAAAAGTTGAAATGTGAATAGTTGATTTTTGTATTATATGATTTATTTATTACATTTTATCTGGAGTGAATAAATAAAAGTATATTTACGGTGGCCCCTAGAGACAAAGCAGCACGTGCAAACTTCAAATCACGTACAAACTCCAAAACACATACAAACTCAGAAGCACATAAAAACTCAAAACACGTACAAAAGACAACAGAAGTGCTCCAGGATGCTAGGGGCAGTGTTGAACTTTTATTACCTAGTGGCTACACAAGCCAGCAAGTACCAACGACCGGATTTGGTGTGTGGTAATAACAGGTAAATGAACTTTTATTTTACTTTATTATTTGACTATATATGAATGCTTGTGTATAAATACACAAACAATACCCATATGCTTTCATGCTTTCAATTGTGTAATTTAAGTGATCTAGGTAGCTCTGTTTTGGAAGTTCAGTTCATGCTAGAAATGTGTTTTGGAGTTTGTACGTGTTTTGTCTCTAGGGGCCACCGCATATATTTATATATAAACATATATAAATAAAACCACTTTTTTTATACATTAGTAGTTCCTTTTGTGCATAATTTTATGTTATTGTTAATAATAAATTAATTAAAGCAACAAAACCATGTCTGTTGCTGTAACAGTAGTTCATGTTTAGAATAAAACATCCCATCGCTGATCTGATCAGGGCAGTAGTGCCTAAAATGTTGCGTAATGTTGCTAAGAGATCTTTTACTTTGTGGTCATCTTAGACGAGTATTTTTATGGATAAAAACCACCAGGTCATTCAGTGTTCCCATAGTGCCAAAGTATAACAGATGTTGGTGCACTATAACTGAACTAATGTTGTTAAGTCCTTAAAGTCATATTCATTTATTTTCCTGACTGTATTTGAAGCTATTTTTACTTTTGTATGATACCTGATTTATATGGAATATGGCTGAAGTAAACTAAAGTCTAAAATACTTAAAATGGCCTGTATTTATATAGCGCTTTACTAGTCCCTAAGGACCCCAAAGCGCTTTACATATCCAGTCATCCACCCATTCACACACTGGTGATGGCAAGCTACATTGTAGCCACAGCCACCCTGGGGCGCACTGACAGAGGCGAGGCTGCCGGACACTGGCGCCACCGGGCCCTCTGACCACCACCAGTAGGCAACGGGTGAAGTGTCTTGCCCAAGGACACAACGACCGAGACTGTCCAAGCCGGGGCTCGAACCGGCAACCTTCCGATTACAAGGCGAACTCCCAACTCTTGAGCCACGATCGCCCCAAAATACTTAGTCAGTCATTTGTTTAATAGTAATTTAACATTATATAATTCACATATAAAACTATGAATTATAATTTTAAACGGTTTAAAAGCAGGTAGAATAGCATATGTAGGCAAGTATATTTCTCCTTTTATCAAGAAGCAAAAACAAAAAGGAAAAAATAAGAAACAGGGCAGGGTTCAATTGTTGAATCATCCGTCCCCACCAATGCCACAACCAAATCTACACCCTTGCCTTGAATATAATTTTGTTTTTTTTGCCTCCTTTTTCTCATCTGACAAAAGATGTGTGATCGTTCTTCATTTCTTCTGAAAGTTTCATCTGGTCTGAAGTTTTCTAGATGCTAGATCGTGTTTAATGTTTCTTTTAGGTACAATTTTCTACATATTTTTGTATTGGTAACAAGACGAGGACAGAAAGGTTTTTTTAAGGTCAGGACTGAATCAGAGGCACTTCTGGGTGATTCAAAGTGGTTTCAATAGGGAGCATAAATCACACATACCCCGAGGAGAGTTCATTACCTTGAAAATAAAGCTTTTACCGCTGATTGCGTTCTGGAGCCTCGCACGGCTCCTACAGCTGAACATTAGCCCTGAAAATCAGTTTTCTTCGTCCTTGTTCTGTTTACAATAAGACACAGAAACTTAAGCTTTAATAGAAGCATAATGCAACCCCGGAACACACGATAGTTGTTTTTCTCAGTCGTTGCCTGGTTTAAAATTCACAGTGAGTGCTCTTATCGCAGAGTCATTTCTCAAATGCCAAGAAGAATGGCGCTGTGATAACAGAAGCACAGTCTGCGTTAGTATGCTGTGAAATAGCAAAGAAGACAGCAAGGTGAAGGTATTTCAGTATGAAAACGCCTCACCTTGGGTTTTGCTCTCTCTTTTTGTCTATGACTCTTCTCTTCAGCAGCTCAGCCTCCCACTTAAAAATCGGAAGGCGATTGCTGACGTCCACGTTCTCGGTATCGTATCGGTGTTGTCTCAATAGCTACAAATCAATCCGTGTCCGGACAGCCTCTGCAATGCAGGCGCAAAGCTCCCGCTTGGCCAGGGCTACCAGTGCAGCGTGCTGGCTGAGCTGCCCTGTGTGTTTGTCAGGCAGCTCCCAACAGCAAGCAACAAAAGAGAAAATACTTTTTTCATTAATCTTCTCTAATTCCCTCTCCGTTCTGCTTTTTGAGTCACTAATTTGAAGCCCTCAAAAACCTGAGGTCATCAGCGATGAAAGAATTTTCTTTAATATATGCACAAGCATGTGCTTTTCAAACTACTCAGCTGATTCAATTAGCACCTGCCAAGAAGGGCATTTCAGTAATGCACACACTTCAGGTTTTATTAGCTCTGGGGAAGTGGATTTAGGGTTCCAAGAAAGAGGCGATCATTTGTCAGCGGGCTACTTCCTTGTGTAACCTGTTTGGAAAAAACCTACAATAGACAAAGTGGTCCTGGCAAACTCATCAGTAATAACTCAGATTACTGCTTAGCTTTATAAGACATTTAAATTATTTGCATTCTTTATATTTCTCCAGTTTCACTTTCTAGTCTGTGATACAGTTTTACGTCTAGCTGCCCATTACCACAACCAAAGGAAAACAGGAAACTGGGAAGCAGGCAAGTTAAGGCTGATAAATTAATTCAATTTTATTTTATTTACATAGAGCCAAATCAAAAACAATGGCCACCTTTAAGTCTGCTATACTGTAAAGCAAAGCCGTTACAATAATCCAGAGAAAACCCCGACAATCAGATGGCCCCCGATGAGCGAGCACTTGGCGACAGTGAAGAGGAAAAACTCTCCTTTAACAGGGAGAATGCCCCTGCAGAACCACTGCAGCTCAGTGAGGGACCGCCATCTGTTGTTGTTACAATGTGATGTAGCTGTGATTACAAGAGGGTGCTTTTCCACTTGTCATGTAGTTCACAATATATCAATTTTTCAACTGTTTATGGAGTGGAAGTCAATTAAAACATGGTTTTCACAACATCTGATTGTCACCAAATGAGTCACTACACTTTTTCTTCCATACTCAACATCACTCAGTCATATCAGCTGCTGCTGAGATCAGTCTCAATGAAAAGAATGACTCTCTGACCTGAGTGGGGCACTGACGAGAATCCACAGGGCCAACTGTCTGCAATGTCAAGGTAATTTTCACCATCTTTTTTCATTCTGCAGTACACTTTTGGCAGACTGGGGCAGGGGTGAGCATCAGGCATGAGGGAGTAGGAGGGGGGAGTAGAGGGTGTCTGATCCCCATTAACTCCGCGATATGTGTGCAGCACTTTAGTTAGCAGGTGTTGAAAGCCTGAGGTCAGGAAGTTCACAGAGAGCCTGCTGGAAAAAATGAGTTGCAGGAAGATAGAGAGAAGAGCCCGAAGTTCTAACCAAGTATCTATATCAGTAATTTGGCCTGATCCATCCCCTCTGTCATTGGTCCCCAGAGTGAGATCATCAGGGAGGGGGGGTGAATCACAAAGCAACACAAGCTGGGATCTTACCTGCAACCATGATCCACGCAGATGAGTTCTGTCAAAGGAAACAGAGAGTCAGGGACTATAGGATTGTGATAACTGTTGATAATCATGGTGTAGCTTTTTTGCTCAAGAAAGGGAAAAAACTGAGTTAAAAATTAGTTCAGCAAAGGGCCTAAGAATAAAAAAACAACTTTATTCAACTAAAAAATGCCCTATTAATTATGTTTTATTACTGATTAGAAGTCTAAGGCTACGTCCACACTAATGCATTTTCGTTTGAAAACGCATTGTTTTCTCTTTTGGCCTCCCGTCCACGCTGAGACGGCACTTTCCCGAAGGAAAAAGGCAGCGTTTTGAAAATGCTCTCGAAAACGCATACATTTCTAAACTGAGTTGTCCTGTCGCAGTGTGGAAACTCGAAAAGGCAGATTTTCGAAAACGATGACGTATGTTGGTCATATGATGTAGTCACATGACCACTTAAACCAAGATGGCAGACGGCATCGGACAGCAGTTGTTTTGTTTGCTCACAATTTTGGTAGTCGAGTCGTCTTGCGTTTCACACGTGGGCGGAACTGCAATGTCAGCCTTTTTGGCCATTTTAGTGTGGATGCGCAACTCTTTGAAAATGACTGAAAACGGTAGTGTGGACGCGGAGCGTTTTCAGACAAAAACCCCATTTTCAAATCTATCCATGCTAGTGTGGATGTAGCCTAAAAGACATCTATAGGTGATATTTAGCACATTCGAGGCTATATATTTCAACAAAAAACATGAGGAAGTGAAAAAAACCTTTCCTATCTGTGTACCTGTGACCTTTGACTTGCAGTTGAAGACACGATGCAGAGACCGTGGAGTATATTGGTGAGGTATAATTGATCTGCGCTGTCATTTCAAAGGTCTTTTCAGTTAAGTTCACCATGAGATGGGAAAATAAAACAGCACCACTGTACTTTTTCAAATGTCCTTGAAAATACTTTTAAAAAATGGGTGTTGGTACTATAAGCAGAGTTAAGGTCATGTGAGCACAGGGACTGTTAATGATATGTTGAATTTTAAGAAAAATGGGTGTGTATATCAATTTTTTTTAAGTTTTTATATTGCTTAAAATTACATAACCATAGAGATGACAGATTGAAAAATGATCAAATGAATAATTGTATGCTAACAGTTGTCTCACATGTAGCAGGTTTCAATTACTGTGTTAATATAACCTGTTAGTTTTACATTTACATCTGTGTAAAGGCATACAAAGTAAGGATCTAGGTGCTTTTTGTTTTGGTAAGCTCAAGTCTTTTTGAACTCAAGCCTGTTATACATAATTATGGAACATTGCTCATATTTACCTGGTAAATTCAAAGAACATTGTGTGGGGTTTTTTATATGCTGCCCTGTGAATACAGTATGACTACAGTAAAGTTCAGTACATAAAATCAGTAAGAAACAAAACAAAGCTCAGAAAGGAAATGGACTGTCTGTGATGGCTCTCCAGATGATAAAAGTAATAATATGTTCTCATGAAGCTGTAGCCTCGAGCACAGCTAAATGTCTTTTGCTTGGTCTCAGGGTAAAACCCAGATTTCTCATTTGGTTCCCCACTGAAGGGCTTAAAAAAGACAAATGGAAGAGCTTGGGGCAACCTACACCAGACTGAGAATGGTTGCATGAAAATGCACAGTCACCGGGCTGGCTGCTGTACAGTCAGTGTGATACATCTGTGCTCATTTTGTTTCGTCTGTGACTCGAACACTTCCTCTGGCAAACTGTTTGTCACCAAACCTCAAGCAGCATCTGACAGAAACTCTGTTCAGTATAACTCCAAAATACTACAAACACTGTACCGCACTCATATCTGATCACGTTTATTCAGCTATATTGTGCAGAGTACAACAAATACATGAATTGTGTTTGAAGGGACAGTGTAGGCTTCACAAGACAGTCTTTGTTGATTTGTTTGGTTCATACTTTATTTATTTCTTACTGGCATTCATTTCTTTATAGACATGTAGTTTATTCTCAAAAGGCAACAGTCTTTTAAGTCTTTACATTCCTGCTGTCTTAGGAAGCCTCCATGCTGTCGTCATGCTGCTCAGTCTTGAGTTCTTAGTTCCTGGTTGTATTAATTCCATCCTTCCCTCAGTGTTCCTTGTTCTTTCCTCTTGTGAGAGTTCGCCTATATTAAATTCATTTGTGTGTTTGTGTTTCCCTGGTACTTGATACTTATTTGTCCCATGTGCCTTGCCTTTCTCCGTCATCTGATTTAGTTCAGTCTTGTTTCCCCAGCTGTCTGCACTTCCCCGATTGGCCTTATGTGTGTCTATATATTGTGCTGGCTCTCCTTTATCCTCCCAGTGGGAGGTTCATCCTCCCAGTGTGATCATATACAGTACTTTCATTACACTATTTTGCAAAAATTTAAAATCAAACTTAACTCTTTTATCAAACTATATATATATATATATATATATATATATATGTATATATATATATATACATATATATATATATATAATTTTTCTCTCAAATAAAGGCCTCAAGAAGGCCTTCGATAGCATCCACCGCGATTCTCTTTGGCAGATCCTGCGCTTGTACGGTGTCCCTACCATCTTCATCAACATCTTCAAGGACCTGTACTTGCGATCATGCTGTTGCGTTAAGACCGGAAATGGCCACACCGACTTCTTCAAAATCACCACCGGCGTCAGGCAGGGCTGCATCCTGTCACCTCTACTTTTTCTCGTTGCCCTCGACTACGTCATGCGGTGAGCCGGTGCCCATGAGCTGGCATCCATTGGTCTGATCAAGACTGTCTTGGCGACCTCGATTTCGCTGACGATATCGCCTTACTTGAGGAAGACGAGCTGAAGCTACAGCAAGGAACGACTGATCTAAGAAGAGAAGCTGGCAAGATTGGCCTGAGGATCAGCTCTGAAAAGATCATGCATGTCAGCTCCAAGGACCCACGACGAGGGATCTACATCGGGACACAGCAGCTAGAAGAAGTGGAGAAATTCACCTATCTCGGTAGCATGATTTCCCATGACGGCGATGTGGAGGTGGATGTCAAATGCCGCATTGGAAAGGCAGCTGCGGTATTTCGGAGGATGAACAACGAGGAGATCCTGCGAAGGAGTGGCACAGTCAAACTTCACAACATCGTTGCACGCAAAAGACTCCGACTGGCTGGTCATATCCTCCGCATGGATGACACACAGATTCCAAAAACAGCGATGCGCTGGCAATCCCTGGGCGTTAAAAGACCACGAGGATGTCCCCGCAACACCTGGCGAAGGTCATTCCATCAAGACCTAAAGACATTGAATATATATCGTTGGAAGAAGGTGAAGCCCGGGCACAAGATCGAGCCTGGTGGTGTTCGTTTGCCGCCCGATATGCCACATAAAGCATGGGAGGATCTAAGTCTAAGTCTAAAATAAAACAGTTATGGCCTCAATTCAGACCCTTGTAGGACTCCACATTAGATATGAAAATCACATTGTGTTTATCTTGCAGTTTAACCAAATAACCCAACTAGTGGTACACTACATACTGAGATCACATATCATGCTTTATGGCGTAATAACAATAAAATGTTGGCAAAACAGTCAGATACTTTGAATGCCTAGTTGTGCAAAAGATGCACAGCTCTACTTTTAGACCCTCTCTGAAAAATGTCAATGAGAACAGACTTAGCAAATTTTAATTTAATAAGCTTTAGCAGCCAAACATAGTATTTTTTTTTATTACTCACACCCAAAAATTAATGAAGTGAAATTTTTAATCACTTTGCAAAAATATTTTCCGTGTCTGTTCCACGGTTTTTACACATCAGAGATTAAAAATATTCACACTCCTTGTATCGATCAGCCACAGCTAACATGCGTAGCATTCAGAAGCACAAGCAGCATTATCATGAATTTGTTTTGCAGATTACTCGTACTTGATACATTCTAGAATCATTAATGAAACAAATTAAGAGATTTACATGCTACCTGTCCAACTGATTGCATTCAATAAGCACTACATATATACAATTGTGCACACACATTTTGACATTCACTGGTATAATTATTTAATGTATTTTCTTTTAATTCCAATGAAATTTCAGTTATTTTCTCATATCGGGGATTAAAGACTGACCAGGCATTAAAGCTGGTTCAAGTCTGCGGTCAAGTCAATCCAAGTGAAAAACGAGCTCTCCATCTCCAGCCTCAGACTGCCCATAAAAGCAGGAGAGCCTAATAAGTTCACATTAAAACATTACTCATCTTGTGCTGCCTGACAGAGAAGCTGTGACCTTAATCTGTGACCAGAGGTCACACACACACATACAGAAAAAAGACAGCAGTGTTCTCTTTCTGCACATACACACAAACCTTCAAACTCATTCCACACTCAATAAATGCTTGTGCAGCCGGGCAGACAAACCCTCTCACAATTTAACCTGTCAGAAATAGTTTTGTGGGAGCTAAACAACCTCTCTGCAGCTGCGCCCCACCCTGGCAGCTGACTGGGCCTTTGGACCAACAATCCAATGACATTGTTTTTAAGCTGGTGCTACATATTGCATATTGCAGGTTCTGCCTCTCTAACCCTCTGGAACAATACAACAGTACCTCAGTTCAGTCTGACTTTAGCCTCACACACCTATGAGGCTGTGTAAAGGATGTATGTTTAGGATTCAGTGTCAAGACCTGAACTCTTTCATGGCATGCATTTTTAATTTCTCTTTGCTATTTGGGCTGATTGGGACCTGATGAATGTAAAAACAAAGAGTTACCAGATTTTTTTTTTTACCTGATTTTCGTTTCTGAGAATAATGAGATCCACATATGAGGACATTCATTTTAAATTTCGATAGAACAGTGGCAGTATAATATCCTCGTAAGTGGATATCAGGTCCTTGTAGAGCAAAATGTAGTATTTTGGTCTAGACAACCCAAAATGTGATGTCCACATATGTGGACACCAGGTCCTAGGAGGTTAATGAAGGTGTTTCACTGCACAATAATATTCCAGTTTATCTTTTCATTCTTTCCCCACCTGGAAGCAACATGAGGCAGCTCATGTATCAGATGTTACCAAAAGAAGGCGTCTATTTTGGATAGCAGCTGTGAGATGAGCTGATATCCAGTTCTCTTCCATCTCCAAATATCTGTTGGTGTGTAGTGATGGGATTTCCGGCTCTTTTTAGAGAACCGGCTCTTTCGGCTCGACTCACTAAAAAGAGCCGTCTCTTTTGGCTCTGAACCGGCTCTTCAGGTTGTCTTGTTGCTGCTTTAATTTATTTATTATTAACAATAACATAAAATTATACACAAAAGGAATTACTAATGTAAAAAAAAGGTGGTTTTATTTATATATGTTTAAATATAAATATGTTTTGGAGTTTGTATGTGCTTTGAAGTTTGTACGTGTTTTGGAGTTTGTACGGGCTTCGGAGTTCGTACGTGTTTGTACGTGCTTTGTCTCTAGGGGCCACCATGAATATACTTTTATTTATTCACTCCACATAAAATGTAATAAATAAATCATATAATACAAAAACCAACTATTCACATTTCAACTTTTAACTATTTAAATTTTCAGCTTTTTCCTTTTAAACTAATTTAAAGTGAAACAACACAAAACACTGCAAACCACAACACAATTAAGTATAAATTATAATATGAAAACTAAAAGAACATGCATATTCTCTGTCATATGGGCCTGCATGAATAAACTTTCTGAATCCTTTATCATGCGCAACTGAAAATAGTTGTGGATGATTACTATACCTTTCTAATGTGACGTTGTTGTCCCTGGCTCTCTTTCTCTGTCTCTCCCTCCTGCTCTGTTCCTGTGCTATTGCCAGTGTAACTACCGCCCCTCCCCCCTCTTCCCAGCGCAAAACACAAGGCTCGCATGCGGAGTGAAGCGGAAAAAAAGTGCGAGAGAGAGGGTGAGAGAAAGAAAAAGAAAAAAAAAAAACCACGGCTAGCGATAAGGAGTCGGCTGGTCGTTCACGTCAAAGACCCGGCTCTAAGAGCCATTTCGTTCGCGACCGACAGATCACTATTGGTGTGCTCCAGACATTTTCATTCCGGTAAGTTTTAAATATGTTCATATCACTCTTTATTGCCTATTCGTTTTATTTTCGATGCACTCTGAGGTCATAGCAAATTAGAACAAACTGAGTGATTTTGCAGAAATATGTTCTATTTATAGAGTTGCTAATTATTTGGCATTATTGCAGCAAACCAGCCTATGAAATGGATGAAACACATCGTGATTGGGTTCCAGCGCTACACAAGGGGCACTCCGAAATTCCTGCTTCAAACATACCACCATGCCAATCAGATTACTTCTTCCGTGTGAGGGTGAAGAGGTGACCCTTCTGGATAAGATGGTGAAGGTTTGCTGCGTTTTGGTGATCAGTGTGGTAGTAAAACCAGGGAAGAATGAAACTCTTGTTAAATATTCTTAAGTCTTGTGCTGTATAAATAGCGTTAATTTTTCAAAACATACAGTAAATTAAGTAGTGTTAGTAGTGGTTGATATCATCTACACGGAGTCATGATTTTGTGTAAACATTTTGTCATTTGTAAACTTTAAATAACATGGATTCTACATTGTAACTGATGTGATGTTCTATAAAGTGGTTTTAATTTAAAAAAAAAGGCAAAAGTTAGTTTGTTTCTTTATTCAACTTTTGAACAGTGGTACTCAGTCAGTACATATTCAATAAATGCAAATTATTTACATGGCAGTGCACTTCAGGCATAAATCTAGACCCCTAGATAAAACATTATGGGTCATTCCCACAACCCACAGCTTTACTGTGTTCCAGCAAAGTATCCAATAGCGGTGACAACTCCTCCACAGTAGCAGGTGAGATTTTTCTTCTTTGAGGACGTCTCCTTTTACCTTTCAATACGGATGGTCTGTTTATGTTTTGATAAAGAGCCTTTTTTGGGGGGGCAGCTGAAGAGGAGAAGTCTATCTTATGGCCAACCTCTGGCTGTATCTTGGTCATATTACCAGGCAAAACCCAGTATGCAGATTCATCTGTAACAGTCCTTGTGCCACAGATCTGCACTGTTGCTTCTACTTTAAACAGAAGAGCAGTGACATGGCTGCAGGTCTCCGCGACTCCGGCCATACAGGTGCAGTGGGCGGCTTCAACCTTCCCTGTGATGCTCACAATGACCCATGGCTGCAATGCTGGTTCATTCAGTCTTCGAGAGTGCAGTACCTGAAACATACAAAGTTAATTTAAAGACAAGGACTTTAATGAGCCAAGGCCGACATAAATGTGTTTTATCTTCTTTCTAATCCATTTATCATAAATGTAACAAAGTGTTTAGAAAGTTAGCACATACATGTAATTTTTCTTTTTTTTTTATGCATCCATCTATAGAACGCTGCATGTTA
Source organism: Maylandia zebra (assembly GCF_041146795.1). Classification (NCBI taxonomy): domain Eukaryota; kingdom Metazoa; phylum Chordata; class Actinopteri; order Cichliformes; family Cichlidae; genus Maylandia; species Maylandia zebra. Next base: position 23,285,762 of record NC_135168.1, on the reverse strand, counting down.
TATTCTAAATCTGCCTGTTCTCTTTCAGAAACCCGCCTGCAGAAAACGAACCTAAAGTATGTAATGCGAGGATGTAATCACTTTCAAGATGGAGAAAGCATAAAGTTTGACTTTAAGTGACAATTATGGACACCTAATATGATAAGGAGATTCTGCAGGTCATTAATCAATGTATAAAATTAAAATAAAATGTATTTTTAGTGACACAGGACACAAACATGGAAGTAAGATATAGAATTAGGATTATTTATAATAAACATTAATAAATCATTGCAATTTCTTTAACCATAAGGAATAACTAAATCCTTCAGGACAATGTCACATCAATGCACTGAACTCACTATGTCTAACAGCCTCCACATGTTCTCACTGTAATTTCCCCCTCATGAATGAATTTATGCTGCACTGATCTGAATGTTTGGGGGAAAATCAAACGCATTTTACTCGTAGTACTCAAGCTGACTTACCTTCGTTTGAATGACGACGTACTCACAAATCTTGTACCCAATCTTTGGTGAATTGGATGTGTCCCTCCAGAGATTTATAATTGCGAAACTGGTTCACCTTGTACGCGCTGACTCCACAGACAAGGTACGAAAATATATCAGGCTACGTCAATAGCGGTAGGTCTTCAGGATTTCTACTCCACGGCCGTATTTCATACGGGTCCACATTTCCAATGCACGCTATTTTCTGCAAGTACCGTCTCTTTCCATCCGGACGCAACCTGTCTCTGTACCGTCCTTTTTCTTTTAAACTGCTTTTAAGCATGTTTCTAGCAACCGTCCTTCCAACACAGCATGTTTGTTTTGATTCGTGGCCCAGATATATGGTGCTGCGCTCCCACAATACATTGCGGCGTTACGTCAATTCCAAAGCCCTATCGTTGAGTCACTTCCGGTATTTCAGACAATCCCTTTCCGTCAAGAGCCACTTGTTAATTTGTTGCAGGCTTGTTAAAGTGTTTTCTTAAATGTTATTTTTTTGTAAATTTTTTTTATTTGGTTTTTTTAATGTAAAAGTGTTTTTGAAAATTTTATTTTGTTGTTGATGTTTTAAATGTGATTTGCACTTCCCAGCCACCGTATATTACAAAGGCTCCTCAGCTATATGCAGGATGGGTTGATAGAAATGGAGAAAAAGCATCACCGGTATTTTTTTCTTCCTGCGCTTTTGTGCTACAGTCAGCTGACTTCAGTTTGTGTGCAGGGATGAGAAACATGGTGATTTTAATTTCCATAAATAGAAGATGAAAGACGACTGGGGAGCACGGCCTTATTGTACTCTTTCTGTGGTGCAGTAGAAATTTATCACAGCTGTGGTGGTAATCGGCCTTTGTTCAACTTCCTGACACAAGAGTCTTGTGGGGGTTTTGTTGGGTCTGCGCTTCCACAGACCCCGCTGGTTTAGAAACTTATTCCCGTTAACGACAAGGAAGCAAGGCGAACAGCGATTTTACTTGTGCAAGGGAAGGATCAGCCCTTCTGCACTCAGTCAGACCACTTTGACCCTGGCCTCCGCTTGCCGCCTTTTATTTAAAACAGTTACAGTACACACAAGCACCACCCATTGTAAACCCCCCTATGGTTATAAAAGATAAGGTACCATGTGTGTATGTGTGTGTGTATGCCTGTGCGAGAATGTGTGTGTGTGGGGGTGCGTTTGTGTGACCTCCTGCTCACCAAAAGGGTCATAAAGGCAGGTAGTTTACTAAACAAGAAAACAGAACCCTCACATAGGATGTGCCTATAATAAAACACTACAGCCTCCCCCACCAACAGGCTGGGGAGGTCAACAGAAACAAAGAAATGTCTTTGATCATGCTGTTTGAACTGAGACTTACAAATTTAAGTAACACAATGACAACATTTCACAATTTGACATGTGCAAGGAGGTTCACCAGCACTAAGCCGCTCATAACAAGCTATCCTATCTTTATGTCTTAAAAAATGGAAGATATTTCAGCAAGTAGAGACTGAAATCAGAGAAAAGTGTATAAGAGTAATTCATTGATATGACTTTTTGGCATGCACAATGTGCAGATTCAGCAAAGGATGGAAAAATGTCCAACGAATCCCATTATAATGTCATTATTTTAAGTGTATATTGTGGTCGATGAGCAGCACCAAAATCCAGAGTCCAACAGCCAGTAGTGGTGGAGCAGGGGTGAAAAATGGTGCTGAACATACTTATGGATGTGAAACAGGACTACGCAAAGTAGCACCGTATTAATGCATGAATTTGAGCATGACTACGGGAATGAATACAGATTCTGTTTGACCTAGACGATGCCTAAGCAGAGCCGCGCTGCAGTGTCATCCAGCCTCCCTCGGTAATCAATAGCCGTCCTCTTCAACACGCCAGCTCGTTATTTATATGTGCTTCTGGACTTTATGTGGATAGGTCAGAGTGAGCGCTGTCCTAAAACAGCTTACTGCAGCACCCTGGCCCATGCACAGTGTGGAAAATTTATTTTTCTCATTTAGTATGCTGCGCTGAATCCAGAGTTTAGGAGTCCATTGATTGCAGTTGCTGGGGCGTTCACTTGTCACGTCTAATGTGTGAGGTGTGTGGGTTTGCTCGAGTGTGTGAAGTCTTAATGGGCTTTTTGGGAAAGTGAGAACACAGGCTTTACCTTGTGCTGTATAAACGCAGCTTTGCAGGACTAACTCTGGAAGTTAATTAATGTCACGTCCCAGTAATAGTTTTCTGAACTTTCACTGTGGTAATGCAGAGACTTAGACCACCAATAGCTGAAAACATGTGCCCTCATGTTGTTGTGTTAAAAGTTATAAATCATTTGATATTGATTGGTGAAACCTGTGTGAAAGAGAGAGCAGAGTGTTCTTAATAAGCCAGAAAAAGAGCAAAGATTACTGTCCTGAAATCAGCTTTGTGAGTTTCCACTGAATCCTTTTGGCATTAGTATTAGTATGCGGCATCTTCTTCTGTGTTTTCAGATTGATCAAAACTTGTTGATCAATCTGATCAATCTGGTAAGCTTGTGTAGTTGGGACTCCTTCTTCTTCTTTTTCTTCTTCATCTTCTTCTTCGTCCCCCCCAAAAAAACTTAAGTAAAGCTTCAGGGAAGCTGCATCATTAATCCCAGCGGGAAATTGTGATAGTAGCTGTTACGTTCCCCTGGGGGGGGGGGGGGGGGGGGGTCTAGGCGGTGAGGGGGAAGTAACAAAAGTGACCGGGTCAGAAAAAGGAGTCAAGGAGGCGAAACAGTTAAATAAAACAGTTTTATTGAAGTAATTCAACTAAAAGAGACGGACAAGCCGCTATCACCATAAAAGTAACACAAACAAAACTCAGGCGTTGGTCAGTAATGCAAAAAGTCAAAAGGAAAACGCAGCTCACTAGCTGAAAACCACAAAACACAGCTCACCAGCTGGAAACACCGCAAAAACACTCAGCTCACTTGCTGTACCCACACAAATGGCACTCTGGCCCAGAGCTCACCCTGCTCTGGGCTTAAATACCTTTAATTGCTGATGGGAGTCAGCTGTACAGGAGGGAAAGGTGGCACCTCAGGCAGGAGGTAGTGGGACACGCCCACACAGGCACCCTCAGGAGAGAGAGAGGCCCTGCTAGGGGCATATACAGTAGCATATACACAAAAACAACGAAGCAACCATACAAAATTTAGAGCAGAAATAGAGATATAAATAAAGATAAATATAAAAGGACATCATCATTGCCAGCATTCTGTGACTGACCACCTCCTCCAGGGTGGCAAACATTAAACTGCAATGCACTCTGCTTCAAACTTTCTAGATGCAGGAAAAAAAGCTCCTGAGGTCTTTTAATGGACTTACCATCTTCTCACTGGTGTTGCAAAAACTTGTTGCATTCATGTTCGGTTTGTCTGATCATGAAAGCAACAGAACTGAAGATTGAACATTCTGAAATACTTTATAGGTTTTAAACGTTTGCAGAACTAAACTTTAAACAATTTGCAAACAATGTTACTGTAAGAAGAAAATATTCTATCTGCTCATGGCTTCATTTTTTTACTTGCTGGAAGTGAGTTGGTAATCTACACTACACTAACGTGAACAGCAAAAAGGTCACAGTGTTATGGGGTTGGCTTAGATTTTCCAACATTCATGGTGTTTTTCTCATTAAATATTTGGCTTGTGTGTGACTGGCGAGCTCACCTAACACACAAACCTTGGGATGTCACTTTCCTAACATATGAAACTGACAGATGCAATACACAACACCAAAAAATGGGTAAAAAGCTTGATACAGGTTTTGTTTCACACAATAACATGTTACCAAAGAAGGTTTATATCCAGATGTTCTGACATGTTTACTGGCTGATTCATGGAGGCTAATTCAGGATAACTGGGTGGCATCTGATGTATCTGGTCTGCATATGATAGTGAAAGGAGATGGGATCTATTTTTAAAGCTTTTCAATAAAATATCTTCCATTCAGAAGGTGTTTACGAAATCTGTGATCTGTTTAGCTTGAATAACATTTGATATACGCTGAGAAGGGCAAAATATTTGAAACGTGTTTGTGACAAGTTTGCTCGAAGGAAACAGAGATGGCTGGCAGAAGTAACATATCTTTCTGGATCACCGAGTCGTGTGGTAACATGCTGTGTGTGGACATGCTACAGTGGTCAGACTCTCTGTTTTCCTCTGTGGGGAAACAGAACAGCGGCTCTGGTCTCCCGGCGAAGGTGATTCACCTCTGGAGAGAAACGCCTTGACGAATCCTGTCAGCTCTGCTTTAGTAACACATACATTTGACAGCAGCATCTGTCCCTTCAGAGCCCCCGCACCTCTGCTCTCCAACACACCCTCTCTGCCTGTCCTCCTGGTGCCCACTTCCTCCCTCTTCTTCCTCCTCTAAGGCCCAGGTCCTCCGTTGACCTCTCCTCCCCTCCTGTCTTCCCTTATCTCCTGTGCATTTTTCTCCTGAGGTCCTAAGTGCAGACCCAGCCTCCTCACTTTCCTTTTGTTTCTCTCCTCCTCCTGTTTCCCTTCCATTATATTTCTCTTAAGTCCTTCTTTGTCTTGTTTCCTCCCTTTTCTCCTTACTGCCCCTTTCCTTCCTAATCCCCTCTGTTGGCTTCAACAGACTGTATATAAAAGATGGGTGTAGACATTGTGACATGACACGCTGCTTTTAAACTCGTATTGACCACGCCGGGGGTTTTTTGGGAATCAGAGGTGACTGTGTTTGGATGATCCAGTCCATGCACACTCATTTCACAGGTGTCTGCACTTTTGGCATGGTTACAGTTAGGAAGAGGGTTTCTTTGTGTGTTTGGCCTTTTAAGTTATTGATTCAGGTAGTTGGTGTCTTTGAAAGTGTTTCCAGGATGTAGCAGTGCACTCAGTGCTTAGGGGACAGGCTTATTTTGTCTTAATGAATGAATCAAAGCATACAGCTGTGTTCTGTGTGCACATAATAGCATTTTGTGCATTCATTGTAATAAAATGTGGCCTCAGTGCATGTTTTCCCACCGTGGCTACAGCTGTTTAGTCCTCCGGTCATATCCTGCGTTCCTTCCTTTCTCATCTCAATTATGCTCGTTTTCTGACCTCAGCCCACCGTCCTACTGTTCATCTAGCTTGATCTCTTTTTTTCCCTGCCATATCTGTATCTTTGTTGTTCCCCATCTTTATCCTTCTCTCTCCTCCTCCTCCTCCTGTGCTGCCCTTGGCTCTGCCAGCATCTGCATCCTACACAGCATATAAATCACCTTTACCATCGAGAGTCACCCCTCCCTCCTCCCTCAGGCCTCTCTATCAGATGACAGTGAAGGAGGAGCTCATGATGTCATGGGACGCTGCTGCTGTATGACACAACTGGGCAAACCTCACAACATCCTGTTTGACCTTTTTTTCTTGTTACCTTTTATGATAAACGTATCATCGCTCTGTCCGTTGTAGGGACGCTGTCATGCTAAGGCAATGACATCGGCGAGTCATCCTTTTTCACTCCCTCTGATATCCTCCAAATACAAAAGTCTTTGAGGAACTTTAAATGGCTTTAAGTTAATCTAAAATTACAACAGGAGCAGCACAACGGTGGTTGCTGTTGCCTCAAAGAAACAACATCCGGCTGTGTATAAATACTCCTGTCTTCGTCTCAGTCATTGTTGCAGTGCCTGTTATCCTTTCATTTGTGCTTTCACTCCGTGTTTTCATTAGCTCTTTTGGATTTTGTGCTTCACGGTGTGGACTTTGTTTTGGGCTTGCATGCATCTCCGTGAATAAATCGCTCGTCTTTGGTAATTCAATCTGTGGAGAACCCCGATATCACCGCAATCCCCAAACAACCTTTGAGAAACTGTTTTTCTTCATGGTGTAGGTTTGGGTCTGTCCTGTTGCCATGGCTCTGCAGTATTTATCAGTGCTCCTCTCCAAACCGACGTGCATGTGTGAGCTATGACACCTCTGCGTAGGTAGTGTTTTGCCGACATATCGGAGATGTGTCCAGCTGAAAAAGGCAGTTAATTAGTTAATGTAGTTGCTGCGCAGGCGGGCTGGTGACACCAGTTCACAGCACCTTGGAGAGGAGTTAAGTGATGCAATCGATCGGGCCAACTGGCATCTGTGCTGTGTGGAGAGGACACCTTCTGTATGCATGGAAACACAGAGGCAGCATCTCTCCCTCAGGACAGAAACAAAGCCCGGATGAACAGGAAGCACTTTAATGGGACAGAGACATAGAACGCTGCAGCTGCACAGGATTAGGAAGGATTAAAATGTTCACAATGAAATATTATTATTATTATTAAGATTGGTATTTTTGTCATGGAACAGAGAAGACTGAAAAGCTAAAATGTTTTTTTATCTTCTGAGTAAGACCTCGCACTGACACAGAGACATAAATAGCAGAGTGTGCTCGTGTCCATGATGCCTCAAAGTATTCGATTAGCACATGACTCAAGGTTGATTGCCTTTTTATTTTGATCTCATAAATTTAGGATCTGAAAATGCCGCATTGGAGTTTATCTTGTCTGCACACTGGCTGTGGGCTTTACAGAGGTTCACACATTGGCACATGTGTCAGTGAAGACTGAGTTTAGAAACTGCTTGTACACCAACAGGAAGGGCAGATCTATTCTGTTCTAGTCTTTGTCTTTAATCCCACCATTAAAGTCAAGTTCGCTGTCATTTAGTACTGCTGAGGTTAGAGGTACACAGATCATTTGTGCTATTGATTAATTCCTGTTATTAATATTTACAAAAGACAACATGTCAAAGAAAAAGAAGAAAACTTTGAAATGTATCTTCAGTTTAGCAGAATGAGCCAATGTGAGGTTGTCAGAGATTTACAGTTAACAAACAGTCAGGTGAGTAAACAACACTTGTCAGTGTCACAGGGTCAGCTTCCTGTTTCTACAGAAAACTGTCTGGTGAAATATGTATAACATAACTTTTGAAGCATAAGCAAATAAAACAATAAAAACTCCCTAACAGAGGTCTTCACTGCTTTTTATTAAACATGTTAAAGTGATCAGTGGGAAGTTGGCTGCATGACACATCACTTGCCGTCGGTGCTGAAAGGCAACATCTCACAGATTCTGAAGCTGCAGGTTTTGTCACTCTCCAACCAAAATTCAATGAAGCACCAACAAAAGAAGATCCAAACTACGCTTCATATTTGATAGATATCGTCATTAATTCCCTCTTACTTTTGCCGTTTTGCTTCCACCACAATAAAAATCACACTTCCTGCACAGCTCGTTCTCTTTCTCAGTGTACTTCAAGAACAGTTTCCCATCTCAAATCCGTTTTCTACATTATTTGCTTGCTTTTCGCACTATAGTGCCTTGGGCCGCTGGTTTTTGTTTTTGTTTTGTTTTTTTGTTGTTTTTTTTGGGGGGGGGAGGGTTGAATGATCCAGTACTTTTTACTACATCGTTCTAAACGTTTTTGTGCTTTGCTGCTTTTTTTCTGTATGCTATGTTTAGTTTTACTTTGGAATTTCATATTCTTTGCAAATTAGCTGACATACATATTAAATATAACCCTTAAGTACATATAAGATAAGATAAGACTTTATTGATCCCACAACGGGGAAATTTTTGCGTCACCTCAGCTCAGGTACAGATATCAGAAGGAAATACAAAAATACAAATAAGTACAATCAATGAAAAAAAGTAAGATAATACACTATATACAATGGTTGCATACACAGTATGTGATTATGGATATAGTGGAAGACATAGACTCTATAGCTTGATATAGCTATTGTACCACTACTATTCCTGTTTATAGACATGTACACACACACACATGTACACACTAAATATACATATGTATACATATACATACATATATACCTGCACATGTCCATACACATGGAAGTTCCATTATGCATGAATTGGTGACCGTGGATGTTCACAGTGTCCAGTGACTTATGACATCGTGATTGAGGAGTTATAGAGTCTAACTGCTGTTGGGATGAATGATCTGCGAAAGCGCTCCTTCCTGCAGCGAGGGCGTTTCAGTCTCTGACTAAAGGAGCTCAGCCCACTCACATACTCATGCAGTGGGTGATGTGGGTTGTTCATGATGGATGTCAGCTTTACTAACATCCTCCCCTCACCAACCACCTCCACAGACTCCAGGGGACATTCCTGCACGGAGCTAGACCTCCGCATCAGTTTGTCAATCCTGCTCCTGTCCCTGTCTGTTCATCCACTCCCCCAGCAGGCCACTGCATAGAAAAGGGCAGATGCTACCACAGTGTCATAGAATGTCCTTAACAGAGTCCTGCAGACTCCGAAGGACTTCAGTCTCCTCAGCAGGTGGAGTCGAATCTGGCCCTTCTTATACAGGACGTCTGTATTTGTAGTCCAGTCCAGTTTATTGTTGAGGTACTTATAAGAGTCCACTATCTCAATGTCTTTCCCTTGGATGTTCACCGGTGTTGTAGGGGGTGACTTCCTCCTGAAGTCTATGATCATCTCCTTTGTCTTGCCGGTGCTGATTTGGAGTACGTTGGTCTCACACCAGCCAACAAAGTCACTGATGACCCCCCTGTATTCCTGATCATTCCCGTCTGATACGCATCCAATGACAGCTGTATCATCTGAGAACTTCTGTATATGGCAATCGTCCGAATTACAACAGAAGTCTGAAGTGTAAAGGCTGAACAGGAAAGGTGAGAGAACCGTGCCCTGTGGTGCCCCCAAGCTGCAGATTACCACCTCGGACACACAGTCATGGAGCCTCACATACTGTGGTCTGTTGGTAAGGTAGTCGATGGTCCATGCAGTCAGCTGTTTGCCTACTCCGGCTCCCTCCAGCTTCCCTCTCAATATATATATATTTTGTGGCTTTGGTCCAAATAAATGTCAAACAGAAGTTATGATACCCATTCTTTCTATTATATAATGGTATATACTGTGTTCCAAATCACTTGGCATGTCTTGTTCTTCGTGGTCCAACAAAGTAAGATAAGAGGCATTACCTCAGTGCTTATAGAAGTCTTACCGGTGTTCCTCTAGCAGACCAAGATCAACATTTTTTCAAATACCATTTGAGTTAAATTATAAATGGTCATCAGAAGGAGAGTAGTGGGAGCTGACAACCTCTGTGCAAACCTCCAGATGTGCTCATGCAGCATTAGCATACCAGGAAGAAACCTGAAGCTAGCACTGTGAAACAAACAGTTTGAGTTTTGAAGAGAAATTCAGAACCTTCTGTGGCTCCAAAATATTAAAATACACTATTTTCTTTTACTTCCAGTGAGCCAAATATGGTCTTTAGGCAGTTTTTTTTATCCACTAGACAATGAAGGACAAGTTTTAAGCTGGACTGCATCATTATATCAGCTAGTCTCTGATTTAATGCAGGGCTCTGCTCCACCACAGATGTTACCTGAAGGAGCAGACACTACCTACCATCTACTATAGCCTAAGAGTCACTGACTAACATAAACTGCCTGACTCCAGGAGTGGAGATGATGGCAGTGACAATGTGAAAGATGAAGCTTGTTTGTCATGTAGGTTTAAAGGCTCAATAAAAAGTTACCTGTCCCATTATCACACAGTGTCCTCTGATTGCACAGCCACGGAGCTGCTGAGTGGACTCATGACTTTAACTCTCTGTTGTCTTCTTCTACGCTGAGCTCTGATGGCACCTCTTAGACTCATATGGCAGAGTCATGGGAGAACTGACTGAGAGATAACCTTATGTAAATATTTCTCAAGCTGGTTTTTGTTTTTTCTCATTTGTCCCATTAATGTAGCTGCTGTGACATGTCATTGGCACTCAATATATAGTTATTACTGTGACATAAAATAAAAGTTGCCTTTCTGTAACTTTGCAGAGCAAAAACAATGATATTTTATAATACAGAAATAATAAAACTCATAAAAACTATGCAATCTATCCAAGCTGTTTTTTATTCTGAAAACAAATTCTAAATTACCCATCAGGTGTCACGGACGAGAATGCGGTGGACTCAAGAGCAGACTCAATTTGCTTAGAACTGTGTATAATTTATTGAAAAGAACAAAACGTGAACGGAACTGGGTTTAACAAAAACCATACGCAGAAAACTAAAGGAAATCCGTGGGCGGAGAAACCGGCGTAGAGCATGGGGAGACTTCTAACGGGAACTTCTGTAAACACAGGGGAGAAATGTTACTGAATGGGAAACAAACGAGTAAGGGACAAAGGTACGGAGTGCCAGTGAATAGTCTTGGGCTTACTTGGTGACCCTAGTCATTTAACGGGGAAAAGGCTGCCAGGGGTGTATTCCAAAGAGGGTCAAGAGTGGAGAGTCCGGTCCAGATTTCGAAGAGATGGAGAATACAGACTGAAGGGCAGGCTGAGGAGAAGTGGAGTATATAATCCTCGGGTTCCGAGCAGATGGGAGGACAGGATGGAGACCAAAAACAGCACTACTGGTGAGTGCGATGGGTGGAGAATCACAGATGGTAGCAGGACGAACTGGCGAGGAGTGGCAGGCCGTGCTGGCTTAAAAACCCTCTAGGTGGAGCCCCGGAGATTGACAACAGGTGATGAGCTGGCCAACTCCACTCCCAGGGACAAATGACAGGAACCTGGACCACGCCCAACCAGACACTCCCACAGCATATGACATCGGGTACATCCCTTGCCATATTAGGATAACATTTTGTAGCATCAATCACTTAGTGCTGACAATGCTTTCACACCCACACTAGATGAATGGCTCCACAGACAAATGGCTGATCAAAGCAGCAAGAAAACTTCCATCTGGAGGCTTAGGTAGTTAGATGACCTCCTTTGGTTCCTTCCTCACTCCCTCCTCCTCTCGGTGCTGACTCATAAGCGGTCACCAGAGCCAAATCGCCAGGTAATAACAGCACAAGCTGGAGTAAGAAGCCTCGGCTACAGAGGCAGTGATGGGACTGGAGAAAGAAAGAGCTCTGACAATGCAGGAAATTAAAAAGCACAAAGGGGAGGACGTTAAATCATTATATATATATATAATGTTAAAGCAGAATGAAGACAATGGAGGCAGAGAAATAGTAAAAATCTGGAGAACAGAGAGAGAAAAAAAGGGAGGAAGTTGGGTTTCATTTATATTCTACTACACATCTGTGATAGGGGTTGTAAAGAGTACATCCAGAATCAGAATACACCCAGTGATAGAAAACTCTTATTATATCCAACAAGATATAAAAGGCCAGATTTACTAAATGAGAAGAAATTGTGTGTGAGTACAATGCCCAAACAGCCCTGATATGGGCGTGCAATTTACTAACAGTAATATATTTTTCTGATATTAATTAACTAACAATTTACTACAGGTGCGCACAATTTACTAATAGGACAGGCACAGTTTGTTAATTAATATCAGAAAAATATATAAATATAAGTTATATAAACTGCTCTTTATATAGTGTTTTTCTGCAGCAGCATAACCACTTTATACTACATGCTTCATTCACACAGTCACATAAGCACTTTTTCTATCTATGTACTTTCTAACATTCACACTCCACGAGAGAGTGTTCAATATCTTGCCCAGAGACACTTTGGTGACTTGAGCTCTGGCTGCTACAGTCTGCAAGCTGGTTAGCAGAGGACCTGCTCTCCCTCCTGAGCTACAGCCACCCCTACGATGGCAGCCTGGCAGAGAGTGTAGTTATGATGGAAAGAAGCGTCAGTAGTTGACAGGCTCTGGTGTAGGACTGTAAGCTGATGGATTTGTTTCGTTAAATAAATAAATATGATTTGTGCCTACACAAAAACCATGTGTTAGATCACAGCTCACAAGATAACCATGAAAACCTTGTGTGCTGTCAATGGTCCTGAAATTATAAGAAACTTATCATTATGAGTGTAATAAACATGAATTAAGGAAAAATGTATTTTTAAATACTATTAATGTAAATGCATTTATCAGACTGTCCTTCCAAGCCCTTATTATTTTCAGGATATGGTCTAAACTCGGTGTCATTATCTGTTCACTTTGAACTCCTTGTGCAGGCTGTGAAACTTCTGCCACAGTATGTCGAAAAGCACTCAACCAAAAATTCAAGAGCTGCAAGAAATCTTGTTGCATCACTCCTTTGGGTTGGGGGTTGTAGGTCATCTGACTTCATATTTCAATATGGAAATCGTTATGGAGTGAAGGAGGACATGCATGGTGTGACAGATGGGGATTCTGGCTTGGAACAGTGTCCTGTGACGCCCAGAGATCAGTCGTTGGGATCTACAGCTTCAGCAACAGCTACATCTAATTCTGAATGGCTGAAATGCTCAGGTTCCCTTTGATACGTTTTAGGTCTGTGATTGTATCCACAATGAACCAGAGCCATAAACTCTGTCAAACACAGTTAACGACAAGCTCAAACTTCTGTTGAATTTTTAGGAATAACTTCAACTGTGTTTATCTTCAAGTTAGACACAAGTGTGTTAATTTCAGCAGTTCTGTTGCACTGAGATCTGATCATGTATCCAGAAGAAAGCTGCTGTAAACCTGAGTGAGTCTGAGCATGAACAGCTTTTAACATATTTGCAATATTGCATGCTTAAACTGCATTTTTAGACCGACTCTCCATTTAATTGGATCTTTTATTAACAATCATTAACATGCACAGAATGCAGTCATTATTCACGCCCACAACTTACAACTTACCCCCTCTTTCCTCTAATAAAATTTCTTTAACATTTCATGAGCTTATGTATAACCCAAAGTGACTAAAGACAGAGAAGAGAGAGGCACAGATTATAGGAGTTAAGAGTAATATGAGGCAGTCAGAGCTCTGTGGGAGCTGTAGCCCTTAGCTGTGCTTCATACAGAGAATATAATATTTAGAGCCAGCTCTCTCAGAATCTAACAGCAGATTATAAACTGCCTTTAAACCTCACAGGATACCATCAGCTTTGATTATAGCGCCAACCTTTTTTCTGAATTCAAGCTAAAACTAACCAGTAGCTATTAAACTATCAGTCCTTTTAATATTCAAATACCCGCCAGGCCAGAATCCACACTCTCTTCTTACTTGAAGCAAGTATGTAATTGCATTGTACATCACCAGTGAAAGCCAGGCAATCAGAGGAACCATGAAACGGGCCTCAGTTTCATTGTAATTCCGTTCTGATGGCTGCAGCTTGTTTTTCATTACTCTTGCAGGCCAGATGCCCACTAATTACAAAACTGACTCAGTTCGAGGTCCCCATCTGACTGTAATATTCTGCTGCAATACTCTACATTTCAGTATATTTGGGATTCAGTGTATATATTTTGTGAAATTAGAATTTCAGGATTTTCTTCTGTGGGTAAAAATAAACTTTTACTAGTAAATTAACACATCGGTGCAGCTGACCCGATGTGCTGTCCTCCGTGGTTTGGAAAATACAAAAATACAGACTTTTCCTCTGATAATTTTATTTTGATTTCTGGGTTGTGGGTTATAGTTGTTATAGTCGTTCCAGGTCTCATCACCAGTGTTGAATTTCCTTACCTGGATGACTGAGCATGCTTTCTGATGCTGCGCTTGGCTGGGTTTGCAACATCTGACACAGTTACAGTCTTCTGTTTCCACTAAACAGTGCTTGGATGGCTGTCAGCTGCTCGTCTGTTTGAACTTGAAGTCCCACAGGACCTTAGCCTTGTTATTCTCCACCATCTTCAGACATTCTCCCATTGGGAAATGGAGACTGGTAATCTTACACCTCTATCCCAGCAGTCTGATTGTGCCTCTCAGTGTATGCTGTCCTAACTTTCATCTTGCATCCTGCTACTATGCGCTCTCATGGCATCTTTGCACAACTTGGTTCGAGCTACAGTAGATTCCTGCCTCTGTGAAGCTGATGCTTAAGAACTGATCTTGCCTAGCCATGATCAGAGCCTCCGTTCTATCCTTTTCTAGCCACTGAGACCAAACGGCTGACATCAAGAAATCCCACATCTGCTGATGGTATATCCCATGAGGGGCTAAGTCTCCCATGATATTTCCTCCACCTGTTCTTTATCACCATCTATCTTTAGCTGTCGGCGGCACCCTTAAATCAGCACATCTCCAGGAGGAGGGCAGTCTTCCTGATCTACTCATGGATGCTCCTTGTTTCATCCTGGGTCATGCCGTTGACACTCACTAATCCTCATTCTCCCTCTGCTGTTCATGAGCCCCGGGGTGTTGGACTCGTTTTCTGCATTCTGTTGTAACTATCTCCTGATGTCGCCAGCTTATTATACCAGCTGGATATCTGACGCTGGCAGGTATATGTGCTCGTCTTATTCTCGCCCTGTGTGTTTCCAGAAATACCGTGACAGTGCAGGATCCAAACTGTGATGCTGTAGCGGAAGTTATGAGTAGCACTCTCTTAACATCTGTAAGCATCTCTTCAGATGGGACTTTGTTAGTAAAAGCAGAGGAGTCATATTCTTTGGCTGCGATCTTCATTTTCACCTCAGCTAATTTAAGCTCATACTTTTTTCATGAGGGCTTGGGCTTCATTAGCTGCAGATGTACCTCCAACAGCTGAATCTACAGACAGGAAAACACTGGAGGATTATAATAATATTTTTGATAAAGCATTTAATATCAATCTAAAGGTGGGAAATGAGGAAAAAATATGGGACTATAATCTGTGTGTTAAAAAGTTGAAATATCTCTGCCATTTTCAATACTTAATATGCTTCAATACAATATTGTAAGCCGTGAAAAATACATTTTTAGTGACTTAACTGACCTAAACACATATTTCATTGCAACAATCTTTAAAATAGCAGAAAAGAGTTGTAGTATCATAGCCAAAACAGTTTTTTTCAAAAGCTCAAGAGAGGAGAAGAGGAGATGGCCAGAGACATGAATGATGGCTGGGAAAGACATTCCGCAGGGATGGGGACTCCAAAAGATTTATTCACACAAAAAGGCAAAAATAAAGGTGGCAGAGTAAGGAAAAGGGGAACATATGAGGAGATGATGATAGAAGGAGAGAACAGAAAGAAGAGCAAACTTTTAAAAAAAAATGTCTGAAGGCCCTGGACAAAGGGGGATAACAGCTCCAGAGAGGCTGACCCTTTTAACATCCATATCATCTGTGCTGCTGCAGAGAAAGAGAGAGAGAGAGTCCCAGACTTGGTCATCAAGCATGTATTGACAGTACTGCAGCACCGCACACACACAATATAACAGCAATTATAACAGCCATAGAGCTCTGAGGCTGACTGGAGGGAGAAACGAGCACCTTCTACTAGCAGTGGTAGATGAGGAGAGCCCCCAAAAGGTCATTTTGTTTTTATATTTGTAGAATTGCACAGAGGTTTTCAGCTCTTTCAGTGTAGAGATTCTTATCCAGGTATCTGTTTGCTCCCAATTCACCCTGCAGCTGCACAGATACCCCAAACATACAGTCACAAAGTGCTATTCTGAACGCCAAGAACAAGAACTACTAACTGATGGTATGGTCACCACAGAATCCTGATCTCAGCTTCCAGACAGCCTCTTTTTAACAACAATATTTTATTTCTTGTGGATCCAGATGAAAAATGTCTTGTTCATAGCTAAAAGACAGACACATTCTCCTCCTCTTTTTTCCCATTGTAAAGGAAAAACAAAAATGACAATGTCCAGTAAAAAGTTCCCAGGCCTCTGCACAATAATACAGAAACATGCTTGTCCAGAGCTTTCCTCCTCCATTAGAGGCATAAGGTGCCTTATGCCTGACATACCTGACATAAGGTGAGGAAGGACAACGCAAAGGACCATCATAAGAATTAAAGTCACACTGCTTCATATGACACGTTCATCTGAGCAAAGTTTTCAAGTCACAAAGAGTGAAAACATTAAATTATCCTGGACACATAATCTATCTGAGAGAAAAACTAACCACAGGATCCCAGTTTGTCAACCAGGAGTGGATACCCTCAGGAGAGTGGAGGTCATCCACATCCAACACATTCAGTTCAATGCAATTCAAATCATTTATTATTTGCGTGTATTTATTTAACTAGTTTTTCAGCATTACTCTGAGACAGGATTCTCTCTCATTTTAGAACAGAGGGAAGAAAGCAGTCCTACATATTTGTTTAATATGGCCATTAAAGGACATATCCTGGTCAAAAACGACTGTAAGATTCTTCACAGTGTTCCTGGAAGCCAAGGTAATGTCATCCAGAGTAAGAATCGGGTTAGATACCATATTTCTAAGATTTTCAGGGCCGAGTACAATAACTTCAGTTTGATCTTAGAAGCAGAAAATTAGAGGTCACCCAGGTCTTTATTTCTTTAAGCCTTTCTGCAGTTTAACAAATAGGTGTGTATTATTGGGCTTCATGGATAGATAAAGCTGAGTATCATCTGCAATTCAGTCAAATCTATATACTGCCTAGGAGAACCATGTCTAATGTTCCCTTAACCATCCATTAACTAGCACTGGCATAGAGTCTACAATTAAGCAGGCTGACCTCTTCAAAATCAGTTTGTCTGCTCATCTCTTCTTTCCACATCATCCAAATCAAACATTACAACCAGTGTCACAAAGTCCTGCTTTCTTCAGACCTGGCAGTCCCCCAGCTATCCAACAACTCTCCCTTTAGTGCCTTCCTGCATAGGCCATGACCCAGCCATTCGCATGATCACAACAGCTGTTTTTCATGTCCCCATTAGTTCAGCAATATACATTTAGCCATTAGTCTTCCCGTGTAGTGAGAGGGCCTTTTCTGTTTCAGGTATTTGTCTCAGCTTTTGACCTTTTGGTGCTATTGCTCATTAAGACCGACCCTTTATCAACCTCATACTTGTCACTAGACCAAGTAAAGACGATTTATCCTACTCTGCCTGTCTTGTAGTCCAAACTCTGTGCTCTTTTGAGAGGAGAGGCTCCAGCCAGGACTTTATTTCCACTGAACTGTGTCTTCTTTGTCTCAAAGGCTAAACACATTAGTCATGTAATGTAGCTGTTGTTGTTTCATTTACAAAGATAGACAAGATGTGCTGTAGACAAGCTAGAGGGGTGTAGAAACACCAGTCCAGGAAGAGAATGTGTTACACTGCTGAACTCATGCGGTGCAGTCTTAACTAGGGATGGGTATCGAAACCCGGTTCTTGTTGAGAACCGGTTCCCACCGTTTCAATTCCTTGGAATTGTTTGGCATTTTTGCAAACAATTCCCTTATCGATTCCAGTCGCCCCGAATGACGTCACCACGTTGCGGAGCTTCATTTACCTGGCAGGAAACATGGCGGCTCAAACGCTCAAAAGTTTGGTTATACTTTACGAGAACGGATGACAACAGGGCAACTTGCAATACTTGCAAAGTAGATATTTCATTTAAGGGAGGAAAAACTACAAATATGCAAAAAGCAGTTGCTCACAAAACACACGATAACCTTAAATGAATGTCATGTTTTTAATTCCTCTCTGGACTCGCGAATCTCAACCCAGCAGCAGCGCTAACGTTTGCACGTCCTCTCCCGTTAATGCGGCAGGTAAATAATCAACTAACAGTGCATATTATGTTAGCGCGATCTGCCTTGTAGGGCTTTGGAGTTGATGTCACGCCGCAGTGCATTGTGGGTTGGGTACAACATTTGGCTGTTTTTAAGCCTCCATGTTGTGAGTACGTTGACCATATATGACGATTCACGATTGATGCCAGCTCTGCGTTACCATGTAAATAGTTTGCATTTAATGTGTATATACTTGTACATGTGAACAGATCTTGAATTTTAAAAAAAAACATACTTTTCTTTTCTGTTTTATTGAAACCACTTTACAGAAAGTACAATTATTTACAATGAACTGTACATGCAACAGAGCAGTTTTATGAATATTCAACAAGAGCAAGTTTCATTTGGCCCTGGTTTGACAACCACACTGGGGCACATATTCACCAAAACACAGCACACCTTAACAAGCTTATCAAGCAGTGTTGTGTCTGTCAGATCTTCATCCATTACTTCTGCACGGGGCACACCTTCAGACTCTGCAGCTGCATAACGAAAGCCTGTGAAACAAAATTAGTGCATACAAATAAGGTAAATGTACACCAGTATTACAGGTGCGTGATTCATCTGAAAGATATGTGCAGATTAGCGTACAATGAGCGCAATTTTGTATGTTTTTTTTTTTTGGGGGGGGGGGGGGGGGGGTTTACCTCTGATGAGTGTTCTTTTTCACTTTCGTTGCATTCGCCTTGCGTGCCTGTCCGAGTTTGACACAGGTATGTCGTCGTGCCCCATGTGCAGCGTTGGAGCCCAGTCTGGATTTGTTACATCCACTTCATATGCTGGTTTGCCTGCAATAATGCCAAATAATAAGCTACTCCGTCAACATGATGTGGTTCTGCAGCATCACACATTAGGATGTTTTATCTAATTATCTATGCATTAAAAAATAACACTAAAAGCCTATTAAGAGAGATATAACTTTATTTAGAACTCACCGGAAAGAAAATGCTGCGAGCAAACCAACAAAAAATTGGGGATGGCAGCGAACTCAATATCCGCTCGTCTGACCGCTGCAATCCAAGCCTGACGTCTTCGTTTAGTAATATCGGATACATGATACTCGCTGCAGTGTACCGGTAGCGTCTTTTTTCAGGCCAGGATAGACGAATGTTACCGAGCAGTGACTAAGTTTGTGGTAAAAGGTTTGCACCCATTTGCCACAGCAGATACCCCCGATTTTCGGTAAGTGAATGTGTTTAATTGTAGGCAGGGACATTACTGGATATTCTTGTGTAATTGCTACAGAATAATTTATGGTATACTTTGTTATTGCTACAGAAGAATATTTATTTTATCATTTTACATTTACAATTTTTTTTCCTGGGGACCCTGTGACACCTCATTGAAGAGCCGTAGGCTGTGGATCTCTTAAGATCTCATTGTTGGGTTTGTAAGGCCATGTTACTCCTAAATTTCTATCTTGTTCAAAGAGAAGATATAAAACAAAGTTCTAAGCTAATGACCTTAGTGTTCTCCTTTTTTTAAAAAATCGATAAGAGAATCGATAAAGAATCGAATCGTTAAACAGAATCGAAAATGGAATACCCATCCCTAGTCTTAACCTTAATGTTATATGTCATGCTGCTAACACGCAGTATGGACTTTGACACAGAAACCAATACGTACAGGTCCAGAGGTGCATGTCAGATCCCCCCAGTGCTGTGTTTGCATCTCTTCCTTTCTACTGTTCAGTCTTTCTCCACTACTCCTCTTTCGCTTCACTGTTCCGTTTTGAATCAACTTCTCGCTCATTCCCCAACCTCATTCTGTCACTTGCCCCACCCGCCTGGACGAGCCCGACATATACATCAAAGCCACACTATAAAGATGCTGCCCAGCCAGCATGGAGGAGCTATTGGCAGAACTATAATAGAGACAATGATTTATGGTCCGCATCAAGTATGCAATTGTGTGTTCACATGTGTGGGCATGCTTTTGAGAAATGGCACTGCCTAATCTAATGGACTTTCCTAATTTAGCTCAGAGATGAAGCAGCAAGTAACAGAGATTTTGAAGACGAGTGTAGTAGAGAATAGTGAGTGGGAGATACGAGGTGGAATCTCTGGACTATTTTATCAGCATGGTTTTTAAGGAAAACAAATGTGGGAACTCATCTAAGAGGTACAAACAAAAACAGGAGGGTTGGGGGTCATGGGGTTGCACTGAACAGGTTAAGTTATTAATCTACTGAGATTTTCTACACAGCAAATCCAGCATGTCCAAATTAACACTGTCGGATTTGATTTCAACACTATTAAAGTGTCTATATGGGTCCACACCAGAGAGTGTTAATTTAACTCTTTTTGGAGAGTTGGTACGTTAACTCTGATTTAGTGTTAAACACCAAATCTGTCTGGAGTTGATAATTTATCACTTGGTGTTAAGAGTTTATATATTAACTCTCAAAGAGTATTTTAGTTTAACTACGTAAGAGTTATCTTCTAATTCATTCTAAAAAGCGGGAATTTTACTGTTCTGAACTTCTAGAAATTTCTTTTGGAAATAAACATTTACTAAAAAGATGCAATGGTTTTTGAAAAACATTTATTCTGAACTGTGCACCACAATTTCAAAACATTTTCTGAAAGATGTAACAGTGTACATGTTCTCACTTTCATTAGAATTTTGTTTATCAAAAGGTCTGACATGGTAAATGCAAATAACAGCATTCTCATCACTTATTTCTTCAATACAATATGCATGTCCTTCATTCATCCCTTTGTGGAACTTCAACGCACTTCTGCTCTCCCCCATATTCCATCTTCACAAGCATATCCTGTGTGGAGATTGAATAAAAATTAGTTGACACTAATTAATGGCACAAATAATCCAGTAAACAATTGCAGCACAGTAAAAAAAAAGGAATCCTCTTTGAGCCATTACTTGTGTAAAGTATTTTCCCAAAAGACAAGGACACAGACAACAGGTAATACTGAACTAAATGTAAAACCTCAACCTTTTTCATTTTTACCTAAACCGTGTGCACAAAACTCTGGAGGGATCTATGCTAACGGAGAACCCAGTCAGGACGTCTGCTACTGCTGTTTGCTCGTTTTTTTTTTTATGGGCGATCGTTTTCAGGCTTCAAGTAGCACCATTATACCAACATTTACATTCTGCACATTGTTTTAGGTGTATTTGACCAAAAGTTTGACGGAAAATTCACATGCAAGCTTTTTTCAAGGCTGTGGTATTTGCCCGCAAACAATACCGTTCAGCTAGCTAAAACAGAATATTATGCTATCACCGAGCAACATGGCTAATGCCTTCCACACAGCTTTGTCTCAACTCCAAAGAGCCACAGAAGTAAAAGCTCATAATAATAATTGAAACAATCTTTGAAAAAATGACTTACCAAGCATGGCAAACAACTCAAATATGTAGAGCAAAATGTTCTGAAACGGCTTCACTTCAGCTTCGATTGGAGCCGTGCTGGGGGCGGAGTCTGTGAATTCACTCTATTGGTGTCATAGCCCCTGTAGGAGTTCAGAGTTAAGAGGTCAAGAGTTAATGTTTCCATTGTAACACCTCCAGATTTGACAGAGAAACACTCATTTTTAACACTCGATTTTAACTACTATCATTTTACACCTCAGAGTTACATTAAAAGAATGTGACTCTGCTTAGAGTAAAATTAACTCTACTTTGGAGGTGGGGTGCCCCGGCCTCTCGGCCTAGGGCTCGGTCACTCAGGCGCAGCTGGGGGCCGGCGGAGCTCACGGGCGCGTCACTGCAACTCCCCCTGACTTCTGCTCCGCGGCTGCTGGGCAAGCCCTCATCTGGGACTCTCCTCAGCTCTTACTGGGACAGTGGCGCGGCTGCCCCTCTGTTGGTCTTCCATGGTCTCTTGTGTTCTGGGGGCCTCTGGATGTCTGGAGTTTTGATCTCCTCCATACCCGCTTCACACCCTGGAGGATGGGGCTGTGGCCCCCCCACACTCCCTAGCAGATCATTACATGGAGAAACCTTTGGAATGCAAGCATGCTGATCCACACAGGTATGCACACATGGGTATTCACAGACGCGGACTAAAGCTTTCTTGGCTGCTGCCTCAAAGCACACTGTGCGCTGTCTATCTTGCGTGCTGCACAATATCGTTTATTACTTAGTAAATACTGATATCTATGACTAGCTAGTTTATTGTGATGGTGCTTTGTTTTCTCTATTATTATGTTGCTCTTTGTTGTTTGCTGTCTCCTCTGTTTGTTTTTGTTTGTTTGTTTGTTTGTTTGTTTTTCTCCATACAGGTGACCCAGGAGTTTTTTTTTTTTTTTTCTCTCTCTTCCCCCCCCTTCTCACCGTCTCTTCTCCCCTTTGGTTTTCTTTCTTTCTCTCCCCCTCTCTCTCTCATTCATTCCCCCTGTCCTATTTATTAAAAAAAAAAAAAAAAAAAAAAAAAAATGACAAAGGATGAACTGAAGCTCTGCCATCACGTAATGTCGCATACTGCTGTTTCTGATGTCATTTAGAAAAAAAAAAAAAAAAAAAAAAAAAAAAAAAAATTAACTCTACTTTTGCAAGAAGACTATTAACACCAAAACATTTAACACTTTTGAATTTGCTGTGTACTCACATAATGTACAAAAAAGAGCAAATGCCAAAATAAAGTCTTCCATGTGAGCCACAACCTGGTAGTTGCCAGACTTGGCCCAATAACTTTATCTGACCTTCTGAAGAGGAAGAACAATGGTGCATACAGATGACCATTGTTTGTCAAGTCACACCTTGATCCAGGCTCAAGGTGTGACTTCTGTTATTTACCCTCTGCCATGACTTCTTCATGGGTTCAGATTATGATCACCTGAACACAAACACAGAAGCAACCATGTGACATGATCACAAGATTCAGATTTGTTTTTAACCATAATGAAAACTGCAGTTACTGCAAAGAATATGTGAGCTGTTTTATTTACATACATATAATTTATTTTTCCCAGAAGCTATAGGAAACCATGTACGGATGGGAGGCATTAAATCTATGTACATATGCTTTGAAGGATGCACAGTACTGTTTGTTTTTATGTCGTATTGCTGTTTTTTAGTTTTTTTTTTAAAATACTGATCATTTTGAGTCATACAATAGTTACAAAGCACTACAATGGATGAAAAGATGATGCAGTATCAGTGAGAGAGAGGGAGAAAAACCGGTCCCTGGTCAGTCCATCTTATACTTGTTCTATGGTTCATTATAATATGTGGCTCATATGTTCCACTAGATTTTGTTTATTGTCTGTATCGTGCAGCACGCTTTGCTGCAAACCTAATTTCAAGGACAATAAAGTCTCAAACTAGATTTGGTAGAGGCAGCAGGAGAGGTGAGGTGCAGAAGGTGAACTGTTGAATAATGGAAGAACTCAGGAGGCGAGTGACGGATGAAGTGATGGACAGAAAGAGATAAAGGTTAGACAAAGAGCACAAGCTGAAAAGGAGAATGTTCTGTTTCATGAAATGCTGGCAACTTAGCAAAATATACTGAAATACAAAGAGCAAATGGAAAAATGATTCCCCTGCAGGAGAATATCAGGAAGACTAGAATAGAATAGAATAGTTTTTTATTGTCACTGTTACAAGAACAATGACAGGCAGTTTGGCATTTCTCCATGTGTGTGAAGTACACAATACTGTAAGTATTTACACAATAACAGACAAATTTACTTTTACACATGAAAGATATGTACAAGTTATACATACACCTGCAAACATACACGTATATACTTACATATATGTATATAAACACGTATGCATCCGCAAAAGTATTCAGCCCCCTTGAACTTTCCCACATTTTGTCACATTACAGCCACAAACATGAATCAATTTTATTGGAATTCCACGTGAAAGACCAACACAAAGTGGTGCACACGTGAGAAGTAGAACAAAAATCATACATGATTCCGAACATTTTTTACAAATAAATAACTGAAAAGTGGGGTGTGCGTAATTATTCAGCCCCCCTTGGTCTGAGTGCAGTCAGTTGCCCATAGACATTGACTGATGAGTGCTATTGACTAAATAGAGTGCACCTGTCTGTAATCTAATGTCAGTACAAATACAGCTGCTCTGTGACGGCCTCAGAGGTTGTCTAAGAGAATATTGGGAGTAACAACACCATGAAGTCCAAAGAACACACCAGACAGGTCAGGGATAAAGTTATTGAGAAATTTAAAGCAGGCTTAGGCTACAAAAAGATTTCCCAAGCCTTGAACATCCCACGGAGCACTGTTCAAGCTATCATTCAGAAATGGAAGGAGTATGGCACAACTGTAAACCTACCAAGACAAGGCCGTCCACCTAAACTCACAGGCCGAACAAGGAGAGCGCTGATCGGAAATGCAGCCAAGAGGCCCATGGACGGGCTGCAGAGATCTACAGCTCAGGTGGGGGAATCTGAACAGTCATTTTAAGATTAGCTAGTAAATAACAATTACCTAATGTGGTTCATGAGACTAAAGTCATCTCGCTTTGGTAATGTAAACATAATATGGCCAAGTTATTATTTCAATCAGTATTAGTTATTACAGCAGTGAATGATCTCTGTTTCAAATACTGAGCTTCAGTAAAGATTCACGCTGCATTTATTTATATTTCCTGTCACCTTAAATCTTCATTCAAAGACAGTTTTCTTTGACACTGTATATATAAATGTATTATATATAAGAGACAAATATTGTTCTTTCAATATGTTGTCATTACTAAATTTCTCTCAGTGCTTACTTTAAATATCCATGAAATCATCACATTCTCTGTAAGATTAAGGTCAACTATTGAACGGCGTATATTTTAAAGTAAAGGCTTTAAAACCAAGTTAGTACAAACGTCACTAATGTCACATAACTCTGCCGACATGTGGCCAACAGTAATGTTTTAATGTTCTTCATTGTTAAACATTTGCACATAAATAAGTGACCTAATATTCAGTACTTACTTTTAAAAGTTTACTCTTCGGGCACCCCCCTTCCGCCGTTTTTTTCCGGCAAAATTATCCACACCCACCGCCGCGCTATGCATTCTGGGATATGTTGGGCCACGAAGTCTACACCACCACATCCGTAAAATTCAGGGAAATGAAGGACTCATTTGAGCGCCACATTTTGAGCAGCCTTTGAATTGGGACAGCCTTCGTCGCGTCGCTGTGACGTAATCGGCCTTAAAATGCGGCCTTTAAGGCTGCAGACCCTGAATTGGGATACAGCCAATGATGAACCCAGAAAAAGCAGACAGCACTACCTTTGTCCAGTCAGTGGGCTGTCAGCCCAACACCTCTGAACAGACCATCCTGGTCACCACAGGATCAACTATAATGAGTTTGTTGAGCTGCTAACAATGGAGGATAGGCACCAACGTGTTCTGTTCTGTTATACATGATCCTTTCAAACAGCAGTGCTGTGCACTCAGTCCAATCAGTGGGGCTTCTTATGCTGCATTTAAATTTAAAAAGGGACAGTAAGACAACTTCAGCTGGTTATCTTGTTAAAAACCCAGTGTTGGATCGATTCAACATCCACACAACAGTTTGTGTTTTCTTACAAAATTTAATGGACTTAACTTAAAGTTGTATTTCTGGATTTTCAGACGGAGAAGCTTTTTAGTTTCTGAGGCATCACTTTATGTGCCCTCTATTGTCCAATGATGGGATAACAGAGCTTTGAGACAAACGCTATATTTTCATATAAATATGCAAAACACAAGATGTATAAACAGGCTGGCTACAAATATTACTAGTCTGGTGCTCGTCTGTTGGGATGCTAGCATGCTAAATATTGTATTATTTCCATAAACAACATAAATGTTTTATCATCTGCAAATATTTTTGAAATCTTTCAAAAACTTGTTTAAAACTAAAAATTATATTTTATTTATGAGCCAAATAACAACTGTTGACATTTTTACACCCAAATCTGAGGCGACAGAAAAAACATAACATTCAACAGATAAAACAAATATTTTTTGTTCATTGATGAAAATTGAAAAACTGTAATTTAGCATCTTAATCAAAAATAATAATAATAATGCGCTTGACTATTTTTCAGCTTTTTTGGAAAACAGTAAATGTGGAAATTCATGGATAAAAAAATACTTAATTTTTATTAAGGAACTTGCACATACTGGTAGATCAACAATTACAGAAACATAAAACCACATTTTGATAATTACCAGTTCTGTTAATTTGGGGTAGCTGGGATCTAAATCTTCCTTTGAGTGGTGGTCTAATAAATTTGTTAAGCACTGTAGATGTTTAATATCACCAAAATTATCTGATTAACTGTTTTAAATTCAATTTTTTCCTGAAGTCACTGTCAGCTCTTTCTAAAGAGGGCAGAAAAAATGTAAATATGCATCATAAAAAAAGTCTTTTGCATTCACCAGTTTCTGTCTCAGCTGTAAATTGACATTACGGGATTTCAAAATAAAAGTTCCACTTTTTCTACACATTCTCACTTTTTTTGCAAGCTCTCACATTTTACAACATATTTACCTTCACAGTTTTATTTTTCATGTTCATTTTAAATGTTATGTTTATTTTAAATATCTTAGAATTTAATAGCTGCTTAACAGTCTGCTTGGTGAACATGAACTAAATACAATCTTAGCATCTTCAAGTAATAAAGACATATGTAGGCAAGAAGCCTGGGACCCATTTTAGACCCTTGGCAAACTGTGTGATAATCTGTTCACCGAGGATTCCTAAACACCCATAGATATCCACACATGCATGTCCAAGTAATTGGGTAAAAAGGAACATAACATAATAACGGGCACGTACACAAACATACACACAGGAATATATCTGTGTGTACACAAATAGTTCAGAGATACCAATAAGTAATCCACACATGTACCGAATGGGCATAAAACTCCCAACTTTTCAAACACACACACTTTTCTCACACTCCACCACCCACAGTGTTTAGTCTCTGTGCTGCCTCGGCTCACATAAATTTTTAAAGGAATGCTTTTATTACGCTTTGGTTTTATTTCTGAGTAATGCCCCCGTGCGTCTCTGAGCAACTATTCCAGCAGGGGAGTTTATGAGCATGCATGATATTTGCTGAATGCAATTACATTCCAGCACGGTTGTTGGTTTGCATCTGAAGGTGCAGCGATGATGCAGAGATATGACAGGGAGGACTGTGTCCCGCAGTCTAATGTTGTCTTAATATTCACACTGCATTGTGTACTGGAGGTGTGTTTCCTCTCATCACTGAACAGAAGAATGGCTGCAAAAGACTCTCGGGAGTGGATGGAATAGTAAATAACCCACACTTTAAAACATCAGTGAAATGAACTTTTGTCATTTTTTATTTTTGTAATTTTGACATCAACATCAGTGGTGATGCAGATATAAAGTGTGAACGCTGTTCTACGTTATGTCCAAGATGTTCACCTTGAAATAAAGGAGGACTCTTTGTTAATCTGACAGTAATCATGAACACACACAGTGTCCCCTTTTTGTTAAAGTCCCAGTGGTGATCTGGACACTTCTGAAGCAAAAAAGTAGGAAAAACTCAGGGGTAAGAGGCGCCACCTGAATAGCTGGAATCTGTATCGTGGGTTGTACTCACTAACCCTTACCTTATATTGTCTTAAAGATACACCACACAATTGTGACTGTTACAAATCTTATCCTGGGCATCACTCAGGTATGGAAAAATTACAAAAAAGTAGTAACTTTGAGTTTTTTTGGTCTTCTTTGTGCCAGGATTTGGTAACCAGTTAAAGGACTGAAAGAAATCATACATCAAATGTAATTTGTTTATGACTGATAAAGAATTGTGTGTCAGAAAAAGAAAACCATCAATGATAAACAAAAGTGTTACTCTCAGTTTGAATACATCTATGTGTGTCTGAGTGGCGTCATTCACATCCAGCGTGCCAGAAGTTTCCCAGCCTGGATCTAAACTCACACCAAAACACACTGCAACACAACGCACACCACACAATGTTCAATTACTGCGCTCAGCATCCCCTGGAGTGCTGCATGATTGCTCCTTTAAGAGAACCTATTTGATACTGTACATTACACAGGGAGCCAAAGGACATCGGTCATAGCAGAGAGGAACACCAGGTAAACAGGATGCAGAGCGGTTATGGAGAAGGAGAGGTAAGAAGGTAATTTACTGCTTTCAGACTACTGTAGGACTCAGACTGCTGCATGACTGCACCAACAGGACACAGAGGCGTTTTGTTCAGGGTACAGTCAAACAAAGCTGGTGTTGTTGCCTGAACTCTGTGTTTGTGGAGCTGACGGTTTTTATTATAAAAAAGAAGCTAAAATCAACAATATATTTATCCTGCTAACAAATATTCTACATGCAGTCAAAGACTGATGCTGTTCTCTCAGCTTATACCTGCTTAAAAGGATCCACATCACATTTCTTTACACAGTAAATTACAAATTACAAACTATCGCACTAGTAAAATATAATAAGGTATCTTTCTCAATTTAATGAGGTTAAAAATAAAAGAGAGTCATAGATTAGAAAGTGAATACTTGATAAAGCTTCTTTCAGTCAAATTATTCATGTTTAGTATCACAAAGAAAGATTAAATAGGACCTATCATGATGCTCCTTCTTTCCTTTCATCTCCTGTTCCCATAGAGGACGTTCATATTAAACATGTTTCAAATAACGAGGTCACAGTATGTCCAAGCACTTCCTGTGAGACAGAAGCTCAGGCTTTAGGCTGCTCGAAATGCTTAGTCTCAGGCTGGATTTTATATTCTTAACACTTTTTAAACAATACATTTTCAAGCAGATAAATACAGATTATTTAAAAATGTGAATCATGCAAAGTTCCTTTTGTAGACTCCAGAAAAACTGTAAGCTCGTCTGTTAGGCCAAGTTAGACCGACAGTTTCAGAAGTGCTGCATGATTTAATGCTGTCGCTGTTTTTCTATTTTCAGATTCTGAATCTTTACCTGCGTAAATCTTTACCTTTGGTATCTTGCTACTGCTGTCGTTTCATAAAGGAATGAAAATAAAAATCAGTAGAATCTCTCTCCCCAACCAGTCGCGGCAGATGGCCGTCCCTCCCTGAGCCTGGTTCTGCTGGAGGTTTCTTCCTGTTAAAAGGGAGTTTTTCCTTCCCACTGTCGCCAAAGTGCTTGCTCATAGGGGGTCATATGATTGTTGGGTTTTTCTGTATGTGTTATTGTACGGTCTACCTTACAATACAAAGCACCTTGAGGTGGCTGTTCTTGTGATTTGGCGCTGTATAAATAAAACTGAATTGAACTGAAAACACAGAAATATTCAAATCCAGCTCCAGTGAGTACCATGAGCTTCTTTCTGATGGTGTCTTATTTCAGATGAGGTGTTAAATGCAGTCTCTTAAATATCGACCTTTGCGTGTCTTCGTGATAACATCTCAGCAGGTGTCTCTGCGCTGCACTCAGAGGTTTCAGAAGCATTTAAAAGTGAAAGTTTGCACAAGAAAAAAACAAAAAACAAAAAACTAAACATTACTTGGCCCAAAATAGTATTTATTCATGTCATAAATCCTAATACACAGCCCAATATTCTTGTAATCTTTACTCTGGCGCTGAATATGATCATCTGGTGACAGATGAGACAGTGAAACTTGCTTATTTCCCCTTTTTCCTTTAAAAATGACACTTTAAAAAAATGACATTTTGGGTTAATAACATCTAAAAAAGGCTTTAAGAATAAATTGAAAACTGTGCTCAGAGCTGAAAGAAAGGACTGACTGATGGAGTTAAAGTGAGAAAAGAAAGAGTTCATGACCACAGATGATATTTTCCCCCCAAAAAAGGTGTTTATAAAGCTGAGTCTTCACACGTCAGCAGACAGCTAAAGCTGGTTTCTAAAACTGAGAAAGAAGAGGAGGGGGAGGAGATGAAGAGGAGAAGTGTGACATCACGTGCGGTCCTGTCAATGTGATCACATCACCCAACTGTCTGACCTTTGAGACTGAGCCTTAAAGAGTGAAGCCGAGGCTGTTTCCCCTCCGTCCTGTCTGAGAGACGGCTGTCTGATCTGCTCACAGATGACTCAGTCAGCCGCAGGTACAGACACAGCTGTCTCCATCGCTTTGTTGATTTGTGTTGGAGTTCTGTGCTGTAAACGTGTCAAACTATCATGTAGCACTACATCCACATGACTGCACAAGTTTGACACTTTAGCATAAAGACATTTTTAAGCATTATTTCATGAGTTCAATCAGATTGAGTCAACATCAGGTGGACTGGCTGAATGGGCAGCATTCATTTAGTGGCATGACGAGTTTGGCTTGATGAACGATGAGTTTAAACCCACACATGAGACCTGTGGGCAACACGAAAAGTCTCGTTAGTACAGCTTATTAATATTTACAATTCATAATTCATCAATATTTTAGAGTTGTGCATCTTGCTATCATCTTACATCATAAGTGTGATCTGGGCTGTTGGAGAACATGAATATAACCAAGCTTTAAAGCCCTGTTAGTAACAAAGGAACATAAGGCTGAAAACAACTGTTTAAAGAATCATTTCTGAAGGTAAAATAGCCCGCTATCAGAAGATGGGCATGTTGAATTATTTGATCTTGTTTTTGATTTATTTTTCCCAACCTACAAATCCTTTGGACCGGCCTCTGCAGAGCAAAGGACACACAGTTAACTGATGCTGATGATGTAGAAGTGAGAACTGTCAGCTACCAATCAACAATCAGAGCAGGCAGAACTTGAAGCCCTCCATATGCACTCACTTAGCCAATGATCTGAGAGCCATCTGTAAATGAGAACTGATGTGCCAACCAATTGGTGCGTCTAAATCAGGGGTCTCAAACTCCAGTCCTTGAGGTCCGGTGTCCTGAGACCTTTCCATGTGTCCCTGTTGCAACACACCTGAATAGAATTAGTAGGTCATTAGCAAGATTCTATAGGACTTCACTGCATGCTGAGGTGAAAACTGAGACATTTGATTCGTGTTACAGCATCTCATGAGTGAATGAACAAGGTGCAATAAAAGTACTTTTAGAAGTACATTTTTCCAAATGCTTACATTTACTTAAATTTACTTGAGTAGAGTTAAGGGTTGCCACTTCAACATGCAGTCAAGTTCTACACTCTTGCTAATGACCTACTAATTTTATTCAGGTGTGTTGAAGCAGGGACACATGGAAAAGTTTCAGGACACCAGCTCTCGAGGACTGGAGTTTAAGACTCCTGGTCTAAAACACTCTTTATTATAATTTTGTGTTTGGTGGGAATCGTGAAGCGTTCTGAGGTAAACTCTCAAAGATTAGACAATAAATTCAGTGTAATCCTGAGACACTGATGTATGCAGTGATTGCTGAGGGGGGAAAAAGTTGTAGTTTTTTATCTTAAATCATCCTTAAAAAATGTTTAATATAACATGTTGAGACTCAATCATGAAAAAGCAAAAACCCGCAGCAAATCCATGAAAACACAAACAGTGTGTTAAGTCTTAAATCCTACCTGCAGAAAAAGAGTTGAGAAAATACATTTAAAGGTAACTTCTGCAGATATCTTAATAATACATTAAATATTGGTCAGTTTCAGCTTAGAGGGTGTTGCTTTGGTTTGAGGTGGTGCTACACAGAGAGACATAAAAGATTAAAGTTTTGGATTTTAGTGCCAATCAGAACATTTAAAACATAAAGCTGCAGCTCAACTAAAATTTTATCAGGTGCTAAAAGTTCAAAGTCGAGATAATAACATGGTAGTGATAACAGCCCACACGCACAAACTCATACAGCTTAAGACCTCCTCCTCAGAGAGCAACCCCCATGTAAAGAACTGTTGTAAGTACAAGATAGACTCACTTTTACAACTAATTAGCCCAGGCCTGTTTTCCACAGTTGGTCCCGAATGACAGATTGTGCTAAAACCACCAAGCTCGCTTTTTTCTTTCTCTCTCTGTGATAATACTTACAGGTCAACTGTATCCAAGAGCATTTTCTAATTCAGCGCAAGATTTCAGCCTCTTGCAAGAACAAACAAAATGAAATGAGGGTTTTAATGTTTGCTAAAGCAGTAACAAGGCGCTCGGTGCGGTCGGTAATAGCCGCAGATAACAAATTCTTATCGTGTCTTTGCCATCTGCTCTCCATAAACGAACCGGAGATCTGCCTGCGTTGCCTCAGCCTTTCATTCCTCAAATCTGTTGGCACCAGCTGGCGAGGCAGCAGCGTTCAGGTGTGCGCAGAGAACAAGCCACCAACCTGGCATTTCAAGGTCATACAACACCTCTAATTACCACAAATGCAAAACATATACCCTTTTTTGGGAAATCTCTGAAGTAATTCCAGCACTGTGAAAATCACACACATTAAAGGACAAAATGAAACAGGATGGAGCTGAAGAGAGAGAACAGAGACGAGCGGAGGTTAGCTCAATGCTTGGTATTCAGTGAGGATTAAAGGTAGTTAACGCTGACCTTTAAAAGTCAGAAACACTTCAGTTATGAGTCACTCGGCTCTTTTTCTTCGTATGGTTCGCGACCTCGATGTCTCATTCGGCGTAATAAAGCTGAAGTTGTGATGGAGGCTGCAGGTCTGGGACTTCAGAGAAAATACAAAGAGAACAAAAAGCTGTGAAATGTTGCCTTATTAACATTTTCTTTGTGTCTCACTTGCGTGTGGACACCTTTGAAAGGATCTCTGAAAACATGCAACAGTTATTTTTGTATATTTTATGTGGTTATGCTAACTGATACTGTTATTATGTACATCAAATATTATTTTGCCAAGAAAAGTTGTCGGGACAATGGATCTTTGTGTTTTTGGTTAAGTTATACTCTTTGAATGATGCTTTTCTGTTTGTGTTATATTTGTAGTTCCTGGTCTCCGGGTTTCTGTTCTGTTTCTGTGCCTCCTCTGTGTTCCTGGTGAAGGTTTAAGTCTGTTCTCCATGTGTTGAATGCTTAGTCTTAGTTCTCTGTCACCACATCTTCCCTGTGTTCCAAGTCTAGTTACTTTTGTCTCTGTGCTTCATGTTCCTTCTGAGTCTGTCTCAAGTCTGCATCTTTGCAAATGTCTTGTGTTTCCTGTTTTACATTGATAGTCCTTGTCCCAGATCAGTGTGTTTTGCTTTGCTTCTCGTTATGTCAGATTAGTCCCGGCTGCGTTTCCCTCCTGTTTTCATTCCCTCATTACTCCCCTGTGCACTTAAACCCTGCGTTTTCCTCCGTTGTTGTTGCGTCGCACCCTCACAGTGCTATCGATTTCCCCTCTGTGGTCCTAGCCGATTCCTAGTTCCTGGTTTGTCTTCGTTGTCCGTGAGTCCTGCATTTGGGTCCCATTCTTCCTGCTACACTGCACAACCTTGACAAAAGCAGAAAGAAAGAAAATATAATGAGAAAATTACAGTAATTTTTTTAAATTGTCAGTGCAGCAACAACGGGTTTTGTCTATTGATAACAGAAAACAAATGACTTAAGAATCATAAAGACAGAAATAAATCATTACCTATAGAAAAATCTCACTTGGCTACTTTTCCCTGCTAATGCACTAATTCATCTAATTCCCATTACACAGGAAGGGAAAGCTACTTAAAAAAAAGGCACTATAACTAGCTTACTAGTTATATGTAGCTAATCCTGGCAGCTAATTTCATTTCATCTTCTACTTGTGTTTTTTAAAACTAGAACCATGGAGAGGTTACGCTGGATAATTCACTAACAAGTTTTAATACTCAAGCGAATTTATATGTACTGATAACATGCAGTCAGCAGCGCTGATGCTTTGATTGACAGGTGTCCCAGTAAAGGCAACTGTATTTGACTTACTGGACTCAGTGAAGTGGACCTCTCCACTGTGTCTGTGCCATTGATGACTTTTACAGCTTTGTTAATAATGTAACGTTCACAAGAACCAGACGGTTGGGTCTCAGTTTGTCCGTTTATTCGCACATAAGCAAGCGGGTTGCTAACTCAGGGGAGAGCGCCCTCGTGCTACACCTCTCTTCAGCCTGGCACCCACACAACACAGAACCCAGGTCCCCCCTCCCCTTCCTCCACACCACCCTCCCTACTTCCTGCAGCACAACCAAACATGAATCTTAAAAGAACAACAACAGTGTGCAAAGATAACCAACATGTACAATAACACTTAACCATCGTTACACTGCCCCCCCAGCAATAAGTTCCTCGTCCCCGAGGGAACGACACAGTCTCTGAGGCGGGGTGGTAGCCTACGTTCCCTCCTTGACCTCCTGAGCCCCTGAGGTGGGCGCGGAGCGTCGGGGCTTTGGGGTGAAGAGTCCGAGGGAGGGGAACGCAGCCCCGGTCGGGGGCCCCTCTGAGCAGGGTCATGGACGCTCTGTACACGTCCCTCTGGAAAGGAGGGGAGGGACTGCCCTCTGTAGGGGGCCATCCGGTCTCTGTGCAGCGCTACTATCCTCCCCCTAGGAGGCAACTGCACCCTGTAAACAACCTCCCCCACTCGCTCTAGGACGCTGCAAGGCCCCACCCAGCTGCTATCCAGTTTAGGACACCGTCCCTTCTTTCTCTTTGGGCTGTAGACCCACACCAGCTCCCCAGCACGGAAGTGCCTCCCCTTAGTGGTGATGTCATAATTCCTCTTTTGGCGCAGGCCTGCCTTCGCCAGCTGCTCCCGGGCGTAGGAATGTGCAGAATCCAGCCGGTCCTGCAGCTTCCTTGCGTAGTCCCGGCCTGGTGGTGCTTCTGGCGCGTCCGGGGGCTTCCCAAAAGCCAACTCTGCAGGAGTTCTCAGCTCTCTCCCTAACATGAGCAGGGCAGGCGTACATTGGGTGGAGTCTTGCACTGCCGACCTGTAGGCCATGAGGATAAGGGGAAGATGGTAGTCCCAGTCCCGTTGGTGTTCTGAGGTAAGGATGGCTAGCTGCTGGGCCAGCGTCCTGTTAAACCTTTCCACCAGTCCATCGCTTTGGGGGTGAAGTGGGGTGGTGCGGGTCTTCTTGATCCCAAGGCGTTCACACATGGCAGCAAATACCTTGGACTCAAAGTTACGCCCCTGGTCACTGTGGAGGGTCTCTGCTGTTCCAAAGCGGCTGAACATCCCCTCCACTAATACATCAGCGACAGTCTCAGCCTCCTGATCTGGGATGGCGTATGCTTCCGGCCACTTGGTAAAATAGTCCATGGCCACAAGAACATAGCGGTTTCCTCTGTCTGTACGAGGAAATGGGCCCATGACGTCCACAGCTACTCGCTCCATTGGAGCCCCTGCTGGTTGCTGCTGAAGCTGAGCCCGGGACTGGTCCTGTGGCCCTTTGTGTGAGGAACATGCATCACAGCTCCGGCAAAAGTCCTCCACATCCCTCCGCTGTTGACCCCAGTAATAGCCCTGGCGGAGGCGGCGGAGAGTCTTAGAGACCCCAAAGTGGCCGGAGCCAGTGCTCCCATGGCAGGCTTCCAGCACCGCCGACCTCAGCGACCTTGGCACCACAACCTGCCACCTCTCCTCCCCCGTGGCAGGATCCTTCCAGGCACGCTCCAACACCCCCTCCTTCAGCCTGAGAGCTGCAAACTTGGCCCATAGCCCCCTGGTACAGATGGAAAACCCAGTGACCTCATCCCAAAGGGGTTGCTCCCCCTTCTCCAGCCACTGCAGGACCGGCAGCAGGTCTGTGTCTTGTTCCTGCCGTGCCCTCCACTCCGCTGCATCCACCACCAGAAGAGCCCTGCAGGCGAGCTGTGCTGCTCCGTCTATTGTCGTGAGTTCCCGCTCTATTTCCTCTCGCTTCTCACAGTAACGGCAGCCAGCTGCAGCACATGGGCGGCGAGAGAGGGCGTCTGCGTTAGAATGGTGCGTCCCTGCTCTGTGCTCCACAGTGAAATTGAAGGCTTGGAGCTCCTCCAGCCAGCGAGCCACCTGTCCCTCTGGCTCCCTGAAAGACATCAGCCACTGAAGGGCAGCATGATCAGTTCTGATAACAAATGCTGTGCCGCACAGGTAGTACTTAAAGTGTCTCACCCCTGCCACCACAGCCAGCAGCTCTCGTCGTGTGACACAGTAGCGCCGCTCACTCCTGTTCAGGACCCGACTGAAGTACGCCACCACCTTCTCACCTTCCGGCCCAACCTGCGACAACACAGCTCCCAGCCCCACATTACTTGCGTCAGTGTCCAGGACAAAAGGCAGGGTGGGGTCAGGGGGGGCGAGGACTGGGGACTCTGTCAGCGATTTGCGGAGGGTGTTGAACGCCTGCTGACAGTCCTGGGTCCAGATGAAGTCACGGTCCTTCTGCAGCAGGTGGAAGAGTGGTGCGGCTATGGAGGAAAAGCCCTTCACAAACCTCCTGTAATAAGACGCCAGTCCTAGGAAGCTTTTGAGCTGTTTCTGGTCTGCTGGTGTGGGCCACTCGGTAATGGTGTGAATTTTTTCCTCCAAAGTGCTGATGCCCTCACGACCCAGCTTGTGGCCCAGAAACTCCACCTCCCTCCTCATGAAGTGGCACTTGTCGGGATGCAGCTTCAGGCCTGCAGCCGCCACCCTCTCCAACACTTGTCTCAGGGCATCCAGGGCAGCATCAAAGGAGCTCCCGTGCACTAGAAGATCATCCAGGTAAACCAGACACCGTTGCCGTGGGACGCCAGCCAGCACACTGTCCATAAGCCTCTCGAAGGTCGCAGGAGCGTTGCAAAGACCAAAGCTCAGGACTTTGAACTGCCATAGTCCCCTGTTAGTGCAGAAGGCTGTCTTCGGTCTGGATTCCGGGGACAGCGGCACCTGCCAGTAGCCACTCCGCAGGTCCAGGGTGGAGAACCAGGAGGACCCGGCTACTAAGTCGAGAGACTCATCAATCCTGGGAAGGGGGTAAGAGTCCTTCTTCGTCACTTTGTTGAGTGGTCTGTAGTCCACACAGAAACGCATCCTAGGACTTTTTTTCTTAGGCACCATCACCACCGCGGTGGCCCACGGGCTATCAGATGGCTCTATGATGCCCGCCTTCATCATCTCACACAACTCTCTGTCTGCAGCCTCCTGATGAGCCAGGGGCAGGCGGCGGGGGCGCACTTTAATAGGCTGGGCATCCCCGGTCTCAATGACGTGCTCTACCAAGTGTGTCAAGCCAACATCACTTTCTTTCAGGGCAAAAATGTCACTAAACTCTTTTAGTACCTGCCATAGACTCTCTTGCTGCTGTGGAGTCAGCCCCTCACAGTTCTTTGACCAGATACTCCTCACTGCTGAGAGCCTCTCCTCCTCCTCCGCTCGCTGTTCTGCTGGCGGGTCTGCAGGGGTCTCTGCGGTGGAGGTGGACGCCGCGGCAGATGCTGTGCAGACCGGGGGAGGAATAAGCGGCACCTTCTTCCCATCAGGGAGTGCGAGGAAGCCTTTGCCTAAGTCCAGTACACCACCAATGGCTCGTAAAAAATCCAGCCCAAGGATGCAGGCGTCCTGCACGTCAGCCACCCAGGCAGCATAAGACACACCGAGGTCCCCCACCTTGAACTGGAACACTCCCCTCCCTCTCATTGGGGCCAGATCACCGGTCACAGTCTTAAGTTGCACATTAGTTGGTTGCACAGCAGCTCCGGGTGGGACAACATCGGGTCGGACCAGCGTTGCATTGGACCCCGTGTCCAGCAGGGCCGTACAGGACACCCCCGCAATCGTCACTGGAACATGGCAAAAGCCGCCAACCTGGGTCCAGCCCACAGCGATGGCCGCACCAGGTGGGGGTGGCGGTGGAGTGGGGATGTCGTTCTCCCAGGCCCGTGTACTCCCGCCTACACGGGCCCATGGGCGTTTCCCTGAACCGCTGCAAGCTTGGGGCACTGCCTGATGAGGTGTCCGACTTGTCCACATCCCCAGCAGCTCTGCGGTCGGCGGTGTGGGCCAGCCCGAGGGGAAGGCGACTGCAGCGAAGCCGCCTGCACCAAACTGCACAGGCCCGCTGGCGTCTCCGTCTGTTCCACAGGTGCTGACACAGCCCTCACCACGTGTGCGTCATCAGCGCCCCCAGAGGATCCCGCAAGCATCTCCCTCTCCAACGCTAGCTCCAGGGCTGCACTGAGTGTGGCCGGACGAGCAAGCTGAGTTTGCATACGGAGCTCTTTAGGGCTCAGGGCCTGCAGGAACTGGTCCCGAGCTAACTCCGCCTGCACTGATGGTGGCATGCTGTCATACGCCCTCCGGCAAAGGCACTCGACTTCATGGGCCAAAATGCGGAGGGGCTCACCTGGCAATCTGCGTCTGTTGTGGAACTCCGACCTCAGCAGCACTGGTTGGTTATACTGCCCGAAGCGCCTCTGAAGTGCTCCGACCAGAGCATTATAATCTCCCCTCTGCTCCTCGGTTAGCAGCAGCAGGCATGCAGCTGCATCCTCACACAGGCACAAAGCCAACTGGAGAGCTTTATGTTCCTCAGACCAGCCAGCTGCAACAGCTAACAGCTCGAACTGTGCGATAAACACTTCCCATGGCGTCTTGCCGCTGAACTTAGGCGTTTTTATATGCGCTGCAGCTTGCTGGGCGTCGCCATGTTTGTTTACATCACGTGACGGCGTGCCAAGCGAGGTCGACTCCTTCCCGCCGGAATCGCGGCCGCTGTGCGAACAGTTCCCGAGCCTAGTCAAACCTGGAGAAAATCCAGCCTCGGCAGACAGCCGCAGCGCCGTTTCCCTCACTCCATGGGCGGGCGAGCGCGGACGAACCTCCCTCTCCTCCGTCTCCTTCTTAATCCTGCCCGGCAACATCCTCGTCTCGTAACAGCAAGCGTCGGCAGCAACAGGGTGTCGGGCGTTCTGGGGTTCTTTTTTCTTTCTTCACTTCTGACACCAATGTAACGTTCACAAGAACCAGACGGTTGGGTCTCAGTTTGTCCGTTTATTCGCACATAAGCAAGCGGGTTGCTAACTCAGGGGAGAGCGCCCTCGTGCTACACCTCTCTTCAGCCTGGCACCCACACAACACAGAACCCAGGTCCCCCCTCCCCTTCCTCCACACCACCCTCCCTACTTCCTGCAGCACAACCAAACATGAATCTTAAAAGAACAACAACAGTGTGCAAAGATAACCAACATGTACAATAACACTTAACCATCGTTACACTAATATTATGGGCTGCTGTGTCGTACACCGATCTGAGCAGCTGGTGATTAAACTAATATTTTGTAGCAATTTTTTAGCGATTTTGTAGCAATAATTAGCTGTGCCTGCGTGTTTATGAATATGGCTCACTCCCATCAAAGTATGAGAACTTCTACCTACAAAAAGCTAACCCGCTAACAGGAAGGCTTCAAAGTGCAGATCAATTAAGAGTTCACCAGCTCATATTTTTCTGCTCATGTCTTTCAGGAACCTTTTTTTTTTTTTCTCTTTCCATCTCTGCCTTTCTGCGCCAGCGTTTACGGCCAGGGTTTCAGCTCATGGCTGGAACAGGATGTAGTGCTCATGTGTTTTTAGTCTGTTGCCGGGTCCTGTTAGGACAGGAAAGCGGACGAGGCATGACAGAGTTGGGAGAGGAGCAGGTGAGCCAACACACATGAATGCCAAGTGGATGGAAACAGGCTGTGTGTGTTTTTTTATTTCTGAAGTCGCCTACATTTCTGTAACTTATAACTTATAACTCAGGTTTACACTGAGCTCTAAATTCACTAAAATTCATAAAATTCCAATAACTGGAATCTTTAACTTAATTTAAATATTCATAATCTTCATTAAAACAGCTTGCAAGAAATGCAGCAGCATGTTTTGGATTCTAAAAGTGTCAGAAAGGCTCAGGCAGCCACTACAAATCCTCGTTTACAGATAAAACTTTCCTACAAAATGTTGTCATTTGTAGTTTCTGTTTTAAGGCATTTTCTGTTTTATTTTGTAATTTCTGATCACTTCAGTCTGCTGTTTAGTTCAGCTTTGGTTGATTGAACACAGGTGACAAGGATGGACATAACACTGTCTCCCGGTAAATTATATACAGTACATACGTTCTCAGTAGCATGCACCAGTGTCTTTTTATTTGCACCTGACCTTTGAATTCTTGCTTGTTTATATCATTTGTTTCATTGGTCGAACTCCTGTGAGTAACATCTGTTTGTCTTTCAACCTGCAACAGTCACACAATATAAACACAAAGAAACTCACTGTGGTGTGAATGAGACATGTCGAGTCCACAGATCAAGGTTTTGGGCTATCTTTATTAGTTCTGCTGCAGCTCTCAGCTGTTTGCCGCACATGCATCACACCACAACCAACAAACGCACAACCCCAATACCCCTACTTATGGCTGGCAGGCATGATTGCAGACGCGCGCAGGTGTGTCCACCTTCACTGCACGGCACCGCAAACTACGCCCCACCACACTCACATTCCAATGAAAGAATTGCTTTTGCGTGATTTTTTTTTTTCACAAAAAACCTTCAGTCTTGTAATTATCACTGAACATTTAAATCCTTTATAATTCTATACGTGAACAGCCTCACACAGAGAAACATGCTGCCCAGCACCTGGTAGAGATGCACTGATTCACAAGGACATAAATGCATGCATGGGAAAAGACAAACACGCATGCACACACACACACACACACACACACACACACACACACACACACACACACACACACACACACCCACCCCTGGCTTGAAGTCAGAGTGACCATATCCCCCCCCACCCTACCCCTCTGAGGACTGGCATCACATTAACACCTCAACACCTCTGGCAGATGGCAGAGGAGGACATTTTGTTAGGGAAAGAGGGGGCAAGCCAGCCTATTTTAGGCTAGTTACGTTTTTTTCTGTCCCCTGTGGTCTTTAAACCTTTCTATTTTTCACCGAGATAGATGCGAACATTTTCAGCATGGCCAGGAGGACATCGCAAATTAGACGCTTGTGCATAATTCCATCACTAATATGAAAAGAAACCATTCTATACGGGACACGTGACACGTCAGCCAAAGCGAAGGGAAACATGATATATTTTGTGCAGCTCTGATAAACGACAGTTAGAGGAAATGTCTTTTGCATACAAATGTTTCTCTGAACCACTATTGTTACATCTACATACTGTCTCTGTCCTTCACTTCACCATCTTCTCTGTCTGTCCACAAATGTTGAAAGAAATTACCATGAAATTGGGTTTGAGTATTTATTGTCCTCAGAGGCTGCTGTACCCGTAAAAAATTATACATTTTAAATACATTTTATTTAACTTTACCTCTGTTTCTAATGAACATACTAGTGGTTATCAAACTCTGGGTCCACTCCTGCAAAATATATCCTCTGCAGCTTAATAATTACAGTTAAACAGAGCTGAGTAAAAGCTGTTATCATGCCAATTGTTATTCCACTGAAATTCACCTTATTGAAAAACTAAGATCATTAGCATATTAGCATGTCAGTGCCAGCATTTAGCTCAAAGCACCTTTGTTCCTGAGCACAGAATCAGCGTGACTCTTAAATTTGATTTATTGTCCGTACAAGAGGTTGATGGCCATCCTGCAGAATTTGCTTTCACCCGCTGATACAGTGGGGCAAAAAAGTATTTAATCAGCCACCGATTGTGCAAGTTCCCCCACTTAAAATGATGACAGAGGTCAGTAATTTGCACCAGAGGTACACTTCAACTGTGAGAGACAGAATGTGAAAAAAAAATCCATGAATTCACATGGTAGGATTTGTAAAGAATTTATTCGTAAATCAGGGTGGAAAATAAGTATTTGGTCACCTCAAACAAGGAAAATCTCTGGCTCTCACAGACCTGTAACGTCTTCTGTAAGAAGCTTTTCTGTCCCCCACTCGTTACCTGTATGAATGGCACCTGTTTGAACTCATCATCTGTATAAAAGACACCTGTCCACAGCCTCAAACAGTCAGACTCCAAACTCCGCCATGGCCAAGACCAAAGAGCTTTCGAAGGACACCAGGAAAAGTATTGTAGACCTGCACCAGACTGGGAAGAGTGAATCTACAATAGGCAAGCAGCTTGGTGTGAAAAAATCAACTGTGGGAGCAATCATCAGAAAATGGAAGACATACAAGACCA
Source organism: Maylandia zebra (assembly GCF_041146795.1). NCBI lineage: Eukaryota > Metazoa > Chordata > Actinopteri > Cichliformes > Cichlidae > Maylandia > Maylandia zebra. The sequence continues at coordinate 23,243,889 of NC_135168.1, read as the reverse complement.
CTGATAATCTCCCTCGATCTGGGGCTCCACGCAAGATCTCATCCCGTGGGGTCAAAATGATCATGAGAACGGTGAGCAAAGATCCAAAAACCACACGGGGGGACCTGGTGAATGACCTGCAGAGAGCTGGGACCAAAGTAACAAAGGTCACCATCAGTAACACACTACAACGGCAGGGAATCAAATCCCGCAGTGCCAGACGTGTTCCGCTGCTGAAGCCAGTGCATGTCCAGGCCCGTCTGAAGTTTGCCAGAGAGCACATGGATGATACAGCAGAGGATTGGGAGAATGTCATGTGGTCAGATGAAACCAAAGTAGAACTTTTTGGTATAAACTCAACTCGTTGTGTTTGGAGGAAGACGAATACTGAGTTGCATCCCAAGAACACCATACCTACTGTGAAGCATGGGGGTGGAAACATCATGCTATGGGGCTGTTTTTCTGCCAAAGGGACAGGACGACTGATCCGTGTTAAGGACAGAATGAATGGGGCCATGTATCGTGAGATTTTGAGCCAAAACCTCCTTCCATCAGTGAGAACTTTGAAGATGAAACGAGGCTGGGTCTTCCAACATGACAATGATCCAAAACACACCACCTGGGCAACAAAGGAGTGGCTCCGTAAGAAGCATTTGAAAGTCCTGGAGTGGCCTAGCCAGTCTCCAGACCTCAACCCCATAGAAAATCTGTGGTGGGAGTTGAAAGTCTGGTGTTGCTCGGCGACAGCCCCAAAACATCACTGCTCTCGAGAAGATCTGCATGGAGGAATGGGCCAAAATACCAGCTACTGTGTGTGCAAACCTGGTAAAGACCTATAGTAAACGTTTGACCTCTGTTATTGCCATCAAAGGTTATGTTACAAAGTATTGAGTTGTATTTTTGTTATTGACCAAATACTTATTTTCCACCCTAATTTACGAATAAATTCTTTACAAATCCTACCATGTGAATTCATGGATTTTTTTTTCACATTCTGTCTCTCACAGTTGAAGTGTACCTCTGGTGCAAATTACTGACCTCTGTCATCATTTTAGGTGGGGGAACTTGCACAATCGGTGGCTGACTAAATACTTTTTTGCCCCACTGTATGCTTTGATCACATGACAGCATCCCATTTTCAGAATTCATTTGGATCCATTTTTGGTTCTACCCTGTTTTTTTCTCCCTCTGGCAAGAAGCTGCAATTTATGTTGTCCCAACTTTATTACCCTCCCTCCGTCCTCTCCAGATGGCATTATTATTGACAGAAGACAAAGGCAATTAGCATTATAATTTTAACTTCAGGACTGCAGGACTTTTGTGGAACAAACATCGCTCTCCACAGAAGGCTGGTAATTTGATTTTGCCCGTGGACATACAGAAATACATGCACATCACTAATTTCAGTCTGTCATCTGGACACCACTATAATGATTCACTGGAGGACAGACACACAGTGATAAGGATCCAGCAACAGCAGCTATTTTTTTCTCCTTTTTCCTCTTTATTATCTCTTTTTTAGCAGCAGACCACATCTGGTTTTATACATGATTTATTTCATCACTCATTTATTACATGCTGTTACTCCTTTCTACTGGTGTTAGATGATGGATTTAGAGATTTGACCATAAACTTTGAAAGTCTGATTAAAACTGAAGGTCTTAAGGTAAAATTATCTGGCTTCAACCTTTAAAAAAATCATACATCTTTTAGCTCTGCTCATCTGCTAATTCTGCTAAAAAGATCAAAAGCATCAACTGAAAGCTGTAGTTTCATTTGATTTGTAACTTTATGCAGGTTTGCAAAGAGGTGTTAAAGGCTTTAATATGCAAATGTGCTCCAAGGTTAATGATGAGATGTAAACGCAGTTACAAAGACTATTTGCACATGTTTCTTCAATGCTAAGGTGATACTGTAAATGTTTCATTGTCAATTGCTTTTGTGTAACAAGTTGTTTTAGATCACAGATCCTGACTGCTCTATAGAAACACATTTGCAGTGCAGCGGTTTTATGGAAAGTCCTGATATAATCTTTGTTCAAACAAACTTCTGCAAGACAAAGCCCATATGGAAAAGAAATAGTAAAAACTTATAAAAGACTTGCATAAGATGTGGCCTACTTCATATAGTGAATCATATACGGTTTATATGATTTAGTCATGAAAGTGGCCACCTGGCAGAGGCCCCAGTCCACAAGATCTTCAATGCACACCTCTGGCAGAGCTTCAACAGCATTCCAAGGGAGAACTGGGGACATTGAGGGACATTGAGCTGGGGACATTGAACATGGTCCAAATGGACCATGTTCAGCAATTCCATTGCCGAACCCGCTGCACTGAACTGTGACCACAATGTGCCTGTCATGGTGGTAACCCCCGAACCAAATGGTGGACACCAGATGTGAAGGGAGCCACCAGGCTGAAGAAGGAGTCCTATCAGGCTTGGTTAGCCTGTGGGACTTCGGAAGGAGCTGATAGATACCGACGGGCCAAGCGGAACACGGCTTGGGCAGTGACTGAAACAAAAACTCAAGTGTAGGAGGAGTTCGGAGAGGCCATGGAAGAAGACTTTTGGACTGTCTCGAAGAGATTCTGGCAAACCATCAGGCGACTCAGGAGGGGAAAGCAGTGTTCTACCTGCACTGTGTATAGTGTGAGTGGAGCAATGCTGGCTTCGACTGACAAAATTGTTGGGCGGTGGAAGGAATACTTTGAGGACCTCCTTAATCCCACTGGCACGTAGTGACAGTAGAGGCGCTGCTGTCACTACGAGGCGCTGCTCCTCCACATTCTTATCATATGCCTCCTGGATGAGGTGTTCCGGGCATGCCCCATTGGGACGAGGCCCTGGGGCAGACCCAGGACACACTGGAGGGATTGTATCTTTTGGTTGGCCTGGGAACGCCTTGATGTAACCCCGGACAAGCTGGAGGAGGTGACCAGGGAGAGAGAGAGGTCTGGGTGTTGAAGTCAAATTGTTAAATGTTGTCATTGTGTTACTTAAATTTGTAAGTCTTAGTTCAAACTGTATGATCAAAGACATTCCTTTGTCTCTGACCACCTCTCCAGCCAGTGTAGTAAGCTTCCTGCTCTTATGACCTTTTTGTGGGCAGGAGGTCACACAAACGCACCCACAAACACACACACTCACATACATACACATGCACACACACACACACATACACACGCACGCACACACACACATACATGCACACACACACGTGCTTACACATACACACATGTGCTTACACATGCATACACATGCTTTCACATGCACACACATACACACATAGTGCCTTGTCTTTTGTAACCATAGGGGGGGTTTACAATGAGAGGTGCTTGTGTCGGGGTCATTGTGTGGTTGGATTCAGAGTGCTTTCCTGAGACACCGAGCAGGCCTCCCTTGCTAGCAAGTAAGAACTGATTGAAGCTGTTCATCTTGCTTCCTTGCTTCATGAGGAATAAGTTTCTAAACCAGCGCAGCCTGTGGAAGCGCAGACCCAACACTGGGCTTCTCTACTTAGGCTGCTGCCTCCGCGACCCGGGCCCAGATAAGCGGAAGAAGATGGATGGCTAGATGGATGGATAATCTGAAAGTTTCAAGTTCTGTCTCTCTTTAACTACTTTTGCTCTCTTCTCCTCGCCCTCCCTCTTTTATGCCTTTGGTATGTGTAAGGGGCTACTAGCCCAGCTATATAGGGGTGAAGAGGCACACAGGCTGCCCTGAACGACTAAAGGGTGGTGGGATCTGAGTCCGTGACCCCCCCTTCCTTAGTACAGTTGACCCGGATACTTACTGCTGTGTGTGGTTTTAGCTATCTGGCTGCTACAGGCACAGAAGAAGGGCTCCGGGGACCAGACCTGCGAAAATAACAGTGCCCGGCGCGCTGAATATTAACACAGCCTCGCTTACCTCCGTTTTTTCTGTACCTAACCAGACAACTCGGGTGCCCCTACTCCAAGGCAACCTGGGTTGGACAGAAGCATACAACAATGACTTTTAAACAACGTGGCCCCTTTTATTTGTTCGGATGGCCCTCATGAACCAAGACTGATTATCAATGTTAACAGGGCCCTGGAGAGTAAAGGGCGACAGCAAGGAAACTCCCCAAGACTAAAGAAATAAAAGAAATAAAATAAAATAAATCAAACAGGCCGTTGTGACCCAATGTTGTGAGTTCTCGACCCCGCCCAAACCACACTAGTCACAGGAAAAGGGCGCAAAGATCACAATACAGAAGAACAATTAAGGTTAACACAGAAATTCTCTTATCTAGAATGGTTAACACAGTTTCATCACATTACTTGCAATGCCCAAACACACAAAAAAAAATAGTTCCAGTCTTTACAGTTCGATCCAGTGAATTGTCTCTGGTATGTGGAACCAATAAACAGTTCTAGGGGTAGCTGTCGTGAACCAGAGTTCCAGTCTGTTAGGTTGTCCAGAAATTCCACAGCTGGAGCAGAACATCCAGTCTCAGGTTCTCAAAAATACAAAGAAACAAAGAACACAGAACTGTACCTTCGCCTCCCGAGAAACGGGGCGTGAAAAACCAACGGGTTAGAAAAGAGCAATGCTCTCACATACGGCCAGCTGGAGCAGGGTGAACAACCAGAACGTCGTCTGAGTGGCAGGGTAATCCAAACACCGCCGACTCCTGAAGTCCTAAACGTCGGGTCCGCGGAATGTATCGGAGCTCCGGCAGTCCCCGGGCAGTGCGAAGCAAAGCCGTCCAACTCCCCTCCCGGAAACACGCTAGTCCTTTGCCAGGCAGCCGGCCGTGCTGCCTCGCTTTCTATACGTGCTCTACAGTCAAATTCTACCTATAGTGATGGGAAACTGAGGTGAGTTAGAAGGGAACGGCTGCTAGCCTTAGCTCTCGCTTAGCTCCCCTACTCACGCTATCTCCATCGACACTACACCCCAGCGCCGCGCCCGGAGGTCCGCTGTAACTGGAGTCGGATTCCACACATGGAAGGAAACTCCGCATAGACTCACTGCGGTCCCGTCCGCTGCCCCACTAACATCCCGGTTACTCTTTGTTCGGGTTAGTTCTGACCGCGGGACTTTCCTGGTGTCTTCGGCTGTAAGGCACGCACGCGCTCCGAACCGCACCCCGCTCGTTCCCAACAGCGCGTGCACGTACTCTCCTCAATACATCACTTCCTCCTGGCTTATTCAGACAGGCTGCTAAAGGCCCTACATGGCAGTTTTCCACAAGTTATAAGTATGTGCCCTCACATATGTAGTAGGTGTCACAGATTAGTAGGCAGAGGACTCACTCGCAGGACTCTGAAGTTTAGAGAGAAGGTGAGGGTTTATTTGCAATGTGACACCAAGTGAGACTATATACATATTTACAGTGGAACAGATAACACGGGGCTCCAGGAAGTAGGGCGGGGTCCGAAGGGAAGGTCCAAGACGGGGGTACACACACGCTCTTCTTCCAGTTGATCCATAACTCAAAAATGTCCACACTAAGAAGCTCACGCTCACTCACACACATCCACAGAAATCCAGACGGCAGGGAAGACGGGCAGGGAGTCTAGAAGGCCTGTACACAGAGGAAAAAAAAACAAAGTCAGGAGGAAACTCTAGGGGATCAAAGGAACACTTTCATAGGCTAAGCTACACTGACACTTGGTAGTGTGACGATCCAGCGAGGAAGCAGCCTCTCTTGCCATCTTAAGTAGTCTGCCAGGATCAGTGTGAATGAGCCACAGGTGTGTGTTCAGGGTGGGTTCAGAGGCGGGGAACCAAGGTCCAGTTCCGTCCTGGTGGGAGAGGTTAAGACAAAAAATACACACACCACGACCTCTCCAGATCTTGAGAACCATGACAGTAGGGGTGCAACGATACACAAAATTCACGGTTCGGTTCGGTTCGATACTTTGGTGTCACGGTTCGATATTTTTTCGATACAAAATAAAATGTTCTCGCCTTTTTAATTTGTCATTTATTAAAATTATAAATATATATTTTAACTCAAAAGTACAGTTTTTAAATTTAACCCTAACCCTTGTGCGTGTTTTTTATTTTGACAGCGAATGCGCACCTGCGGACCACTTATGTGCACCCCTGGTTATTTAGCTCGTCATATTGCAGCCACAGAAATTATTTTGTCCATGAAACCATAAAGCTGCACTTTCTTTTTGCCTTATAGTCTGATTTGTCATAACTTTTCCGTTTTGTGGTAAGCTTTTCTTTGGCTGTCACTTCTTCACCCTGACCTGTCTTATTTGGCTCAGCAGAACTAAAATATATATCCTGCTGCTTTTACACACGCACTCACATAAGCTCAGCGATTCTCTGTGCGATCAACCTCTTACATGTTTAAGCTTGCTGCGGGAGATTTCACTTGTCATGTTTGCATAGTAAGCTAGCGATTGATAAGACGATGTCACAGGAATTGGTGCACAAATTATCATCACTCACCAATCAGTACTGTCGCTCTCTATACACAGTTCACGCGATTGCAAAGTGAAAGCAAAAAAACAAGCGCAAATTCAAACGCGATTTCAATATGTCACATATTGACAGTGGCTCACCGATGCCAATGACATAATTACCCAGCTACATTTCCGAAAGAATGCAAAAGCATTGACATATATTTTTCCTTCCTACAATAGCCGGACGGGCAGGGCAGAGATAGATTTTGGTAGCCTGACTGGAAAAATCGCTAGCCCCAGGGCTAGCAATTTTTGGAGCCCTGTATCTGATTGAGGAATCACTCATCTTTGGAAAAGAGTTTATTACAGAGAAATGTCTCTTTCCAAAATAAAAGCTATACTATCCGCTTCTTCTGGGCTATATTCTCAGCAGCATATTAAACATATCAGGTCCCCATAAGGAGACTCATGTGCTAACGGCTGTCTAAATGACTCGGGTAAAGTTTGTAGCATGCATGCTTGTTGTTTTTGTCTTTGCACTAGGATGATGTCGGCGTAAATGTGCAGTCATATTCGTTGTGTTCCCACTAGTGCTTTCAGGTTAACCTCGTTAAAATGACCTTAACGCCACAACACGGCAAATCTCCGTTAACGAGCTACCCCTGATAGCCCCGTGCATGGGGCTAGACGGCCAACACGTTAACGAGCTAACTGCGCTAACACACTAGCTCCCACCCATGTAATTGAGCATTGCATGGCACATCCAACATACGGTTTTACTTTAGTCCATGACGCGCTTACCTTCAGGGTCATACGTCACATGAAAACCAAAATAATTCTAAACGCCAGATCTGAATGAGGGTGGGGTAGGTCCATGTTGCAAGGAGAGCTTAACTTCTGTCTCGCTAGCTTGCCCTGCGCTCTTCCTTCTGACGATGCTGTCTGTGTGGAGCGCTCAGTGGATCTGCGCTCGACAGTGCAGCCTAGGCGGAGTAGTCGAACGCAGATTCACTGAGCGCTCCACACAGACAGCATCGTCAGAAGGAAAGTTGATAAAATAAGTTACAAATGTTGTATTGTTTAATACATATGCGTACCGAACCGAAAGCACTGTATCGAACGGTTCAATATCGATACGAATATCGTTGCACCCCTAATATGTAGTGTGACCAATAGTTAGGAATGCTCCCAGAACATGACTCTTTAAACAAATTCAACCCCAAACAGCATGAGTAACAAGAAGAAATGGGAGCATGAGGACCCTCTAATGTTCTGTTTTAGGATGCTGATGCTGCAAGACAAGTCAATATACAGCAAGAGATGCAGCTTTCACATACACGCACACACTTACCGACCGTCCTTCCTAAGTCCTCCTTTTCTTTTTAGCAGATATTATATATTTTACCTCCAGCAATGATCATTTCAGTTTGTAAATCAAAAACAAACATTCACAATAAACCTGTAGACTGAATAACCAATGACATCAGAGATGCGATTCAGGTGTTTAATATTTATACACATGCTTGTATCTGCAGGGAGGGTTTATGCAGCAGTCACACACAAACACAAGCATCAGCTTAGAGAAGAGTACATCATTCCACACTTTGCGTCACACAACCTCAGACACATACTGTACAACCACACACACACACATTAGAAAAACAAGCATGCCCTCTCCTGGGGCGATGGAAGATCAACTCTGATGATTATCAGAGTGCATTGTGACACACTTGCTTTTGTGTGGCTTAAGAATGTATTGATCCACAGATAATATCAACCTTGAAATGCATATGCTGTCTGAGAGCTTATGGGTCCGTTAGAGTTGCTGTTCTTGGCGTTGTGAACGCTGCTGCATGTATAAAAGTCTTCACATCTGCTGGTGCCACAGGTTTGAACATACAAGGGCACGACTGTGCAGGTTTTCATGTTATATCAGTACAGAAGCTCCGAGATCCCCACATATGCAGAGAGGAAAAAAACAGTTTATTTTGCAGGTTTGATTTCTTCTTCTCCTGCACAGCACTGACGTGGAGCACTTCTCTGAATGGCGACACCTATCGTTCAGAAGAATACTGCAGCAAGTACCTGCACCCTCAGTGCTGGTGTAAAAGGTATGAAGCTCTGGAGACATCGCTTGCATATGACATGACCAATTCAGTGAGTATAAAAGGTCCTTTAGACAACAGTGCAAGGGAATAAGTGGTCAAACATTTTTTAGCTTTCTAACAAAATCAGATATTAATCTACAGAGGCACAAAACAAGATAAAAACAGTTAATGTGCTGCAGGAAAGCTTTTCTTAATGTTTTTGCTTGTGCTTTGCACTGAATTTTAACATTCTGTTTCAAACAACATAAATATGAGTGTACAAATATGGAGTTTTTCATGGACAAACTGTGGTTAAGTCCAACAAAAAAACAGTTCCAGCAGGCTGTCCCTCCCACCAGCTGAGGTCTCAGTTTAATTGCCTAAATGAGCACTGAAGTTCTCCAGCAGGACAATGAAGTCTCCAGCAGGGACATCTTCAAGCATCCTCCTCTGGGACTCTATAGGTTTTCATACAGTGAACTGCTGTGAACTTTTGCTGTCAGAACAGCCCTGACCCATCAAGGCATGGACCCCACCAGAGCCCTCAATGCATGCTGTGTGGTGATCTTTTAAGTCCTGTCCGCTATGAGGTTTGGCCTTCATGGATCGGACTTGTTTGTCCAGCAGATCCTACAGATGCTCGATTGAATTGGGAGGTCAAGAGCAGGTCAAGTCAACACCTCAAACTTGTTGTTGTGCTCTTCAAACCATTGTTGCTGCTGTGGCAGGGTGCATCATCCTGCTGAAAGAGGCCACAGCCATCAGGGAGCACCGTTTCCATGAAAGGGTGTACATGTTCTGACATGTACCACCTACCTAAGCATTGTTGCAAAGTAACAGCCACGTGGATGGCAGGACACAAGGTTTCCCAGCAGGTGTTCCCCAAGTAAGCAACGCACACACATACGGATATCCACGTGATAAAACACTCATCTTTTCATACACATTCACTCCTCAAGTCAGTTAGTGCTATACAAATTGAGTAATTATGATTACTGCAAAGACTCCTGTATCTAAATATATGTAAATAATATTTACAGACATTCAAAATGTTAATAGTCCCAGCTTTTACACTGTTATTTAAAACTTCATTATTTTCACTTCCTGAGCAGGAAAAAAGATTTTTGAATAAATGGAAATAATCTAATAAGCCATTTGGCAGACGGAGTCTTCCGAGATGCTTTGTCATTTTTAGTATGCCTCAATTCAGGAGATGCCGAACCTTTAGCACTGGCGTTGTTAGTGCCTTGCTCTGCTCTCTCTCGTCAGCTGCACAGGAACATGTGAGCGGTGAGTCAGCAGATGCTCTGGGAGGTTTCATATCGCCCTGGTTCATATCTCCCGAATCCTCAGACCGATAGCCCACCATCTCTGGAGTGTCCTGCATTCCCTGACAGGTGTAGAGAGTTGGCTTCTCTTCACTGCAGAAATGGCATCAACTGTGCTACAGATTATTTTATTACATGGTTGTTGGCTGACTCGCACCTGAGCTGTGAGGAAAGAAAGGAGGGGGTGTTCAGTTCAGATGAGCTGGACTCTTAAAGCTGCTCCTCTGCAGCTTGCACACTGCATGTTGTGGGAAATCATTTTTAAGCAACATCCAGGTTCTATCCATCCATTCCCTTCCACTTATCCTTATCAGGGTCACGGCTACAGCCAGTCTATCGCAGGGCACAACATCCTGATTATTTTATGACTCATGAGTTAAAAACTAACGTTAAAAAATTCCTGAAGTCAATGTATGTCAGGTACATTCAGCTGTGCATCACAGAGAAATGAAGCAGTGGGTTGTCTTGATGGATGCTCGATCCTCCAGGTTTCTGGAGTAAAGTCTAGACTAGTGTCTTTTAAACTTCTATGACATCCGCTTGAAGTTTGCTGCCTGAGGTGAATGCATGGTTGGTGCAGATGAGTCCACACACTCACAAAAAACAGGCAGGCACACAGACATCTGCACAGACCCTCACACTAACCATTCGATGACATCACTGGGACCTAAGCACACCTGAGCAGACTCACGGACATGGAAGGTATAATTCCCTTCTTACCAGTTTCTGCACATTTTTTAAACTTTTTTTTTAATTAATTTGTTTTTACGGTGGAAAACTCTGCACACGTTGCAGAATTAATCATGAAAAGCACGAGGAAAAATGTTTTTGTTAAAACACCTGGAAAACGACAAGATTTAGTTGGCTGAGTGATGAACTGTGTGTCTTCAAATGAAAAGTTTCTCTAATGTTTTTAAACAACTTGTAGCTAGAGCTCTGGAAGCACACAAACTAAGGAAGAGATGTGAAAACAAAGACTGAAAATCCAAACAGACCATGACAGCCTCAAAGAAACTGAGTTACAGTCAAACAGATCTGTGAAGCGAACAGACGGACACTGCTGTGTTACAGACGCTGTCACGCATCTCCATCATTTACATGTGCGCCGGATTCTGTGAGAGCGGACCTCTGAGTGTGTGTGTGTGTGTGTGTGATTTTATTTCACACCCACTCGCACGCATAGTTCACTCATATCAAGCAAAGATAACAAAATGTGCATCTGTCAAAAACACTCTGCTCAGCAGTGTGAGAGATATGTGATATTGATGAGCACCGTCTCAAAGCCAAACAGATGTAAGCTGTTGAGAAAACACAAAATTGTTCAGTTCGCTGTCAGTTCTGCTCTATTGTCTCCATTTATCTGGTGATAAGATGTGACCTCTGACCTCAGTAAACTAGCACTGATACAGTACCCACACATCCTCCAGTAATGGCTGTATCAGCAAATGCAGACTGATAAACAAGCTGAAATCTGACGCGTTGGTCTAAACCCAGTGAAGTGTTGGGAGCATAGGTGGGTCCGTTACTGTTTACAGCATGAGGAGAAATATTCCTCTCAGAAACTCGCTAATCTTATTTGCCTTGTGATGTTAGGATATTTCTGAAGTTCTGAGTGATGCCAGCCTGCAGGATGATGAATCTGGGACTTGAGGTGCGGTTACAACCAAGCAGCAACCTGAATGCTAGAATTGTACTTCCTTAAATGGCCACTAGAGGGCGACTCCTTAAATTAGTAAAAAAAGGGTTCACCTCCACCACTGTTGGAGTCAGTGATCTCGGTGCATGGCTTTCGAGTTGTTTATCAGTTTGTTAGTACACATGCTCTCGTTAGCATGCATCTGCTTTTATGCATTACCTGTGCAGGTGCAGAGCGAGACTAGAGACTAGACAGTCTATGGTAGAAACACATTTTTCGCACTCTGATTTGTAACTGAACAAAGTTTGAGACCTGCCTGTTACACGTGTTGGGTCCAGCTCGCTCCTGTGTCGGCTGTCTCCTTTTCTAAGTTCATTAAAAGATGCCATAAATAGTCTATGTTGTTAAATAACTATCTAAAATGTTTCATTAAAAGTTGCAGCTTGCATGATGTTTTGCTGTGTTTCACTATGTAAGCCTAAAGGCCAAGGGAAAAATAAGTAAAAACTGAGAGCAGTAAGTGAATCTGTAGGTGTTTTTAACACGCTTAATCAGCCAATTCATGCTGTTTATAAGAGTCGACAAGAGTGAACCTTGGCAGACCCACTGCAGAAACTGCAGGCGCAGGTTGGTGCCCGAAGGCCAACTGTGTTGGTGTGTCAGGGCCATTAAGGTCAAGACGTGGGAAACTTTGAACTGAAGTGTGTAAAAATATGCTCTGGGCTTAATTTTAGCTTCGAGGCTCAACACTCGGTTCATCTCGTCTCTCAACAGAAGCTATTTTCACCTGGAAGGATGTCACATGACGTGATTGTCACGGGCTTTTTTTTTTTTTTTACGTCTTGGGCAACATCAGACTCTCTCAGCACAACGCAGGAGTACATCAGAGCCAGAAGGAAGGAGGCTGGCTGTCAGAGGCAGAGAAATCAGCACGAAAAAGCATTTTATGACTAAAAAGTGAGCCAAAGCTGGACCTTTGGAGAAGGTTAATTATGTGATCACTTCACTAAAAGTGTGCATCTGTCTGTTTCACCCCTCTCTGACTTCTTTCTTCATCTGTCTTTTCTGGACTCTCCGTCTGTAAAGAAGCAGCAGGTTGGAGCTGGAGGCTTAATACTATTTGGATCAGCCAATAGGTGAATGAATCTCATTATTTCTGCAGCAGCAGTCCCTTAATTTATTTTACCATGAGAAATAATATGTGACACACAGTACATAAGAAAAAACCCATGAGCAAAAAGTTTGTTCCTCTTTACTTCTGATAGAAGAATTATTTTTTTATTTTGTCCTATAACCATCACTCTGCATGCCGTCTGCTTCTGGAGATTACTGGTGATGATTCAAGTATGAGCTCTTTTGAGCTCTCCAGAGGATGACCGCATCACTCTGAAATCAATCGTTATTGATTTCAATTTGATACAGCTTAAAGTTATAAAGCAGAAACACAGCAAATATGTAGAAGGTATTTTTAACTAAGAGCCATGGAAGCAGGTGTTTTGCAGACAGTGCAGTCTACCTGCGCACATTTGATTTTGTTGCCTTTTTGCCATGGAGTCATTGCATCACAAGCACAGACAGGCCAGACATGACCACAGTTTGTCTCGGAGCACTCAGGTCCGTCACTTGATCGGTTTTCAGATGTCAAGTCCAAGGTTAGACTCTCTGTGCCCACGGGCCTGGTGTCAGTGAGAAAGCAGATCTGAAGGGAGGTAAAAAAACACACACACAAACACACAACCAAAGACAAAACAGCACAACCCACAGGAGCCAAGCTAACTTTTTTTATTTATTTTTATTTTTCATTCTGCTGCTACTCGGGGCAAGGTAAAAAAAAAAAAAGTGTTGAATGGAGAGAGGAAGGAGGGGGAGGCGTTTTGGGGAGTCTGGGAGAGAAGGATGAAATAAAGAAAGAGGGGTAGGAGGTGAAGAGGAGTCACTGGAGAGAAACCGAGCCGAGCTGCTGTCGGATACAGGAGATGCTGCTCACAGACAAATATGTTGATATTCAAGTTACGTTATTGAACATATTTGTAGAAAACAGCAAGAAAGGTTCCACTGCTGTTTGAATTATGGATAGAGGTCTGCTGTGCAAACACAAACTACACACTGGAGCATTTTTGAGTGTTTGCTAGCTTAAATGATTAGCATCGTCTGTGTATTATTCATCAGAGTTTTGTGTGTGTGTGTGTGTGTGTGTGTGTGTGTGTGTGTGTGTGTGTGTGTGTGTGTGTGTGTGTGTGTGTGTGTGTGTGAGTGCTTTAACTTTTCAAACCTGCAGCTCAGAGATGGAGATACCTTACAAACTGAAATATATGCTCCACTCTTCTGTTGCATTATTAATGATTGTTGTGAAAGTGCTTGCAGATTTTCTGTATTGCTAATTTTACTCAGTGCAGAGCTAAAAGTCAGAGCATCAAACAAACAGCATTGTTGTTCTTTGTCTCTATCTGATATAAAAAGGAAAGCAAAAACATGAAAATAAGCACTGCTGATTATTAGAAAATAAACAATCACAAATCAGCACATTGCTTGCTTTTGTTTTGTGTGTGTAATATCCATGTGTAGTGCTGTAAGAGAAATAACTGATATATATTCATATGTATGCACATGTGCAATGTGTTGATTAGCTGGTTTGGTTACATCCAGATTTTTAAAAGTCAACCAAATGACATTATTTACATAATGGCAGACATCTAAGCTTTGTCTGTCAGGCATAATGTGTTTCACTTTAATCTACGGTCCATAAAAAGACACAGGATACTATACAATTTTAATAAATGCCTGAGAATAAGAAGAGAAATGTGTGGAATGTGTTATTTATGCAACAGCATTGCGTGTTTTCCTAATTTCCTACCCCAGTGATCATCCTGTTACTTTCATGTTTTCAGTGTGACCCCTTGTCGAGGTTTTGTCCTTTCTGTTTTCCAGGACACGGTCATTAGTGCTGATGATATTCTCAGCAGACACACTCTCGGTAAAATAATAAGCAAACAAGAAAAGTATTCTTCTGGAAAGAGGAATATGTTGACCCAGAAAGCGCTGAGAATAGCAGCTAAATGCTCGCCGTGTGAAAAAGGATGGTCTCAGGCTGACATGTGAACAATCATTGTTTGTTCGAATACACGCTGAGCTTTTAAGGTAAAAATGGAGACTGGTCTAAAAACAGCCACCTTGGAATTTCTGTCTTCTCGCTGCCGGCAAATGCATGCGTTTCCCTATGGAGCACACTTTTATCCATCCAATTTGGCATCGTGTTTCGGCCCTGCTCTGCCTGTAAACACTGCAGCACTTAACCTTTGAGCACAAATGGCTCACACACCACAGCAAAATTCAACTTTGTGCTGCTTCCTTTTTCTTCTCTCCTCATCAAAAAGCCTCCTTTCCAACGTTGCGGCCAGCAGAGTCAACACATTACCCCCCCCCCCCCCCCACACACACACACACACACACACACACATGCCCTGTGCACACTATTCTTCTACTACTGTCACTTTACATTAAGGATGCTCACCTCAAACAACCTGCTGGGGGCTGCAGCAGCAAACTGGTTTTACATCAACACATCTCTCACTCACACACTGACACACACACACACATAGATATTTGTTCCCCAAGCATATGTTTAATTTTCCTGCATTGTAAAATTCACATTTCCTATTAATGATGTATTGGATTTCAGGTCCTGAGTGACTGACAGTCTCCATCACACAGTGTGAGAGTAAAAGAGAAGCAAAGAGCAAAGATTAGAGGATTGATCAAATTTAAATTTTTACTAATTAAATAAGTTAAACAGTTACTGAGGCAGGTGGTCTTCCACTTGTTTCTCCTTTCTGTGAAGAATTGGAAAAAGTATATAAATGTATATCCAAAGACACTTCTAGAAATTTAAATTCATATCGCGCCAATTCATAACAGGAATCACCTCAAGGGTCTGGATAAGGTAAAGCTCACACAGTGTTGGGGAAAGCCCTAACAATCAAGCAACCCTGTATGAGTGAGCATTGCAACAGTGGGAAGGAAAAACTCCCTTTTAACAGGAAGAAACCTCTGACAGAACCAGGTTCGTGGGAAAAACAGAGGTTTGTAGAATCTGACCCTCGTGAAGGATGTAAATGCTCCTGTTCGCAGGTCTTAGCGAGCCTCATCCATCTGATTTACTGAATTCGTCTTCATAGGCTTAGGAACCATTATGCAGCGTCCTCTCATCTGCACTCACACCTTCCTCTGACACCTCTCAGCTGTTTCAGACAAACGTGTCTGCTGCTCTCAGAGTTTGACACGTCTTACAAAGGCCTCCGGTGCCATACGTCGCTTCAGTACTAATCCTACAGGAAATTAATGAGAGATTACCCAAGCAGCTTTGTTTTTTGCTGAGCTCCTCTAAGAGACAAACCGTGTGGTATTCATCTGATTGAAATCACACTCAATCAGCTTTTGTTTTTCTGTGGTAGAGAACAGAAAGCTAAGGTGAGATCCCACCTGGCTCAGAAGCAGCCGCACCTTTGAACACGCCATGCACATCATCACAGTGGAGGCGTGGCCTCTCTGAAGGGGCTGGCCTGTGAGTCAAGGACATTTATTATTACTGTTTATTGGTGAAAATTCATGATTGGAGTTGTGAATTATTGGCACCTCAAACAACATGTGTTTAATAATCTGAATGGTCACAAACTGAATACTAAAGCAAACACCTGGAAAACTCTGATATCAGGCCTCTCACGCTCACATTTTTATTATTTACTGACTAATTTTTACTGTGAAAAGAAATGTTGAATATTTTTCCTTGCAGTTTTCACTTAAATGCAGTTCTGTGGTCTGCATCCAAGTCCAAGGCTTCCATATTAAACATATAAATCACACTGTGACTTCCTTTTTTGTTTCAGTAGGTGCATCTTTTTGAGATAAACAGTTTAAGGAGATGAGAAAATAAGAACTAGAAGCCGTTTGGTTCAGAAAAACAGATCATTTTTCTTTCTCTTCACTTTTTATATCTTTGATTGGATGCTGTAAAAGTCCCTCTACGTTTTCTAGTCTGTTGAGTTAATGATCAGTTGAAGAACAGTTAAATTCATCGCCTGAGTTCTTACCACCAAGGAATGAGGGAAGACGTGACGTTGTGCTTGAGGAGTCGCTCTCCAAGTCGTTTTATCGGGCTTTCTCGCTCTCATGAAAGAAATTCCCTTCAGGACGGTGAATTTCTGAGCTCAGCTGCTAGCTCAGATCCTTTGACCTTGACTTGTGGTTGAAAAGATAAAGCATTCAAAAGGCAGCTGAAGTTTAATTTATACATGCCTATGGTAACAGGACAACCACTGACAAATATGAATAAATATAGATATAAGTTTAAATTAATTATCCACTCAAAGATCTTCACGAAAAATTATTTTTTCATTTCTAACATGCAGCATGTGAAACATTAAAATGATCTGTTTATAATACTTTTTTCTGCTGCTGTTGTTATCTTATTTGACCACATGAGAACATCTGAGGATCTTATTAAAAGTTCACTAATAGAGCCAAGCATTAGAGCCACAGGAATTATATTATTTCCCATTAATATAATTCCTGTGGCTCTAATGCTTTTAGAGTTGTTCACATACCCATCCACTAACTTTTCAATTTTTAATGTATAAATAGAAACTTTCTGCATTGGCATTGCAAATAAATCCAATTTTGCTCCAATTCTCCATGTATTTCACTTTGAAAAGTACAGAGTAATAGTAAAGTATCATCATGGAGTAAGTGTAGCATCTGTACTAACTAAGAAAATCCTCCAGCCTTAGATTCATACTGCTCCTGGAGAACTGCACTCAGACTTATTCATTCTAGAAAGTTCCCTTTTAAGCTGATATGGATCAAAGCCAGCTTTTACCTGCAGGGACAAAATGCAACAATATTCATGTCTGTGATTCCAAGGCATCACAATATTAGAGCCTAATGTTATTATGTTATTATCATAACGAACGTTATGACATTGTTTGTTCCGCTCTTGGGTTTGAATGCAGTTCAGACTGGTTTGTGCCACACGTGGAATAAAGGCTGGGACGTTTGGACGATCTGTGGAGGTTGTGCTGATTGTCAGCAGTCTGAGAGCAGATTCATTCTGTTAATGTGATTTGACATGTTTTTTCCACTGTTGGCTTGTTCAATAATAGATTAGAGACCACTGTAAGTTCACTTGGTACTTAGTTGCTGTTTCTTGGAGTGGGGAGAGCTGCTGTATATGTAGGCTGGAGCTTTGGCTCCTGGTGAGATTCATTTTGACAAGGGGTGGTGCTGAGGAGGCCACGGTGACTGAAAGGGGGTGTAGCCCAGTCCAGAGTCACTTTATCAGTTGTTACATTTAGTACTGGATGATCGTCTTGAAGTTGTTACTTTTTCATTTTAGCGTAGTTTATTTTTTCTGCACTTTTGGACAAATTGATAATTAAGAAGCATAAATAATCTGGTAAATATCTGGTGAAATGCAAGAAGACAATGAGTTAATTCTGAGGGAACAGTAAGACTCCTGCACCGTCCGTGACCTGTAGAGGGCAGTCCCCACATTTATATGGAAAAAATTACAGGACAAAGTCTTAAAGTGCACACAAGAAATAAATGATTGACAATTATTATTATTAGAGATGCGATATTACGTACTGACCTAAATTACTGGATCGGATATCGGAGAGAAATAAAAAATGTAATCCAATCTGAAGTATCACAAAATCACCTCACAAAATGCGCTACTTGGCTTAACCCAGCTTGGCGCATCGGAGCAGTATGTGTCACGTGATAGAGCGGCTGTTGTCTGCGAGACCTGTCGGTGGTCTGTTGGAGCCTTTGGAGGCTCGCTACCAATGTTCCCTCTAATTTTTCACATAAACTCCCCGAGCGGTGCCTTAGACACCTGTGAATAACAACAGACGTGTGCACTGTGGTCACGCCAGCATTGAATCCATCCAAGTTACATGGTTTATTAAAATAATCAAATTACAGCATTTACATTTATGTTTGACTACTTACTGCTTTAGCCCACTTACAATGAAAATTTTAAAAAAATCTTGTTCATGACCTGTGTAGTAAGTTAACACTATTGGGAGTAAAAATAACTTGAAGTCCAATTTTGAAAACACAACTTATTTTTTTATATAAAGCTCTGACTTGTATTATGAGTATGAGTCTGTGGTCTGGGAGAAAGTCCTGTGACTCTGTGTCTGCAAAATACAGTATATAATGACCAATGTTGGGCAATTATACAGTTACTTCTTCAAAAAAGTGACTGAGTTATGCAAACAACAGCGTTTTTTAAGTACTCTGTTTGCCTAAAAATGCAACCAAGGCATTTTTTTAAATAAACATTTCAAACTATTTACAGAACAATCAGGTGTTCTGCATCAAATTCCACATCAGCCACGCTGCTTTGCTAGCTAAAACACTATTTTCGGCACATAACGACGCTGTCACAGCCTGTCGACGTTGATTAGCTGCACATATATACAAATGTGAATCGCATCATTGGCTGGACTATGGGATAAGGTAGCATCGTTCTAATCCCATACGGGAGCAGCCAGTCACTTACTGGCTAACACTGCAAGACAGAATTGTTAAAGTATTAATTTTAATTTCAATTCAGGTTAGATTTTTTTTGTGCGCAACGCAGATTTTCTGTGCGCAGAGACCGTGCCAGCAGTGCGCAATTGCGCACGCGCACAGCTTAGAGGGAACATTGCTCGCTACATGCTTCCTAACCGCAGCATTTCATCTCGGCGAAAACTGTCCCAGAGAAGTAAAGCAAGTGTGTAAGCTCATCCCTGAATGTTTGGATAGTATTTACACGTTAAGCTTAACAACTGATATACAGGGAGTGCAGAATTATTAGGCAAATGAGTATTTTGTCCACATCATCCTCTTCATGCATGTTGTCTTACTCCAAGCTACATAGGCTCGAAAGCCTACTACCAATTAAGCATATTAGGTGATGTGCATCTCTGTAATGAGAAGGGGTGTGGTCTAATGACATCAACACCCTATATCAGGTGTGCATAATTATTAGGCAACGTCCTTTCCTTTGGCAAAATAGGTTAAAAGAAGGACTTGACAGGCTCAGAAAAGTCAAAAATAGTGAGATATCTTGCAGAGGGATGCAGCAGTCTCAAAATTGCAAAGCTTCTGAAGCATGATCATCGAACAATCAAGCGTTTCATTCAAAATAGTCAACAAGGTCGCAAGAAGCATGTGGAAAAACCAAGGCGCAAAATAACTGCCCATGAACTGAGAAAAGTCAAGCATGCAGCTGCCAAGATGCCACTTGCCACCAGTTTGGCCATATTTCAGAGCTGCAACATCACTGGAGTGCCCAAAAGCACAAGGTGTGCAATACTCAGAGACATGGCCAAGGTAAGAAAGGCTGAAAGACGACCACCACTGAACAAGACACACAAGCTGAAACGTCAAGACTGGGCCAAGAAATATCTCAAGACTGGTTTTTCTAAGGTTTTATGGACTGATGAAATGAGAGTGAGTCTTGATGGGCCAGATGGATGGGCCCGTGGCTGGATTGGTAAAGGGCAGAGAGCTCCAGTCCGACTCAGACGCCAGCAAGGTGGAGGTGGAGTACTGGTTTGGGCTGGTATCATCAAAGATGAGCTTGTGGGGCCTTTTCGGGTTGAGGATGGAGTCAAGCTCAACTCCCAGTCCTACTGCCAGTTTCTGGAAGACACCTTCTTCAAGCAGTGGTACAGGAAGAAGTCTGCATCCTTCAAGAAAAACATGATTTTCATGCAGGACAATGCTCCATCACATGTGTCCAAGTACTCCACAGCATGGCTGGCAAGAAAGGGTATAAAAGAAGAAAAACTAATGACATGGCCTCCTTGTTCACCTGATCTGAACCCCATTGAGAACCTGTGGTCCATCATCAAATGTGAGATTTATAAGGAGGGAAAACAGTACACCTCTCTGAACAGTGTCTGGGAGGCTGTGGTTGCTGCTGCACACAATGTTGATGGTGAACAGATCAAAACACTGACAGAATCCATGGATGGCAGGCTTTTGAGTGTCTTTGCAAAGAAAGGTGGCTATATTGGTCCCTGATTTGTTTTTGTTTTGTTTTTGAATGTCAGAAATGTATATTTGTGAATGTGGAGATGTTATATTGGTTTCACTGGTAAAAATAAATAATTGAAATGGGTATATATTTGTTTTTTGTTACGTTGCCTAATAATTATGCACAGTAATAGTCACCTGCACACACAGATATCCCCCTAAAATAGCTAAAACTAAAAACAAACTAAAAACTACTTCCAAAAACATTCAGCTTTGATATTAATGAGTTTTTTGGGTTCATTGAAAACATGGTTGTTGTTCAATAATAAAATTATTCCTCAAAAATACAACTTGCCTAATAATTCTGCACTCCCTGTATTGAGCCACCGCTGGATTGGCCATCGGAGTTCCATATTGAGGTGAAAAGGGCGCGATTTGTCACGTACTTCAGCTAGAATTAAAAAAAATAGATTTATAGAGTTATTCTGTCTTTGCTGCGCAGTTGCATCTACTTCCCTCATTCACTCCCCCTTCCTCTCCTGTTATTACTTCAAACATGAAACTGATCAATGATCAGCTGATCGGCTTTTCTGCCCAAGTCCCGTCTTTCTTGTTTGTTTATCGCCCACTTTGCGCTAGAAAGAGGAGATCAGCGGATAAACAGCGGCACGTTTAAGCGTGATAAGCTGTTGTTAGAATGTATTTAATATTACTTTCTAGTATCAGCTTCGGTTTGCTGGAGCCACAGCTGTAAAAGCTGCTGGTCATGATGTCAGTTTGGATATCATCAGAGCTGAACAGGTGATGGAGAAACAGGTTTAACTTTTAGGTGACATTAATGAGTTGAAGGGAAGTTATGAACGGTTTCTGAGAGACAAATAACACCAGGATCCTTTTCTACATAGCTGGCTGCTGGTAACTGTGCAGGGGTGGGTCTAGCAAAGTTTTGCCAGGGGGGCAGGTTGGGCATTAACAGGGAAATGAGGGGGGGGGGAATAAATATTTTTCTATGTTATGTCATTTAAAAACTTTGAATAAATAATTATCTGAATCTTACAACAAAATTGGTCACCTGATTAAATGTATAGAACTCCATTATTGTATATAGTAACTAATAAGTCTAATATACACCCTAGTAAGCTATAGTACTTTTTCCTTTGGGAAGGTACCATCTGTGCAGTCTGCAATTCTGTTGAAGAAAGATGTTGAATCTATTTAATTATAGTAGAAAAATAATTGATTCCTGTGCATTTGTTTTACACTTGCATTAAATTAAAGTTGATTACATCGATTAAGGGCAGGGGTGGTTCCCTAATATTTTTGCTGGGAGTTGGCAACCCTATTAGTTAGGTAGATAAGTACTCTTTAAAATACCAGAATAGGGAGGATGGTGTAGGTTTAAAATTATTAGATTGATCAGTGTTGCTGAACTATAAAATGTTTTGGGTGGAGTGTATTTTTTGCATACAGGTATAACAGAATAGCTTCAAACTTGAGTATGAACTTATACAAAATGCAGCAAGATATTTATAAAAAACAGTTTTATTGATTACAAAATACGCTATATCGGATTCATATCAGTATCGGCAGATATCCAAATGTATGATATCGGAATCGGTATCGGACATTAAAAAGTGGTATCGTGCCATCTCTATTATTATTATTTATTAATCATTATTGGCTAATGATCAATACACACATGTTTATTAATACCAACTGTCTCCCATATAAACAGTAGAGTATAAATATAAGTGTCCTGAGCTGTAAACATCAAACGACAGCATGCATCAGTAGTTTTGCTGAACTATGCTGAGGAGTACAGACCTTCTGTGTGTGTAAGGAAGTGGTTTGGACGATGACACTCGGGTGAATAATGTTATTACTACATGTAGTTTGCTGCATGATTAATATTATTATTATTATTAATTTTACGTAATATTAAAATGCTTACAAATAAAAGAAAAATGCCCAAAAGCTTAACAGATGTGCTCCATCTTTACAAGCTGCAAATGAAAAGTTGTACTTCTGTTTTTCTTTTATCAGAATTTTTTCTAATTGTTGTACTTTGTCTAATTCATGAATACTGTGCATACAATGATGTGTTTGTGTATAAATAATTTTTTGAGGAGTTTATTTGGAGAAAACCATTAAATATCTCTCCTTGTTACTGCGTCACTGCTGAGTTTTGGATCAACTGAGGGGGTTTCAGGGAGGACAATGAGAAATCACAACAGTCCAATCTCAAAGTAAGAAATGCATCTCCGCATTCAACCGGACTTGAAAGGTCAGCGTGATATTAAATGCTCATCAGAGAAGTTTGTGTGCAAACAGGTTCACTGTGATCAGTTGCATAATGGATGTGATTAGCAGTCTTTGTATGATGGAGATGGAAAATGAGTCTTATTTCTTGTTCCGTTGTCTTTTCTGTGATGAGCTGAAAGACATGCGTTGCAGCACAGCTGCCTCAGTTTCTACTATATTCCTTTGATAATAAAATATTTAGAAATGTAGAAAACACAGCAGCAAGTTGAGTTTCCTTGACGTGTAAATCTAAAGCTCGAGTTAGATTTCTGCAGGAAATTTAGGACCTAACTTATGTAGCAACTCCTTTTATGCCTACAGGGAAACTTCTACATCCTCCAAGTCACTGTGGTACACGTGGAAGACACCAGCAGATGAAGGTTATTTTTACCACCAGGGTGTAGAAACAAGCTGCCAACTGCAAATCTAGGGAAACATTCCCATTCAGCCCCATCAGACCTCTTCATATGTCAGCATGTGTGACTCGTTAAACCGTTTGTATCTGTGAGGTGTAGTGCACACTGACGCCTCTGGGGGGCATCTGTGTGAAATCTTTAGTGTTGATTATCTGATTTTAATTTCCTGCTGAGCGTTTTCTCTTTTTTTCTTTGCATTTTCCCACCTCTTTCTCTGTTGTCATTCCCCTGTTTTGAGGAATAATTACCTCCTTTCTATATATTTTTAATGTCTCACAGTCTGAGCCTCAAATAAAAAATTTACTCTGTCGCCTCAGGACTTGGGCTCATTAAACCATATTTCAGTCCATGTCATTTAGGAGTCTCACGGCAATGAGACTGCACCTCATTTTAGGTTCCGGTCTGCAGAGTCTGAAAACCACCCACACGTTAATAGAATTCATGAAAAGAGCCTTTTTCCTGTTTCAGCCGGACCGCTCAGACAGGAGGGACATAGAAGAGTCAGGATTGAATTTATTTAGGCTCAAAGTCAAATTTAATTTTGTTCTATAAATGCCATCAGGGGTTCATATTTTCTACAAAGAAAGTGTTATATCATCCAGTGAATTAAGTATCCATGAAAGGACATTAAAAGGAGCGTGTAACCCTGCTCAAAGAATGAGTTTGTTCACATTACCATGCCATGAATTACATCCAGGGTTCATAAACAGTCGGGAGTCGTAAAAGTTGTAGATTAGAGCTCACAGCATATCGCATATCGAGTGTTGGGAAGGTTATACTTTTAAAATGTATTCCACTACAGAATACATGCCCCAAATGTATTTTGTAACGTATTCCATTAAGTTACTCAATGTGAGTAATGTATTCTGAGTACTTTGAATTACTTGACATATTGTCATGCTTTTTACAACTACATAAATGTACTATTTCTGTGTGATTTATTACTATTACTGAAGGCTACTCGCCACCGAGCTAACATTGTTAGTTCATAGACTGTTAGACTTAATGGATAACATTAACAACGTGCTAGCTGCAAATAATCATGTTCAGTTCTGAAAACAATACCAACTAGATTTTAAAATCTTAATATAAAATGAGTAACAGTAGGGTGGACATTAGGTAAGGCTGCACTTTTTGTAGTGATCTCGTTCTTTCTGTCTGCTTTCAGAACAGCAGCTAGCAGGTTGTAATGCAGCCTTCAGTAATAGTAATAAATAACACAGCAATCGAAGATACTCAAGTGGCAGATAACCCAGGTAAGCTACCACAAGTAAAACAAGGGAGCTGCAACAGGCTAATGTTAGTTTTTAAAAATGAACTTACTTCCAGATATTTCTTTAGGTTGGAGTCTTTTGAGAGAGCAGCTTGGTTGCTCAGATTTCATCCCTTTCTTCTTTAAATGTGAAGTGGTTTCTGATTTTCCAAGTAAGAAATGCATTCCTGCTAGCTCTGTTGTGCTGGCCCCGGGTCCGTGGTGTAACTGACACCAACAACATTAACAGGACGCTTACATTAGCGCCTCTTATTGTGTGGTTTTTTTGGGGTTTACACCTGCATGGAATTACCAAAATTAGAGAGGGGATAGCATAACATATGAAACATATGAATCCATTTATTTCAACAAAGTAACTGTATTCTGAATACCAGCTTTTTAAACAGTAACTATAACAGAATACAGTTACTCATATTTTGTATTTTAAATACGTAACGCCTGTACATGTATTCCATTACTCCCCAGCACTGATTGCACTAAAGCTATCAGCAGGGTCCTCATACACAAATTTAAGCACAACGGAACTAAATGTGAGAAATGAAAGTATTACTTTATGGAAAAGGTATTGATTACATTTCAGTGACTAAACTAAAATCTAAAGCTTTATTTTCTTAAAAACGTTGACTTATTTACTCACTTTACATTTACTTTACATTTTTGAGAATATAACAGAAAAATTCAAGCTGCTAAATTGAGATTTTGAGATAATAACCCAAAGTTTTGACTTGTTGACCACATTTTTGTTGTTTTAATAACTGAACCAAGCTTCTATACTGTAGGTATGTGCATGTTATGAAGCTATAGCTTCTGCATAAATAGAGAAAGGAACAAAAACAAAAAGCATTTTAATACTGCTTTTATTTGAAATAATGTCAATTATTAAGCGTTATTAGGCAATGTATGTCTATGCAGTAAGCGTGGATAAATTTCTTCACATTTCTTCCAATAAGGACATTTCTATACCAACATGAGTTTACAGGCAGTGTGCTTTTAAACCCATGCTGCTTCTTCAGGACTCCATGAGTCATAATGTGTATTACCATTACTTTATTTACTGGATCACTTTAGGAATTCCTCTGGAATCACATGTTCTGTCGCAAGAATGCTACTACGGGAGGCGGAAAAGGTCATCCGTAATTGAAAAAATGACATTGAAGAGGTAAAACAGAAGGATAATTAACTGGCCCCCTGAAACTCAAAGATGAAGTTATTCTGCCCTCTAGTGTCAGCAGGAGGCAGGTACATTTTACACTTATTTTTCTTTTCTATTATATAGGCCGTGACTTGCTGACGTTTACTATCATGTCACCGCCTCGCTCATCGAGCCAGTCACTGTTTAGTCTAAATTTAAGAGAATGACCAGTTATCACTTATATAACTCAAACACTTCAGCGGTTTTGTTCCTGTTCAGATTTTGTGGAAGTAAATGTTTTTGAGCCAAATCAGAGAGTGTTTGTACCGGTTACCAGGTCGGCTCACGCTGATGTGATTAACCTGGATGCAGCAGTGTTGAGCGCCATACATTTGATTGGAAGAACTATGATATAAGAAAAAGATTCAGTGGGTTAGATCATCTATTATAATCTCTGGAAGTCACATGATGCTGTGACACAATCCACGGTTTTTAGTGTAACACACACACACACACACACACACACACACACACACACACACACACACACACACACACACACACACACACACACACACACACATATTTTCATATCTTAGTGAGGACATCTAATTGACATAATACTTTCCATAGCCCTAACCATAAAAAATGAATGCCTAACCCTCAGCCTAAACCTAACCATAACCTAAGTGTAATCCTGACACTAAAACCACATTTTGAACCTCAAAAAAATGCCTTAAACTTGTGGGGACGGGCATTTGGTCCCCATAAGTAGAGAGGCATGCCAATTTTCTGTCCTCACAAAGATGTCTAAACATGCACACACACACACACACCATATTTTCTATCTGTCTGACCATCTTCCTGGTGACCAGTCCACCTTTACCAGGTCCATATTATCCGTCCAGCTAATACAGAAGGAATTTAACGTTTTTGTAATTTGGTCATTTGTAGTTTGATTCCTTCCAAAAATGTATTCAATTGGAAAATAGCATGTCACTTTAATTTGTTCTGTACATCTCCTTTTTTCTATGTTCTGATAGAGGGAGACACTTTTACTTTAGAAAACCTTTATTTTTCAAAAAAAGAATTCATACAATAGGTTTCGAGAATAATTGTGGTGAAGTCTAAAACCTGTTTTCTCTCGCTGAGCTTCTGTATTCAGAGAAACATATCTGCATAAATTCCTTTTGCCATTCCCAGCAGTACTGAGTTTCGAGTTCCTGTGAATAAAGCTTTTAAAACTGCTGTCAGCCTCTGGTAAATGTGACAAAGTTGTTTGTGAGTCATAGAATTTCTCAACTTTCACAGTGAAGAAATGTAAAAATGAAGTGATCACTTTGTGTAGACACACTGAGAATTGCACTTTGTTCTCTTCATCACAATGAACGCGTGAAGTATTTTTTATTAAAAAACTATTTTTAAGACTGTGCGGTTAATATTTTTCTTCACCCTCCCCTGCACAGCATTACCCTCAGGCAATGGAAAGTTTTTGAGCCACTTGTCCAGATAATATACTGGAATAATTGCAGCTTCAACAAAACAGCCAAAAAAGTTTTCATCTTTCTGTGACAGCTGGCCTGGATGGCATTCATTCAAACCTGTGAAATATGGTTCAAATAATTCATTCTGTGTTTCTGCTGCCAATGAAAGTTTACCGGTCACTCATTTAAGATATATGAGACAATACCTCACACTGGCCAATAGCATGTACTCGTGGATACACAGGAACTCCAGAGGTTTTTGTTCAAAAATGTAATGTGCACCTCTGTTTCACAGTTTAGTATTACTGCTTTTCTAAGTTTCACACTGAATGAAAGCTCATTATATGATATGACAACATACATGACACAGCCGTGTATGAAAGCATGACAAAACAGATCAGACGTGGGGTACATTTATTCTTTATGGCAAGGAAACCCCTCTAAGTTTACAATACTAACCAACCTGTAGATTGAATTCAATTGAATTGGATGGATGAAAAACAATGTTATTTATACAGCGCCAAATCACAACAACAGTTGCCTCAAGGTGCTTTATATTGTAAGGTAGCCCCCACAATAATACATACAGAGAAAAACAACAATCATATGACCCCCTATGAGCAAGCACTTTGTCGACAGTGGGAAGGAAAAACTGAAGGGCTCATTATTGTCATCCTCACAAACAACCGAGAACTGCACTTTGGTGTAACTTCGGCCAATAATGCATCTCTCCAGTTTATAACCCAACAGGTGTACACCTGCTACCTTCCTAACCAGCTTGTTTTACTGCTGCTTCAATGATCTATCAGTGCAGAAGTTCAGACTCAGATTCTACAAAGAGAGATGCTGCAACAGCTGGGAGATGTGACTTCCTGGAGGACAGTTCTCCTCTACCAGCGCTGATATGAATGTTTGTCTGAGCAGTGACACCCATCATTCATGAGCAGGTACCCACGGCCTCAGAGAGAAATGTTGATGTCTGCTGTTTACAAGGAACCATAATGGGGCCCTGAGGTTGAGCCCACCCACCTTTGAGGAAGCTCTTTTCTGACACTCCTATCTTCTATCTCATTCGTTCAGACACCACGCAGAGCTTGTGTCTATATGTAAGGGTGGGATAAAAGAATCAGCCACTTCGCTCTCTCTCAGCCCTCCTCTCCCCTCACTTGGGGCAGTGTCTTTCATTTTACTCACTTTTCTAAGTTAACAAACCAAAACTGTCATTGTATCAAAATCTGTCCTAATAATACAACTCTGGAGATAAATGTTTGGGCTTTTCAGACTGACTTTTACGTGAAATGATGTAATGCTTGCCTCAATCAGTAGTAAAAGAGTGACAGGAGAAACAAACACACTGTTTTGTTTTTGCTTTATTTATTTTTTGGATAAGTCAACGGGCCTCTTGGCTGCTTCCTTGTTCCTTATTATTTCCCAAGCAGGTAGATCTGTATATTTTATTTGGCCCTGATATCACAGTGGATGTAGTCCCTGACCCAGCCTGATTATCCACTTTAAGTTCCCTCCTGGAATCGTACCAAAAACATCTGAGATCCTGTCAAATTAAAAGCCTCAATAACTTCAACATATCAGAATCAATGGTTGCCTTGTTGTTTTGAGTTTCTCAACTTTAGGAATATTTTCTAAATGATGTTCCCTTTATTTTTACAGATGGACATTAATGGATCAGCACTGAGCTCATGTATGGTTTTTTGCATTTCAGTGAAAGCTGAAGGGGAGGAGGGAAATAGAGGAGCTGCTCTTTGCTGGTTGTTTTTTTTAAACCTTTGTCGGTCAAACTTGACTCACTTGTGTTTTCTGGTAATTTTCCATAAAGTACGAAAGCGCTGTGTCTCTGTTATCAGCGTCTTATCGCAGGGTGGAGCACATGTGGAGGTGCAGGAGGAAAGGGGGGAGTGTTCACCACAAAGACATAAGGTCATGTGATTTCAGGGGAAGTACATGTGTTTACAAATGATGTAACCCCTTCACATCCAGTTTACGTTCAGCTGGTTTCTGTTTTATCTTTTTTCTTTGAGGCTAAATTATATTTGTGTGTTCACTCCCAGCACAGCACAGAGTTTAAGCACATAAAGTTTAGATGTCTTCTCATTTGGATCCTTAAATTAAAGGACAGAGTATGAATGCTGTGCTCATTGTTACACTTGTATAATACACAAGAATGTTTCCTCAGTAATTTACATTTTTGTGACAGACTGAAGTTGATGTGTTTTTGTAGCACTTTGTTGTTGGTTTTTGTGTTCAAAGTTTTCATATGAATATTTAATATCTAACATCTCTTTTTTGTTGTCTGAGTTTATTTCCAGCTGTTGTTGAAAAGTATTGCAGGATTTTGACAAAATAAGAAGGATCGATACAACGTTGATATCAGCCTCTGTTATAAAATAGAAACAAAGCTCCACTTTTGTCCCAGTAACTCACATCTGGTGCCTGAAATGTTGTTTTTCACCAAAGCAGTGAGCTGAAAAGTGGAGATGATTCCGAGCTGCCACCCTGTTTCCTTCTTAATAATTACAAGGAAGGTCAAAAGCAAAGGACAAAAGCCCGGGGAACTAATAATTAACTTCAGTTAACTTAAAAAGACCTTTTACAAGACAACGGACGAAAAGTTTCCTTTTCCATGCAGCTGAAGGGCAGAAAGATACAGGAGACAGAGGACACAACAATAATGCCGTGCAGTTTTGCCATATATCTCCAGTAGGAGTGATACAGAGAAGAGCAGCCAAAGGAGATCACCCAGCAGCCTGAACCTGCTTAACATAGAGGTGGTTTGAGTTCACATAATCCAGCCCTAACTATCAAAAAGGAAAGTTTGAAGCCTATTCTTAAAAGTAGAGATAGTTTATGTCTCCTGAATCCAAACTGGAAGCTGGTTCCACAGAAGAGGGGCCTGAAAACTGAAGGCTCTGCCTCCCGTTCTACTTTTAAATACTCTGGGAACAACAAGTAAGCCTGCAGTGCGAGAGTGAAGAGCTCTGTTAGGATAATTCAGGATTCTGAATTATAGGAGAAGGATTTTGAATTCAGTTCTGAATGTAGCAAGGAACCAATGAAAAGAAGCTAATATGAGAGATAACATGGGAGCGACCTTATAACAGTGAGTTACAATACACAGGAAGTTGTTTCTGCTCATCTGGATGTTGGATTTTCAGTGGAAGAAACATCTGAGTGACTTCATCAGTCTCAGCTGACTGCAGGTTTCCCCAACCTTATAAACAATGCTTCTGCATAACGGCTGACACCAGCACCATGACTAAAGGTCAAGTTTCATGGTCATTAATATGCAAATTGTTGTGACCATTGATTAGCAACCATGAATAACATTCCCAGAGAGCTGGCTATAATCACAGCATTGTAAGTTTGTGACAGATTTCCCTTCTCCTCAATTCAGAGATGGCCATTATCATGTAAACGCTGGAATACTGTAAAGTAGTAATAAATGCATGAACTAGTTTTTCAGCATCACTATGACACAGGATGTTTCTCATTTCAGAGATATCGCACAAATAGAAGAAAGCAGTCCTACATATTTGTTTAATATGTGCATTGAAGGACATATCCTGCTCAGAAAGGACTCTGAGGTTCCTCACAGTGTTGCTGGAGGTCAAGCTATCATCTGGATTAAGCATCTGGTTAGATACCATATTTCTAAGATTTTCAGGGCCGAATACATTTTCACTTTTATCTGAACTGAGATGTTTTGTGGCCTATGCGATATAAGTCCGTTTTTTTAATACGTTGTGCATTCAGCATTGCACCTTTTGAATAGCTCTGTGTTGTTCTCTAAAGAGCTTGGAAAGAAAAGCGTCTGGACTTCTTTAAGTTGCTTGAAGACGTTTCACCTCTCATCAGAGAAGCTTCTTCAGTTCTAAGGTCAAATGGTGGAGAGTCCCAGATTTAAGTCGTAGTGTCCCCCAAGGGGGTCATGAACCCCCTGTTGATCCTTTACTTAATCACACAAGCCAAGGTGTGAAAACGGGTGTAGGTCACAATTAGTGTTGGGAAGGTTACTTTTAAAATTTATTCCACTACAGATTACAGAATACATGCCCCAAAATGTATTTTTGCAAGGCATTCCGTTGCGTTACTAAGTGAGAGTAACGTATTGTGAATACTTTGGATTACTTAATATATTATCATGCTTTTTACAACTACATGAATGTACTATTGCTGTGTGATTTATTACTATTACTGGCATACCAATGCCAACTAGAGTTTTAAATTTTAATATAAAATGAGCAACAGTAGGGTGGAGGCTGCACTTTTGCAGCGATCTCGTATAGAAAACTATTCCGCGCGTATATAAAACAGGTCCACTGCTCCAAACCGTAAAGGCGTAAAACCGTAAAGTGACCTCTAGCTAATACGTCGGGTTGTAGCTGAAAACTAGCTTTACTTTGTTGTCTGGGTCAAATTTGCTAGCGAGAGACAGAGAGAGGCGTTGAAAGGCTGCTGCAACGGAACTTATTGTTTCGGAGGAAAACACGAACAAACTGTACAGTCCATCGAGTCTTTATAGCTTACATACAACTGGGCGCGTCAGGCCCGGTGACAACTTGTACTTTTCCACTGTCCTTTTTCTCTCTCCTTGCACTCACAGACACATAACGGGTACGGCAGTCCATTCTCCATGCAGCACGGACTACACTGCCTATGAGGCTACATTCTTTAGGGCTATGCCTGTAACACTCTGCCTATTACCTTCTTATTAAATTATTTTTGTGAATATTTTTTTTTATATTTCTTCATGTCATTTTGTGGGCTACAAATAGAGGTGACATGGGCCGCGAGATTGAGACCCAGGCATTAGACCCTCTTAATGCGCGTTTTGTTTAGGTTTCCACTGGCGTGGAATTACCTGTTTGTCCTATGTTAGGCACAGCCTAACATAGGACAAACAGGTAACTGTGTTCTGAATACCACCTTTTTAAATGGTAACTGTAACGGAATACAGTTATTCATATTTTGTATTTTAAATACGTAACAGCGGTACATGTATTCCGTTACTCCCCAGCACTGGTCACAATCAGCCAAGGATGAGCCCCACCGTATCATGTGACGTCTTGAGGTCAATGTATTGTTATATGATTTGAGGATCCTTACCTTATAGTATAAAGTTCATCGAGGTGACTGTTGTTGATGCCACAAAAATAAAACTGAAATCATATTTATAAGCAGTTTGTGTAACTGCAGTCTTCAATTTGTAACCCAGGGGTGGGGAAACTCCATGCCTCAAATGGCCGGTGTCCTGCAGGTTTTAGATGTGTCCTTGATCCAGCACC
Organism: Maylandia zebra; assembly: GCF_041146795.1. Classification (NCBI taxonomy): domain Eukaryota; kingdom Metazoa; phylum Chordata; class Actinopteri; order Cichliformes; family Cichlidae; genus Maylandia; species Maylandia zebra. The sequence continues at coordinate 23,211,537 of NC_135168.1, read as the reverse complement.
GCTCATTTAAATGGCCAAATTACCTCCTCAACATGTCTTAAAGTTCTCCAAAGGTCTTGTAATGAACTAATTATTTGATTCAGGTGTGTTGAACCAGGGTGATCTAAAACCTGCACGTCACCGGCCCTTGAGGGCTGGAATTCCCCACCCCTGTTGTAACCCTTCTTGTTTTTAAAGAAATCAGATCTTCATCAAACACCTTCTGTGATGTTCTCTTTATTATTGTTTTTTTTTTTTTAACTTTTCCCTTCAGCAGACAATTTTTATCCAGCTCAGTCTGTTTGAGTGCAGCTCTGTTTCACAGCTGTGTCACTGATCACACTCCACCATTCATATATATGAAGTGTATAGAAGATCAATATAAGCACAAGCTGCTTTAATTACATCCATGATGATCATTTTACAGCACATACAGGAAGTTACTTTTTCTTGTCGGTCTTTAAGAGTTTTACTCTTATTGGGCAGGCTGAAGTGAAGTAGGAGAAAGGTCAAAATGTGCAGCAGTATCTGTTTTTCTGCTCAGCTTTCCTCATGGCTCATTTCCATCCCGGCCTCTCTATAGGCCGCATAGCTTTGGATAGCTCACTCCTGATTGGCCAGCAGAACGGCCTCACAGATTCAGGCTTTGCTCTGATTGGTTGCTAGTGACAACTCCCGGAGTTACCTTCTATAAGCCGTTTTTTTGCCTTCTTGTGAAAAAAGTTTGGGCCGATACGTGATCAGCGGGAGCAACCGGCAGCAGTAAGTGTTCTGTCCCGTGGAGAGCGCGCAGACTGTGAGATTACTGGCGTGGGGCGCGCAGAGCAGCTCCGAGTGGAAGATGCAGACCTCCAAAAGTTTCCGCGTGGATGATTTCATCGCAGGATGGATTGCAGGTGAGTTCCTCAGTCAGACACTCCGTCAATGCGTGTTTTCAGTGGATCTTTGTGGGGTGTGTGGGGGCGAACTGAAGATGGCATGGGTGGGAGGTGAAGGGAGGCTCAACAGCGCGTTTGTTTGGGTCCAGTGAGCTTCACACAGAGCTCCACAGATACGCACAATCCTCCGTTGTTGTACTGTAAAAACACGTTTATCAGGGGAAAAAACGTCATGAGCTCCGCGTGCATCCTCATCCAGATAAACAGTGGAGGCTCTGCGCAGACTCCCACCCCCACCCGAACCCCTCATGTTCCCACAGTGTCACTGCAACGCAGGCTCACCGCCTCCGTTTACTCGGAAAGCTGCTCGCTGAATGCTCTCTCCCCTCGGTCAGTCTACAGGATTCAGTCTGCGCACGTTTTTATTCTAAGGACAAAAATTCGCCTTTTCCAAGCTTAATGCGTGCTGTGTCAGGGCTAGCCGCTAGGGGCTTTATTTTAATTATTCTATGAAACTGAAATTATAAAAAGATGTAAAACAAAAAAGCACAAAGCCCTGCAAAAACACATTATGTTTAAGCTGTCATATAGTGATATTCTAAATCCCAGCTGTAATACAAAACACAGAAAAACCCTGACATTGTTAATATTCAGCAAGTCTGGTTTGGATGGGAACTAGCTCCAGCTGAAAAGCTAAGACAGTCTCTGGGCTTATTAATTAATTTTGATAAGCTTTATTTTCCAATGTGAAGCCATGCTGCCAGTTGGACATTGCATTATTATGATGTCAGAGTCACAGCCGTGGAGCTTTTGCAGTCACAAAGAAAAGATTACACAACGAGCTGATGCCGGAAATCTATGTAGACCTACTTCTTTTCTCCAAATGTTCAGCTGAAGCAATAGCAGTGATCCTATCAATAAAAGCTTTTTGGAGGCCGATGATGAACTCAGAAAAACCCCACAAGTTTGGTTCAAGTGCAGGACTTCTAATCTGATTTTAAACTACAGTGTCCAGGGGCGCATTGCATTTTTCTGTCATCACCAAGATTTCACGTTTTTTGGCTGCTTTGCAAAATGCAGTTAACTTTAAATTTAAAAAAAAAAGAAAAAAGAAGAAGAATAGAAAGCTAGAAATAGACCTTAAAGAATATCTCACAGATTTCCCTGAATGTTATAAAATGTTAAGAAACATGTCCGGCCTTATTTGCAGCTTCACTTTGTGTTTCACTGCCTTCACAGCAAAGGTGAACTGACGTTTTTAAAAAATATATATATATAAATTTTGCTGGGTTACACTGCTAACAAAGCACTAATATGAAATCACTGTGATTTTTAATATTTGCAATATGTCGACCAACCTTCCAGTTCTATAGCAGTATAACCAGAATACCAGCAGCTGGCAGCCAGTTGAGTCTAGTCCCCTGAAGTTGTGCTCGATGATAAAGAATCTTTCAGATTGGTGGCAGCATGCTGTCAGTCTGTTTGCATTCATAAATTAGACAGAAGTTATTTAAAAACCTTTAAAAATCCAGTCAGACTGTGACTGTTTGCAGAAAGGTTTGCTTCTATCGGCCCACCTGTGCCGTCACCATGTGATCTAAGTCTTGCTCAGTGTGCAACACCTTCAAGCTGTGGGTAATTATTTAGTCTCCACACTCCAGTTGGTCACAGAAGGTGGAATAATCATGAGGTACCTTCATCAAGCTGTGTGTGGATGGTTTTGATGTAATGTTACGTTTGCTCTGCTTCCTGATGGCGGTGCGTGCAGCAAACCCTCTTGTTTTTTTTTTATTTGATATTTGGTGTCCTTGCATTGATACAATATTCATGTCCTGATGACCATGCACTCCTGGTTCTTATCTGGGCAACAACTGAGCGAGATCCTGTGGCATGTATGTTGTGTGTGTTTGATACCCACTCATGCACACACACAGTAGCTCGCGTTCCCCCCTGTGATGGCTGCTCATTTGAAGTAAACTTTAAGCCCTGACTGCAAACATGCAGGTCTGATGTCCTGCAGTAAAAACAGTTTAAGACGCTTTAGTTTTTGGCTGAGACACGTTGCCTTTCAGCATGTTGGTTATGAGTAAAACTCTTGAGATTTTTGTGGAAAGTTGTCTCTGTTTTTATCTCTCTGGCATTTTGTGCTTCATTCCTCTTTTCTTTCTGTTTTGGCTGCAGGAGCTTCCAGTGTGGTTGTTGGCCATCCGCTGGATACAGTAAAGGTATGTCAGACCTCTGGAATCATTTTACTACAGCATTCCTCCACTTTTGTGTTATAGCTGTTATAAAAATGATCAAGCCTGCAGCTCATCAAGTCATATACACTCTGTTGCACATTCTTTTGGGCCACTTTTTTTTTATTTACATCCTTATCCATCCTACAAATCAGGATCTGTGTTTGTATGACACACAGAGTCAGTTTCTTCCCTATAATTATAATTGAATTGATGTTTTGATGTCACATATGTCTTTTGCCAAAAATAATTTAGTATGTGTAGCAGCTAAGGAAGGAAGCATTTATCAGAAATGATCTGAATGTGCTCAAAACCAGTGTGAGTGTTATGAACTGTCTTTAGTCAGAGATGTGTGCAATGACTCCAAGGTGAAAAGCCTGAATATTTTTGTCCAACAAACTCCAAAATAAGAAATCTGAAAACCTATGTTTCACATTCGGGGGGAAAAAACCCCCCAAATCAACTTTATTTATTCTTCATATGGAAATTACTTGTTTGAATAAAGTCAGTGGCACTGTTTCAGACTCGGCTCCAGACAGGGAATGGCTACAAAAACACTCTGCACTGCATCCTCACCATCTACAGGAAGGAAACGGTAAACATTCAAACTTCTCTTTCCTCCATTTCTGCATCGCTCCAAACAGTATAAACGGTAATAAGTTATCTGACATGCTTTGAAAATATGCTTTTCATTCACCCTGCAGTATATTTAACCAAATGCTTTGTTGGCTCTGTTGTGTGTTTTAACTTGGCTGAAGCTATGGCAGTACAAATGCTGGGCAGCAATCAGAAACTTGGATATATTGTATCTGTCCCAGTGTTTTTCCACACAACTCCAGTCAGTACATCAGAGTCCCTCAGAGCCAGGGTTAGGACAGATTTATAGGATCTGGACACAAAATGTGGTCCTTCAGAGCCTAAGATCGAGTTAATCATTTCATTATAGATTGGACCTAAAACCACGTTCAGCTCAGAGCCAGCACTGCACAATATGCAAACATCCACAGTCATTCTGTCGCTTTAAGTTGTTTCCACAGCTCCCAGTCGCTTTATTTCTCCTGTGACCCAGTTTCCCAGCTGGATGCTTTAAGCTGGACCTTTTGTTTACCACCACCATGAAAAGCTTAAACCAGCTGAGTGATAATAGCAGCTTATTTTACAGAAAAATAATCCATTTAGGTGAGGCTAAATATGTGCAAAAGGTTGAATTTAAGCTGCATCTATCGGTTTTATCTCTTTGGGGTGTCATATGATAAGAAGTTTTCGGTGTGTCCGTTACAAATCACAGGCCTGCTGCTCTCAGAGGTCACATGATTTATTCAGCTATGTTTTATTCCCAGCATATGTCTCCCCAGACTGTAACCGCCTCCTCAGGTTGGCCCGAGGAAAGGTTTCCATACTATTTGGCAGCAGCTGCACCCTGTATTTAATTCTGTGCATGTCATCAGTGTAAACGCCTCACTTACAGTTCTTTACTGTTCCCTCCACACTTTTCCTGCTTTTACCCGTGCATATGTATGTTTTTTTCACATGTTGTGCTGACCTTCTTGCTTCCCTCTCGACTCTTTTTCAGGTCACAGGATTCTTTAAGGGCATGTCTTTCCCCCTGGCCAGCATCACGGTCTACAACTCGGCCGTGTTTGGCTTCTTCAGTAACACTCAAAGATTCATAAGCAATTATCGCTATGGTGACGGGCAGCATCCCTGCAGCATGTTGGACCTGACCATGGCCAGCATGCTGACCGGACTGATGTCCGTGAGCCTGGGAGCTCCAGTGGATTTGGTTAAGATCAGACTCCAAATGCAAACGCAGATGGTTCTAGCAGGTAACGTGGGGATCACTTTTTTCAGGTTTTGATACAAAAACCTTCTGTTTTTGTATCTTAGCCTTGAAAAAAAAGTTTTGCTCTTTTTAACTTCTCTAAGATTTTGGCACATAGACAGCACACGCCCAGATAAAAAGCAGCCTTGTCAGCATAGTAACAACTTTGTCCCAAATACACCTCTGTCAGAGGAAGCTCAAATAATGGCTTTGTTTTTAATCCTCGTTCTTTTCTAAAATTTCAAAAAGAACAAGTTGACTAAGGATCGCATCAAAGAGAGTTAAGCTGTGCCCTTTCTGCTCGTTAATTACAGGCCAGCCACAAACTGCCATGTTGCGTTCATCAGATGACATTAATAAATGAAATGCTGACACAGCTCCAGCTTCTGTTCTGCAATGTTTCCTTCTTATTACACCATGAGCTTTTGGGGATACAAAGTTCTCGCCGAGCTGCTGTCTTTGATAGTCACACTTCACCAGCTGGTTGCAGAATTGTTGCCAGTAGGAGTACTTTTTTTTTTTTTTTTTTTTTAAATAGTTTACTTTTTTATTTATTATCTAAATCGAGCAAGACCTATCTAGACTGAGTGTCACGGTAACATAGCCTCAGAACTCAATATGAATATGTCCTGATGACACAGACATCAAAACATGCTTCAGAAAACATTTCTGCTCGTGTCATCTTTTCTATAACTACATGCTGATATTCACTGATACACAGAATAACATTACAGCATCTATAAGTGTATCAGGATGTTTGACAGCATATGGTAAATATTAATAAAGAACGTTTAATATGAAAGTGGCCATAAACAGCTGCCAGAGAGGTAACTGTTCATCTAAAAGAGATCTGAGGAGCTGAGCCATTAGAAGAACACAGTTTCCCTTCAGTTCTACTTATTAACCCTTTATCCCTCATATGCACCGATGCAGTGCTGGTAGAGGGTCCTGGTCTTTAAGTGTGCTGTCATATTGTGTACAAAGATTTTTCTTTTCTAACAAAATCGAATTTTTCTGTGTTTGTAGCATTTTTAGGACCTTTGAATGATGGATTTAAGGACTAAATGTCAATTTTCTCCACAGTTAGGAACCCATTCTTGCATGAATACAAAGTCTGTCGTTATATTGTTTCTTGGTCTTGTGATTTCTGGCCTGCGTCTTTCTGTTAAACAATAAAATAATAAAGCCGAGCACAGAGGGATTCCAGTCAGACATTTATAGCTTTCTACATGTTTACAGTGTTTGGCAGGCTCATACATCTTCCACCGGTCACATTTCTTTCATTATCTTCCTCAGTGATACTTTGGACTTGACTTTGAATAGAGCTGACTCTTTTATGATGGAGCAAAGTGTCAGCGAGTTCAGCCAGGATCAGGAAACCATTTCACTGTAAACTCAGCATTCCATACTGCGATTAGCATGACTGACTTACTAAGCCCGATACTTGGTATGATCACCGTCACTAAAACAGAAAGTCATTTCACTCTAATGTAAAAGGACTGCTACATATTAATGGTATTGCGTTTGTCGGTTGGTTCTTTTCCACGTGATATGGAAAGACTCGAGCACCTTCCTGTGTTTCAGACACCAACATTTTTGGACTGTGAGAAAGAAACAAAAAAGTTTGAAAAACGTTCTGCTGAGACTGAAAATCCCCTGAAGTTGAAACACCTTTGCTTAAAGTTCCCAGAGACGAGGACACGGAGAGGAGAACAAACTGGATGAAGCAGATCCCTAACTAACCTGCTCACTGACTTCACTCTCATATACTTTTGTTTTTTAAACAGAGAACCTCCACCTTGCGGGCAACATGTCGAATGGCACCAACATCCGTCTGCGCTCCGTCAGCATTCCCAGCCAGCAGCAGCTGTACCGAGGGCCCATCCACTGCATCAGCAGCATCCTGCAGACCGAGGGCCTCCAGGGCCTGTACAGAGGAGCCGGAGCCATGATCCTGAGGGACGTACCTGGATACACGCTCTACTTCATCCCTTACGCCATCTTCTGCGACCTGCTGAGGCCGGACAACACTTCGAGCCCACATCCATGTTCCATCTGGCTGGCAGGAGGACTGGCAGGTAAATGTCACCAAAACAAAGTTTCCTATGATATTTTCAGTGTCATTAGCGTTGTTTGAGTTATTGGTGACTTTAGACGTCAGTTAAATTTATGCCTGTTGCCACAGACCTGTGAGTCAGATGTACAGGAAAACATTTGTGGAAGTTCTTTCCTCGTCCACTCACCACTGAGCTGGGTGATGGGTCACTGTGCACCAAATTAACAACAAAGGAGAAAAGGAGTGAACAGACAGCTGGCCGTACTCAAAGTGCTGATTCTGGGTCTTTGGGAGGAAGCTGATGACTTTGTTAGGACACACAGTAGCTAACATTAACCTGTGATGTCAATGCAGCAGTTCTGACCCTTTAACGAGGGGCGTGGCAACGCTGTCCTGAAGAGCAGCGTGTTGAGTCAGTGCTAACATGGAGGTTAATGAAGTGCGTGTTTCTGATTGAAGTGGCAGTTTCAATGTGAGCCTGACTGGACTGGATGTGATGTGGCAGCGCTGCAGCGGTAGAAGAATTAGACGAGCCTTAGGTGCACAGTCAGAGCACAGTTAAACCTGCTATTAAAACCTTTGTTATTTATTTAAGGTTTTATTTCAGAGTCCAACACGTTTGAAAATGTTTTGAGACCTTCACACACTCTGAAGTGTCTGCCTTAACCTTAACATAACCTTGTTCTTCAGAGCTGTCCTTCTGTTAGTAATGAACCAGAGGGGGTCGATGTCAGCTGAACATTTGAGAATAAAAGCGAATAGATCTTAAGGTTTTCTTCTTTCGTATTTTTGCTAAAACCTCTTTATATTTCCCTACTTGTATCAGTTACACTGGCAGAACCTCACAGAGATAATAAAAGTTAATTATTAATAAGATATAAGTAAACTCCTCCGCTGATGCCAGTCGGCATTAAACCAAACTGTTGCACAACCAGAGCCAGCAGTAACCCCCAATTACAAGGAATTTGGCAAGAAATCAAGAACTTCTGAACAATGGTCAGAAATCACTCTTGGTTTGTCAAATGGGACTAGAGCACGGACAAACCAGTAATTCCATTAAGTGATAAATCTTTGAGTATGTTACTTTTGTTTTTTTTTCCCTTCTATCCTATCAGCGTTGTAGAAGCCGATTCTTGACAGTTGTTGGTTTTTTTTTTTTTGTTTTTTTTCTTCAGCTTTATGAACTGATAGACTCGGATGAAACTGTACTGTAGAACAACAGCTGACACCGTTTTCTTTTCTTATATAAAATGACAGAAAACACATAAAGTCTGAGATATTTTTAGTTTGGGGTCAGATCAGTGCTATTATTGATACTTATTGATCAATACTTTTACATAATTAAGTCACTGTAGCATCTATTCAATGACCAAAAAAACTAAAGTTGCACATTATCTTTGCCCTCGCTCCTCTGATTCAGTTATTGATGAAACGTCGCAGCTCTTCAGTTGCGTCTTATTTTAACAATTCATGACACTGAGGCTAAAATGTGATGAAGTCCTTTTTAAACTTGGTTCAAGCTGTAATGTTCACACACTGTTAACAAGGTATGAACTGGAACGGCCTCAAATGTGGAGAATCATTGCCTCCGACAGTTTGGCTGTAAATAGGTCACTGTTATTATTCGGTTCAGAGGGTTTGGGGATAAAATCCAGACCTAAAGGTAACTTTGTTTTTTCAGTACCTTTATTTTTCCTTTACTTTCCTCTGCTGACACACATCATTGTCCTGCTGTGTCCCAGACCTTCCGCTCTGTACATAAACACCAGTATTGATCCGAGCAGGTCAGACTGAGCTGTGGGTGGTTTCTGTTTGTCTGACCGGCCTCTGAATGACGTCCGTGGGCTGTTATTAACCTGGTGAAGACTGTACATGTGACCTTATCTTTGTTCATTCGTAGGTTCCACAGAACTGCAATAGCAAGAAATCAATATGAGCAAACACATCTGAGGCCAATCAAGTTCTGGCTGGTGCAAACGGATGCATGGAGTCGGAGGCTGGAGTTTCAGGGTTGTTTGGTTTCAGAGGTTAAAGCAGGCTCCACATGCAGACCAGCCAGCTGTGAACATCTGACTGAGTGAAAAATGTAGTGTGAGAGCTTCGGTCAGCTGGACGGCATAAATCTGAAATGCTGCCATGTTTAGCCTCCCATTAGGCCTGAATCCGTCATAGTTGAACTAAAACTCGGACAATATCCTGATGATTTTTCCTCCAAACCTTCAACAATGAGTTACAGTAAATGTTTTAATTATGTTCTGTACGTCTTAAAGTCTAAATGACCCTTAAACTCGTGTATCAGCTGATGTCAAGTCATTTCTTCTTTACTGCTGGCTGTGTGAGTGAATCTATTACAGATGTTATAAGGAGCGCCTGAACGCAGCATGTGAAGTTTGTGCTGAGCCCTGTAACCCTCATTTAACCTCCTAGGACTTGGCGTCCACATATGTGGACATCACATTTTGGGTTATTTTGACCAAAATACTCAATTTTGCTCTACATGGGCCTGATATCCACTTACGGGGACATTATACTGCTACTGTTCTATCAAAATTTTAAACAAATATCCTCATATGTGGCTCTTATTTTTCTTAAAAACAAAAATAAGGTAAAAAAATCTGCTAATTTTTTGTTTTTGCATTCATCGGGCCCCAATATGCCCAATATCAAAGGGCAATTAAAAATGCATGCTGGGGAAGAGTTCGGGTCTTAGGAAGTTAAAGATCCTCATTTTTGGCAAAAGTAAAAGGTTCCAGGAGCTGAACTGTGATCTTTGGACCTACACAATAAAATGACAAAATCTCAGTATCAGAGGAGACTTTCACAGTCTGAGATTTTGTTATGTGTTTGCTCTAGTCCTTGTCTGGTTCCATATGTGACTTCCACCTGGTTTAGAGTCCTTGCACCATGACATCAGCAGGAAGTTCAGAGCTCTCTCCTCTTTCTCAGGGTCCATTTCCTGGGTCACAGCCACACCAACCGACGTGGTAAAGAGTCGAATGCAGGCTGATGCTCAGCTGCAGAGGAAGTACAAGGGAGTTTTACACTGCATCATCCACAGCTACAAGACAGAGGGAGTACAGGTGAGTAATGACTTCAACCAGCCAAAACTATAAGAACACTGTTTTTAAGCACCTCGATCTGGCTCCACACAAACAGCAAAAACACAATGCAAACTCAGCTACCCGCTGTGTTTGGACACTTAGCTGTGTCCATGTGAGCTTTGTATCTGAGGATCCAGCAGAGCACACAAGTTACCGCAGCTTGAACACTGAAGCTTCTGCCTGAAGAAATCAACCAAGATGCACAAAGTTTGTCCATCAGAGACACTGTAGTACCGATCTCAGGGCTTCCTGAACGAATGTTGTGTGTGCTTGGGTCAACACGTTGTCCCTGAAATCGTATCAATATCTATTTTAAAGAAAAAAGAAATTTTACAAACATCTTACCAAACTGAGCCTCAATGACACGCCTCCACATGGGTAAGTCATGACACTCCCTGGGCATCAATGGGCCATATAGCTGCTACAGACATCTGTCCAATAAGCAGACTGAATGCTCTCACATGTGTGAAGTTTGAAGTTCACTTTTTGGTTCCTCAAATGTTTCTGCTGAAAATATTTAAATTACAAGGAAAGAATTCTCTTCAGATACTTGGCATGAAACCTCTTCCCCAGCGAGGCTTAAAAGGCCTGTTACACCTGCCTTTGTCACCACCAACACCAAAAGTGATGTCAGAGATGCTGCTGAAAGTTGCCCTTTGGTGTTTCCACTCATTCTGCACCTCCAGAGATTTCTAGACCCTAACATGGACAACAACAAGAATTATATTTTAGGATTAAAAATATTTCCATGAAAGAGGCCGTTCATACTGCTGATAATTGCAGTAATTATCAGTATTGTTAGTTTTGGGCAGCTGTGGCAACAAACCTTACTTTGGGTGGTGGTCTAATAATTTTGCTAAGACCTGTACAGGATGAAAAAGTGAAACTCCTCGTTGTAAAAAAATATCCTCTTATAAAATAAAACGGGCCATATGCTGCAGAAAACCTTATGTGGGGTTATGTCAGGTCAGCATTTGTCACACGGCTGGTGTCCTGGCCTGAGACGAGCAAATGTTGCATCTGTGTGTCTGATTCGTGCTGTTCATAATGTCAAAGGTTGTAAACTGTAGACAAGCTATTGCAGTGTCCAGAAATCAGGAGGGGTCAGGTTCTGAGAAAGTAAACTGGACTGTTGATGTGAACAGAGGTCAGTGAGTTGGGTTACTACAGGCCAGCGTCCCCAAAGAAAAATCAACGTAACACTGCGGTCTGTGGGCTGTGTTCACCTTCACTCATGTTTCCTGTCAGCGCGGCACCAAAGATCTGGAATGATAACAGATGTGTGTAGACAGTTTAACATATTTAATTCCAACTTTCTCTTTTTTTTTTTAATGTTCAGGTGTTCTTCAGGGGAGCATCAGTGAACGCCATCCGAGGCTTCCCAATGAGCTCCACCATGTTCCTGACCTATGAACTCTCTCTGCGGTTCTTCAGGGGTCTTTAGGACACATTTTACTAATTAAAGGAGTCACACTGAGTTACTTGGAAAAATGAGCACAAAGCAAATAGAGCCCAGCGTCCCTGAAACGAGAGACTGGTGACAGTGTAAGTCATCTGATCAAACCTTTAGCTCAGTCACACAGACAGTTTTATCACACCGGTGGCCAGCGATGTTACGCAATGCTGCTTGAGTTATTCAGAGATTAAAGATTTTAGTGTTGGTGCTGCAGAGTGATTGTGTGGAGCTATTTTTATAGTTTTATAAATTGGATCAGTTTCAGGTGGATTGCAATTATTGGTCAAATCAAAAAGTATCTTCTTGTTATGTGTAGTATAATAGTTGAATGACATGTTGATGTCAGAATTTTACTGAAGTTGAATTTTTCTTTGCTGCATATTTACCAAAGAACTCTGTGTGTTCCTCCGAGGTTTGTTTTTGGGGCAAGTCTGAACTTCCTGTGAAAAAGACGGTCAGTATGGAGGTGATGTGCACAGTAATATTGTGTTAATACACAGTAGTGCACTGTTAGCATGTGATTGGTGATCTGTAGGGAAAAGAAAGGAAGTCCGGTGATGAGGAGTAAAACTGACATAGATGTCATGTGTAGTCATCAGCGCATAATGTTTCATACTGAATACGATCAGCTAAAAGATTTTTAAACAGATCTCATGTATAACTTAGCTATTTCACTTTGTAACCTCCACATGTAGAAGTGTTTATCTGGCCTTTATGTGCTGCACTTTATCTCAGAGAGATAAGCTCAATTGACCAAGTCAATGTGAAAAGATGAGTTTGACATTTTCAACACAAGCAGAGGGTCAACATATTCTGTTACCTCTTAGTTGTAGGTTTAATTTATGAACTGGATGTACCTTACATATATTCAAAATGATTAAACGCATCATTTTAATGAGTTTTAGATGTTCTTTCTTCTGCTCTCTCGTTCTGTACTTTAAAATCCTGTTTATGTTGAAAATGGCACATCCACAGAGTCATAACATGAAATGTTGCCTTCCATGCGGACTGTATGTGTGTTGCACACTAACGTCCTCTTGTACATTTGTTTGTGTGTTTCTTATATTAAGAAAAGTGAGTTTTACAAGTTTATAATTAAACGTCCTGCTAACAAACTTTCCACAGACTGCAGTTAAAAGCTTTGGCGTTTCGCTCTGAAGTCAGATTAAAATTATAACAGGATTTATTGTTTTTAAAACCCTGACATGTAAATATGTGTAAATATGTTCGCTGCCATTCCACATGACAGGGAGCCAGAAATTTCTTATTGTACATAAATAAAAGCTTTTAATCACACTGCTCTCCTTTTCTGAATCGGCTCTTCTCAGAATAATGTGACATTCATGTGACAGCTCGTCTACTTAGAGATAGGGGCCTGCTGTCAGATAAATACTCCGTGATGTCGACACGTGCTACGAGAGCTGATTTTCATGTCATATCTGAGGCCTAAAGCGAAGACTCTGGCTTCAGTAGAATTGCAGACAGACGTTGACTTTCTGCCTGCAGTCGGCTGATAAGAACCTGGAGCTCTAAAGTCACTCTCATAACTACAGTGAAAGCTGTTTGTTATTTTCACCTCAACTTCCCTCTAAGGGCTCACAACACCCACTAGAGGGCAGCATCTAGCAACACAACTCAATGAAGCGGCTATTCGCACAAATCTTCCCACGATGCACTGAGTGTTTCTTCTTAATCTGTGGCTCTCTTCCATAGCGTGCCTTTGCCCCATCCCTGATACTGGGACTGGTTTCTTTCTGCTAAAAACAGTTTTTCCTTTCTGCTCTCATCAAAGGTTGATTGGTCGAGTTTTCTTTGTATTACTAACTTGCAGTATAAAGTCCCTTGAGGCAACTGTTGTTGTGATTTGGCGCTGTATAAATAATATAAAATGAATAAATTAAATTGAAACTCTGTAGTCAATTTGTAACAGTAAGAAGGCTTATTTTTAGTCATTTACACATTTTTCATATAACAGTTTAATAATGAACACTGTTAATGTAAATCGTTCTTCTTTGGAACTTCAAGCAGAGTTTCTATTGCAGCAGGTCCTCCTTAAGAAAAAGAAAAACCGCCTAATAATGAAAACAGCTGCGTGTTGGTGTCATTTAGGGTGGTACATCGCCATGTTGTGGAATAAACTGTAATCAACCTTTGTAAATACTGCATATCCCAGCAAATACTGCATTAACGTTATGCTGCAAGAACTCTGCAAGTATAACTTTATTTTTTTTTATAATTATTATTATGGAAAATCTTCTGGTTAGCAGATAAACAATACTGTGCACAGTTTATGGTTTTTGACTTGACCAGTAATATTCATGCAGTGTTGCTTTGATTGTAGCACAGATGCTCATGCATGTAGTTAAAAAAAATATATTATTAGTTTATATTATTAGTTATTATATTTGTCTCACTTCAAGCAATAATGGGTTCATAAATTCTTGCTTTGACCTGGCTGACAGGCAGTGGGGGGAGCAAGAGAATTTTAATAGGGGCTGGCAGCCTGAGATTATTACTGATACAGCACAGAGACACATAAAACAAATCTGTAATATTATTTAAAACATAAAAACAGATTTTCCTTTAATGTGGACTCAGGTCAAGTGGATACAAGCGGACGAGATCGCGGATACAAGCGGCAGAAATGAGCTTCCCCCGAAGGGTGGCTGGCCTCTCCCTTAGAGATAGGGTGAGAAGTTCGGCCATCCGGGAGGAGCTCAGAGTAGAGCAGCTGCTGCTCCACATCGAAAGGAGCCAGCTGAGGTGGTTCGGGCATCTGACAAGGATGCCCCCTGGGCGCCTCCTGGGTGAGGTCTTCCAGGCATGCCCCACCGGGAGGAGGCCCCGGGGCAGACCCAGGACACGCTGGAGAGATTATATCTCTCGGCTGGCCTGGGAACGCCTTGGAGTTCCCCCCGATAAGCTGGAGGAGGTGGCTGGGGAGAGGGAGGTCTGGGCCTCTTTGCTTAGGCTGCTGCCCCCGCGACCCGGCCTCGGATAAAGCGGATGAAGATGGATGGATGGATGGTGGACTCAGGTCTGGTAGGATACAGCACTTAGTTGTTTTGGGTGTTGGTGTTAGTGTGGCAGACGCAAAGTTCAAGGAGAAGAGACGATTTGTCTGCTTGGCTGACAAATAAAACCGGTGAAACTATGAGACACACTTTGACTTATTGTGGCTGCAAAATTTTAAATTTTGTGGGGTTTTTTTTATTTTTTTTTTTATCCTTCCCTCTCTGTAACTTCTGCCTTCATTTTTAATGCACATCTCAGGAGTTTGCTGTGGACACTGAGAAGAATAGTAGCACGTGGAACAAAAGGAAAACATTTCTACACTGTGAAGTGTTTGGTCAAACTGAGGCACTCGGTATAAACTGTAGGCAAAAAGTTTCATTTTTAAAGTTATGAACAAACTTTGATGGAGTGACATGAAGCACAGTAAAGTAGCTCTTTTTTATGTTTTTGTGGATGAATTTCTTGGCCCATTTAAAAATCCTGCCTATCCTGCCCACTCCAGCCTAGCAGGGGGCAGTATTGCTCCTACATGTTTAAAAGAATAAAAGAAGAGTCGTAGCAGCCTGCAGTGACGTCATCGCTTCCTGGTTATTATTTACTTTCATTTTATGTCTTTGTGAAGCTGCAGATGATTGTCTCCGTGTAGAGGTGAGTAAGGCCTACGGTTCACTGCTGGGCTCTGACTCTGATTTGCTTCACTCAGAGCGGTGAGTTTGTGACACTCAGAATGAGGAGAAATCTTTTTTTTTTCTGCAGGTTTCTGTGCTTCAGCTGACTCTGTGATGTCGCTGTGTGAGAACAAAGTGGAGCTTCCTCCTCCCTCTAAAGCCACTCTGTGTGGAGACGAGATCACCAAAGCTCAGAGGTCAGATGACTTTCTTTACTGCCAGGGACTCTTCTGCATGCTACAGCTCTGCATTTAAATCACTGCACCATCATTTTTATTCACATGTAAAACTGTGTGTGTGAAGCCCAGAGAAGCAGCACAGACCCCACACAGCCCACCGTGAACCTGAACCCAACTGTATGTCCGTGATGAGCGACCAATCAAATGAGCGCTATATTGATTTCCAACAAGGAGCACAGGAAACAAAGTGAGTTTTTGTCAGCATTAAAACTTAACAGTTACGCTGAATATGTGACCTTTGAAACATTTATCAATATTTTATCAGGATACGTCAGAGAAAACAATCTCCTAAACCTGAACTCGTCTGTGTGTCCACGATGAGCAGCAGCTCAAATGAGCGATATATTGATTTCAAACAAGCACCAGTGGAGACAAGGTGAGTTGTTTAAATTTAAATTTATTTAGGCCAAAAATCTATCAAATCTACCTGCCCTTTGTGGAAAAAGTACTTTCTCCTAAACCTAATAACTGATTGTGCCACCCTTGGCAGCGTAGACTGCAGTCAAGTGTGTGCCAGAAACATGTAAATTTTACAAAGAAAAGGAGGCAAATACTTTTCAAACCACTGTATTTATTTATTATATTATTTTAATCTGTGACAGTTAAACTGAATTTGTGACCTTTGATACATTTCCTATTGTTCCCCGGACCCAGCTGTGTGTCAATGATGAGCGACCAGTCCAATGAGCGACATATTGACTTCAAACAAGGATCACAAGACACAAAGTGAGTTGTTGTCAGCATTAAAACTTAACAATTTATTCTCTATTAAAATGTTTTACAGTTAAGCTGAATGTGTGACCTTTGATACATTTACCGATATTTTATCAGGAAACATCGGAGAAAAAAATCTCCTAAACCTGAACCCGTCTGTGTGTCCACGATGAGCAGCAGCTCAAATGAGCGATATATTGATTTTAGCCGAGATACAGAGAACAGTCAGAACCTGCCTGCTAATGAAGGGTAAGGATGGAAAGCTACCAGAAATATTTAACTGGACTTTAGCAAATAAAACATTTTAACCAGGAGTTAATTAACTTCATGCTGTTCATTGTAATTATGTGTTTTCTTGCCCATATGCAGCTGGTTATCCTTCATAAAGAACTGGATCATGGATGCGATCGTGAATTTATTACAAAGATTATTTGTGAAACAGTAAGTCGTTGCATTACATCTTACTAATTATTCATTGTTTTTGTCTCTACAGAGCTGCAAGGAGACGAAGCATGTGGTTGAGAATGTTGTGACTAAAAGAAACCTGAACATAGAGATGTAGTGGTAGCACATCTGTCCACCAAGCCAGACATCAGCTGTTTACAATAACATCTGTCACTCACTGCAGCCAAGGGGCATCTTTTCTTCTTCATTTAACCTTATCTGCTGTTATTCAGGTTACAACAGATACCAGCATCTTCTGAACCTGATTCATCAGCACCCACAACGTGCGATGAATCTGTTCTTCATAACTCCAGCGATGAACTCGACTCTGTTAACGAGGCGTAAGTACTTCAGGATGATAGTGAAAACTGAATACTAGCGCTCATCTTAGTGAAACGTTGAAGTTTCCAGTATAACCAGTCGGAGAACCTAAAGAGGAGCAGTAGGAGGTTGTAGATGACTTGCTTCAGAGTAGAGGTCTGCGCGGGAATGTTTTTTTAGTCCCGCTCCCGCCCGCTCCCGCAAGGTTTTGTACCGCACCCGACCGCTCCCGCTGTATATTCAGTCTTTGTTCACCCGCTGCCCGCTTAGAATAATTTTCTACCCGACCCGACCGTTCCCGCTAAATTTAGATCTGGTTTCCAAAATCTCACATTTAAATGGGGTACCACCAAAAAATAGAGATAACAGATAAAACTGCAGGTTGTGCAATGATTGTATTTATTTTTCTTAAACAAGATGCATTTATCTGTCAACATGCAACATTTATCTTTTAACATGGAAAACGTGTTGCAAAAATAAAATAAATAAAAACGAATACAGCATTGTGGCCTACTGCAAAAAGCACTGATCCATGCGCTCAGTGCGTGTAACAGGCGTGAGCACTGGCTGTACCAGTGCTCAATTAGAATGAGGAAATCACAGATATGCTGTTCCGAAAAAATGTCGGGCACGCTATATTTTCAGACCGCCCGCTCCCGTTCAAATTACACCAGAGTTACCGACCGCTACCGCATTTTATTTGGAAATTTATTCCCGCGCCGCAAGAAATCTGGTCGGGTCCCGCGGCTCCCGCGGGACAGCCGCGGGAATGCAGACCTCTACTTCAGAGAACTTCAGAAGTTTACAGTGAAGGAGGGGGAGTTAGTGCAAGCTGTTAGGACTAGACCCAGCTGAGGATGCTGAAAGCTACAGAAACCTGTTAATTCTTAAAAGCTTCAGCATCACTCACTGCTCACAGTCACTCACATTCACTGTTTGAGACCAAATGTTACTAGATGGACCTTTGCCTTGTGGTTGTTTTTGTGTGAACAGATATGATGGGAGCTAATTTTTCACAATTCTTCCAGATTTGACGAGGAAAGTACAGAGGCTCCAAGTGATCAGCCTGCCCAGCAGCATCAATCACATCCGGACTCAGTCTTTATCTTTATGGTGTGTACAACAACTTCTTTTACATGTGTTTTATTCTCAGTCATCTCCATGCTGCACTTGTGTCTGATGGTCATTGTGATGATTTAAATCTGGTTTCATTAATTGTTATATCCTGTTCAAGCTGCTGGAGGACAACATTATCACTTTTGTGAAAAATGAGCTGAAGAAGATCCAGAAGGTGTTGTTTCCAGATAACTCAGAGAGTCAGATGGAGGAAGAGATGCTGCTGGGGGGCGAGGGTGAAGAACACAAGAACAGAGAGGCATTGGTGAAGCTCGCCCTGCATTTCCTGAGGAAAATGGAACAGAACGGCATGGCTGACTATCTGCAGAACAGTAAGTAAAATGAGCCTGATCAGTAAATGTGACAGATCATTGCAGTCATTTATCAGTGTTTTCATGGATGAGCAGTTGACAGAAATTGCACATTGTACTATATTTGATCTGTTTGGGTGCAATTATTTAAAAATTCAGTTCCTGAACCATATACCGATTCTGTCTTTTATTTAGAAAATTCCTCACTTAGCACATTAGCACTCATCACATTAGCAGTTTTGGTCCTAACCCCCCCCCCCCAAAAAAAACCTAATAACTGATTTTTGTGAGTGTAGAAATTCTTAAATAGGGCTGTGCAATATCATATTGTCTATGGTAAATATAAGTTAGTATGTGATATAAGGGTCGCATCATGATATAATTTCTACAGCAATGCAATTTAAGTTCCCTAGTGCATGAGACAAACCCAGGCATGTCTGCAAACTGTCAGCATCTAATAGCAATATAGTACCAAAGAAACAACGCTGCCCAAAAAATAACAAAGGAACAGGTTAATTCAACTTCTGGGGATTGTTTCAACTGCTTTGATGTTCAAGAAATAACAACAGGTGTACTAGAAGGGGAACAATGAGGCAACACCCAAAAGGTGGAGAAACTGACATTTTTCTCTCCTCATCCTTTCTGATGTTTTCTTTTTTCACTGGTTTTGGATTTGGCTGGGGTCAGCGTCACTGGTGGTCCATATCCAGACCATTCAGAGACCTCCTATGCACTGAGTGGTCTTAGTTTTTTCACTAACTATGGCTGCCCCTCTCTGAACCTGGTCTCAGTTTTTAGTTTACTTCCTGTTAAAAGTGATTTTTTCCTTCCTACAGTCACCAAGTTGTTGCTCAAGGGGGCCGTTTGATTGTTGGAGTTTTCTCTGTATTATTGTAGGGTCTTTACCTTACAGTATAAAACAGGGGTGGGCAACTCCAGGCCTCGAGGGCCGGTGTCCTGCAGGTTTTAGATGTGTCCTTGATCCAACACAGCTGAATCAAATGGCTAAATTACCTCTTCAACATGTCTTGTAGTTCTCCAGAGGCCTAGTAATGAACTAATCCTTTAATTCAGGTGGGTTGAACCAGGGTGATATCTAAAACCTGCAGGACACTAGCCCTCGAGGCCTGGATTTGCCCACCCCTGGTATAAAATATAAAGCGCCTTGAGGTGACTACTGTTGTGTTTGGCACTGTATAAATAAAATTAAACTGCTTGGTGGGACATGGGCCCCCTGGCACTGTTGGGCCCCTGCTGCGGGGTGGATGGCACTTGGGTCTCGGGTCTGTGTGCCTGGAGCTCAGACTGCTCTGGTGGAGCCTGCGGGGCTCTCCTCTGCTCTTCTCTGAGTAGGGGTTGCGGTTGTCCCTGCAATGGCCGTCCTCGGGCTCAGGCTCTCTCTCCCTCTCCTTCTGTTAACTTTTTGACAGTTTCTCTTTCTTGTTATGTAAAATATGTTTCATAATGTGATATTATTGTGCAGTTCCTAAAGAATTACCAGTTTTAGTTACTTTAGGTGTTGTTAAAATAAAGTATTTAGCAGTTGTTTTATACTGAAATTTCCAGTGAAAACACTACCTGAGCTACATTTATGCTTACGTGTCACTACTATTGCGCTGCTGCTGCTGGTACCTTGTTTCAGTAGATTTAGACTTCAAATTAGGTGGTCTATAATTGGTTACAGTAACACATTAAAAAAGAAGGATATGAAATGTCCTTTATTTACTTGCACTTATAAATTGCGCTGCCTGCAAGGATCAATAAAATGTTCAGTATCTTTTTTTAAGGAGTTTTGTCACATGACACCATGCAGAGGTTGCTCAAGTGTCATCCACCACATTGGACTTGAATCACAGTTGCTATGGAAAAATGTGAAAATAACCTAGGTTACACTCTCATTCCCAAAATAGGAACTGAACATTTTAGATTAAATGAGAATCTCTTCTAAGTGTATCCAATAACACTAAACGAACAAGAAATTATACTACACTGTTTTTTTGGGGTTTTTTTTTTCAAATTCGTTTTTTTTTTTACTTTAATTCTTAAATTACTGGTTCATTTACTCTTTTATTGATAACAAGAGAAGAACCATAACAGCATATTCTGTTGTACTTCATTATATTTCTGCTACCTTCTGAATTCTTCTGCCATTATTATCCCAAGATGGGAAAATAACAGCACCTACTGTTCACAAGGCATATACAGTACTGTTACAACTGTAAACTTTGTTTGTGCAGATTTGGTAGATTTGGTAGATTTTTGCTCACTGATGCAATTTCTGTCCATTTAGAACTTTTTGCTCCACAATGTCAACGTAAACTTAAAAGTAATCTGAAGAAGAAGTCCCAGTGTGTGTTTGAGGGGATCGCTAAAGCAGGAAACCCAACCCTTCTGAATCAGATCTACACTGAGCTCTACATCACAGAGGGAGGGACTGCAGAAGTCAATAATGAACATGAGGTCAGACAGCTCGCAACAGCATCCAGGAAGCCAGACAGATCAGAAACAACAATCAGACGAGAAGACATCTTTAAAAAGTCACCTGGAAGAGATGAACCAATCAGAACAGTGCTGACAAAAGGAGTGGCTGGCATTGGGAAAACAGTCTTAATTCAAAAGTTTACGCTAGACTGGGCTGAAGAACAAGCTAACCAGGACATCCAGTTTACATTTCCATTTACATTCAGAGAGCTGAATGTGTTGAAAGAGAAAAAGTTCAGCTTGGTGGGACTTGTTCATCACTTCTTTACTGAAACCAAAAAAGCAGGAATTTACTGGTTTGAACACTTCCAAGTTGTGTTCATCTTGGATGGTCTGGATGAGTGTCGACTTCCTCTGGACTTCCACCGCAGTGAAACTCTAACTGATATTACACAGTCCGCCTCAGTGGGTGTGCTTCTTACAAACCTCATCAGGGGGAAACTGCTTCCCTCCGCTCATGTCTGGATAACCACACGGCCTGCAGCAGCCAGTCAGATTCCTCCTGAGTTTGTTCAGATGGTGACAGAAGTCAGAGGGTTCACCGATGAACAGAAGGAGGAGTACTTCAGGAAGAGATTCAGAGATGAGGAACAGGCCAGCAGGATCATCTCCCACATCAAATCATCACGAAGCCTCCACATCATGTGCCATATCCCAGTCTTCTGCTGGATCACTGCTACTGTTCTGGAGAATATGTTGAAAACCAGAGAGGGAGGAATATTACCTAAGACTCTGACTGAGATGTACATCTATTTCCTGGTGGTTCAGTCCAAAGTAAGGAAGATCAAGTATGATGGTGGTGCTGAGACAGATTGTCACTGGGGTCCAGAAAGCAAGAGGATGATTGAATCTCTGGGAAAACTGGCTTTTGACCAGCTAGAGAAAGGAAACCTGATCTTTTATGAATCAGACCTGACGGAGTGTGGCATTGATATTAGAGCAGCCTCAGTGTGCTCAGGAGTGTTCACACAGATCTTTAAAGAGGAAAAGGGGCTATATCAGAACCCAGTGTTCTGCTTCATCCATCTGAGCGTTCAGGAGTTTCTGGCTGCTCTTCATGTCCATCTGGCCTTCATCAACTCTGGAGTCAGCGTGCTACCAGAGGAACAAACAGCATCTCAGACATCTGAAACGCCTAAAAATAAGATTGTAAAAACAGACTTCTACCAACGTGCTGTGGACAATGCTTTGCAGAGTCCAAATGGACACCTGGACTTGTTCCTCCGCTTCCTCCTGGGTCTTTCATTGCAGTCAAATCAGGATCTTCTAAAAGGCCTGCAGACACAGACAGAAAGCAGTTCAAAAACCAATCAAAAAACAGTCCAGTACATTAAGATGAAGATAAGTGAGAATCTGTCTGCAGAAAAAAGCATCAATCTGTTCCACTGTCTCAATGAACTGAATGACCGTTCTCTAGTGGAGGAGATCCAACAGTCCCTGAGTTCAAGAACCCTCTCTGTGGATAAACTGTCTACTGCCCAGTGGTCAGCTCTGGTCTTCATCTTACTGTCATCAGAAAATGATCTGGATGAGTTTGTCCTGAAGAAATACTCTGCTTCGGAGGAGGCTCTTCTGAGGCTGCTGCCAGTGATCAAAGCCTCCAAAAAAGCCATGTAAGTACACAGACAGGTACACATTTATTGAAAACAGGAAAGCAGCATTTCTTTTGTTTCAGTATTTAAAAATCTGTTTGTTTGTTTTTTCACATTCTGTTTTTAGACTGACTGACTGTAACCTCTCAAAGACAAGCTGTGAAGCTCTGACTTCAGTTCTCAGTAACCCAGTCTCTAGTCTGCTTGAGCTAGACCTGAGTAACAACATACTGCAGAATTCTGGGGTGAAAGCACTTTCTGTTGAACTGGGGAGCCCACACTGGAAACTGGAGACTCTAAGGTATGGATAAATAATATAAATAACTGATATGGTCAGATCAGACATGTAACAATCTTTAACCTGTGAAAAAACAGGTTATGGAATCACAATGAGTGTCATGTGTCCTCCCTCTTTCATCCCTAACTAAGCACCATCCTTTACAAATTTTTCAGCTCGGGATACTGAAAATAGAAAATGAAAATAAATTGGACTTGTGTTGTTTTCTTGTTCGGCAGACTGTCAGGCTGTCAGATTACAGAGGATGGCTGTAGGTATCTTGTCTCAGCTCTCAACTCTAACCTTACCCACTTGAAAGAACTGGACTTGAGCTACAATAATCCAGGGGACTCAGGAGTACAACTGTTGTCAGATGGACTAGAGCATTCGTTACGAAAGTTAGAAACTCTGAGGTCAGTTCTTATGATTATTTTTAATTTTTCTCTTTTTGGTATCTTTGTTTCCTTTTTGAGGATTTTCAGTGTGTGCAAAAAACTCTGCTCTTTACATATTCAATTCAATTTTATTTATATAGCGCCAAATCACAACAGCAGTCGCCTCAAGGCACTTTATATTGTACAGTAGATACAGAGGAAAAACCCAACAATCATATGACCCCCTATGAGCAAGCACTCTGGCGACAGTGGAAAGGAAAAACTCCCTTTTAACAGGAAGAAACCTCCAGCAGAACCAGGCTCAGGGAGGGGCGGGGTCATCTGCTGCCACCGGTTGGGGTGAGAGAAGGAAGACATGATGAAATACATGCTGTGGAAGAGAGACAGAGGTTAATAACAGATATGATTCAATGCCGAGAGGTCTATTAACACATAGTGAGTGAGAAAGGTGACTGGAAAGGAAAACTCAGTGCATCATGGGAATCCCCCAGCAGCCTACGTCTATTGCAGCATAACTATGGGAGGATTCAGGGTCACCTGATCCAGCCCTAACTATATGCTTTAGCAAAAAGGAAAGTTTGAAGCCTAATCTTAAAAGTAGAGATAGTGTCTGTCTCCTGAATCCAAATTGGAAGCTGGTTCCACAGAAGAGGGGCCTGAAAACTGAAGGCTCTCCCTCCCGTTCTACTTTTAAATACTTTAGGAACAACAAGTAAGCCTGCAGTGTGAGAGCAAAGTGCTCTAATAGGGTAATATGGTACTACAAGGTCATTACGATAAGATGGGACCTGATTATTTAAGACCTTGTATGTGAGGAGCAGGATTTTGAATTCAATTCTGGATTTAACAGGAAGCCAATGAAGGGAAGCCAAAACAGGAGAAATCTGCTCTCTCTTTCTAGTCCCTGTCAGTACTCTTGCTGCAGCATTTTGGATTAGCTGAAGGCTTTTCAGTGAGTTTTTTGGACATCCTGATAATAATGAATTGCAGTAGTCCAGCCTAGAAGTAATAAATGCATGAACTATTTTTTCAGCATCACCCTGAGACAGGATATTTCTAACTCTCGAGATGTTGTGCAAATGGAAGAAAGCAGTCTTACATATTTGTTTAATATGTGTATTGAAGGACATGTCTTGGTCAAAAACGACCCCAAGGTTCCTCACAGTGTTACTGGAGGCCAAGGTAATGCCATCTAGAGTAAGAATCTGGTTAGATATCACATTTTTAAGATTTTCAGGGCCAAGTAAAATGACCTCAGTTTTATCTGAATTAAGAAGCAGAAAGTTAGCGGCCATCCAGGTCTTTATGTCTTTAAGACATTCCCGCAGTTTAACTAATTGGTGTGTGTTATCTGACTTCATGGACAGATAGAGCTGGGTGTCATCAGCATAGCAGTGAAAATGTATGCTATGACTTCTGATGATGCTGCCTAAGGGAAGCATGTATAATGTAAACAGAATTGGTCCTAGCACTGAACCCTGTGGAACTCCATAACTGACCTTAGTGTGTGAAGAGGACTCTCCATTTACATGCACAAATTGGAGTCTATTAGATAGATATGATACAAACCACTGCAGCGCAGTACCTGGAATACCTACAGTGTGCTCTAATCGTGCTAATAGAATATTATGCTCAACAGTATCGAACGCTGCGCTGAGGTCTAGCAGGACAAGCGGAGAGATGAGTCCACTGTCAGAGGCCATAAGAAGATCATTTGTAACCTTCACTAAAGCTGTTTCTGTGCTGTGATGAGCTCTGAAACCTGATTGAAACTCTTCAAATAAGCCATTCCTCTGCAGATGATCTGTTAGCTGTTTGACAACTACTCTTTCGAGGATTTTTGATATGAAAGGAAGGTTGGAGATTGGCCTATAATTAGCTAAGACTGCTGGGTCTAGAGATGGCTTTTTAAGTAAGGGTTTAACTACTGCCAGCTTGAAGGCCTGTGGTACATAGCCGATTATTAGAGATGAGTTGATCATATTTAGGATTGAAGAATTAATTAATGGCAGGACTTCTTTGAGCAATTTTGTAGGAATGGGGGTCTAAAAGACATGTTGATGGTTTGGAGGAAGTAATTATTGAAGTTAACTCAGAAAGATCAATTGGAGAAAAAGAGTCTAACTTAACATCAATGGTACTAAGAGTAGCTGTAGATAATATTACATCTGCGGGATGATTATTGGTAATTTTTTCTCTAATGATAAAAATTTTATTTGTGAAGAAGTTCATGAAGTCATTACTAGTTAATGTTAAAGGGATGGTTGGCTCAACTTTTTGTTTTTGGAGCTCTGACTTTTTGTCAGCCTGGCTACAGTGCTGAAGAGAAACCTAGGGTTGTTCTTATTTTCTTCAATCAGTGATGAATAGTAAAATGTTCTGGCTTTGCGGAGGGCTTTCATATAAAGCAACAAACTATTTCTCCAGGCTAAATGATGATCCTTTAAATTTGTGACACGCCATTTCCTCTCTAGCTTACGAGTTATCTGCTTTAGGCTACGTGTTTGGGAACTATACCACAGAGTCAGGTACTTCTGATTTGAGATCTTAGTTTCACAGGAGCTACAGTATCCAGAGTCGTACGTAGTGAGGAGGTAAAATTATTAACAAGATAATCGACCTCTGTTGGAGTAGCGTTCAGGTAGCTGCTCTGCTCTGTATTGGTACAGGGCATTGAAGATGATAACTGTAGGTGGATTATATTCTTAAACTTAGTTACAGCACTTTCAGAAAGACATCTACTGTGATAAAGTCTACTCTCCACTGCTGTGTAATCAATTATTGTAAATGTAAATGTTATCAGGAAATGATCAGACAGGAGAGGGTTTTCAGGAAACACTGTTAAATGTTCAGTTTCTATGCCATATGTTAAAACAAGATCTAGAGTGTGATTAAAGTGGTGGGTGGGTTCTTTTACATTTTGAGAGAAGCCAATTGAGTCTAATAACAGACTAAATGCCATGTTGAGGCTGTCACTTTTAGCATCTACATGATTGTTAAAATCACCCACAATAATTATGCTATCTGAGCTGAGCACTAAATCAGATAAAAAGTCTGAGAAATCAGACAGAAACTCTGTGTAAGGTCCAGGTGGACGATAGATGATAACAAGTAAGACTGGTTTCTGAGGTTTACAGCTGGGGTGGACAAGGCTAAGCATCAGGCTTTCAAATGAATTAAAAGTCTGTCTCAGTCTTTCGTTGATTGATAGGCTGGTGTGAAAAATTGCTGCCATACCGCCCCCTCTGCCTGTGCTTCGAGATTTCTGGTAGTTAGAATGACTCGGGGGTGTTGATTCATTTAAACTAACATAATCATCCTGCTGCAACCAGGTTTCTGTAAGGCAGAGTAAATCGATTTGCTGATCAATTATTAAGTCATGTACTAACAGAGACTTGGAGGAGAGAGACCTAATATTTAATAATCCACATTTCACTGTTTTACTCTTTGTTTCAGATGTGGATACTGTATTGTTCTTTCTTTGTGATTTTTTTATGTTTAAGTTGTTTATTGCTGGTTTTTAGTTTTTCGTCTGTTTGGGAGCTGACACAGTCTCAATGGAAATGGGGTTTTAGGGGGGTAACAGGAGGAGAGAAGCTGCAGAGAGGCGTGTAAGACTGCAACTCTGCTTCCTGGTCCCAACTCTGGATAGTCATATTTTGGGGGGTTTAATAAATTTGTCCATATTTCTAGAAATGAGAACTGCTCCATCCAAAGTGGGATTAATGCCGTCTCTCCTAACAAGACCAGGTTTCCTCCAGAAGGTCTGCCAATTATCTATGAAGCCCACATCGTTTCTGGGACACCACTCAGACAGCCAGCAATTTAAGGAGAACATACGGCTAAACATGTCACTCCTGGTCTGATTGGGGAGGGGGAGTCTGACATTGCCACAGATTTTCATATAGCCACAGATTTATTGAAGGGGGGATGCCTTTCAATATAAAGTGACTTGAGAACACTGTTGTTGTGATATGATGCTGTATAAATAAAACTGAATTAAATTGAATGTTGTGACTTTGAGGAATAGCTGTGGGAGTAAAACAGCACAGCAGAAAACTTTATCGATCCTTTAAAAGCAGATACAAGTACCAACATTTTTATATTTGGCCATCTGGAGCCATTTGAGTTACTTCATGATTGCTAATGGCATATAGAGCACTTAACCACAGTATACATGCTTGCATAAATCAAATATATTTATTCAATTTATGGGTACATGTTTTCTTAATTCAGTTATTTATACAAGACATTATCTAAAAATTCTCTCAGTGCCTTTTAAATCACAAGGTATGAATTCTGAACTAGTGCTGTCCCCTGAAAAGTTCAGCTTACTGTGCTTTACCCTTACCTAATTTGATCCTGTGTAAGTTGTCTGGGATGTGATTTCAACAAAACATCTACCTGTATTTGTACATCACTATGACCCTCATAGAAAATTATGGGAAAAAATGTATTGTACAGTAGAGTTTGTAAATAATCTGAGCCTATTATTTACAAATAATCTGAGACTTTTAAAGTATCTGTATAAAAATGTATGATTTGACAGTAAGATAACTTAAAAGCCAATTTTGTTTTCTAATATGTTGCGCCAGACCCTAAACACTGCTCAAAATCTACTAAGGGATTCATGCAGAGGAACAAGTACAATGTTCTGGAATGGCCATCTCAGTCCCCAGACCTGAATATTATTGAAAATCTATGGTGTGACTGTCCATGCTCGGAAACCATCAAACCTGACTGAACTGGATATGTTTTGTAAAGACGAAAGGTCCAAAATACCTTCAACCAGAATCCAGACTCTCATTGGAAGCTATAAGAAGTGTTTGGAGGCATTATTTCTGCAAAAGGAGGATCTACTAAATATTGATGTAATTTTTCTGTTGGGGTGCCCAAATTTATGCACCTGCCTAATTTAGTTTAAGTAACTATTGCACACTATTGCTGATCCAAACAACCAATGATTTATGAAGGAAAAACATGAAAATTATCAGGAGTGCCCAAACTTTTGCATACCACTGTAGTTGATAAGATTTTATGCTCATTTTTAGATTATTTGTTTATTCAAACCAATCACTGTGTCCTATTCATTATTGTCTTTTCAGACTGAGTGTCTGCAACCTGTCAGAAAAAAGCTGTGAAGCTCTTTCTCCAGCTCTCTCCTGCCAGTCATCGAGTCTGAGAGAGCTGGACCTGAATAACAACAACCTGAAGGATACAGGAGTGAAGGCACTGTCCACTGGACTGGAAAGTCAACACTGCAAACTGGAAACTCTCAGGTTAAGATTAGCCTCTGCAATCAGTATTTACACTGTGAATTAAGATGACTGTTTCTCTGCTTACATTGTTATATTATAATATTTATTTTTATTACGTTTTCTATTGGGACACCTGATTATTGGTTGAAGTTAATGGTCTGGATTATAATTAAAGAAACAAAATGTGATGATAATAATCAGCTTAATTAAATGATAGATCACAGTACGTCAGCGTTTTGTTGCTTTAGTAGCTTATCCAGCCTCATTTTGTGTGCCTCCAGGCTTTCGGGCTGCTTGATCACAAAGGATGGCTGTGCTTCTCTGGCCTCAGCTCTGAACTCCAACACCTCTCATCTGAAAGTGCTGGACTTGAGTTACAATCATCCAGAGGATGCAGGAGTAGAGCTTCAGACTGGAGTAAAGGATCAACGCTGGAAACTGGAAAACCTAAGGTCGATGAGATGACATTATTGTTAATGACTGAGCACAATGGGTGTTGATACACTGGATGTAATTTCTGTTTTTGCATGTTGAAAGATATGGTGCTGATATTTGTCATTTCAGGGTGGAACCTGCTGGAGCAGAGTGGTTGAAACCAGGATTGAAGAAGTGTAAGTGTTTTGTTTTTTTAATTCATAAAGATAAAACAGTAAATATTAAGCTGTCTTTATATTTTGGTGTCATTCTCTTAAGATTATCACTGATATTGTGAAGTGTTAAAGGAACAGCTGGTAGATTAACTCCAGCTGCATTGTCTCTTTTCTTGACAGATCTCTCTAAACTTACAGTCAACACAAATACAATAAACAAAAATCTCAAACTGTCTATGAATAACATGAAGGTGACACATACGAGAAACAACTTCATATATCCCGATCATGCTGACAGATTTGTTGACTGGTGTCAGCTGCTGTGTAAAGATGTTTTACATGGTCGGTGTTACTGGGAGGTGGAGTGGACAGGTGAGGTTGACATATCAGTAAGTTACAGAGGAATTGCAAGGAAAGGAGAACGAAAAAACTGCAGATTTGGAGAGAATCCTCAGTCCTGGAGTCTGGACTGCTCTAATGCCCGCGGCTACACTGTGTATCACAATCAGAGAATATCAGTCATTCACCCCTCATCCTCCTTGTCCCCTTCCTGTGGCCCTAAGCGAGTAGCAGTGTATGTGGACTGTCCTGCTGGCACTCTGTCCTTCTACAATGTCTCCAGTGACTCTCTGATCCACCTCCACACCTTCAACACCACATTCACTGAACCTCTTTATCCTGGCTTTGGAGTCTGGCACCATTCATGTGGTTCCTCAGTGCGTCTGTGTTCTGTGCAGGTAGAAGTATCTCCTTCTGTTAGATAAGCTGTGTAACTGCAGATGCACAGACAAATCTGCAGGCTCTCATGGACTCAGAATCACGTTTAACGTCTACATGAGGGATTTCTTAAGAATTTAAAGATTGTGTCTCATTATTGCAGTGATTCTGTAACTGCTGAGTGTCTTTAGTGTCTTATGTGAACAATTCTGACCTGCCTGGTTGTTTAAAGATGTATAAATCATTTTATTTAGTATTAGAGGGGAAAAAACAACTCTTGAAATACACCTTCTGTCTTTGTGCTGTCTTGTTAGCACAACTGGTATTAGAAACAGACGACTCTGGAACGTATGTCGTTTTGTATTCAACACAAAGTGGGTTTCCTTGCCACCAGCAAGTTTCAAACAGTTGTTCACTGGTGTTACGGCCTTAGCTGGGCCTCCTCCTGAAGGTGCCTGTGTGGGCGTGTCACACTACCTCTTCTGCCTGAGGTGCCACCTTTCCCTTTTACACAGCTGACTCACGTCAGTAATTAAGGAGATTTAAGCCCAGGGAAAGGTGAGCTCTGGGCCAGAGTGCCGTTGCAGCTAGTGAGCTGTGCGTGTTTGTAGCTTGTGTGTGTGTGTGTGTGTGTGTGTGTGTGTGTGTGTGTGTGTGTGTGTGTGTGTGTGTGTGTGTGTGTGTGTGTGTGTGTGTGTGTGTGTGTGTGTGTGTGTGTGTGTGTGTGTGTGTGGTTACAGCTAGTGAGCTGTGTTATTGTGGTTTGCAGCTAGTGAGCTGCTCTCCTTCTTTTTGGCTTACGTTTTACTTTATTGACCAATGCCTGAGTTTTGTTTTTCTTAAATGGTGATAGCGGCTTGTCCGTCTCTTTTAGTTGAGTTTGAAAGGGAACTTTAATAAAACTCTTTGATTTAACCCTTTTGCCTCCTTGACTCCTTTTTCTGACCCGGTCACTTTTTGTTACTTTCCCCTCACCGCCTAGACCCCTCAGGGGAACGTAACACTGGCACAAACTGCTCAATCCAGAAAAACTAAAACTTTGCGAAATTCACCTCAAATATAAATGTGTTTGTATGGATTTGAATATTGCAAACAGAAATAATGTCCCAGGTTGAAGCTGAGTTGTTGTTAGCAATAAAAGACTACTTGCATAAATACACTGACATCTCAATGCAATAAAGGTTTCTTTAAAAAAGAAAAAAGTGAGTTAAATCACTTTTTTTTTTTTGTAAATTCAATTGCTTTATTGCAATTATAGGACAAAACTCCAAAAACAAACTTGCAAAAAAACAAGCTGAAACTAAAACTAAACTCTAAGAAACCTGGAGACAAGAGACTAGGAGCACAGAGGGAAACACACACAGCATGAGGGGGCGACGCAACACTGACAGAGAGAAAGACAGGGCTAAAATACACTGAGGGATAACAAGGGAATGGGACACAGGAGGAGAGCACAGCTGGGACTTATCACACTTGATGAGACTTTTTTTTTTTTTTTTTTTTTTTTTGCCTGTCCCGTTTGGCTCTTTTGCCATCAGAATTATTGTCTAAAGGCAAAGAAAGATGCCCAACGGATTTACTTTGCCAAATGGACCATCCCAGCCTTGCTGTAATGGTCTATTTGATTCACCTTTTGTTTATTTTATTTTCACTTGCTAAATACGGGACATACTTGACTGGGGAAAAGAAAGGGGAGAAAGAAAGAGGGAAAGAAAAACAGCGGGGAAGAGGGACGGGGATAAAGGGCAAAAAACAAAAACCAACAAAATAAGCAGACAAAAAAAATACATATAACAATCACCTGGATCACCTGTTGAGAAAGAAAAAAGAAAAGCAGAAGAAAAAAAAGAGCAACATAATAAACAACATCACGATGATCTATGTGATTATAACAGTAAATATTAAACATCATTGTGCAGCACGTAAGATCGACAGCGCACAGTGTGCTTTGAGGTAGGAGCCACAAAGGGTGTAGTTTGTGTGTGTGAGCACCCATGTGTACACCTGTGAGCATGAGCACGCTTGTATTTAAAAGGTTCCTTCATGTAATGATCTGCTAGAGGGTGTGGGGAGCCACAGCTCCGTCCTCCAGGGCATGAAGCAGGTATGGAGGAAATCAAAACTCCAGACATCCAGAGGCCCTCAGAACATAAGAGACCAAGGAAGATCAACAGAGGGGCAACCGCGCCACTATCCCAGAAAGAGCTGAGGAGAGCCCCAGATGAGGGGTCACTCAGCAGCCACGGAGCAGAAGCCAGGGGGGATTGCAGGGGGGATTACATATATATATATATATATATATATATATATATATATATATATATATATATATATATATATATATATATATATATATATATATATATATATATATATATATATACATACATACACACACAGTGGGGCAAAAAAGTATTTAGTCAGCCACCGATTGTGCAAGTTCCCCCACCTAAAATGATGACAGAGGTCAGTAATTTGCACCAGAGGTACACTTCAACTGTGAGAGACAGAATGTGAAAAAAAAAATCCATGAATTCACATGGTAGGATTTGTAAAGAATTTATTCGTAAATTAGGGTGGAAAATAAGTATTTGGTCAATAACAAAAATACAACTCAGTACTTTGTAACATAACCTTTGTTGGCAATAACAGAGGTCAAACGTTTACTATAGGTCTTTACCAGGTTTGCACACACAGTAGCTGGTATTTTGGCCCATTGCTCCATGCAGATCTTCTCGAGAGCAGTGATGTTTTGGGGCTGTCGCCGAGCAACACCAGACTTTCAACTCCCACCACAGATTTTCTATGGGGTTGAGGTCTGGAGACTGGCTAGGCCACTCCAGGACTTTCAAATGCTTCTTACGGAGCCACTCCTTTGTTGCCCGGGCGGTGTGTTTTGGATCATTGTCATGTTGGAAGACCCAGCCTCGTTTCATCTTCAAAGTTCTCACTGATGGAAGGAGGTTTTGGCTCAAAATCTCACGATACATGGCCCCATTCATTCTGTCCTTAACACGGATCAGTTGTCCTGTCCCTTTGGCAGAAAAACAGCCCCATAGCATGATGTTTCCACCCCCATGCTTCACAGTAGGTATGGTGTTCTTGGGATGCAACTCAGTATTCGTCTTCCTCCAAACACAACGAGTTGAGTTTATACCAAAAAGTTCTACTTTGGTTTCATCTGACCACATGACATTCTCCCAATCCTCTGCTGTATCATCCATGTGCTCTCTGGCAAACTTCAGACGGGCCTGGACATGCACTGGCTTCAGCAGCGGAACACGTCTGGCACTGCGGGATTTGATTCCCTGCCGTTGTAGTGTGTTACTGATGGTGACCTTTGTTACTTTGGTCCCAGCTCTCTGCAGGTCATTCACCAGGTCCCCCCGTGTGGTTTTTGGATCTTTGCTCACCGTTCTCATGATCATTTTGACCCCACGGGATGAGATCTTGCGTGGAGCCCCAGATCGAGGGAGATTATCAGTGGTCTTGTATGTCTTCCATTTTCTGATGATTGCTCCCACAGTTGATTTTTTCACACCAAGCTGCTTGCCTATTGTAGATTCACTCTTCCCAGTCTGGTGCAGGTCTACAATACTTTTCCTGGTGTCCTTCGAAAGCTCTTTGGTCTTGGCCATGGCGGAGTTTGGAGTCTGACTGTTTGGGGCTGTGGACAGGTGTCTTTTATACAGATGATGAGTTCAAACAGGTGCCATTCATACAGGTAACGAGTGGGGGACAGAAAAGCTTCTTACAGAAGACGTTACAGGTCTGTGAGAGCCAGAGATTTTCCTTGTTTGAGGTGACCAAATACTTATTTTCCACCCTGATTTACGAATAAATTCTTTACAAATCCTACCATGTGAATTCATGGATTTTTTTTTCACATTCTGTCTCTCACAGTTGAAGTGTACCTCTGGTGCAAATTACTGACCTCTGTCATCATTTTAAGTGGGGGAACTTGCACAATCGGTGGCTGACTAAATACTTTTTTGCCCCACTGTATATCAGAATCAGAATCAGAATGGGGTTTATTGCCAAATGTTGAGCAGGTTTACAACATTAGGAAATTGCTGCGGTGCTTCAGTGCAAACATAGTGTCATAAATAGCACTTAAATAGACATGGAAAAAAATAAAAGTAGGGATAAGAATTAAAAGTGCTACGTGGAAAGATATGTGCATGAGATGTACATGAGATATATACATGAGAATAAGAATTAAGAGTGCTACGTTGAAAGGACCCTTTAGGGGTGCAACGATACAATGATACACAAAATTCACGGTTCGGTTCGGTTCGATACTTTGGTGTCACAGTTCGATATTTTTTCGATACAAAAAAATGTTCATGCCTTTTTAATTTGTCATTTATTAAGATTATAAATATATATTTTAACTCAAAAGTACAGTTTTTAAATTTAACCCTAACCCTTGTGCCTGTTTTTTATTTTGACAGCGAATGCGCACCTGCGGACCACTTATGTGCAGCCCTGGTTATTTAGCTCGTCATATTGTAGCCACAGAAATTATTTTGTCCATGAAACCATAAAGCTGCACTCTCTTTTTGCCTTATAGTCTGATTTGTCATAACTTCTCCATTTTGTGGTAAGCTTTTCTTTGGCTGTAACTTCTTCACCCTGACCTGTCTTATTTGGCTCAGCAGAACTAAAATATATATCCTGCTGCTTTTACACACGCACTCACATAAGCTCAGCGATTCTCTGCGTGATCAACCTCTCACATGTTTAAGCTTGCTGCGGGAGATTTCACTTGTCATGTTTGCATAGTAAGCTAACGATTAATAAGACGATGTCAGAGGAATTGGTGCACAAATTATCATCACTCACAGATCAGTGCTGTCGCTCTCTATACACAGTTCGCACGATTGCAAAGTGAAAGCAAAAAACAAGCGCAAATTCAAACGCGATTTCAATATGTCACATATTGACAGTGGCTCACCGATGCCAATGACATAATTACCCAGCTACATTTCTGAAAGAATGCAAAAGCATTGACATATATTTTTCCTTCCTACAATAGCCGGACGGGCAGGGCAGAGATAGATTTTGGTAGCCTGACTGTAGAGCTGGGCGATATGAGATTTTTTCATATCACGATATGTTTTTTTCATTTCAGGCAATAACGATATCTATCACGATATAAGCCAAATAACTATATTTGTAAGATTTAAATGTAAGTAAAATGTGAAATAATCAGCAGCTTGTTTTTAAATATTTATTTCCCATAATAAGTTCAACAGGGTAGATGTACTTAAGGGTAGATGTACTTCTATGCCCCAACAAAGCTGGGGCATAGAAGCAGAACCGAGTCGTATGTGTGGAGGGACAGTAACTGTGTGTATATGTAAGCATTTAAACACTGCAGAGAGTAGAATTAACAGTAACAGTATTGTAGAAATTCATTTCACCGAAACAATAACGTGGCGCACAGTGTGACGCATGCACCAGTTTATTGTATTTCCAGACTTGCTTTCGGCACAATTTACAGTGCGCCAGGGGCGGAGCGTGGGGGTGGCTTACTGGGCTTAAGCCCGGGTTGTTTTGTCAGAAGCCCGGGGTCTTTTGGAGTGTAATTTTTTCATAGTTAGATGCCTGGCTGACAACTGTATAAAACAAAAAGTACACACAATATTTGAAGCACATAGTGCACACTGTGGGAATTTACGACTGTGCGTGAATCCCCCCCTGATATTGGTATGATCCGAGCTCAGGCACTAAGCGACTGAGCGAGAGGGCAGGGCAGCTGCTGCCTGTGTGCGCTGTTGGAGAAAGGGAGCCAGCCATACTAAGGAGAGCTTAAGTTTGACCAGGTACCAAAGCAAATCATTCGTACCGTACAAATAATGTAAATATGACGGTGCATCACGAAAGATTGATATCAAACTGATCACTTGACCAATATTACGTTACTTGCTCTTCAAGTGAATCAACAAATGGCGAAATGAAAAGCCGAACAAATGCTATTTTTTTAGAGAGTCTTAGCTTACGTGTGTTTATTTCATATTTTCAGTTCTTACCCTCCCCGACTAAATCGGTTTCAGTTATGTACTGAAATATAAGAATGGACATTAGAGGGTTCTTTCAAAGAAAAAACTCAGGTAAATGTTATTTTATATATTATGCTTTGTATGTTGTTCAGTATATTTCTATGCAAAACAAGAGGGATTTCAGTACACAGCAGGATATTCACATTTGTAACCAGATATTTACATACACTTTAGGGAGAAAACATAAAACGTTTTTACTGTACAACATCAATTTAGAGTAAACTTTTGTTTTAGATAAATATTGAAATACATTTTGAATTAGTTAAATGTCAGAATAAAGAGAGACAGAGCTGTCTATTTTTATCACTTTCATCCAATTTAGGAGTACATATACACTAAGTTTATTGTTAATTAATAAGAAAACTGCAGACGATTCCATTCTGAGCTGAAGAAGCTTCTGATAGGTTAGTAGAGTCCATGTGAGTAAAGTGGTGGCACACCTGTGGATGCATATAAGGCAAAACACAGAGCCTGTTTCTTTGAAATGGGAAAATTAAGAGATGTCAACAAAAACACCAGGAAAAGAACTATGGAGCTCCATAAGTGTGGCTCAGTTTTGAATACAATTTGGTGCCATTTACAATTAAGAAATACAGATAGTTTCTCTCTTTACTCTTAAAGTTAACAAATATGTTTTTTATATTTATCAATCTAAAAAAATAAACATTTAGTCTGATTTGATGTTACAATTAAAAAAGTGTTTTGATCTGAAGAGTACATAAATGTCTGGTTTCACCTGTATATTTGATGGTTGTCAGCACAAAGAGGGAGAGAGAGGAACAGAGAGGGAGAGAGAGGAGAATGAGGACAGAACAGAGATGAACAAGAGCAGGTGAGACACACATGTTAGTCAAATGGTCGTTTACCAAAAGTATCACCGTATCATAGGTACTTATGTATCTAGTACCTAGTGTTTCTTTTTAGGTTTGTTATTTTTCAAATTCTATATTTATTAAGTTGTGCAGGCTTGTTTGCACAACAAGGCTAAATAATTTTATAAACTTTTCTCAATCTAAATAGTGTACTTTGGTAGAATTAAAAAAATAAGTGTAGTGCAGGTATATGATGATTTTTAGTGCTACTATCATCTAGTTCTGATTCTGGTTCTGTCTTGGTTAAATCCCAAGTAGTCCTGATTTTGAACTGTTGTAGTCCTGTTTTAATTCTGGATCAGTTCTGGGTCTGGTTGAATTAGGGTTTAGTCCTCGTGTCTTGATACAGCCCTGACCTTGTTCTGCCTTGCTGCTTAATTAAAAAACTAGTTTAAGGTGTCCTGCACATGTGATATATATCTTTCCCTATTTGAAGTCATTCTTTTTTGAACAAAACTCAAAACAGAGCCTATTAATCTTTCAGTCATTTCTACCCCCCCCCCCCCCCCCCCCCCCCCCCATACCACCCTTTTGGGCTAAGCCCCGGGTGTTTCAAATGTCTGG